>NW_027187391.1:19694227-19714105 GCF_028583685.1 Petaurus breviceps papuanus
CTCTCTCTCTCTCTCTCTCTCTCTCTCTCTCTCTCTCTCTCTCTCTCTCTCTCTCTGTCTCTCTCTCTCTCTCTCTCATCTCTCTGTCTCTGTCTGTGTCTTTCAAAAATAGCTTAAAAACCCAATACCAACCCCCTCCCCACCTCAACAACTCTGTTTTAAGATGACTCCAGACCATAGTGGCCAGAAGTATCCCTACTGGGGCTGTTGTTTGGACTGTTGATATTGATTGTCCTTTGTTCTCAAAGAGCACCGTGACTTCAGGAAGGAGATTTTATAACTTGCAAGGGAATTTAATTTGAGTGAGCAGGCTGTTGAGGGGGAAAAGGAAACGAATAAGTATTTATACAGTGCCTACTCTGTGCAAGGCTCTGTACTAAGTACTTTAAAAATATTATCTCACTTGAGACAACAACCCTGTGAGATAGGTGCCCGTTATTATGATTTCTACATAGATTACCGTACTCGTTTTATAGCTGAGGAAACTGAGGAAATAGCTATTGAGTGGCATGCCCAAGGTCATGTAGGTTAGTGTTTGGGGCCAGATTTGTGCTCAAGTCTTTCTGACTCTAAAACTGAGCACTCTATCCCTTGTGCCATCTAGGTACTGTTCATAGTTTCCTAGGGGGACTAAACCAGAGCTGGTAATCAGACTACTCCCCAAATCACCATTAAAACACTTCTAGACAGCCGTAGGATCTTTTAACATTGTACTTGACTAGACTCTCCCAGAGATTTTACCATGATATAACAAAGACACATATCTGCAGTTTTTGTACATGGCAGGGTTGAGGGGAGAGATTATGAATGTTGAACATTGAATATATTTTCAGACTCAGCTGATGTGAAGATTCTTTTTGCTGAATTCCTTTTCTTCTTTCCTCCCTTCCTCCCTCCCTCCCTTCCTCCCTAGCTTTCTCCCTTCCTCCCTTGTGTGTCTTCCTCAAGCTGCCTTGCATTTTACCACTTTGTATTTTTCTCATATTTATTCTGTTTATATGTCCTTGTTCTCTTCCCTGTTGGAAGGAAAGCAAGCAAGTTCTTTGCATGTAGGGATTGTTTCATTTATTGTTTTTGTATGCCCACCAGTTGGCATAATGCTTGTTAGATAAATAGTAGGTGCTAATAAAATCATTTGATTAATTATCTGTTTCTTTGTAACAAGGGATGGATATATGCAGAAATGAAGGTGATGTAAAACCAAAAGACATCACTTTTTTTTTTTTTGCTTTTTGGAGGGCAGTTGGGGTTAAGTGACATCAATTTTTTTTTTAAAGAGAATTATCTATTTCCTTCTTTTCTATGATCTGTACTGTAGTATCAGTCATGTAACTTGGCAGGTGGGTTGCCACTGTGCACTCTCTCCTGTTTCTCATGTGACCCATGGCAACCAACCATCATCAGTCTGTCTCTAGTCTGAGAGGAGCAGGAGTCTATGTTTTCACTGTTTTCAGTTGTTACTGGCATTGAATGGGGAAAGAATAAGTGCGGCCACACGACAGCGCAGCTGACGCTGATGCCTGCTATGTGATCAATGGCAACAATACCAGGGCTTCTTCCCCTCCCTTGCTATGTGGTCACTCTCCAAATTACATGAGCCTCTGGTGCTCTCTCCAAGATCAGATACTCAGTTCAGTATTTTTTTTTTTTGATGTGAGCAGTTGCTATGGAGATTTTTTATTCTAACATTAAAATTTTGAGGGTGACTTTGTAAAATTGGTGATAAAAAGAAGCGGAAGATTGAATCAAAACATAGAGTATTTGATCTTAGTGGACAGATACTTGTTTACTTACATGAGAGACAAAATATTCTTCCTTCTTTGCTTAGAAGTAATAGCCGTTCAGAGGAATACAGTTTTCATCACCATTTTGAATCAAAACATCCTGACTTAAGCAGATTGGACCCCAATGAAAAAAACAAAATAAAGCATCCAAACTGTTGAAAAATCTCAGTGGGGGCAATGGTTTTTCAAGGAAGTAAATTCAGAAAATGAAGTGGCTACTAAGTTTAGTTTTCAGATTTCTAAAGAAATTGCTGCTGCTGGGAAATCTTTTTCTGAAGGTGATTTCATAAAGAAGTGTTTGCTGACTGCAGGTTCTGGATTATGTCCTGATAAAAAAAAAGTTTTTTGAGAAATAGTTTAGTCATTAATTATACCTTTACTTGCAAAGTAAGCCACAAAAAACCTATCTGCAGCCCAAAGAAATTTAGGCTATTTTAATTTTGGCCTCTACCTAGTGTTAAGTTATGCAGGCCTGTCTTAGCATATCATAGTAGGAGCTTAATGAATGCTTGGTCCCTTCCTCCATTCATAATTGTTATTTCCTTCTCTTCAGGTGCTGTAACATATCATGTTGATATTATTGTTTTTGTTCCTCCTTCCATTAATATTCAACTAAATGCTACTATTAATGCAAATTAATATAGCTTCCTTATATATGATGCTCTCCATCTGTCCTTGTATCAATTCATTTTTCCTTGAATAAAGTATAGTCTTGGGGGCAGCTAGGTGGTGCAGTGAGTAGAGCACTGGCCCTGGAGTCAGGAGGACCTAAGTTCAAATCTGGCCTCAGACACTTAACATAAAAACTAGCTGTGTGACCTTGGGCAAGTCACAACCCCAATTGCCTTCCAAAAAGGAATAATAATAATAATAAAGTATAGTCTTTCATAACTGTAGTCCAGTAATGAATCTCATTATTTTTACCAATTTCATTGATACCTATGATGTCACTTTCACCTCCTTGCTTTAGCATATCTAGTTCACCTTATTTCTTACATATTTTGTGAATTATGTGCAGATATCTGAGGTAATGAATCATGCGACTAATTCTCTTCTTGGATAGTGTTTCATGTGAATTACTAATCTTCTTTATTTGATTCAGTAAACATTTATTAAGTGCTTATAGTGTGCAAAATTTTGGTTAGGGACACATAGACAAAAATGAAAGTCATTGTCCCAATTCTGCTCACATTGTTCTTTCCTGTACCGGCTATTCTTTGTAGCATATGGTTTGGCAGATGTTTGTGGGAAAGTTTTCTTTTTCCCTTCCATTTTCAACTTAAAATTCTCTTCAGATTCACAAGCATTGAGGTAAATGTGTGCCTATGTATAATGAGGGCACATATAAACATATATGTATGTATGTATACACACATATATACACACATATTGCTATTGTTTGTCCTTCATTTTCAAAAAGGACCAATGACATCAGAGAGTGATGTCTTAACTTGCAAGAGAATTAGATTTAAAGTGAGGCAGAGTTGTACAAAGTCATCAACCTCACACTCTATTCCTGAGTCATCAAAGTGCAGTGGCAAGACAAAAGTCATGGTGATGCAGTGAATGACATTGACATCTTCAAGGTCTGACTAAACCCAAGTGCTCCACAGCACCTGCTTCAGCTACCTTGATGGTCATTGGAACAGATTGTCCTCATCTGTCCATTCTATCAGGGAAAGTCGTCACATACTTGGAGTAGGCACTCCCTAACTAACCAACAGGTTTATGGCCCATGGGTTGCCCTTAACCTGGTTTAGCCCATCTATCAAGATATTTTACCAGAAAGTGGTTGGTAGAATTGCTACAGCTTCTTAGAGCCACAGGTAAGAGTTGTGTGACAGGTGGATGAGCAGCTTGGCAAGCCCTTACACCAGAGTTGCTGATCCTTCTTGAACACCCACACATATATATGTATAGCCAAGAGCCCACCATACTTATATTTTAAGACATTATCCAGAAATCCAAATCTTATTCTCTGACATCTTAATCATCTTTTTACTTCCAAAATTTTTTTTTGTATTTCAAAACTTCTATCTTCAATCAGTAAGTATGATGAAAACACGACCTTCATTACTAAGGTCTTTAGTTTTGTGCCCAAGATTTCATAACCTCTAGAAATGCTTTCTATGTTCCTTCTGGTGGTATCATTTATCCCTACATGAATCTCCAGGAGTGAGTAGCAGTCATCATTTATGACAAGTCTCGGGAGGTATTCTTGTCATATCCAGGATACATGCCCCAGGAAGACAGAAAAATTTTCTATTATTCATGTCATGTTGATATATGGCTGCCTTGGAATCTATCAGCAGGGAGTCACTAATCACCATTATTCATCTTTTCTTCTTCATACCATTACTGGATGACCTCTATCTTTGCACTGGCTGTCCCCTAGGACTGGGATGCACTCCCTCTTCTGCCTAAAAAAAATTAAAAATGAGTGTAATGGAATATTGCCGCACTGTAAGAAATGATTAATACAAAGAATTCAGAGAAGCTTGGGAAGATCATGCTCTCAAAATTACTTGTATTTATCTACTTTGTTTTCATTTGTAATTATTCTCTTTATATTTATTCTGTATATACCCATATGTGTCATTGTTATCTTC
This sequence comes from Petaurus breviceps papuanus, assembly GCF_028583685.1. Lineage (NCBI taxonomy): Eukaryota > Metazoa > Chordata > Mammalia > Diprotodontia > Petauridae > Petaurus > Petaurus breviceps. The sequence goes on from NW_027187391.1 coordinate 19,698,621, forward strand.
TCTGCTTGGAGGTAAGTTCCTTGTGAGAGCTTGTGAGTGTTCTTGTATGCCCACCACTTAGGACACATAGTAGGGATTTAATAAAGAAATGTTTGTTGATTGATTGACCTGTCAGTTATATTTGGTGGACATCATCATTCCTTAGAGCACAGGAAGATACATCCTTCTAGCGATGTCCCACTCTACCTTCTTTAGGAAGATACTCATTATGTAATTCCAAATATTCAATGTCTTCTCTTCTATCTCTATATCACATTTCTCCACCTTCAAACTTCTGACAGAGGTTACGATTCTCACATCTTCTTCAGAATGCTTTTTTCCCTTTGATTTTTTAAAAAGTTCTTCCATTTTTTCAAGCAACACTTCATTTTGTCTCAATGTCCCTTTTGCTTTTTTCTCCAGCAAGAAGAATAACCTGTGCTTTGTGTATATGGAGCTGTTGCTCATCACTGGCAGAGCACAAGCATAGTACATGCTCTTCAGGTCACAGCAAACCCCCTTGTCCTGAATACATGTCGGAAGCAAGTTCCTCAGTCACCTGTCACTCCTGTTTGGTGGTTTTTATAGCTAATTAGCCTGGTGAACTGCTATGGCAAAATATTTCTAAATCCTGTAAATTCCAACTCTGCAACATCTCTAGCATTTATATCCTATTTATATAGCTTTCACTGCATCATATTTATTGCTACCTGACTAAATTTTTGTCATAGGCTCTTGTAGCTTTTCTGCCTCTACTCTCTACCTTTTCTAGTCAATTCTTTATACTCCTGCTAGAATATTCTTTGTCATATAGAGACCTGGATATGTTACTTTTTTGTTAAAAAATTTTCCATAGCTCCCTTTTGCTTACTTAGTAAGGTTCTGATTCTTTTTTCTTGTCATTCATGGTTCTTCACAATCAAATACCTCATTACTTTTCCATTTTTAACTCATGTAACTACCCTGTAATACTCTTGATTTTAGTATAATTTATCTTATCTGTCCATTGAACACAGCCCATGTATGCCATGGGTCCTAGATATCTTGATTTCCTATACCTGAAAAGTCTTCTTTCCCTTCTTACTCTGTTTAATTTTTTTTACCCCTTCTTTAAAGCTCAAATCAAATGGTACTTTATCTTGAAGTTATCTTTGATTTCCCTGGGCTGGTAGCAAGTTTTCTTCTAGGACTGTATATGATACTTTAAAAAAATTCTCTAATGTACTTTTCATGTAGTATTTTGTACAACACTTGTTTCTATTTGTATCTTCTGTTAGCTTCCCAACTCTACAAGGGCAGGAACTGAATTTGTCTAAACTCTGAATTTCTACTAAATTTTAATGCAGCAATCTGCACATAGGCATTTAATAAACATTTATGAAATAACTAAACAGATGAAGCATTTGTTGCTTCATTTTTGCATATTTGTACATTTTTATTGGGGGCACACAACCTGTAATTTTATGCTACTTTCAAGTCACTCACTTAAACATTTTTAAAGTGACATATTTTCCCTATCACTTTAATTTCTGAATATATCCCTCCCTCCCTACCAAAGGAGCCATCCTTTCTAATGGGGGAGAAAGAGAGAGAAGACAGACAGAAAAGAGAGGAGAAGATGAGAGGAAAGAAGAGAAAAGAGAAGAAGAGGAGGTAAAGAGAAAAACAAAGAGAAATAAACAGAGAAAGAGACAAAGAAACAAGAGATGGACAAGAGAAACAGAGATAGTGCAAGACAGACAGAGATCTTTTTTTCAACTGTTCCTCTGGGTCAGGTTTAGTTGTTATTATTGTAGGAAGACTGAAGCTTTCTGCTGTCCAAAATACAGTTCCAGAGCAATCAGACTTTGTTGTCGACAAATATGAATGAGAAAAGACAAAAATGTGGGCTAGATTAGTGGTAAACATTGACCTTTTCTTCCTGGGTTACTTGCCTCTAATTCATTTGTGGCTACTTAGAGATCTTGGGGTTATATAAAAGGTGCTAACCAAAGGTAAGGTCATTATCTGTAAAAGAAGGTTATGATCTCTTTCCAAGACCCTGGTGTGGAAAAATATTTCGTATTATCCTAGAGGTATTCAGTCTGGCTTTTCTTGACTGGGTTGGGTGACTATGGCTTAAGAACTGTCATCCTGCCCTTATCAGGGAAAGTTTTACCCACCACACAAGGCTGCTACATTCAATGTGGAATAATTAACCCAGAAATCCCAGTGGAACTGACTTCAGGAGAGGTGATATGTTCTGCAAGGACTAGCCATACCGAAAGTATTGTGATAACATCACAAGGTATCATATTTCGGTTCTGGAAGTGTGATTTGCCTTTACACTTGATTTCCCAAAATCACACATGTATGTGATCCATATGCCTGTTCCTTCTCCCTATTAAATGGATTTGTGGGGGAATTTGCACTAAAGTTTATGGGGGAAATATTATTTTGTACCTCTTTCCGCATTTCATTAAATGCTATTGCTTTGAAATAAATAAATCCTTTAAATAGAAAGGAAAAAAAAAGTAGGCACATAAAAGAGAGCTTATGAGTTATATGAGTGCATATGAATACACAGAAAGCCTTGAACCCAGAATATTTATTCTAAAGTTTCCTTCTGTGAAAGGGGCATGCCACAGGTGCATCATATGGCATCATTCACTGTCTTTTATTTTTGTTGTTACAATTAAATTGGTGTAGTCATTGTATATATTGTTTCCTTGGTTCTTCTTTCTTCACTCTGTATCAGTTCCCAAAAGTCTTCACAAACTTCTCTGAATTAATTGTATTCATCATTTCTTACAGTGTGGTAATATTCAATTACATTCATTTGTCTCTTTTTGTTTAGCCATTCCACAACCAATGGATACCTACTTTGTTTCCAGTTCTTTGTTACTGTAAAAGTGCTGTTATGAATATTTTGATGTGTATGAAAATGTTCTTGCTACATTTGATCTCTTTGGGTAATATGCTTAGCAGTCAAACAGTATGGGCATTTCAATTTCTTATTTAAATTTAAATTGCCTTCCAGAATAATTAGATCAATTTCTTGCTCTTTGTAGAGCATATATCAGTTTCCCTTTCTGTAGACTTTCCAGTACTGAATATTAATGGACCTTTAGGTCCATGAAATTGTTTTATTTAATAATATTGTTATATTTTTACTTTAATATGGTTTAATTTTCTTTTGTAATCCAAAATATTTTATTTTAAGCACTTAGAAAAAGCATTAGTCAGAGACAGGACCCATAAGATTCATCAGATTGTCAAAATGGTCCATGAAACAAAGAAGTTTAAGAACCCCTGCATAATTTCTACATTTTGTCACCTTTGACAATGTCTTCCTCTTTTTTGAATATTGGGTTTGCATTGTGTTCAAAAATAGAATGTTTTCAATGATTACTTCAATGTTGATGTGTTGAAGGCAAAATGACCTTTTGGGAAGGTCACAAAGCAAATTCCTTTCTTGATACTTTAGGTTCTTAATCTCTTTGAGCCTCAGCTCCACCATCCACAAAATGAAATGACTTCTGAGATCTCTTCTTGTTCTTGCATTTTAGAATTCTGTCATTCCACAACTTGAGAAATTAACTAGAGACTCATTTTATATCTGAAGTGACTGAAAAAAAGAGTATAAAAGGGATTTTTATCATTGATGATTTGTTAATTGCTTTAAAAATTTATTTGATAATACTAACTCAATCTTTGGCCTTCAATATTTCTTAATATCCTATGGTAAGTAGCCTAAGTTCACTCATCCCAGCCAATCCATTCCCCTCCAGGCATTCTTCCCCTCTTAGTCTCCTCTCCCCTCCTCCAACACACGCACAATATTCTTTTATTTCCAGGAAATGGTTTGTCTAGATTGTTATTTGATTCAATACTTGCAAGTGAGGAATAAAGTATTTGGTATTGAGTTGTAAAGTGTGAGCTATAAAATCGCACCCTGGGGAAATATTTAGAGCTTCTGTGTATTGTTGATATGAGATTCAGATACCGCATAAAGCATGCTTTGGGGATGCACAAGCCTGAACTTGCAGTCAAACTCACACAAAGGCTAGATATCCCACAGTGAGATAATGGCATAAGGTGACTGTCTTGGTGTTACCTTTGCTGTGCTAATCTCGGAGGTCAGCTTGATACCCACTGGGATTTAGAACTAGCTATATTCTGGACAAGTCAAAGTAGTTTCCTTCATTGTGTGTCGGTGGGGGAAGCAGGAAGTGAGGTAGCTGGAGAGGTGAAAGGAGACTCTGACCTAACTCTAACTCTAGGTTTTTCCAATTAGTTCAACACAAATGTATTGAGAGCCTACTTTGGGTCCTATATCATGCAAGGTATTGTAAGGAACATATCAGTCGACGAGGACTCACTATGTTCCAGGCATTGTGCTAAGTTCGAGGGCTCCAAGGAGAAGAAAAAAACTAAGCAAACAAAAAACCCCAGTCCTTATGTTTAAGGAGCTCACTTTCTAAAGAGACACATAATAAGCAAATCATATGTGTTTTTATGTGTGTCTGTGTGTGTATCTAGAGAGAGGGAGAGAAGGAGAGAGAGAGAAAGTGAGAGAGAGAGAGAGAGAGAGAGAGAGAGAGAGAGAGAGAGAGAGAGAGAGAGGGAGAGAGAGAGAGAGAGAGAATATAAGAACAAATATGAACATAGGAAGTAATTCTCACAAGGAAGGAACACAAGAAACATTTGAATAATCTCTACCTGCTGTCAAAAAACTAATGATTAAGTCATGCCTTCTATTTGTAGTGTGTTATATTTTTCAAGGTAGAGAATCAAGAAGGGATTCGTTGCCAATATGGATATGGGGACAGTGTTGCCATGTTGTGCTCCTAGTGAGCCCCCATGCCGAATTGGCAATGGTCCCACTCCCCAATCTTTACTCTTCTTGCAATGGTTTTAACCTAGTTGTTTAGTTCAACAGAGAGCATATGATATCTCTAATGAGCACTGATTTCACACACACACAGACACACACCTGCATGCAGTGAGAAACATTGGCAAAATTTCTTTATTGGTTCTGAATCTTTGACATTTCAGTTTTCTTCTCTCCAGGTTCCAAAACACTTGTCCAGACTCATGACCACCTTCTAAGAATCAGTGTAGATGAAGTTCTTTTCTGCTCCATCCCTCAAGGCTCTCTTACATGTTGGCAATGAAGCCTGAAGCTCAGCCCACTGAGAGGACTATCAATTGTTTTATTTTTATTTTTATTGCCTTTTGGAGGCAATTGGGGTCAAGTAACTTGCCCAAGGTTACATGGCTAGTTTTTTTGTGTGGGTTTTAAGCATCTGAGGCCTGAACTGAACTTGGGTCCTCCTGACTCTGGGACCGATGCTTTACTCACTGCTCCACCTAGCCTCCCCTACCAATTGTTTTATTAATCCTAATTTTCAGGAGCCACAGGCAGTGGTATATGTGCCTTCTTCCTTCCTCCCCTCTTTGCAGAGAGAAGTATTTTCCCAGACCATAGCTGTCCCAATATCCTGTTCAAATTGATCAGCTCATATTTATGCAATTATGTGGCATGGGAGAACCATAGCTAATGTCTGGGCTTCACCTAGAAGGTATTAAGTATATAATTGCCTCGAGGCAGGCTAGTCTTAAGGTGTGGCAGATGGGGGGGGGGTGCAATATTCCAAACCCATTTCCTTTAGGAACTTCACTTCCTTCCTTGAAGATGTCCAGCGGATAGTGCACTGCAAGAGGAATTCATCTTTATGGAACTATACGCATGTAACTCCACACCTTAGCCATTTAAAAAGAGGCAATGGACATCTTCCATGTGGAGTAGGTAACTGATTCAACTGGTTTTGTAATAGTAAGTTCTCTAAGACTTCCCCAAGCCTATGGAACTCTGTTGTGGAGAGAGGCTCCAAGTCATCAGCAATCACTAATCCAAGACTCACCAAGTTGCTTTTTGAACTTTTCTTGAAATCTCTCCAGTTTCTTAGTGGATAAAGCCTGACCAGCCCCTGCTTCCTAAGTGGAAGAATCGCTCTTGGAGGAACAGTAATAGGATGAGCCTGGGGCTTTCTTATTATGGGTTTCCAAGTCTCTGACTGACCCCTGCTCTCCTTTTCCTGTCTTATAGCTCTGAACTCAGCATGATAGAGTGACACTCTTTGCTGGAAATCCTATTTCTTGGCCTCAACCCATATTTTACTGACTGGATCCCTAACTCTGCCTGTTGAACCCCAACCCCAATCAGCAGAGCTTTTTTACTTGTGATTTTACAAGCTATATTATCTGCACCCTAGCTTTCATTGCGTACTCTTAAAAGTTGAAAGCTCTGTCTATAGTTGCTGATGTACTAGGCCAATTTATTTTCTGTCTTTTTATTCTGGCAGTCCAACTTCCATGGGAGAGTTAACAATAACCAGGGAATGATGGACGTAGAGGTTTATTTACCCTCCCTGGCAGCCTCCTCCAGCACCCACTGAGCTAATTGCTTCTTGTGAGCTGGGGCCTAATTACTCTGTTCCATTGACAGAACTCTCTATACACCACTAGAAGGACCCTTGGCACAAAATGTCACAGTACTGTAAGTGCCCATCTGATCACCCCATACTCTATATTTGCATTGCCCTTCTCCCACTTTAATCACCATAAGAGCCATGCTGCTATCTTATTCCATTTAACAACTATGCCAGATGTTAGGGGTGGACCTAACTCAAGCTGATGTTGTGTTCATTCAAGTTCAGTGTTGGGGAAAAAATGAGGTACTTGTAGGTTAATTAAACAATTAACAAATGGAAGTTTACTTCACCATAGCAGAGAAAGGACAAGTATGCTCCAACACTTAGCTGGGGTAGATGTGAGGCCATTCCTTTCCCTACCCCATCCCCTCCATCTCCATATGGAAATGTATCTAGTCAGCAAGGTATTGTGTGGTAACTTGCACAGTGTTGGTACATCCACCAGGTCTGAAGCTAAGGCCATCTCCAGTCATACTGATCTATATCTTGGTGCTGGACCCAGACGGTTCTGGAGGAGAAAGTGAAGCTGGTGACTTTGCACAGCCCTCCCTCACTTAAATCCAATTCACTTGCAAGTCATGGCATCACCTTCCTGATGGTCATGGTCCTCTTTGAGAATGAAGGTCAAACAACAACAAACAGGTCTGAAAGGCTACAATACCATGTAGGTGACCTGCTTTATGCCCTCAGGTGACTATAGGAGGTTACCAGGATACTGTATTAAAGGAGGTAAAACTTGAACCTTAGAAACTCCTGGGCCAGTCAAGTCTCAGAAATAATTCTGTTGACTTTCATGGAAAAACTAGTCTAACTTAGGATATAGTAATTCTTACTTAGTAATCAATAATTCCTCTGAGACCATACCAATATTATAGGGTTCAATAAGTACCTTTTAACCACAAACTTGTAGGCTTAGAAAAAAGCATAATAGCCATGTTGTTTATTCTCAATATGAAGTAACATGTTATAGAAGGCTGTGGTGGGACTGGAAGACACAGTCAAAAGTTTGTACTAGGAAAACAGGGAAAAAATACTGCTATTGAGTCAAATTTATTCTCATTAAATACCCAAACCCTCATACCTGTTGGTTCAGCCTGGTCTCGGCTCCAGTTTACCATGTATCCATTTCTTTTTATTTCACTCTCCAGACCGGGCAACCATTTGCCTGATGATTGCTCCCACCTCTCCACATGGTCCCCCAAGACTTGGGTGAAAGTCTTTTCTAAATGCTTCTGGATCTCTAAAACAAATTGAAATCTCCTGAATGCCTACAAATGGTCTAGCCCAAGAATTCTCTTAATACCCTGGGAAGGTCCTCCAAAGCCTTGGCAGCCCTAAAGAAGTCCTCCCTATGTCCTTGGGAGCAATATAATTTTTATATGAAACCCATTTCAAATAAGACCTTCTTTAAGAAAGTTTCCCTTTCACTTGCCAGTCACCAAGGACCTTCTCACCTCCCTTGGAATTCAAATTATACTTGTAATTTTCTGATGTAGTTATGGACTTTTTTGTAATATAGTTTTCACTGTGTGTACCTTATATCCTGCTAGATTCCAAGTTTTATAAGGGGAGGCACCTTATTTTATCTAAACTTTGCATATCCTCCAATATCCAGCATCATGCTCTGCATACATTTAATATTAGTTTAATAAATGTCTGTTAAAGGGGAGATAATTTAAAAATTGTCGGACTACCTGAAAGCCATGATCAAAAAAAGAGCCTAGACACCATCTTTCAAGAAATTATCAAGCAAAATTGCCCTGATATTCTAGAACCAGAGGGCAAAATAGAAATGGAAAGAATTCATCAACTGCCTCTTGAAAAATATCCCAAAATGAAAACCCTTAGGAATATTATAGCCAAATTTCAGAGTTCCCAGGTCAAGGAGAAAATATTACAAGCAGTCAGGAAGAAACAATTTGAGCATTGTAGATAACACAAGACCTACTAGCTTCTACATTAAGGAATCAAAGGGCTTAGAATATGATATTCAAGAGGTCAACGGAGCTAGGTCTAAAACCAAGAATCACCTACCCAGCAAAATATATATATATATAATATATATATATAGAGAGAGTATAATGCTACAAGGAAAAATATGGTAATTCAATGAAATAGAGGACTTTCAAGCATTATTGATGAAAAAGCCAGAGCTGAACAGAAAATTTGATTTTGAAATACAAGAACAAGAGAAGCATGAGAAGGTAAACTGGAAAAAGAAATCATAAGGAACTTATTAAAGTTGAACTATTTACATTCCTACATGGAAAAATGATAATTGTAACTCATAAGACTTTTCTCAGTGTGAGGATAGTTGAAGGGAATATATATGTATATATGCCTACATATGGAGGATGTATGTATATACAAATATATATGTGAGTGTGGGCATTTGTATGTTCATGTATACATAGACAGAGGCATAGGATGAGTTGAATATGAAGGGATGATATCTAAAAAATAAAATTAAGAAGTGAGAGAGGAATTTGTTGGGAGAAGGAGAAAGGGAGAGATAGATTAGGGTAAATTATCTCATATAAAAGAGACATGTTGCAACAGAGGGGAAGAGCAGGAAGGTGAAGAGAATGGGACTACCTGATTCTCATTGAATTTGGCCTAAGGAGAGAATAACATACACACTCATTTGAGTATATTACCCTACAGGAAAGCAGAGGGGAATGGGATAAGAGGGGGATGACAGAAGATGTCTTACCCTACAGGAAAATAGGGGGGGTAGAGGTTAAGAGGGGGGAGGATAGAAGGGAGGGAAGATTGGGGAAGAGGATAGTTAGAAGCAAACATTTTTGAAAAGGAATAGGGTCAAAGGAGAAAATAGATTAAGTGTGTGGGGGATAGGATGGAGGGAAATATAGTTAGTCTTTCACAATACAACTACTATGGAAATGATATGTGTAACTAAACATGTACAATTTATATTGAATTTCTTATCTTCCCAGTGGGGATGGGTGAAGTGGGAAGAAGGGAAAAATTTGGAACTCAACATTTTAAAAACAAAAAATGTTTAAATGTTTTTTTAAAAAATGGTTTTTTTTACATGCAACTGGAAAATAAGATATACAGGTACTAGGTTATAGAAACCCATCTTGCCCTACTAGAAAGTTAGGGGAGTGAAGGGGGAGGATATAAGAGAGAACAAATTGGGGGAAGGGGTATTCAGTAGGCTTGGTATTTTAGGGTGGGGTAGGGGAAAGACGGGGAGAGAAAAAATTGTAACAAAATCTCATGGAAATGAATGTTGAGAAATAAAAATTAATTAATTAAAAAAATAAATGTGTATTGAATTGAGTGAATTTATTTTTAAGCTATATATTAGTCAATGTCATAGAGAAATGAAATGTGTCACATTTTGTATTTCTGACTACATGGAACTCAATAACTTGAACTCTAATCTACTACTTTTGAAGTTACCAAGCCAATTGACTAATCTTCACACCCCTATTCCTATTTGTTTCTCCCAAGGGCATGTATGAGCTCCCTCTCTCAAGTTGTCATAAATTTGTTCTTTCTTTTTAATGAGCGTTTCTATTGTACATTGAGATCAGTGACCCCAAAGTCTCCGACCTGACTTTTTATTTCATTTTTATTTCCTAAATGACACAGAAAAAGTGCCATTAGAGAATGTCAGCATTATTTTTTTATGTATTGAGGCATGTGGATTTTTATGAATTTTTCAAAGACTGACATAATTAATAATATACCATAAATTTCTATTGGATTCAGTAGAAGATACCAAAAAGACTGACTTAGACTAAAGCAGTAAAAGGAAATAAAGTCTGGATGACTATTTGTAAGGCCATCCTAGGCAGGTGCCAATTGAACCTCATGTTCTTTGAGCTGCATTCCAACTCTGAAATTCTTTGATTCTGAAAAGTAAAGATTCTGAATTAAATTTTCCAAAAATATATATAACAAATAAATTGCATATAATACAAAGCTTCATTGAAATTTGAAATGGAAGACCTAATTCTTTTTTCGGGAGGAAACTCAGAATTTCAGTCAGAATGGACTTTAAAGATCAGATGTATCCAAATAATATTTTCTTCTGAAACCTCCTCAATACCTGATCTTCATACCTGAGCTTGAAACTCTAGTGGCAGGAAACTCAAGCAGCCAATTCTATTTTTAAACAGTAGTTACTTAGGATATTTTCCTTCACATCTGGTCAACATTTACCCCTCTGCAACATCTACCAATCCTTCCTAGGTTCCACATGAGCATTGGTGTGCCAATAAATGTTCAACAGCCTGCTCTTCAAGGAAAAAAAAATACTTTATCACTTAAGTATAGACAGTCAACAAAAAACTCTAAATTAAGCCCAAATGTGTAGTTTTTGACTATTTATGGGGTGTAAATGCTCCCACTGAAAACTTAGCAACCAGCTCTTGCTAGTAGGTTTGCACATCCCTGCCCAGATTTTCAAAAGTTGAATATATCTCTGTCCCACTTTCCCCATATCTTTTCTTTCCTAGGCTTGTTCTTTATTCAGATAATTAACTACCTGATTTCCACCTTCCTGAGGACATGCTCCAGCTTGTTTGTCTAAGGTGTGGTCTGGTTTTTGTTCTTATTCAGTACTTTTTTGTCCTGTTCTAGGGTTTTCTTGACAAAAATACTGGAGAAGTTTGTTATTTTCTTCTGAAGCTCATTTTACATATGAGGAAACTGAGGCAAACAGGATTAAGGGACTTGGTCAGGTTCACACAGCTACTAAGTGACTGAGGCTGGATTTGAACTCAGATCTTCTTGACTCTAGGCACAATTCCAGTAAAATGGGACTCTCATCTCCCTCATTCTGGACATTCTGCTATTATAGTCTAACCTAGAAATTGCAAATACAGAACAAAAAATTAAATCTGCTCTTTTGACTGCCTTTTCTCATTGTTGACTCATGTTGAGGTTACAGTCCACCAAACCCCCAGGCCTTTACACATAAACTGTTGGTTAGCTGAGTCTATCACATCCTGTGTTCATGCAAATGTATTTTTAACCCAGTATATAACTTTAAACTTATTCTTGGTGAATTTTATCATAATATAATGGAAAGAGTACTAGCTCTGGAGTCAGAGATCTGAGTCCAAATCTTCATTCTAATTAATGCTTCCTGATTGGATAACTTTGGGCAGGTTATTGAACCTCTGGGATCTCAATTTCTTTTCTTTTCTTTTTTAAATTTATTTTTTAAAGCAATCAGGGTTAAGTAACTTGCTCAAGATTACACGGCCAGTTATTTCTGGGTGTGGTGCTAAGTATCTGAGCCCGGATTTGATCCCCAGGTCATCCCAACACTGGAGCCGGTGCTCTTACTCGCTGTGCTACCTGGCCTCCCCCTGGACCTCAATTTCTTTATCTGAAAAATAAGGGATGAGATTACTTCTGAAGTCCCTTCCTGCTATAAATATAGGTTATTATAATTTAAATGATGTTGGTGCACTCTTCCATACTGCCAACATGATTTTAGATCCCAATTCTGCCATGATATTGTTGCAAGATTTTTTTTTTCTTCCCTCCAGTTTTCTAGCACATGGTAATGCTGTGGAATGCTCATCTCTTCCCCACCTATCCACCTCTCCCTGGATATGATAAGGAATAACACAATGTAGTTAGAATAACCCTATACCATTGCCTACAAAAGACTCTGAGACTTTTGATATAATAAAGATTTTTTTGGCAAACTTTTGGGCTCTTGGATGTGTTTATTTGCAAACTATCTTTATCATTTTAGTTCTTGAGAGAAAGACGATATTAGGGAATATGATGGAATCCCCCTGTTCTAACCCGGACAGAGATGTTTCTTAGAAATGAGAGGGGAGGGTCATACTTCTCTTCACAAATGTCTGTGTTTATAAAAAGGTTTTCATTCCTTTTGATAAAACAGAGCTAGCCCCAATACTTTAGGCCATTAAGAATCAGCCTGCAGATTTGGGCTGGCTTCCAGGGATGCTATTCTGAGCCAGGTCTTACTCAGGCCAGACCAGTTATTCAGGCTCTAAACACTAATGAAAGAGAGGGCTATAGAGTAGACCCTCCCTTATATGGCACTGCATTTGAGAGTCACATAAGGGAGCCACCTGCCAAGTGATTGTACAGTAACTCTCTTTCTACACTCTAATAATCTCATTATCCAACCTGCTTTCTATCTTCCACCTAGTCACACACACATCAGCAATCCACCAACTTCCTGATGTTCCTAAATAATTCTCTCCATTTCTAGACTTGACATCAAATGACTTCTTTCCCATCTCTATTTATTAAGACAGTGTCGTGCAGTAGAAAGAGCATTGCATTTTAGGATTGGAAGAACTGGCTTCAAATCTTCTTTGAAACTTGCTACCTATATGATTTTGGGCTGCTAATGATAGCTGGAGTTTATATAACCATTTAAGATTTTCAAAGGGTTTTACATATGCTATCTCATTTGATTCTTATATCAAGTCCATGAGGTAAGAGCTGTGATCACTCCCATTTTATAGATGAGGAAACTGAGGCACAGAGAGATTAAATTAGAGTCAGCTGGTGGTAGAGTGAATAGAGTGCTGGGCCTGGAGTTAGGAAAACCTGATTTCTAATATGGTCTCAGGTACTAACTGTGTGACCCTGGACAAGTTCCTTAACTAACCTCTGTTTTCCTCAGTTTTCTCAACTATAAAAAGGGGATAATAGCACTTCACCAAATTGTTGTGAGAATCAATTGAGAAAATATTTGTTTTAAAAGAGAAAAAACTCTGAACATAATGGGTACTTTGCTTATTTTATTTATAAATGCTTTCCTGCTCCTTCCCTTAAGCGACCTGCAGCACTAGGGTGGTTTGTCATTCCTTTCTCCAGCTCATTTTACAAATAAGGAAACTGAGGCAAAGAGAGTTAAGTGACTTGCCCAGGGTCACACAGTTAGTATCTGAGGTCAGATTTGAACTTAGGAAGCTGAGTTTTTCTGACTCCAGGCCTGGCACTCTATCTGCTTCTCCATCTAACTGCCACTCCAGTATCTTTACCAAGAAAACCCCAAATGGAGTCACAAAGAGTTGGATATGACTGAACAACAAGAATAGAAGCACTATTAAAAGTCAGGTCTTACTGACTCCAAGTCCCATCTCTCTGCTTGCACCATCTAGCCATCTCAAGTGGCCTAGAGGCAGTCCTTTCATTTGTCTGAGTCAAAGTTTCTTAATTATAAAAAGAAGTTATTGGATCAAATGACTTTGAACATCCCTTATAGACTTAAATATATGTTCCTGTTTTAACAGCCTTCTCATGTGTTTGCTCTTCTTCAAGTGTGTGGTGGAGGGGAGTGTGAAGGAGCAAGAGAAGATGCCAAAGTCAGGATCCAAAGGGACTCTGGCCTTGCTACTAAATCTATAGATCCTGTTCCTTCTTTGAGGGACTGAGGCCATCATTGGTAAAGGTCCCTGCCAAGATACTTGGAGAAAGACCAGGAAAAGTACTGACCTTCATGAATTTCAGGTCATCCCAAATCCTGAGTTCCATGCCCAAGGATGATCTGAGATCCTGAATTTGAAGTCTCTGTGTATTCATCTAGATGCAGGGGTACTTAAACTGTAATCTAAGAACTTGGTTTTTTAATATTTTGGTGACTATTATTTCAATTTAATTGGTTTTCTTTGGAGTTCTATATATTTTATTTTATGCATTTAAAAATTATTCTAGGAAGGGATGAATAGGCTCAACCAGGCTGACAAAGAAAGTCTTGATACACAAAAAAAGATGAAGAACCCCTGATTGGAGACTTCATCCACAGGTCCCTCCCATCCGACCCTTGAATTCCACCTCTAGGTTCTCCAAGTGAGCTTTGACCTTATCTTGCCAGGGCAGAGACCTCTACTTAATTTTTAGCTATCTCCTTGCCTACCTGTCTGTCACTCAGTCTTTGTCTTTGTCTGCCTTTGACTGGAAATTTGGACTTTGTCCCTTGGGTCCCCGGTTCTGATAGGTGAGATTCCTTATTTTTTATTCATTTATTTTTTTGCTTTTTGGAGGGAGGCAGGGCAATTGGGGTTAAGTGACTTTCCCAAGGTCACATGGCTAGTAAGTGTTAAGTATCTGAGGCTGGATTTGAACTTAGGTCCTCCTGACCCCGGGGCCAGTGCTCTATTCACTGCACCATCTAGCCACACTGATACCTTATCTTAATGAGACCGAAGTCTCTATGCCGCTTCTGTGTGGTTTCCTGTCCTACCTTTGAATTCATATGCTCCCCTGCTTATGGGCTTAAATGCCTTCCTTCCACTTCCTCAAACTTTCCCATTCCAACTTTTAACAACTCTAGGGTATTCATCAGTTAGAATATAAGCTCCTGGAGGGCAGGAACTGTCTTGCATATTTTTTTATTTGTGTCCCTGATCCTCAGCACAGTGCATGGCATATGGTGCTGAATAAATGTTTTACCTATTGATAGCTGCATTAAATCATTTATTAGCATCTTCAGGATATCATTCTTGAGAGCCCACTTCCCCTGCAGAGATTTAGGTCATTGGATCCTACCTATTTTCTCTCTGTCCTTTGATAGCACTCCCTCCATTCCCAAATTTAGGGTTTCTGTCAGAATGTCTGGATTTCCTTTCCTGTCTATAATGAACTCTGTGATGGAGTGGTCCCTCTACCCCAGTGCTTCCATAATTTTTACTTCTGCCACCAATTCCTCTTTGATAGTGAGAGTGTGGTCCAGAAAGGCATTCTCTTTATGGCTTCCTCTAGCTTTTAAAGAATGAAATTAACATTAAACCAAGTCAAGAAAGCATCAGCTTGTCCTTCCCCTAAAGGCACGTGTGACTTGTATGGTGGTTCCTAGTGTTTATAGTTTGGAATGCAATCAGGCACTGCTCTCATCCTTAAAAGCACACGTACCTAACCCCTGATTACACTGAGAGTACTCTTAGAACGAAGGACAGCTACCAACTATCACCTTGCCACATGCACCAGGAATTTTTCTGCTTCTTGATCCCTCTAAAAACCAACATCACCTCTCTCCCCTTCCAATCACTGACCTTCACA
>NW_027187391.1:19714115-19716209 GCF_028583685.1 Petaurus breviceps papuanus
TGGAAAGATAGGCGTCACAAAGCATCAGATAGAGCAGGGCAGATGTGGTAGTAGGCAAATGAAGTCAGGGTGAGGTGTAACCTTGGCACTTTAACTCATCTTCTGCTGGGGAAGCAGCTGTTTTTTTTGTATTTTGTATTTGTTTTTTCAGTAGTTAGAGGAGGTGTGATATCGCCCTTCCCCTATTAGTTCTCTCAGTTTTAACTGGTTAGGGACTCAACTTTGCTACTTACTAGTTGTGTGCCTCAGTTTACACCTTTATTAAAAGAGGGATGATACTGTGTATAGTGAAGAAAGGACTTTCCAAAATGTGGAGAGCTATGTAAAAGTTTGTTACTCTTGGTAAGCTGAATGTTCCATACCTCAAACTCCTACCTGTCCTGTGAGTTTCATCATGAGATTTTTAGCCTGAAAGTGACCTTAGAGATGAATAATTAGGATTATAAGTGTAAATCCCTCATTTTAGAAATGAAGAACCAGAGGAGCAAAATGACTTGTTTGTCTCTACACAGGGATTAATTGTCGAAGCTGGGATTCAAAGTCAGGTAGGTCTTCTGATACCAAAGCTAGTACTCTTCGCATCATACTATCTCCTTCAAAGCCTAAATAACATGACCCAACAAGAAGTCTCTCCTGATCTTCTCAACCAAAAAGAATCACTCCCTCCTATGAACCCCTTAGCACTTTGTACTCTCTTTGATGACAGAATACTTTCCCATTCTTTTGTGCATTATATTCCTTTGTGTTTGTCTCTTCTCAAGGTTGTGTGGTCCAGTGGAAAGAAAATAGGCTTTGGTTTCTGGGAATCTTTATTTTGAATAGGAAATTTACAAATGAGGTGACTCTGGTCAATTTACTTCTTTGAAATCTATTTTTCTCATCAACAAAATAGGAATAATAATACTTGCACCACTGACCTTGCATGGTTGTTATTAGGGAAGTGGTTTGTGAATTTTAAATTTCTGTGAGAATGTAAATTATGAGCATTGATAATTAGCATTGACTGTTAGTACCTCGAGGGAAGGGCCTAAATCTTATTCATTGTTGTACTTGCCATGATGCATGCCTAGCTGTATAGTTACCTTGTATATATGACATAGTAATATGCTTACATATCTGTTGAATTGAGCTTGCTTTATGAATTACAACTAAAATGATCCTCTGAAGTGCTAAGGACTGAGTTGTTTGAGTAATAGCATCAAATTTTATCACACAGAGATAAAAATTATTTCCTTCTGTTGTACTACTCCTGGGAAAACTTGTATAAGGAGAAGACACATCCCTATGGGCACATTATGGTTAAACATTAAAGTTTTGAGTTTTTTGTGTTTTTCTTTTTTAATTACAGCAAATGTTTAGATACTTATTATGGAAACTTTCATTTTGAGAAAGGTATGTTGAAGGTGGCTAGGTTGCACAGTGAATAGAGCACTGGCCTTGGAATCAGGATTACCCGAGTTCGAATTTGGCCTTAGACACTTAACCCTGGAATCAGGGTTAAGTTTAAATTTGGCCTTAGACACTTGACACTTACTTGCCTTCCCCCTCCAAAAAGCAAAAAACAACAACAAAAAACAAACGAATAAAAAAGGAGAAAGGTATGTTGCAGTTTCAGCACATTACAGTGCAATGAGCAGTACACTAGGTATCCAGTCCAGTGAGTTGGGTCATAGTTCTGCTTTATTTTGGACGGGGAAAGGCAGGGCAATTGGGGTTAAGTGACTTGCCCAAGGTCACGTGTCTAGCAAAGTATTGGCTCTGCAACAAGATACCTTTATGACTTTGAAGGAATCACTTACCTTCTCTGGGCCAGTTGAAGGAGTTGAAACAAGCGATGGCTAAAGGGCTTTTCCAGGTTGCTGTTCAGTTGTTTCAGTTGGGTCTGACTCTTTGTGACCCCATTTGAGGTTCTCTTGGCAAAGAGACTGGAATGGTTTGCTATCGCCTTCATTCTACAGATGAGGAAACTGAGGCAAACAGGGTTAAGGGACTGGCCGAATGTCACACAACTGAGGCTGTATTTGAATTCAGATCTTCCTGACTTCAGGCCCTGCACTCTATCTACTGCACCCCCTAGGTGTCCAAGGTATAATA
>NW_027187391.1:19716219-19719726 GCF_028583685.1 Petaurus breviceps papuanus
AGGAGGAAAGATGATGCACTCTATCCCATATTTCAACCTCTACCTCCCCAGCAATGCACTAACATCCTTTTCATTCCTGTATCCTATCCTGCTCTATAGTAGCTGCTCAGAGGACTAGAGCACTAGAGTTACTGTTTTCTTGGATACTGCAGGGGATTTTTTGCCTTTTTTTTGAGGGGGGGGCAGGGCAGTTGGGGTTAAGTGACTTGCCCAAGGTCACATGGCTAGTAAGCAGGGGATTTTTTTTTTAAGACTCAAAACAATGGAATAAATAAGGGCCAAAAGAAATCCTTAATAATTCAGGAGTACTCACTTCATAAAATAAGAAATGAACAACAACAAAAGACCTCATCCTATTTACTATTGTTTTTCCATATATTTAATCATGAGGATAACAATTTTGGACCAAACCTACAATTTCATTGGTTTATTCCAATGGAATATACCAATTGGAATATTTCATATCCCAATATGGAATCCACCTATATCAATGTAGATCAGCACTTACTTTGAGAATTTTAGTCTTACAGAGCTGCCTGTAACACTGAGAAGTTGTGACTTGCTCACAATCACATAGACTTGAGCCTAGCTGGCTCCAAGCTCAGCTCTCTATCCATGGTGCCTCTCACAGGATGAAATTAAAACATACTTACAGACAACAAGCTTCACACACTATGAAACATATAAAGCAAATTGATAGGTTTTTTTTTTTTATGGCATTAGAACCTCGGGTGAAGGACTTGGAGTCAGAAAGATCTGTTATCTCATCTCTCCCCTACCTTTTTGACCCTGGGCAAGTCACTTAAACTCAGTTTCCTCATCTGTACAGTGGGGATAAAAATGAAAACTACCTCCTAGAGTTGTTGAGAGGATAAAAATGAGTTAATATGTATAAAGCCGTTTTCAAACCTTAAATAAATAAATGCTTAGAAAGCCACACTAAAGTTAATTAATAACAGCTGCTCATGTTACAAGATCATCATAAGTTAGTTTTTTTTTGTGCAGAGGTTGAAATTAGAACCCATATCCAATTAACATTGTATACCACACACATTGATCTGCTTCGTAGAATCATAACATTTAGAAATAACATAAGTATACATAATATACCGGGGCTTCCAGCTTCAGTACTCTCACTACAACTTCAGATGCTAGCTAGGATTATAGGACTGTAGAATTGGAAGGGACTGTAGAAATCCTCTCATACAGTGCCTCATTGCCCAGAGAAGGAAACTGAGACCCAGAGAAGTAAAATGACTTGGCCAAAGTCATGCAGTAAATTAGAGGACCAGTTGGGATTGATCTTTTGACCTTAAGTTCAGTGCTTGTTTTACAATACTGTGTTTTGACATCATGTTCCACATGACAGCAATGTGACTTTGGTCAAAAAGCCCAAACTGTTTATAGGCTACTATGGTTATATAACTATAATATGGAGAAGAAGAAAGGTAATAGCCTACCATATGATGATGTACACAAATTTGAATAATGATATCCTATGTCTTTCAGCTCTTCGTTTTCCAGACTGTTTCTGTTTTCCATCAATCTTTGGGGTCTATTTGACCATATCCGCAGTATTTCATACATATTTGAGGAGGGACGTTAACATACTACAAACTTTCAGAGTGTGATAAGGGACTTGAAGCCATGAGAAATGGCTGAAGGAATTTAGGGATGTTGAGCCAGGAGATACAGGGGACCTAGAGTTAAGTATTTGAAGGGCTCTCATGATATTCCAGTTTACTGCAGCTGTTTTGAGATTTTCTTTCATGAAAGAACAAGAGGTCTTTATTTCTATCCTATTTTGACTCACACAAAGGAAGACAAAAGGCCAGTATGTCTCATCCAGGGTGTCTGCTTCTCCTGTGAACAGGTTAAAGAGAAGAGATAATACTCTACATCCTTGCCAGCTGATTTTTGACTCATGCCACGAAGTAGGGCAGATTGTTCAGTGAAGACTCAAGAAATCTTGGCCCAGGATTTGTCTCCTCAGACCATGGGGCATGATCTTATGATCTAGCATGAGCTGAAAGCTTGAACTCTTGGTGCATTTCCCCCTGGTATCTGGCCACTGGTTTACCTCTGACTTCATTTTTTGCTGCAGCTAACTCAAGACTTATGGAACAGGTCCTAGCAAGGAGCAACCTGCTTCAGTCCTTCTGTCCTGCTCTCTCTGATCTTGATTGTAGCATTTCTCTCCAGCAACATTTTGAAGCTTTTGCACCTTCCTCTTTCATTTCCTGGTGTCATGGCAGGTGGTGGCTAAAACGTGGTTAAGGTGGATAAGTGGTGCTAAAATTGTGCCCACTTTTTTGTATTAATGTCATATTCCTCCCATATTGCCCTCTTTGAGGTAAGGGGCTATATTTTTGTTGCCTACACCTAACATGGTAGCTTGCACATTTGAATATTTGCTGAATTGAATTATAGGCATGCCCCATTTTATTGTTTTACTTTATTTAGCTTCATAGATATTGAAGTTTGTTTTTGTTTTTATAAACTAAAGATTTGTGGCAACCCTGCATTGAGCAAGTCTTTTGGTACCATTTTTCCAACAGTGTGTGTTCATATTGTGTCTCTATTACACTTTGGTAATTCTCACAATATTTCATACTTTTTCATTATTGATATATCTGTTACAATGATCTCTGGTCAGTGATCTTTTTTTTTTGCCTTTTGGAGGGCAATTGGGGTTAAGTAACTTGCCCAGGGTTACATGGCTAGTTTTTTTGTGTAGGTGTTAAGTGTCTGAGGCCGGAACTGAACTCGGGTCCTCCTGACTCCGGGGCCAGCGCTTTACTCACTGCACCACCTAGCCGCCCCTGGTCAGTGATCTTTGATGTTACTATTGTAATTGTTTTGGAGCATCATGAACCACACTCATTAGAAGATGGTGAATTTATTCAACAAATGTTGTGTGTCTTTTGACTGTTCCAATACCCTACCATTCTTCCCTCTCTCTCTCCTCAGATCTCCCTGTTAGGCCAATTAATAACCCTACAATGACCTCTCTAAGTGTTCAAGTGAAAGGAAGAGTCAATCAATGTGGCCAACTTCATTGTTGTCTTATTTTAAGAAATTGCCACAGCCACTCCAACCTTCAGCAACCCCCAACCTGATCAGTCAGCAACCATCACCACTGAGACAAGACCCTCCACCAGCAAAAAGATGATGATGCTTTGAAGGATTACGAAGGTAAGTACTTTTTTTTTTTTTAGCAATAAGCTGTTGTTAAATTAAGGTATGTAATTTTTTAAAGACCTAATACTATTGTACATTTAATAGACTGCTGTATAATGTAAACATAACTTACATATGTACTGGGAAAACAAAAATTAGTGTGACTTGCTTTATTGTGATGTTCACTTTATTGCAGCAGTATGGAGCCGACTTCATAATATCTCTGAGGAAGACCTAAGACAAATGAGTGGAAATTACAGGGAGATAGACTTTTACTCAATTTCTTTCTTTCTTTCTTTCTTTCTTTCTTTCTTTCTTTCTTTCTTT
>NW_027187391.1:19719736-19775740 GCF_028583685.1 Petaurus breviceps papuanus
TTCTTTCTTTCTTTCTTTCTTTCTTTCTTTCTTTCTTTCTTTCTTTCATTCTTTCTTTCTTTCATTAGTGACTACTTCCCCAGGATCACCATTTTAGTAAGGATACCAAATATGTTTCAGCTTTTGATGCCTAGACTCCCTCTTCCTCTTACTGAAGCATTATTCCACCTCTACCTTCCAGTTTGTCTTTAAGTATTGTTTTTCCCTACTACAACATAATCTCTCTGACTGCAGGGACTATCTTGATTCCTTGTATTTGTATCCTCAGTGCTCAGAACAGTGCCTGGAACATTGTAAGCACATAATAAATTCTTTTTCTAACCATCCTCCAAATTTAAGAGTCTATGCTCCTTAGTATTTAGATGGACTGATTCATTCTTCTGGTTCCTCTCATCCTTCCAGCTGTCCCTTGAGCTTCTATGAAGGAGTAAGCTTCTCCTGTCCATTAACTCTGTTACTCAAATTTTTTGGTCATTTTATATGTGACTATTAAATATAATCATCATGTGGATCTGGGAAAAGAACCTTTAAAATGGAGAAAAGAAACAGAATGCTAAAGGAATAAAAGGGAGTTTTGAACGATATCAGTCAGCACTAGAATCATTCAGGGAAAACAGCAGATCAGAGTGACAGCTGTCTGTACTTGTCATTCATGTTCACATGTTGATACTTTGGATTGTGAGTGTGTCCAAGGACATATGGACATGTAGGTGTGGAATATTTTGGGAAGACTTGGTTACAGAGTTGTCTCTCTTTTTTTCTCTCTGTTGTCTCATGATCCAAAGTCCTTTTCCTTTCCCTGCCATTTACCTAATACAGTTCTACTTTGCCATCTGTCAGGAACTGAGACTTTTTATGACATAAGAGAGCTGAAGCCTTCTGTTCTTTGTGTATGAGCAAAAAACCCCCAAACATTGAGTTTTTTAATAAGTGATCTATGATGGATAAACAAATCCTCCCTTGGGAATAATAGGTGGCTATGATTCTCAAAGAATCATAGAATGGTAAATTAAAGTCATTAGAGATCACCTAATCCAGTACTTTCATTTTACAGATGAGGAAACTGAGGCCAAGATAGACTGTGAAGGGCCACACAGAAAATTGAGTGTCAGATTCATGACTCAAATCCAGTTTTTCTGATTGATTACATCGAATGCTCTTTCTGGAACATCATGTTATATCCCATCTGTTATGGCCCCTGAACAAGACCCATGATGGACCACAGCTAAGTTCATTTCATGCTTCTGGATAATGACTTCCCCTTTTGGAAGGCGAGTGGACAGCATAACCAGGAAGCTCTCCCACCAGTAGAAGCTAAAAGCATTGAGCAGTGAGTTAAATGTTGTAAATAAGTTATAAGACAAGGTGTGTAAGGGAAAGAGGTATCTCCAAGTCAAAACAGGGTGAAAGCAGAAAGTTTGAGAGGCCTAGGAAGAAGCAAAGCCCAGAGGCAGCCTAAAGGAATTTGATAACGAGAACCCTGGGACAACCAGGGTTAAGTGACTTGCCCAGGGTCACACAGCTAGTAAGTGTCTGAGGTCAGATTTTAATTTAGGAAATGAGACTTCCTGATTCTAGGCCTGGCATTCAATCTACTCTATCTACACTACCCACATTCTACTACCTTGCTGCTGGGTCAGTGAGTGGTAGTAGACAAATGGGTATTAGAAAAAAGTCATTGAGCCATTGGAATATCAAATGCAGCTTTGCCACATGTTAGAAAAGGAATTTATAGTGATGTGACTAAGATAATTGGCTCTCAGCAGAAAAGACAAAACCTTAAGAAAACACCTATGAAGTACATACCCTTTAAGAATATTTTCATAGTAGCTTTGAAATACTTGTGGGAAGGGCCTATGTGGTATTTTTACCTATTCGCAATGACTCAATTTTTGCATGTGATGGTAACCACCTTAATTCATTTCAAAAGTCACTTGTGTTTCACTGGATGTACAATCTGGTTTTTAAAGATCCTGCCAGTAGCATGTAAACAAAATGTTTTTTATATCAACTAATTTCTTTTCTTGGGTTCTTCTGATAGAAGTGACATGAAAGAACAATTGTATATAGCGTGTGAACATTTAATAGCTGACAATAACAAGGAAAAATTATATAATAATGGGAACACCTCTAGTTAAATATACGTTATTTTAAATTATTTGAATAATAAAAAAACATTTGAAATTATAAGAAGACTGTCTATTTGCACAATGCCTCTCAGTTTACAAATTACTCTTATGCATTCCTTCATGTGAACCTCACAGCCACCCTGTGATAGAAAAAGGACTGTTGTTATTATTATTATCATCATTGTTATTATTTTTCTTATTTTGCAGATGAGGAAACTGAAATTTGAAGTTGAGCGAATTGTCCAAGATCATTCAGTTATTACATGGTAGACTCAGAATAAAATCCTATCTTTCTGAATACTAGCCTGGAAGATCTTTTGTTTTAATGGAGTAGCATGATCAAGGAGTATATTCATCTCAAATTCAATAATGTTCATGTACACTGTTTATGTCTAATATGGTCTAATAGGAAATCCTGACTCTAATTGGCAACCTATTAGTTCGGGTTCAATGTTGGAACAAAATGAGACCCTTGAAAATCATTCAACAGTTAATAAAAAGTAGTTTACTGCTTTTATTAGCATAGAAAGGGTACTCTAGCACTTAACTTGGGTAGAAATGGCTCCCTGGTCTCCATATGGAATCATATCTGGTTGGCAGGGTGGGGACTCTTGCTCTTGTAGCATTTGCTAAGTCTGAAAAGACCCTAACTCTATGTGAGTGGGTCTTTTTATGCCCTTAGGTAACCAGGAAGCCATTTCAGTACAACCACAGTCTTAACTTGCCTGTGTCAATCAAGTTTCAGGGACACTTTTGTTGCCTTTAAGTGAAAAAAAATCTAACTTGCATGGTGGTGAGGGTTAAAATATTGTTCTCAGCACTCATGATGTGTGGCTGTATGAAAAAGTTTATAAGGAATGAAACAACTGGCATTTTGAAGAAACAGCATCATTTGGAAGTCATAAACTTCAGTGCATCAGTAGATCTGTGGTCCCATAAATCTAGATACTTCTTCTGTTGATAAGGATCACAACCCATACAGGCCTGCTCATCTCATGTGATCCTCAAGTTTCTGAAAACCCACCATGTTGATTCCATACATCCAACAAGTTAGAGTATTTCCCTGTATGTCTTTTCACATTTAATGGGTATTAGTGGAGCGTTTTGGGTATCTATATGCTATTGTTCTCTTTTGACATAAGATTGGCTCCTCTCCTTTTCTAATTACATATTTCTTCAAATGTGTGTTTTAGCACATGCCGTTTCTTATACTTTTGTTCAGTTATTTCAGTTATATCTCATTCTTTATGATCCCATTTAGTGTTTTATTGGCAAAAATACTGGAGTGATTTGCTATTTCCTCCTCCAACTAATTTTACAGATGAGGAAGTAAGGCAAACAGGGTCAAGTGACTTGCCTAGGTTCACATAGCTAGTAAGTGTTTGAAGACAGATTTGCACTCATGAAGATGTGTCTTCCTGATTCCAAGTCCAGTGTTTTATCCATTGCACCACCTCACTGCCTATTAAAAATGCTATAGCCTATCCCAAGCTAACATATATCTCTTCACTAATTTCTATGCCACTTGCATATGGTATTCAAAGATTTACAACCATGCAGCATTATAGGGAGAACATCTGTGCTAACAAGATGGGTCCTTGTCCCAGGTAGCAATAGCCTGAGATCACTATAAGCACTGCACATTTTCCCATATGCAATGTAGCCCCTTTTCTTTCTCCTTTTCAATTCTGGGCCCAACTAGTTGTCAATCTGCAATGCTTGAAAAATTCTGTATGAGAACAATTTTCTAGTCTTCCAACCAAATATAAAAACAAAGATAATAGGAATTTTTCATCCATTTAGTTTTTCACATGTGGATCATTTGACTAATTTCTTTCCCCAATACTATGCTGTCCCCAAGAATATTAAAAACTTTTCATTCATTTAGTTTTCCCTGGGTGGATTGTTAGATCTATTCTGAGTAATGTGCAGTATTATCCACAGATGAAAACATCTGGAAAATGTCATTATCTGTGGGAATTTTTTTGTCCTTTCGTATGATTCACAAAACAACCTTTAGAACACTGGAAAATATCTTTGGTCAGGTGATAACTCCCTTTTTTCATGCTTTTCACTAGCTCTGGATTTGGAAGATGTGGGACTAAATCCTACCTCTTATAATTCTTAGATTTTTAGTAAGTCACTTAACCTCCCTGAGCCCCAGTTTCCTCAAGTCTAAAGCGAGGGTGTTGTATTGGATGGCCTCTGAGGTCCCATTCAAGTCTATGTGAATGGAAGAATGAAGAAGTATTTTAAATGATTAATATGTGGTAAATGTTGGGGACATAAATCTAAGAAAGTAAGACAGACCTTGTGCTCAAAGACCTTACATTCTAATAAGGGAAGATATCCCATAAAGGAAAATAAAAAGATCAAAAGGATGCATGAGGCAGCAATTTGTAAATAGCCAGGAAGAGACATAGTGGACTAGTTTTGGAATGAATGCATTGATGGCTGGATGGATGGATGAACAAGCATTTGTTAAACACATACAGTGGATTTTGCATTATAGTAGCTTCCGAGGATCAAAGTACAGACATAAGATTGAGGGTCTATATGGAAGGTATACCTGAGGGTATATTGTTTGTGGCTCAGATAGGTTCTATTTTCCTTGTGTATGGCTGATGCAATGTGAAATATATTCTAGGGTCAACTAGATATGGTAGTTATTGAAGACACAGGTAGGAGGGAATAGGCAGAAAGGACTTAAGGGAGTCAAGAGGAGGCCTGTAGAAACCTAGATCCTTGGGGAAAGTCAGGCTTTGGGTATCTTGGGGAATCAGTAGAAGGGAGGCCTACAGGAACCCAGACTCTCTTTTTCCTTCACAGAGGGAGTTTTTGAAGGTATGAGTGAGAGGCTTGGTAGAGGGAGGCTTACAGATATGCAGAACTCTGGGCTGTGGAAGGGTCACTGGCAGGACTCAGGATATCTGGGCTCTGATTTCTGGACTGGACAGCTAGACAGAGGAAGGACAAAGCATGCAGAACACATGGGCAAAGGAGTATGTGTCATGGCCGGTGAAACAAACTTCTTGAGGCAGCTGCTAAAGCAGCCTGGACAGTACTTCAGACCTAACCTGCCTTCAGGGGACACTTTAGGGAGAAGTAGGTATGATATATTCCCAAGAGCCCCAAACTCATCCCTGGTTCCTACATGATCGGGGAAGTTTGTCTCCTTCATCCTGTCCTCCAGCCCTGAGTGTTCATATACAAACCTCCATAAATCTGTGATCCAACGTGGTTTACTAGAGGACTATTTACAGAAAGTCTCCCTGGACCATTCCTCTGTTTTTATCAAGGATATGCTTATGCTAACGTTGAGTAAGTGATATACAGATAAGTATTTGTTTTCTTGATTGACTTTTCAAGACTGTGATTTTCCAGCATGAACCTCTTCATCATGTACTTGACTTTTCTTGACATTTTACCATTTCTGCTTCTTGGGTACTGGGTTGTTGGTTTCAAATGTGGTGTTTCCCCTGTCACTGGCGAGGAGTAAAAATCACTGGGGAAATGGTCATAATTTAGTTCCATTTTCCATCTACTTCTTGTCTTGCTACTATTTTCACCTATGAATAGTCTTGGATTGATGTGGTTAGGTTGGGTCTCATGACAAATTTTCTGTATATTTGTTGCCTGCAGTCCTTTTTATTAAAATTTTAAAAATTTATTTATTTACTTTTAGTTGACAACATTCAGTTCCACAATCCCTTGATCTTCAAGTTTTCTCCCCTCTCTTTCCTCCCTTCCTCATGGCGGCATGCAATCAAATACAGGATCTACAAATACCTTCACATTAAACATTAGTCAAGTTGTAAAGAAGGATTATAACCAATGGAGTGGACAATGAGAAAGAAGGAATGAAAACAAAACACAAAAGAGAGACAGCAAGTAGTTTGCTTCAATCTGCATTCAGACTCTGTAGTTCTTTCTTTTATGTGGATATCCCTTTCCATCATGAGTCTTTTGGAGCTGTCTTATAACCTTGCATTGCTGAGAGGAGCCCATTCTATCAAAGTTAGTCATCACACATATAATGTATCTATAATTGTGTATAAAGTTCTGGTTTTGCTCTCCTTACTCAGCATCAGTTTAATTAAGTCTCTCCAAGTTACTGCGAAGTCTGCATGCTCCTCATTTCTTATAACACAATAGTATTCTATTACATTCATATACCATAGCTTGTTTAGCCATTCCCCAATTGATGGGCATCTGCTTGATTTCCAATTCTTTGCCACTACAAAAAGAGCTGCTATAAGTATTTTTGTACATATGGGTCCTTTTCCCATTTTTATGATTCTCTTTGAGATACAGTCCTAGAACTGGTATTGCTGAATCAAAGGGTATGCATTTATTTATAGCCCTTTGAGCATAATTCCAGATTGCTCTCCAGAATGGTTAAATCAGTTCACAACTCCACCAACAAAGCATTAGTCTTCCAATTTTCCCACATCCTCTCCAGAATTTATCATTTTCCTGTTTTGTCATCTTAGTCAATCTGACCTATGAGATGTGGTACTTCAGAGTTGTTTTGATTTGCATTTCTCTAATCAATAGTGATTTAGAGCATTTTTCATATGCTTATAGATATCTTTAATTTCTCTCCACTCCTTTTTCACTGGGCTGTGAGGCAACATTTAATCTTTTTAAAAATCAGATAACTTCTATCATTTTAGATATGATTTAAAAATTTTAATCGAATATTGTCCTTCACTGTCATCTCTCCCCATCTCTCTGTCTCTTATTGTTAAGGAAAACATGTGTTTGTTGACTAATATAATTTCTGGGCTCTTTTGCTCTCCTTATTGTGATGATCATTTTATATTCTTTAAACTTTTACAGGAAATGATAATCAAGACCAACATCTTTATGTATTTCACAGTTTTTGGTATCAAGGCTTATTTGACTAAGCCAGATTGAAATTGAACTAGTCAGTGGTGTAAATGTCAGAGGAACATTAAACAGTGTTTTCTTCATTTGTATATATCAAGGATTCTTTTGTTATCTTAAAATATGAATGAGAAACTCCTTATTAGAAGAGACCCTATAAGACTGTTTTTTGCTTTTCTGAGTCAGGTGCTTTTTTTTTTTATAAACAATAAACATAAAACACAGTAGGATATTGTGTTCTTTTGCCTTTCATTAAATTATACAGTAAGAAGATTACTAGCTCTGGAAAGAGTACTTCCTCCTAGATGCCTGGATTCCTCATTATATCTTACCCCCTATATCCAAGTTTTTGCCAAGGCCTGCCTATTTCACCTTTGTAGCAGCTCTCAAATATGCCCTCTTCTCTCCTCTGACACTGACACCACTCTGGTACTGGCTCTCATCATCGCATGCCTGAACTATTGCAATGGCTTATTGGTGGGTCTGCCTGTATCATGTCTCTCTACCCTCCAATCCATTTTCCATTGAGTCACTAAAGAAAATTGTAAATATAAGATAGACAGGAGGTAAGTGGATAGTAATCTCTGAGCAGAGGCACTAGGAGTGGGCACATCTAGAAAGTCTTCCTGCAGAAGGTAGGATTTGAGCTAAATCTTGAAGGAAGTCAGAGGAGCCAGGAGGCAGAAGTGAAGGGTAAAAAAATATTCCAGCCATGGGTGATAACCATTACAAAGGCATGGATTCTGTCCCTTGGACTATACTCAAAACTTTTCCATTATGGCAGAACCTGCCAGAACTCAGTCTGGCATAGCCTTGAAGAATTCAAGATCAACTTCATATTTAATGAAGTATTGAAATCGTACCCTATGTTTATTATATGCCTGAATTGAAGTGTAATGTCACTGATAAATGATTTCTAAAGCATAGCCAAACTACTAGCCCTGAAGCTTGGGTAGACATATACAAGAGGGGAAACAAGTCTCTATCAAGGCAACTTTCACCCCAACTTGCTGAAGTAGAGTTGTTCAGCACATAATATTAGTATTATGTGGTGCTTTGGAAAAATCTTAAACAACTTAGGTAGAGATTAACTGCTGATTATCAGTAGTATCAAACAGACCCATAATGAGTGTAAGCCAAAATTAGATGGCTTGGTTTGAGTGAAGCACTGTGTGGACTGGTAACCAAGGCTACATGTAGCTGTATCCAGACCTGGGAAATAATGACTACAGCCACAAACAGACCATATTCTTCCTGTAGGAAGAAGGGTGGGGATCATGCATTAGGTTTTGCATTCAAGAACATTCGTACAGACTAGAGCACAGACCAAGATAGTAGTAAACACATCTCTTAGAATCACATTGGAAAAACTGAAAAATTACATGTTCCTGGAAGTATCTCTGAAGACAGCTGCACAAAACCCCTAAAGCTTGGGATATTATGCCTTCCACCCTGGAAGGTGCGCTCTACTTTAACAAAGAGATTAAAGTCAAGAAATAGGATGGGAAAATGAAAAACAACAGAAAAAAATTCTGACCATAGGAAGTTACTATGGTGACAAGGAAGATCAAAACACACATTCAGAAGATAACAAAGTCAAAGCTCCTATATCCAAAGCCTCCAAGTAGAAAATATGAATTGGTCTTAGGCCATGGAAAGATTCAAAAAGGATTTTGAAAATCAAATAAGACAGGTAGAGGAAAAATTGGGAAGAGAAATTAGAGCAATGCAAGAAAATCATGAACAACAAGTCAACAGCTTGGTAAAGGAGACAAAAAATAGTGAAGAAAATAACATCTTAAAAACAGGCTAGATCAAATGGTAAAAGAGGTATAAAAAACCAATGAGGAGAAGAATGCCTTAAAAAGCAGAATTGGTCAAATGGGAAAAGAAGTGCAAAAATTCACTGAAGAAAAAAAACTCCTTAAAAAGGAGAATCTGCTCAATGGAAAATAAGGTACAGAAAATCATGAAAATGAAGAAAATAATTCCATAAAAATTAGAATGGAGCAAATGGGAGGTAATTACTATGGGAAATCAAGAAAAATAAAACAAAACCAATAATAGTATGAAAAAGATAGAAGACAATGTGAAATATCTCACTGAACAAACAACTGACCTGGAAAATAGATCCAGGAAAGACAATTAAAAATTATTGGACTACCTGAAAGTCATGATCAAAAAAAGAGCCTAGATAGCATCTTTTTTTTTTTTTATTGAGAGGGGAAGGGAGGGCAATTGGGGCTATTTGACTCACCCAAGGTCACACAGCTAATTTTGTGTTAAGTATCTGAATCCGGATTTGAACTCAGGTCCTCCTGATTCCAGGGCTGGTGCTCTATTCACCGTGCCACCTAGCCACCCCTAGATATAATCTTTCAAGGCATCATCAATCATCATCAAAGAAAACTGCCCTGATATTCTAGAAACAGAGGGTAAATAAAAATTGAAAGAATCCTCTGGTTACCTCCTGAAAGAGACCCCAAAATGAAAACTCCCAGTAATGTTATAGCCAAATTACCTATTTCTCAGATTAAGGGGAAAATATTGCAAGCACCCAGAAAGAAATAATTTAAGTATTGTGGAGCCACAGTCAGGATAACACAAGATTTAGCAGATTTTGCATTAAAGGACAAGAGGGCTTAGAATGTGACATTCCAGGGGACAAAGGAACTAGGATTAAAATCCATAATCACCCACCCAGCAAAACTGAGTATAATCCTTCAGAGGAAAAAGTGGATATTCAATGAAATAGAGGACTTTCAAGTATTCTTCATGAAAAAACCAGAGCCTAATAGAAAATTTGACTTGCAAATACAGGACTCAATAGAAGCATAAAAAGGTAAATAGCAAAGGGAAATCATAAGGTACTTAATAAGTTTAAACTGTTTACATTACTACATGGAAAGATGATACTTGTAACTCCTAAGAACTTTCTAATTATTAGGGCAGTTAGAATATACATATATATATATATACATATATATATATTATACACACACACACATAAACAGAGGTCACAGGAGTGAGTTGAATATAAAGGGATATGTAAAAAAAAATTTAAGGGGTAAGAAAGAGGAATGTACCAGGAGAAAGGGAAAGGGAGAGGTAGAATGGGATGAGAAGGGATGTCTACCTAGTGCCATGTTGACAGTAGAGTGCATTCTGAGGAGAATGACACTAAAAATAGTGTACATAAAGTTTTACTTTCATATTTCAGTGGGTCTATATTTTTAGTGATGTAGATACTCCCTTCTCTAATCGCTTGCTTTTTCCTGTGGAGTTAGGCAATCTCTTCTAGATGATTCTGTATCTCACTTAGTAGTTTCTGCTATGTGTCAGGTCTTGGTGCAATCATAATTATCATTTGCAAACAAGACTGTCTGCTTGACCTAACTATCTCCAGAGAATTTGTCTTCTACTTGAACTATAAACTGGACTTGCCCCAGTATAGTGAAAGACACCTTAAGGAAGTATACATAACTCTGGTTTATGCATTGCTTTGCTTAATCAGCTTATAGTGGGCCCAAATTATGTCTACTATTGTATTTCCTAAGGAATCATGTATGATTTGACATCTACATGGTAGATGCTATGCTGGAGGACAATCTTTAGGTGTGCTCCATGTTTGTTATAGAAAATAATTTTAACAATAGACAACCCCCCCCAAAAAAATCATAGAAGGGTCTTGCATTCTTCCTCTTTCTGACAGTTATACATAGTAAAGACACTGACACTAGAGACATAGGACTTGGGTTTAAATCTTGTTTCTGGTGTTTACTGCCTGTGTGACCTTAGCCATGTTGCTTAGCTTCTCTCAGGCTAAATTTTATCATTTCTAAAAGGAAAGGATTGAAGCAAATGAACATTAAGTTCATTACCAACTCTAGATATGTTGTTGTTCATGCTTGGTTGAACTTTTGAAATGAGATAATGAGTGAGGTCTTGACTTGTGGGTGAATTGGATTTAAATGAAGCAGAGCTGTGCAAAGTCATCAGTCTCACTCTCTCAGTCATCAAAGTCCAGTGGCAGGGCAAAAGTCAAGATAACTGGGGATGGCCTAGGATATAGTGGATGACCTTGGCATTGTTGATTTCTGACCAAGCTCTAACAGGCCTGCAGTGCCTGTTTCAAACACCTTTGTGGCCATTAGAACAAATGTTCTCATCTGCTGATATCACTGGGTGAACTCTTCACGTGCTTGGGTTAGACATCCCCCCTAAGTCACCACTGGCCTGTCAGTTTCCCTCAACATGTTAGCCCATCTGCCAAAATGGTTTTATCATGGTGTGGCTACATGCTACAGCTTCTTGGAAACACAGGTGAGAATTGGACAACAAAGGTAGATGAGCCACCCTGAAAGGAGCTCGGCAAGCCCTTGCTCCAGAAAAGCTAGTCTTCCCTGAACACATTAGGTATATGAATTCATGATCTTATGTTGTCTGTTGTAGAATATTATTTGTGAAAACCTGCCTCTTCCCTACTCATATGTATATTACAAGGCTTATAATTGATGCTTGCTTGTAGATTGTGTTTCACATACTATATATGATATATGAAAATTTTTAATATATATGATTGAGAAAAGAATGCAATAGGGAAAATATATTTTTCTCTCTCTGGTCATTCTCCTCTAGATGCTTTATAAGCAGCCCCAGATAATTTCAATAACACTGCCAAGAGGAATCATAGGGGATTGAGAAGTGATGGGAAAGAAAAATAAATATACATTTCCAAACTCCTAGACTCATAGAAAGAGGTGACGCAGAAAGGAAGCTCAATTCTTAGATTATGGGCACACAGCTAGGACTATAAAAGTCACCCCCAGGTAACAAGGTATTAAAGAAGGAAATTGCTTGTAGGATGCAATAAGAGTTATAATGCCAGTCCCCAGGACACTTCTTATTTCATGGCAGAGACCATAGGAAATACCACATGAGGAAGGGAAGACACCAGTTATAGTAATAGTTAGTGTTTAGGTTACTTTAAGGTTTGCAAATCACTTTACACAAATCTCATTTTATCCTCACAACAGCCCCAAAAGGTAGGTGCTATTATTATCATCTCCATTTTATAGAAAATGAAACTGAGGCAAGCAAAAGTTAAGCAATTTTCCCAGTTCACATCACTAGTAGGTATCTAAGACTGGATTTGAACTCAGGTCTTTCTGACCCCAGGTCCAGTGTTCTATCCACCTCAACACCTATCTTCTCATGAGTTTTTTTATTTATACCTTAATCTGCCAGGGACTTTGAAGTGCTCTTTATCTATGGGATCTTCACAGAGATCTGGTTCCCTGAAATAATAGTTATACTTTCTTCTGAGAAATGAGAAGAATAGCAATGAAGATGACATGGCGGATAGGACACAACATCAGGCAATGGAAGATGTCTGTCCTCATTTATTAGAAGCCCAAGGTAGCTCTCATGAAGTGCTGTGACTGAGAGGACCATGATGGAATTTAGTGATGGGAAGCAGTAACCTCCAGCATCTGTTAGGAGCTGTAGGAAGAGTGATCTGTGTACATAGTGATGGGGCAGGAGATAGGGGCTACAGGAAGGATGGTGCTGTGCCGTTGGTGGTGGTAACTGTAGAAGAGAATGCTAAAGAGAAGGAAGAGGAGTTCATGTGGTCTCATACCCAGGGTAATTCCATAACTGACTGAAACCAGTCTCCTTGGTGACAGTGCTTTTACTTTAATAAGGCTGTGATATGATCACTGGCCTTTCAATAAACTCATTCATTTTTTTGAGCTTTGTTCTTGCAAGGTGAGTTAGTTACTGTCACAGTGGGTGATGTGAGATAGGAAATTCACAGATGATTTAGTGAGAAAGAAGTGAGATAAATAATTGAGAAATCTCCTAAAGTGTATACCAGTCCTTCATGTTTGGAGAAAGCCTTTGTGAAAATGGTTACAATAATAAGACAGAATTAGAACAGAATTTAGAGATCATCTAGTAGGGCATCTTCAAAATACTGACAAGGAAACTGAGTTCCTAATTTACTTATACAACCAATTGACACAGTGAGACACACAATGCAATCACGTGGGGCCTGATAAGTAAGTGATCAGATAGACAGACAGTCCGTGTGAAATGGGCCACATAATAACACAATTTTGCATCTTAGTTTAGTTTCAGAGATCATTTTCTCCTTCTGTTCAGGTAGTCCTTTCACCTGCAGCTTTGACCACAAACAGTTTTGTCTAGGCTGCAAAAAGACACCTGGGGAAGCAGTAGGCAATGAGAATCATAATTGGCATTCTCATTCTGTGGCAGCTGTTTAGACTTACTCACCCCGCCCCCATCCTGTGTTACTTCAGTGTTAGAAGGAAATGAAGACCACAATGAGGACAATGAAGAAGCCTTAGCACCTTCCTTATGGGTTCCCCACCCCCATAGTTCAGTAGGGAGATGGCCCAGATTCTCACTGCTATGAAGTGACTCTTGGCAGCCCCAGCCTTGTGTGGTACCAAGTGTCTGCACAGCCCGGCTCAGCAATGACATCCACTCTTCAGGAATTCATCCACTCTGTGAATCCCAGAACCCTCCCAAGAGTCCTTCAGATTCAATCAGGCATCTACTTCCAAGGTAAGCTGCAGTTTCCTTCTAATAAAAAAAAAGTATCAAAGAGAGAAGACATGTAACCATCATTCTTGTAATTTACACAAAAGGGATTGGAAGGGAAAAAAATTAAGAGGGTCAGGTGAGAATTCTTTTAAAGTAAAAGCTCCAGAAATCTTGGAAGAGAAGATGCTGAAAGGAAAAGATGATGGCAATTTGTGTGGAGTCCACCTTGATGATGGTGGAAAGAAAGAAAATAGAATTTTTTTTAAGAAAAGAGGTCTACTTATCAGTCAATAAGCATTTATAAAGTGTCTATTATGGGCCAACTAAGTATGAGGGATACACAGAAATAAAAAAAGAGAGTTCCTGCCTTCCAGGAGCTCACATTCTAATGGATCGTGATTAGGTGATTGGAGGCAATTAGTAGTTTTGTTTTCTTGGAATGAGCTAAAATGTATTTCCACTCGTATTTTGCAGTGCCAAACCCTTCTACTTGGAAAAATGACAAACCTTTGATTTGAAGGTGCATCCAAGCAAATGGTGTGTTAAAGTTTACTTAGCTTTATTTCAGGGTCTCATTTTATGTAATCATGATAAAAAAAATCTGGCTTTCAGAATTTAGACTTAAACAATGAAAAATAATTAATTATAAATTCTGTTGTGTTCTTAGAAATATCGTGAACAAGAGAGATTATTTACAATCTTAAAGGATGCTTTAAAAGTTTTGATCCCTTCAGATTGTCTGGAAAATATGGGTAATATATATAGTCTTTTGTATAAAATCTTAGTCTATCACCCATGGTTTGCTAGCAGTTATATAAACACACATACACATATGTATGTATACATATACATACACACACATATATATGTATAAATCAAGATTATAGGTTCGACTCAACAAAACAGTTAGTAAGTATGTGCCATTGGGTAAAGCATCATGCTGAGTACTGGGGATACAAATTTGAAAAGAGGGCATAGTTATTGTCCTCAGAAAGCATCCAGTCTAATGAAGGAAGGGATACAACATTTACATACATGCATATATATATATATATATATATATGTGTGTGTGTGTGTGTGTGTGTGTGTAGAGAGAGAGAGAGAAGTGTATGAGAGAGAATATATACACATATGTATGTATGAGTGTACACACATATACACATACACATATGCACATAAATAAATGTTCTGCTAGATATGGTAGAATGGTAGAAAGATGGGTATAAAGCAGAGCCAGAGAAAGTGCCAAGAAACATCTGAGGGGGACGAGGGACCTTTCCTTTGATGTAAGGGTAAGGGAAGTTTATTGGAGGAAATGGCATTGGAGGCAGACCTTGAAAGGAGGAAGTTCAATACATGGGGGTAGTAAATGGAGAGTAATCTATTCCAAATGAGTTGGAGCAGGAAGGGTGAGAATTTTCACAAATAAACCTGTGGAAAAGAAATGAATATTATGAGAATAAGAGATAAAAAGTATGATGGAAAGATCAAAGCCCTGTGGAGGGCCTTGATCATCAGGATCAAGAACTTTAGCTATATTTATTACACAATGAGATGTCACTTATTTTGGTAATATTTTTGAGAAGTTTTTGAGTTTCAAGTTCTGAGAAGAGTGATGTGATGATCATGGTTGTATAATAGGAGGGGCTCTTTGGAATTGGTGTGGAAAATAGAATGAAGAGGGGATTGACTCAAAACAGGAATGTCATTTATAAGACCATTAGAATAGTCCATCAGAATTAGCATGGGGTAACTGGGGCTTTATCCCAGCATATTAACCTCTAGGAGGTACACATCCTCCCCTTAGAGACTGCTGTCCTCATATCTGACTTTTTTTTTTTTTAAGCAATCGGGGTTAAGTAACTTGGTCAAGGTTACACAGCCAGTTATTTCTGGGTGTGGTGCTGAGTATCTGAGCCTGGATTTGATCCAGGTCATCCTGACACTGGAGCCGGTGCTCTTACTCGCTGAGCCACCTGGCCGCCCCTTCTCATATCTGACTTTTTGCTCCTCTTTGGCCTGCACTGCTACATGGCATAACCACCCCCAAGCCATCAGTAATAAGATTTCATTACTATGGAATTTTTCTCCCAAGGCCTGCTCTATCAATCTCTTGGGAGTGAGGGTCAAATTCTCCAGCAGATGGGCTGTTCCCTCTCCTGGTATGATTTCACCAATTGTTAGATTCTGTCCTGGCATTCCTTCTACTCCCCCCATGTCTACTGAATTTGCCACTGATACCAGGATTCTAAATTAAAGCTCTGATGATCTACATGAAAAGTAATGCAAACATGAACTGGGATGGCTTTAATGGGAGTAAAGACAAGTTAGAGGCAGGAGCTAATGCACATGTAGAGGTAACAGGACTTGACATCTGATTGGAAGAAGGTGATGATTAAAAAGAGTTCAGAAGTAACTCTATGGTTGTAAGTTTAAGTAGCTGGGAGGATCACGGTGCCACTTCCACAGAAGGCCAATTGACTTTACTCTTATTCTTCGATTAGAGTCTGTATCTTTTTTAAGGGATGATTCCATGGTCACAGAGAGTACTCTTAACCCAAGGGGAATCATAGGTTCACAAACATAATTGGACAGAATATTGGAGGTAAACAACCTATCAATAAATAAACATTTATTATGTATTTACTGTGTGTCAGGCACTGTGCTATGTTCTGTGGAATACAAAAAATGTGAAAGACAGTCCCAGTCCTCGAGGAACTAACAATTGAACAGGGGAGATAACGTGGAAAGAAATACAAAATCTACTTCTTCACTTTTAATCTAGCCTTCATTTTTTAAAAAATGAGGGAACTCGGGCCCAAAGTGCTGCAGGTATGAAGCAACAAAGCTGGGAATCATATCCAAATCCTCTGATTCAACATGGTACAGTGAATGAGTACAGGTTCTGGAGTTAGAGAATCAGCATTTAAATTCTTCCTGTTTAGCTTACTTACCTGGGTGATCTTGAATTAATCTCTTGGCTTCCCTGATCCTGAATTTGGACAGAAAGTCCCCATTGTCTTTTCCAGGTGTAGACTGACAATAACTCCAAATATGGTGTAATTTCTTTTGAACTATGGTGAGATTGCAAAAATACAGGATGACATGGGGTCATTTATAATCCTCAACAGCATAATATATAGCCCTTGGTTCAGTGGAATTTGTAATCCCATTAGAAAGTCCATGAAAAGAAAAGCAGAAGCCCAATTATTAGTTATCCAAATTCAGTTCAGTTATTTTTTCAATCATGTCTGACTCTTTATGACCCCATGGGGGTTTTCTTGGCAAAGATACTGGAATGACTTCTCATTTCATTCTTTAACTCATTTTACAGATGAAGAAATTGAGGCAAATAGGGCTAAGTGACTTGCCCAGAGTCACATAGCTAGTATGTGTTTGAGGTCAGGCTTGAACTCAGGTCTTCCTGACTCCAGGCCTAGCACTTTATCTACTGAACCACCTAGCTGCCCCAGATAGATGAATGCTAGAAACATAAAACAAACATGAAATTTGAATTCAAGATCATGAGTCTAAGGTACCAGGGGCAGCTAGGTGGCATGGTGAATAGAATACTGGGCCTGCAATCAGGAAGTCCCAAATTCAAATATGGCCTCAGATACTACCTAAAAGACTTATTTTTATCCTGATTAGATTCCATCTTGCTAAAGTGAATCCACATCAGAACTTAAATTGTCAAAGAGCTGAATGAGAAATTGAAAAGCAAAGCTATAGTGCTTAATTGGAATTTTAATTAACTGAATTGTAACAAAGTTTATCTTTAATTCTTTTATCTATAAAATGAAGGGGTTGACCTTAAAAGAAAAGCCCCCTTTCTTCTCTCTCTCTCTCTCTCTCTCTCTCTCTCTCTCTCTCTCTCTCTCTGTCTCTTTCTCTGTCTCTGTCTCTCTCTGTCTGTCTCTCTCTCCCCCCCATTATTTTATTAATGTAGGAAACTCCTGGCACAGTATTTTCCTTTATTAATTTTCAGTGTAGTCAATCCTCTGTAACTTCACAGATATCTTGGTGCACCAAATGGTTAAATGATCTGCTTATTGTCACACAGCCAGTATATTGTCAGAGGCAGGACTTGAACCTCTTGAAACTCTGAAATTTTATGATTATTGAGAGGAGAAGAAAACAAAAACTTGAAATTGTCTTTTTCTGGATGAAGGGAACTTCTATGCCAGTCTACATGAGGAAAAGTTGATGGAATTCTTATATCCATCATAAAGTCTGACAACTTTCATTCTTTGAGAAGTGGTAAGACTCTCTCTCTCTTTTTTTAAAGCAATTGGGGTTAAGTAACTTGCTCAAGGTTACATGACCAGGTGTTTCTGGGTGGGTGCTAAGTGTCTGAGCCCAGATTCGATCCCAGGTCATCCTGACTCTGGGGCCGGTACTTTTGCTTGCTGAGCCACCTTGACGTCCCTAAGCAATTGGGGTTAAGTAACTTGCTCAAGGTTACACAGCCAGGTGTTTCTGGGTGGGTGCTAAGTGTCTGAGCCCAGATTCGATCCCAGGTCATCCCGACTCTGGGGCCTGGTGATCTTACTCTCTGTGCTATCTGGCCGCCCCTGGTAAGACTCTCTTGATGAGTTTTATGTCAGTGTCCTATCTGAGTTGCAAAATGTTCACAAGAATTTTAATGTTGGAAACTGATTTTTTAATGCCAAATTAAAGCCCACAATGAAGTCAAATATTTATTGAGTATCTGCTGATGGATACAGAGTACTTTGGAATTTTGAAGAATTAATTGCTACTGAGCAAATTATGGCCTATTCAAATGTGCCTTATCAATGAAAATTGATAGAAATAATGGATATTAAATGAACATTTATTCTATTAACAGATACTCTGTTCATGAAATCCTTATTATTTAGCCCTATGTTAACTTTCCACAATTCAGAGAATCAACAGTAGTCAACATTTTGCTACCCCAGCGCCCACCCCCACCCTCACCCAAACAGAGCCAGAATGCACTTCTTCTTCCCCTCTGTTTCCTGGCTTTCTCAAATTATGAATCAGGTGCCACCTCATACCCTAAACCTTTACTCATCTTCCCAAGTATCATCATTCTCTCCCTCATGAGTTTGCTTTTATATACTTTTATATTTACTTACTTGTATTCATGTTGTACCCTCCCTCCCCACAATGAACATGAGCTTCTTGAAAACAGAAACTATTTTATTTTTGCCTTATATAGGTCCTGACACAAAATAAATGTTTTATATTATTTGTTGAGTTGAATAAACTTTCAATTTCAAAATGTAGATATAGCACTGGGTACAATTTTTTTTTCTGCTTCAAGTTGTTAACAAATGTCATAGTTGCTAAAGGCAAAAGGGAAACCTCTGACATGATCTAGTAAAGAGGAACGGATGAGGGTGCATTGATTCTGTTTTAGCCCTCACAATGCATAATCTGACCACATCTAAAAATCCCAAATGGATTGACCTCACAGAGTGGAAATTCCCAATAGAGTATCCCTGTATCTAGGCATGAATGAGAACTCTGTGTCTCTGATTTGGTCCTGTCTCAGATTCTATCATGGAATCCCCTTATGACATGGCTGGGCAAGAAATCTTATGCAGAACCATGGAGCATATCAACAAGGTGATGTTTTTGGTTTTTTTAAATTTTTTTTGGAGGGGGGAAGGCAGGGCAGTTGGGGTTAAGTGACTTGCCCAAGGTCACACAGCTAGTAAATGTTAACTGTCTGAGGCTGGATTTGAGCTCAGGTCCTCCTGACTCCAGGGCCAGTGCTCTATTTGCTATGCCACCTAGCTGCCCCATCAGGGTGATTTTGGAAAGGCCAAGCTATATAGGAAACATTTTTGAAAAATCAGGAGGCTAAATTTCTTCTTTTTCTTCCAAAATAAAAATTCACATTTTTATGGTGCCTTAAGATTTACAAAACGCCTTCCTCAGAAGGTGCCTGTGAAGGTAGGCACTCCTTTCCTTTTTTACAAATGAGAAAATCGAGGCCCCCAAAGCGTTGGATGACTTATCTTAAGCTACACCTGTGAAGGTAGGGATTGAAATACAGGTTTCCTAACCAAGCAAAGCTTCCTTCTTTCCTTTGTTGATTACACATTTTCATATATGACAGTCGTCTTTGGATATATCCAATTCTACCCCTCATTACTCTAAAATAGGACCATACATAATTCTGAAGAAAAAAAAAATACCTAAGAAAAATCACCTGATACAGCAACTATCTCTGAAAGCACATGAACTTTATTATCACTCTCTGGGATGAAGGCATGTCATTGCAGTTACCCAGTGTTTGGCTTCTTTTTAGTATTCTTTTCATGTATGTTATTGCACATATTCTGAGCCTGCTTATTTTATTCTTTATCAGTTCATAAAATCTTACCATGTTTCTCTGAATTCCTCCAGATCCTTCTGTCTTACTGCATGGCAATATTCAGTTAAATTTATTAACACATTTTGTTCAGCCATTCACAAGTGATGGACCTTCACTTCTTTCTCAGTTCTTTGCTTCCACAAAAGATGCTGTTATGAATTTTCCATTATATAGTGAGCCTTTCTTTCTGTCTTTTACCTCTTGGAGTATGTGGCTAGTAGTGGAATCACTGGTCAAAGCCTATCTGGTGTGCACCAATTCACAGCTCTATCCAATGTAAATTTGACTGTCTTTTCATAGCTATTTCAACATTGAATGCTTCCATTTTTGACATCTTTGCCAACATGGGAAGGACTCTTACATTATGCTGCCTTTTCAAACTGAATCTTCTGCTGATTCAGAACAATCTAGAAGCTAAATTAGTTAAAAGGCAAATTTTCAGGAGTGTTGAACTATTGAAGAAGAAAGACAAGGGTAAAAATGCCTCCATGTGACTTGTAAAGTTTTATGAAATTCTTTTAATTTATAGCATTATGGAACTGTAAGGGACTTGAGAAAACATGTAGTCTTGTCCCCATTTCATATATGGAGATGCTAGGACTTGCCAAAAGTCACACAATAAGTTAGTGGCAAAACAAGGACCAGAACCTAGATGTCCTGCCTGCCCAGGTCAATGTTCCTTCTACTACACTATATAATTTCTCTTTTCTGCCATTCAGGAGATAGTTTCTGATTCTAACTTAACTAAATGTCAGAATTGTTAATAAACCATTTGCATCATTATCACTTTTTGCATGGTATTATAATAGTGAAGATTATGGATTTTTCTGGTTGCTAACACATTTATAAAAATGAGGCTTTAAGAAATCATTAAAATAATTGTAAGGTTAACCAGATTTTAAAGAAGGAGAAAAGGTGCTAAATTTCCATCTCCTCATCTCAGTTAAAGGCATTTTTTCCTATCCTCATAAATCAGTTGAATCTGAAGCTCTGTGAGGGGCCACTTGAGTTAAATCCTGCCAGAAAGCTTCCGAAGATTTTACCCTGACAGATGATTGGCACATGAGATTTTTACTCCTGGTTGTCAACCAACTTTCTCTTTGCCTTATATATTGATCTGCTCATCTGAAAGCTTCTCCTGTTTATTACAGGAGGAACTATTCTAATGGGTCATCCAAAGTTTTCTTTGTCAGGAGACTGAGGAGACTTCTTGCTTCATTATTAAGCACACTGGGTAAGGTGATGCTGTGTTTCCCTGATAATAAGACCTATCCTGAAAATAAGCCCTCCCCTTACTGTGTAAGATTCCTCTAAAATAAGCCCTCCCCCCAAAATAAGCCCTATTGAGATTGCTGCTGTAGTGAAGGTGATCCCCTGCGCTACACACTACATTACGGTACCCTCTGTATGCACCATTCCCCCCCACCCCGGAAACGCACGCCGCGCTCCGAGCTGCATCCAATCAGAGCTGCAGCAGTGAGCGCGTCATCCTGTTCTTCCCCAGTGATTTGCTTATTGAATAAAGGTACATTTTTTTGTTCTCATTTACCTGTTTATTAAAATTGCTGTCAATGTTCATTAAAATAAGCCCTCCCCTGAAAATAAGCCCTCTGGTGTTTTTCTGTTCAAAAAAAATAATAAGACAGTGTCTTATTATCGGGGAAACACGGTAGTTGTAGAAGCTGTAGTCATAGAGATATAGCCACATTGGGGAAAAAAGAAAACAAAATAAATCCCACCTTGAACCCTAAAGATGAGGAGACATTTGGACATCCCTCAGGTACTGTTGCTGTAAAGAGGGCTTCCAGGTAATGATTGACCCCAGAAGAAAATTCCATTATTATATAGCACCACTAAGCCTAACAGACATCTAGAATATGGAATGTTAGAGGAGATGGGAACGGAAATGTTCTTTCTGCCTTTCTTTCTCTTCTTCCTCCCTTTTTTCCACCCTTCTTCCCTTATACCCCTCCCTTCTTTTTTTCTCTCCTTCCTTATTCCCTTCTTCCTTCCCTCTCTCCCTTTGTCCTTCCTTCCCTCCCTCCCTACCCTCCCCCTCTTTCTTTCTTTCCCTCTTAGGATCTTAGATTAAAAGTGTGGTGGCTAGGTGGTATAGTGAGTAGAGCACCGGCCCTGGAGTCAGGAGGACCTGAGTTCAAATCTAGCCTTAGACACGGAACACAAAAACTAGCTGTGTGACCTTGGGCAAGTCACTTAACCCCAATTGCCCTCCAAAAAGCAAAAAAAAGAGTGTATTGCACTAAATGTGTGAGAACTTTTATAATATGTGTGGACATATTATATGCATACATGGATAGAATAGATGCGTGATTATATACATACATGGTACAAGGGGAATTTAAAACATTATTGCTTAGTATGGCAGCTATCCTTAGTATATA
Organism: Petaurus breviceps papuanus; assembly: GCF_028583685.1. Taxonomy (NCBI): domain Eukaryota; kingdom Metazoa; phylum Chordata; class Mammalia; order Diprotodontia; family Petauridae; genus Petaurus; species Petaurus breviceps. The sequence continues at coordinate 19,742,095 of NW_027187391.1, forward strand.
ATTTAGTATGTATGTATTTTTATGCACACAATATCCATCCATTCCAAAAGTTATTCACTGTTTCATAAACCTACTTATGATTTATGACTATAGTACCCACCCACAACATGCCCCTTCTTAATGAGGGATTTTTTTTTCCATGTTCTTTCTCCAAGATCCCTCTCATCAGCAGAGACATTTCTGTACTCTCATTTTTAGATTCTCCTCTTTCTGTTATTGATAGAAGCAACTTCTTTCTTACTGTCACCACCTTGGCCTGATTCATAACTCTACCACATCACCCCAGAGAATAACATTGCATCCAGTGCCTTCCTTAGAGTGGCCCATTCTTTTACCCTTACCTCACTTAGATTTTTCTGTGGTTCTTTAACAATGTACACTTCCATTGTTGAACCTGAAAAATCACTGTCTGACTTTGGACATGAGAGGCTTTTAAATAATTTTGCTTAGTGTGACAGCTACTATTTATGTATAATTAATATGCTAATATTATTGAGGCAAAGAGAGAGGGGCCCTGTGTCTTCCTTCTTTTTTCTTTTGCTTTTTTTTTTTGAGACAATCTTGCACCCATTGAAAATGCAGCAGCCATTTACAAGTCATGATCTCACTACTCATCAGCATGGAAGCTTTAACCTGCTCCATTTTTGACTGCACTGGTTTGCCCCCTTCCCTGCCCCTACACAGCACAGTGGTCCCCAGATCCTGGGGGTTTATCATAATTGTGCTGAGTTTAGTCAGTGAGGAACTAATCAGCTTTAGTCCTACTGTAGCTCAGAACTCCCAAGTTCTAGTGATCCACCAGCTTCTGCATCCCCAGGAGCAGAGATTACAGGCATGTATCACCACACCTAGAATCTTTCTTCTTTTGTTATGAGTAACAAACACCATCTTAGAAACTGGCTTTCATTATATTCAGAATGAGAAATCACACATACTTCTTTATCTTTGTTCTTTAAAACACTTTCCACCCTTGCCCTAATTTCAAGGCTAGTGAAATAGACCACAGGCTAGACAATGATAAAGTTCTGCATCAATGCAATAAATGCAAGATAAATCCACCTGCAAGGCTAATGCATATAGAAACTAGTGACTCATTTTAGGGCATAAAAGATGCCTTCAAGCTCTGTAAAGCAAGAGACTTCTTTACCCCCCTTTTTATTAGTTTTTAATTTGTAATCTAAATTTAATGAACACCAAAAAGAAGAAATATTTCCATGTACAAAGTAGAACAGAAAAAGTATTGCATATTAAAAGATATCTCTGTTGAGCATCACTTTTTAAAAAGTATATAACAAATTCCACATATTACTTCCAATATTTTCTTGCTTGTTTGTGTCACCTTCTGAACTTGCTTCAGTTCCCTTATATTCATTTATAAAAAGTATCTCAATGACCTTCTTTTTATCTTCTTTTTCTTTTTGGCATCATTCCCTATCCTCTCACCTCAATATCTCCCTCCCAATATAAAAAGAAAAACACAATCTTTATAACAAATAAGCATAGTATATTGATCCGTACTTGGTCAAAAATGCAGATATAATTCTGTACCTTAAGTTCATCACTGAGAGGTTTGTTCTCTCAAAGAATCCTTTCCCTATAGCTACATCAATACCTGTCTTTGCTGTGCTTCTAAATAAAGCTTCTACTGGCCAGGGTCAAAATTGCAAAATATGCTTTCTGCTACAACTATGTAAACACATCATTAATTGATTGGCTAACAACAGAAAAGCTTTGATTATCTTAGAGATACCCTGTAAAAGCTTTCTTACCACCCACCCACAATTTTTGTAAATCACCCACAAACCTGGGGTTGACAGGGCAACCCTTTATTTCCATGACTGTTGCACCTGTTAGAAATATTAAGGGTACTGTTAGGTAATGGGAAGAAACTCTCCAAACAGTTATTCTAACAGGGCCTCCACCCACTGAAAATTTCAGTTGCATGAAATCTCTAGATAATCTAAAGAAGAAGAAAAAAACCCAAGCAAACTGTGAACATGTATTGCATGGAAATCAATGGAGATCTGAAGAATAGTGTCATGTCTAAAAATTCCCCATCACCCCTTTACTCTCTACTCTTCATCCATCATTTAAACCACTCTCACGTAATACTTTCCAAGTAGTTAAATGCTATGGTGAATTTAGTCCATATTTTCCAAACTCTCAAAAAGGACTTACCCCAGAGATTTTAAGGATAATGTTATTTTAGAGTCAGAGAATTTAGTGTTTCAAAAGAGTTTAGAATTATTGTAGTGCATTGCTCTATGCATTGCACCACCTAGCTGTCCTGATCCTTATACTAGTGAATCTGAACTGTATTTCATTACTATTTACTGGCAGTTGTTGGGAGACTGTTAAGACTGAACCATTAAAGTAACCAAGTAAAAGAAACAAATAATCAGTGTGATACCCATGTTAATGTTTGGGTAGGATTATTCTGTTCAGATTGGGGGTATGCAACCATTAACTAGTGATAATCACAAATCTTATTTTGGCCAAAGTCTGAATTAATCAAACAAACTGCTTTGGTTGATTTTAAAATGCCTTTCCCTGTGTTAGCAACCTCAAAGACCAGAGGTAAGATTCCTCTCATCTTGGGACTTACTCCACATGAGAGCAAAACAGACATCCTGAGACTATAAAATGTAAATAGACCCTGCTCTGGTCGTTGTCAATTTGCATTTACAGCCAAGGAACTCTGTTTCACATATAGTTGTTAACAAATGGAAGTCACAAAGTTTGTGGCATGTCATCCTGACTTGTGATGATTCCGAAATGTATAAAAAGTCTTATGATTCCTCTGTTCACCAGTCAGGACTTTTGTCCTGCCCTCCTTCAGCAACACTGCTAGCCCTAAGGGAATAATGAATAATAAGGAATAAATAATGTAATTTTTATATTAGTATTTGTTTGTCTTCTTTGACCAAACTTTTTCTAAAGGTCGACACTTGATGAGAGTAAAGCTCTGCTTTAAAGGTCTCTGAAACAATTTTACAAATATTGATGTTTAGTGAGTTATATATTATATGGCCATGCATTTTATGGATCCAGTGCAGGTCTGAGATTTTGTATTGCAAATGTTTTCTCTGTTTTAATTCCAATGTAATTATTTTATGGCTAATTGCATTTAATTATTTCTGCAGGCTTAATTTAATCAGAGGCACAGTCAGTAAAAAGTGCCAAATCCTAATTTTGAAAAAGTTTAGCCTTCTATTTTCTCATTTTAGCATTTCACAGGCTTTAAACATTCCAACAAAGGAAAAACTTATACTTTTCCCCCATAGCTTTTTTTAGAGTCTTTTAGTATGGTCCACAGTGATTTCAGCTACATCAACTAGAACCAAATCAAATAGCTGCTCTTTTGGAATGATGCCCTCTCTAGTGATACAAGATATTTTATTGAAAGAGCTTCTGTTAAATGAAATGATGCAGAGCAGTCATTTTTTCATGGAAAGTAATATCTCTAAAGCTGTATTGAAAATGTGAGTATAGTTATTAAAATAATTCTATATGATTTGTAGTTATCCTGTAATGATTTTCTCAAGCAGAAAGCATGATTCTGTGATGCTTCTCAGTGATGATTTTGGTTGGAAGGAGCTGCCTTGGTGTTTCATCAGAATCTATAAGTTTATTTTTCTAGCTCCTATTCACCTCTACCAATGAAGAGTTTAAGGCATTTATATCTAAGTATTTCAATAAAAGAAAAAATGTTCTCTGTTGCTGGCATTTGAAATAGATAATAATTTAGTAAATACTCTTTGAAGCAACAGTGTGAGATGGGGTGCTAAGAAGGCAGGTAATATTCCATTTTCAAAAGTTGTTTCTTTGGAAAAAAAATCCACTCATATTTGGTCTTCACTTACTTAGTAATACTGGAACATTTCAGGTTTGGCCATATCGTATCATAGATTGGATTTGGAAGGGACATTGGAGGGTATCATTTTGCAGATGAGAAAACAGTCCCAGAAATGTTAAATGACTTGTCCAAACAGATAAATAGAAGGCAGGAAAAAAGCATGTAGTAAACACCTATTATGTAGCAAGTGTTATGCTAAGTACTTTATGAATATCTCATTTGATTCTCACAAAATGTGAGTTAGGGACTCTTATTTCCCTTATTTTTACCATTGAGGAAATAGACAGACAGAGATTGAGACTCACCCACTGTCACACAGCTGGTAAATGAGGTTGGATTTGGACTCAGGTCTTGGTGTCCCCAGCCCAGAGCTCTAGCCACTGAACCATCTACCTGCCTCTGGCAGAGACGTGTTTAAGCCAGACCATCTTACTCCAAATCCAGGATTCTTCTTTCTTTCTTTCCTTTTCTTTCTTTCTTTCTTTCTTTCTTTCTTTCTTTCTTTCTTTCTTTCTTTCTTTCTTTCTTTCTTTCTTTCTTTCTTTCTTTCTTTCTTTCTTTCTTGTAAGGCAAGGCAGTTGGGGTTAAATGATTTCCCCAAGGTCACACAACTAGTAAGTGTGTCAAGTATCTGAGGCTACATTTGAACACAGGTCCTCCTGACTCCAGGGCCGGTACTCTATTCACTGTGCCACCTAGCTGCCCCTCCCAGGACTCTTTTCAGTGGACCAAATCTGTGTTTTCTGATGTCATCTTGTTGTGAGCAAAGTTTAAGTTTTTTCCCCTTAATGTTTTGGAGCTTTTTTGTCTTCTTAGTCCTGATGCTTTAACTTTAGAATAATTTTTCTGCCAAAACCATGTTAGGTAACTGTAATTAAAGTCACTGGAAAAAATGAAAAAAAAAAGGGTTTAAAACCTTAAAACTTAGATATATAAATGAACTTGAAAAGCTTAATACTTTTTAAAAATTTGAATTATATACAAAAATCCATGAACAATTTTTCCTAAACTATGAAGAGGTGTTCTTAGATGAAAATAATTACTGCTGTATCATTTTCAGCAGTGGCAGGACAAAATCAACTAGGAGTACACATTCTACATTGTTGGTTTAATTGAACATATGCCAAAGATGCATATATTTGAGGACAATAGAGTATTCAGTTCTGCTATAGGGGATTCATACTGAATAATGTGCTGTTTATTTTAAGTAAAGAATAATCTTGTCTGTCCAGTGTGGACTTACATCAGGAACTCGTCAAAACATTTGTAGATTTATATGTTTTTTCCCCTTGCATAATGATTTCACAAACATAGGTAATAAGCTTTTCTTGTGCTTTCTTTCACAAATTTTACTCTGAAAAAGGTGTGATTATTAATCTTCTTCCTAATAGTGACAGAAAGAGAAAGCAAATGCGGTATTATAATATCTGTCAGCTGCCACTGGTCTATAATGATATAAAAGCTGAATTGCTGAGAGGGACTATTATGGTATTTAGTTTCCAGCAAGTACAATTTCCTGGACAACTGGACAATTATCTGCTAGAGAGGAATATCTGCTAATGACAAAAAGAAAGTAAGAATGTGGCTTCTGGAATTGTGATGTTTGCTATATGTTACAAATGAAATTTATACTATACCATAGCTAGTAAAAGCTTTCAAAATGGGTTAAAGGGCAAAACAAATACAGAAAATAAATCAGAGCTATAAAAGTAACTTTGAAGCATTCCTGTACGCTCAAAATTCTCAAGTCTCTTGACGTTTAAAATTTTGCATTATTCCATATACAAATGTGTCTTTTTCCTCCTAAAAAAACTTTTTAGAATAAGTCTTTCTGTGTCAAATTTTAACCTGAAAATGAGGTTGACATTCACATTATCAACCAAGGCTTTGGCATAAGGATTCAGTTGAAAAAGCTATTTGAATGAATCTTATGCTTTTTTATTTTTTGGTGAAAGATGTGTTTTAAATGGAGATGAATTATTTATTGTTTGACAAGGACATTTTGCCTGAAGAAATAAAAGATCTACTCAGAAAAAAAAGGGTGACATCTACTAAGATATATATTTGGATTAAAGGCTCAAATTTCTTATTTTTAGAGCAGAGAGAATTCAACCACAACTGAAGTACCTTTTTGCAAGTTGAAGAAAGGACACACTTAACTAAAAATAAATTCAAACCGCAAAACAAAATATTGATTGTTTTCTTCTTTTTCTCTCTTAATGAAATCAGAAAAAAATGCTATAATAGATTCATGCATTACTCATGCCAAGTTTACATAGCCTTGATTCCTCAGCTAATTCAGTCCTCAGATCTACTTTTCCTTTTTTTTTAGGTAGTCTTACACATAGTCCTCATTCTCTTGCCCTTAAGATTTTGACTCAGCCAATTCATCATAACTTTATTTTCCTTGAAATTACAATTTAAGGTCAACTTCTTCCAAGAAGCTATTCCTAATCTCACTCTCTAGCCCAATATCTACCCTCTCCTTTTAAATGAATTTTTCTTTTTTATTTATCAGTCAATATTTTCTCTTCTATTAGCTAGCAACCTTCATATACCAAGGATCATAGATTTGGAGCTGGGAAAGACTTTAGAGGTCATCTAATCCATCCCCCTAACCCAACTTCATGTCAGAACTGTGTATAGTTTTTACTATCTACCACAAAATCCTATAGGTCACTGCTATATATCTTGTGTAGAGTTACAAACTTCCTTCCTTGAATGAATAACTGATTACTGAAGCAAAAGCATTTGAAAAAATCCTATGTAATTACATTTACTTCCCATTTTTCCTTGACACAAAATTCCATAAAAACAACAATTAGATGATTAGAAAGGGTTCTCAATAACCACTTTATTTTTTTTTACTCAAATTTAGTCATATATCCAATATGAAAAAGACCTGTGTTCAATCATTAACTCTGACACATGTTGGCTGTACAATTTTGGAGACTTCATTTAACCTCTCCATTCTCTGGCTAGGCCATTCTCTAAGACAAAGTGGCAGAGGCAGTGAGTGCTGTGCTAGAGAGTTTCTTCTCAGATTTTCTTGTATCAGTGAAATCACCAGTCCAGTCCCTATTCCCTTATGTCTCCAGTGTAAGTGACTGATGTGTTCATTTTTTTTCCTCCCTAATTAGAATGTGAGTTATTAGAAGGCTAGAAACAGTTTCTCATTTCTTTTGTATCCCACAAGAACTAGAGACTTAGAGGGCATTCAATAAATATGTTCATTGATTTACTGTTACTATTTATTTATGAGTTTTATTAACAGTTGGTATATCTTCTGAAACCACATCAGGATATATGGTCTGAGAAAAGTTTCCCCTTTCGTTTGTGGGTTGGAAAAGTCATATAAAAGCATAGATATTAAATGACATATAGTTACTCATTCAATGAATTGCTTTTATTGGAAAGAACATTACATGAAAAGAAATTGTTGTTGTTATTTTTGATGTTCCGTCATTCAGTCGTGGCTGACTTTTCATGACCCAATGGACCATATTGTCCATGGGGTTTTCTTGGGAAGGATACTAGAGAAATAGTTTTTTTTTAAAGTTAATCAAGGGGCAGCTAGGTGGTGCAGTGAATAGAGCACCAGCCCTGGAGTTAGGAGGACCTGAATTCAAATGTGACCTCAGACACTTAACACAAAAACTAGCCATGTGACTTTGGGCAAGTCACTTAACCCCAATTGCCCTCAAAAAAAAAAAGCAAAAAAAAGTTAATCAAATATTTACTGTTGTCATTTTGTGTTTTATCTACTGTTGATGTACTATTGAGCTTCATACTGGTTTAAATAACTCAAGTTTTTGATAGTTATCTATTTTTATTTTTCAAACTGCTCTTTTCAAGTCTCTGAGTAATTCATGTGGATTAACAAGAGATGATTCATCATTTCAGTGGTCACTGATGACTTTCCCAGTGCTTCAAAGATGTTAATCAGTGAAAGTGACATTTCTATTTTATCATTAAAAGTTTTAAATTGAATATTTTTCTGTGGTCTTAGAACACAAATGTTGACATGATGAAAAATCTTTACATTCAGACACCTGTGATCTATATACTTTCTCTTGTTCTATTCTATTAGTAAGTTTCTCTTTCAGAATGATGGATAGTTGCTATGTCAGAAGTACATAGCCACCTGAGTTATATATTATTGTTCAGTTGTTTCAATCATGTCCAACTTTTTGTGACCCCATGAGGTTTTCTTAGCAAAGATATGGGAGTGGTTTGCTCCTTTCTTCTGCAGCTCATTTTACAGAAGAGAAAACTGAGGCAAACAGTGTTAGGTGATTTGCCCAGGGTCACACAGCTAGTAAGTAAATGGCTGAATTTGAATTCAAGTCTTCCTGATTCCAGAACTGGTACTCCATTCACTACAGCATGTAGCTGCCCTGAACTATATATAACACAATGGAAACATATGGTACCTTTCTAAGAAACAGAATCTTAGCCTTGGAAGGGATTGAGGCAGTCATTTATTTCAGCTCCTACACCTCCTACAAAAAAGAAAACAGTACAAAATACCTATTTAGTGGTTATCCAGATCTGCTTGAAATCTTCCAATGGGGGTGGGTTGGAGTGGGGACAAGGATACTACCTCCTGAGGTAACACATTTAATTTTGGAATATTTCTGTTAGGAAGCTTTGCAAATGAGTTAACATAGATAAAGTGCTTTGTAAACATTAAAGTGAAATATTAATATTAGCTATTATTATTGTGAAAATCAGTCTTGATTTTGAGTCTTTTGCATGCTGGGCCAAACAGAACAGGACAAATCTCTGTCCTATGTGACACGCCTTTAGATATTTAAACACAGTTATTATCCCACCTGCCTCCCACCCCAACAGATCTAGCTATTGTATGTTCTCAGACTCCTTCCTGTTCTAGGCTGTTCTCCTCAGGACTAGCTTATCAATGGCCATACTAAAATGCAGTCCCTCTAATTGGACACTATTTCAAAAGTGGTGTGACCAGGACAGAGGAACTTTTCTTTCTCAGTCCTGGATACTAAGCCTCTCTTAATGCAGCACAACATCACATCTGCTTTTTGGGCTTCCATATCACACATTTGACTCATATTCATTCTGTGGTCTACTAGATATACTGCAACCATTTTCAGACCACCTCCTGCCTAACTGTAACTTCTCCATTTTGTTTTTGTGAAATTGATGTTTTTTTATACACGGATGACTTTATATTTACCTCAATTCAGTTTTATAGCATTTGATTTAGCCCAGTGTTCTAACCATATAGAGTCTTTTTAGGTAAGGGTGCCAGTTCTCCCTTCAAGCTGTTTGTCATCTGCAAATCTTATGGGCATGCGCTCTACACCTTCATCAAAGTCAGGAACAAAAATATTAAAAGCCCAAGGTCAAATGGACGTCTCTTAAGGCCACCCATTGGAGATCTGCCTCTAAGTAGACATAGAACCTCTTGATTCCTCTTAATTCAGCTATTCAATACATTCTGATTCTGTCTAATTATATTATTTACTAGGCTATATGGAATCAGAGGATTATGTTTTTTTTACAGGAATAGCATGACAGACTATTAATTTTTTTAAAATCCAAATATACTTTATCTATAGCATTCTCCTAGATTTCTGCTAACAAATTAAGCTTCAATAATCTTGCTAAATGGTTAATACGGTTATCCTTACGGGATAGGGCATATAGTTTTGGAAGTGATGCCTGAACTCAATGAAGAACAATAATCATTCAGCCATTGTACACAGTCATCAGGGAGTTTTAGAAGCAAATTATCTTTCTCATTGCCCCTCAGATCACATCAGGGTTTATCTTAATTTTCAACATTAGGAAAATGATCATCTTAAGTTTTAAATGGTTAAGTGGAGGCAAGAGTTGCCACCATCAGCTGTGCTCTTCTCCCCTTCCCCCTTTCCCCCTACCCCCCGCCCCAGCCTGGCCATTCAAGAGCCTATCTGGGATTTCTGGCCATCAGGAAGATCCACCACTCAGACCTGGGAAACCTACTTACTCCTGGGCTTCCCCTGGCTTGGGCTGCCCAGAACCCATGAAGTGGTTGAACAGGAATAATTCCCTACTCTTTTGACTTCCTCTCTACCTGAGCTTGACTAATCACAGTGTTTGAATGAGATAGAAATCAATAACTCCATTCCTTCTAATCAGATGGAAGGCCACCAGGATTTATCATCTGCACTGTTACCATCTGCCTTCCCAGGATGCTCCAGGCCTGACCCTCAGCCCTGTCTCTATACCCTACAATCACTTGGATTTAACTACTTCTGTGACTTAAGGACTTCTAGGCCTCACCATCCACACCACTGCTGAACCCCTAGAATTTCTGGGCTTTCTATCTTCTCTGAAGCAGAATTTTCTTTTGTATGATATATCCTTCAATTAAGAATGTTCTATCCTTGAGATCAGGGACTGTCTCTTTCTCTGTTTGCATCCTCAGCATATTGCTTAGTTTGTAGTCTCTTCATTCATTAAATCTCAAGTAATTGTTTCTACATATTCAAATAATATCAGCTTGCATTTTTATATACTAATATATATTGCTTTTCGGAGGGGGGAAGGTAGGGCAATTGGGGTTAAGTGACTTGCCCAAGGTCATATGGCTAGTTTTGTGTTAAGTGTCTGAGGCTGGATTTGAACTCAGGTCCTCCTGATTCCAGGGCCAGTGCTCTATTCACTGTGCCACCTAGCCACCCCTATACTATAATATTTTTATAATACTTTACATATAATATTTCTTTTGATCCTTACAATGATCCAGTGAGCGAGGTGTTTACTACTCTCCCCATTTTGCAGGTAAGAAAACTGAAGCTAGGGAAGCTAGGTGGTAGTAAATGTCCAATGTGTGAATCATACCAGGTCCTAACCCCAAATCTAGTGCTCTATCTACCATGCAACATTGCCTCTCTAACAAATTTTCAGAATAATGTTTTCACTAGTCATAAGGATCCTAGAGGTCAAGGTATCCTGAAAAAAAAAAAACTCTACTATTTTCTTTTTTTTTTTTTGATAACCCATTATGTCTATTTATATTGTTGTCTGTCAATGAAATAAGTGATTTAGCATTTTTTTAATTAATTTTTTTACAATTACATGTAAAAATAATTTTAACATATTTTTTTCAAATTTTGAGTTCTAAATTCTCTCCCATCCTCCTCTGTCATTGAGAAGGCAGGCAATTTGATGTTATACATGTGTGGTCATGCAAAACGTATGTCCTTATTAGTCATGTTGTGAAAAAAAAAACAAAAACAACAACACACAGATCTCTCCTCAAAAAAAAAAAAAACACCACCAAAATATAATGTTTGAAAAAGTGTGCTTTGATCTGTGCTCAGACTCCATCGGTTCTTTCTCCAGAGGTGGATAGTATTTTTCATCATGAGACTCCGCTACTTTCAGAAAACCTTGAACTTCTTTCTTCTATGCTGAAAAAATAGAGAATATGTCAAAGCAAGACAGGGTTTCTCTAGTAGGCTATGCTAATCTAAGGATACTGTCTAGAATGAGAGAAGTAAATTATACTGTCCCACTCTTTCTTGTTCATACCACATTTAATGCATTATGTTCAGTTTAGGGTGGCACCTATTAAGAGGGATATTGACAAACTAGAGCATACCTAAAGAAGCATAATCACAGTGGTGTCTGAGTTTCCAACTAAAGAAAAGTTGAAAGGATCAGGGATACCTAAAATGAAGAGAAAAAGACTTAAGGGACACCTAATCCCTTCTTCCAATATGTGGAGAGCTGTCAGGTATAAGAGGAATTAGACTAAATGTATTTGACTCCTGTGGACAGACCTCGGGCTAAGGAGTACAAGTTACAAGGAGGCAGATTAAAGGTGAGAAAAAGAAAAAAAAACATTTGAGCTTTTCAAAATTGGAATGTATAAGCTATTCATGGTTAAGAAGGTTTGGGCAATTGAAGGTATTCAAGCAAAAGCTGGTCAACCATCTGTCAATTATAGATGAGGATTTATACTTCAGATAAGGGTTGATGGCTATAAGCTAGATTCCCTTCCTTCATGAGCCCTAAAAATAATCCTAGTTTTAAAGTATACTTGGGTGAGCAGCATCTACTCAAAATTATAGCTTTCTTTTACCAGACTGAATCAAATGGTAGATTAATTCAAAGCAAAAAACAAGAAAAATCACCCCATAAACACAGGGGGATATATTCCTGAAGATTCTTATGTCACTAGTGGAAGAAGGAACACACTTAACCAGAGAACACATGTTGCAAGAGGAACATGCATAGGACATATGGGAAGCCAGGATAACTTATGTTTCCAGGGCTCCATCTTAGCTCTAACTCTGAACCCACTATTTGCTGCCTTTTTGCCCTACTCTGATTTGTTGATAGCATCCTTTAGGCCAACTACTAGTGATGCTTGCTGAATGGCAGCTGCTCAGTGTCCTCTTCCAATTCAAGGACTGGTCACAGCTCTTTAATTGCATGGCCTCAAGGTTATTTTTTTTTTTCTGTGCTGTGAGTCAAACCCACTGACTTGCCTAGCAAGCAGACAAAATACCTACGTAAAGCCTGTCTTTTGAACTGTTTTTATTTTCTCCCATTTATACCTCCTTTAGACTTGCTATTTAATCTGGAGAGATAAATGTCCTTTCAAGTTTTTTCGTATCATGGTTGCTGTAAATTGGGTTGATGTAAATTGCTTAGGAGCTTTAGTTAGGAAGGCTGGTGGGTAGGGTACAGCTCCCAATCTTCATCCCGAAATCTATAGGGAAAAATAGCTTCTTTCCCCATATTTCTTTAGCTACATATATATCTCTAAGATTAGAGACAGCATAGAATGATATAATATCTCTTCCGTAAAATGGTAATTATCCTGATAATACCAACCTCACAGAGTTACTAAGAAGATAAAATGAGATAATGCATATATAAAGCACCCTGAACATTTTGCTGTACCATACACATATCAGCATATCCAAATACTGTATACATATTATTTTAAATGCATGGTATACAAGCCTACTAATAACATTTTAGTGAGATTTATTTCAACTCAAGCTAGAAAATATAAGGAGTCCCAAGAATCTTAGTGTTGTTTTAAACTTTAATGACTATTACAGACTATTTACATTGAAGCTTAAAACTACATTAAGACAGGGGTGGCTAGGTGGCGCAATGAATAGAGCACTGGCCTTAGAGTCAGGAGGACCTGAGTTCAAATCTGGCCTCAGACACTTGACACAAAAACTAGCCATGTGACCTTGGGCAAGTCACTTAACCTCAATTGCCCTCCAGAAAAAAAGCAAAAAAAAACTACATTAAGACTTTTGGGACACACTGTATATATTAAGTACCTGCTATATGCATGATACTGTGTTAGACCATGGATGAGATGACACAAAGGAAATCATTCTTGTGCTATAGGGCACTTTATCCCCCTAAAACCATTTATTGAACTTCTGCTACATCAAGGGTTCCCAGACTTTTATGTTCCATATCTTTTGGTTTTCCCAATGAATATAAATGGAAATAAATTCTAGAGTTTACCAGAAGAAATGAGATTAATTTTTCATAAAATCAACCTTACATTTTTATGTTTATCAGAAAAAAAGTCAAATAAATTTGTGAGACTCTTCATTCCGTTTCTGGTCAAGCAGTAAGTTTTTTTCTTCTTATAGTTTTTGAAAGAGATACCTGCAAACCATGTGCAACCTCCATTTTGTTTCTTGCTCTGGGTTTGAAGGAGAACAGGACTAAGAATCCTGATTCACAGAAACATGTTGATAGGTATGCAGTTAAAGCCTTATGAACACATGCAGTAAGAATGGGCAATGGTAAACCAAACATTTTGTAATTACATTGACTAGAAATCAACTCTAAATTTCAGTTTATTGTGAAAATTGATGAGTTGGTCTTTCACTGGGTCATTGTTACTGATTATTTTTCTATTTCAATATGAAAAAGGTTTTGTACCCAAACCTCATTTCTCTGGTTTGGTCAGTAGAAATTATTCCTTTGAATGTCTTTCAAATTTCTCAATTCATTATAGAGCTCCTTTTCTGTCCCATCCTGCCCCACTTCTTCACTGGTCTCAATCCAATCTACAATTTTTCTTCAATGAAACTGCTAATTTTTGAATATTTCAATAGCATGATACAGATATTTACTAAATATTCCTGTACCCCCTTGATGTGTATCCCATACTGGAAACTCTTACATCATGTTCAAGATCCAGTTCTAGGAGTTGTGATAAGGTATACAATGATAGAAGACACAGTCTCTATTCTCCCAAGACCTTACAATCAAATTTGGGGGAGAGGCCACATAATTAATACTTGCATTGTTCATTTATTTTTGGTTTATAAGTAATCACAGTTGGTGCTACAATAGCAGGGCAAGATCACAGTCATTGAGAAAGGTTCCATGGAACAATTGATACCTGTAACCGGATAATTCAGGATCATGGATCTAGAGCTATAAAGGATCCCAGAAATAATCTAGTTCAAGCCACTTATTTTACCAGTGGAGAAAATGAGACTCAGAGAGGTCAAGTGATCTAGTCAGTCATTCATTAAATATTGGAGACAAGATGGAAGGATTGGGAAGATTCAGGTAAAAGCAAATCTGGGGAAGAAAGCATAGAGGGGGGGCTGCTAGGTGGCACAGTAAGTAAGAACGCTGGCCCCGGAGTCAGAGGGACCAGTTTTGGCCTCAGACACTTAACACCCACACAAAATAACTGGCCATGTAACCTTGGGCAAGTTACTTAACCCCAATTGCTTAAAAAAAAAAAAAAGAAATAAAGAAAGCATAGAGGGAAGGGTGAAATGTTTCCCACTTCTGTGCCTTTGTTCTGAGTGTTCCTCATGCTTGTAATGTGCTCCTCCTTCACCTCTACCTTTTGGAATCCCTGTTTTCCACTCACCTTAAGTACATACTACTTTCTATATGAAGCCTTTCCTGTTTTTCACCTCACTGCCCCCTCCAATGGCCTTCCTTCTCCAAACTACCTCAAGTTAATTTAGCAAATATTCTAAATATACTTTTATATGTACATTTTATCCCCGTTAGACTGTAAGCTTCCTTAATTAGAGACTATTTGACTTCTCTCTGTCTCCCTAGAGCTGGCACAGAGTAGGTGTCCTATAAATGCTTGTTGACATTAAGTGATTGATAATTGATAATGGGCATATCAGTCAGAGAGGAGTTAAAGATTTGTGCATTGGATGTAGTGGAGGATAATGTGGTAGAGTAAATTAGGACCAGATATCATTTGGCCTTGAATGGTATGTTATGGAGTATTTGATAGTTTTGATTTATGAAAGATTTGTTTTTCATAATCAATTGGTCACAATGCATCCATTTCTTTCCTTAATGGCTGCCTATAGGTCTGACAATCCATCCTCTGATAAGGGCTGTGCCAGAGCAAACTCTAAAGGCTTAGGATCATCTATTGTTAAATTTTCAGTTTGAGCACTTTTGTTATTTTGTTGTTGTTCAGTTACAGGCAATTCATTTGCCCAAAACACATTGCCCACATTCTGTTTCCTCATCTATAAAAATAAGGGAAGAACCTCTCTGCTTTCTTTGCAGGAGTGGTAGACTATGGGTATGGAATATTGTGTAGACTGTTAGTCAATAAGCAGTTATTAAAGGGCAGCTAGGTGGTACAGTGTATAGAGCACTGGCCTAGGAGTCAGGAGGACCTGAGTTCAAATCCACCTCAGACACTTGACACTTAATAGCTGTGTGATCCTTGGCAAGTCACTTAACCCTGATTGCCTCACCTAATAATAATATTAAGCAGTTACTAATTGCCAACTATGTGCAAGACGTAATAAATAAGTATCATTAGATTCAGTTGATGGTTTTGTTGAACTGATCTTTTTCTTAAAAAAAGTTTTGTTTTTTTTTTTTAATAAAAGAAGGCTCACTGGATAGTAGGGGGAATTGAGACACATTTAGAAATGAAGGTGATGTAAAAACAAAAGATACCCATAAAATCAGATTAAATTTGTTTTAAGGTTCATAAAAACAGATTTGAATGTTTGGAGGAGGGCTCTGAACCTTGGTATTTCTAAAGTGACAGGCTTTCCCTGAGCAAATCCACTGCACATAGTATATTGTCTCTGCTGGGGGTGATTCTTCGGAAGGAAATGAGAAGTTGTAAATGCCAGCAGGTCCCTGACCATTCTGGTTGATATGGAGTACTTAGAAAAAACACACACCAAATGATGGCAGTTCCCCCAGTGGTATTCTCCATCCATTATCTCCTTGGAGTGCTTTGCTTTTCACAGAGACATGTAAATGAAAATGGTCTTTGCCAGTTATTAAGCTGCTGATCTTGAAGGGCTAATGGGCCAAATTTTCATTCCTTTCCAAGCACAGATTTCCCCATGGAAGTCAATAGGCGCTTCAGATGTCTTGCTACTGATCTGCTTCTGATTTGCAGTATAACCTTAGGCAAATCTCTCCAGCTGTGAAGATGCTTCTTTATCTGCAAAACAGGCTTCCTAGGGACTATTGGAACTGAGTTCTCAAGATGAGAAGGCATTTTGCAAACGTAAAATGTGGCAACAAAATCTAAAGTCAAATTTTACTGGATTATACACTCCCTGAGGGCAAACCCTATATGATTCTACATCTTCCTCATCCTGGCAAAGCAAATGAGTCCTCAACAAATGTATATTGAAAGATGTACATTGAGGGGACAAAAAATATCAACTTTCTTCCCCCCAGTTCATATTGTTTAACATTTCATTTCTTCCCCAAGAACCTGTAGTCATCTTAATTAGAATAATAAAATGTGCCAGGCACTGTCCTTAGGCACTCTAAGAGCTGGAAAGGGCCATAGATTTTATAGTTGAGAAAACTGAGACTCATAGAATAGAAATGCCTTGCTTAACTTGACTGGAATTAGAACTGGGGCTGGATCTTAGGTCTCCCAGTTCCCAGTCCCATGTCCTTTCCTAGCACCATGACCTTTTGGTTCAAATCCTAGCTTACTGTGTGATTTGGGGCAAGTCAATTCATTATCTCTGTGCCTTAGTTTCCTCATTTGCAAAATAAGTGGATTGAACTTATTTGAAATCAATGATAGGGTTATTTGCATTTTTTTTTAAGGAAGAAGTAGAGGAACTAAAGAAAAGATTCCTTAGCAGTTTTATCTTTTCTCTTTCTGGCTAATGACTGATGAACATCCTGATATTTAACTTAAGGAGCCATGATTTTTTTCATCAACTAATATTCATTAAATACCTACTAACTACTTATCCACTAATAAATTCACAAATATTCATTTAGCCCTAATTATGGACCAGGCATCATGCTAGGTTCCAGAAATACAAAGACAAAAATTAAATGGTCCCTACCATGGAGGGGATTGCATTCTTTAGAAGGAGAAATGATGCACATAAACAAGAATATACAAACTATATACAGGTCACAATCTCTCTACACCTAATTATAAGACTTTAAGAACTGCTGTGACTGAAAAAGAAAATTCAGTCTTCTGGAACTCTGCCTCTCCCAACTTAGCTAGACTAATTCAGTCTTCTGGAACTCTGCCTCTCCCAACTTAGCTAGACTGATCATCAGACTTAGGGCCAGCTAGGATAGAGCACCAGTCCTAGAGTCTGGAGGACCTGAGTTCAAATCCATTGGGCATCAGACACTAGCTGTGTGATCTTGGACAAGTCACTTAACTCTGATTGACTCCCCAAAAAGAAAGATCTTAATGATGCACTGTGTTTAGGCATATCTACTGGAAATGATTTTTGTTAATTTAACATAATTCTAAACCCAAGCATTTTTAGGTTGAAGTGAAAAACGTCCAAAGTGACTGTCTCCCCCAACTCCCTCCAATGCCCTCAGCTTTCTCACTAATCCAGGATAAATTGTGGTAACATTTATAAGAACTTGAAGAAGGAAAAGGTCATAATATGATAAAACATAGTTTTGAGTTAACATTCTACTCCATTGAATAAAACAAAAGTCACTTAATCTTCTCCTAAAACTACTCAGAGCCTCCTTTGACTGTTCCTCTCATGAGTTTAAAGGGACTTCCTCCTGTGATCAATAGTCTATTTCCTCCAGAATGGAGCAAGACTGGGATACTGCCCACAGGTAAGTCAAAACTCCCCCTCCCCTTCGGGGGAAGGCAGAGGCCATGATCTTAACTTGATTAAGAGGTATTTTTCTTTTCTTTTTTTTTTGAAGCGATTGGGGTTAAGTAACTTGCTCAAGGTTACACGGCCAGTTATTATTTCTGGGTGTGGTGCTGAGTATCTGAGCCCTGGTTTGATCCAGGTCATCCCGACACTGGAGCTGGTGCTCTTAGAGAGGTATTTCTCTTTCAATCCATTTTCCTCATCTTTAATTCTTAGCCTTGTTATATATACCTTCCAAAGGGGAAAAGTCTGGAAAAGATTTCAAGTGGGAGAAATATTTATTTCTTAGTACTTCAGCTGGACTAAAAAGGTTTCTCATATATTTTCATATCTTTCCAGCTTGTTAGAATTGCTGGAACTTATATCCTGCTCTCAGAGTCTTCAAGAACCTTAGTTCTTGGGACATCTGTCCCTATCCCATCTCCCCTAAGTCTTGCCAAGGAGTTGAAAAAGGCTTTAATAAAGCACTAATAAAGAACACAGCTTACATATAGTTAATCTGTGAAGACAAATGAGAATTTTTTTTTTTTTTGCAGGATGAAGGCAGGGCAATTGGGGTTAAGTGACTTGCCCGAGGTCTCACAACTATTAAATTAAGTGTCTGAGGCCGGATTTGAACTCAGGTCCTCCTGACTCCAGGGCTGGTGCTCTATTCACTGTACCACCTAGCTGCCCCAGACAAATGAGAAATATTTAAGCTATATAGCACCTGAGGCAGCTAGGTGGCACAGTGGATATAGTGCTGGGACTGGAATGCAAATCACTCCAGTATCCTTGCCATTTGTTTGTCTATCAGTTGTGTTTGACTCTGCCTGATGCCATTTTTGAAATTCTCTTGGTGAGATACTGGAGTGGCTTATTATTTTCTTCTCCAGTTCGTTTTACTGATGAGGAAACTGAGGCAAAGTGTTAAGTGACTTGCCCAAGGTCACACAGCAAGTATCTGATGCCAGATTTGAACTCATGAAGATGAATTTTCCTAATTCCAAGCCCTGAACTCTATCCACTGTGCCACCTACCTGCCCCAGTATACTTGCCAAGAAAACACCAAATGGTGCTGCAAAGAGTTGAACACCTCTAAAAGGACTGAACAACAACAAATATATACCCTCACCTACAATGAAGGTTTCTCTCCCCTTCCTAGACAGATTACCATTGGTTCAGTGTCTTCTGTGTGTGTCATGCACACATTAAACATATACATATATACATAAATATACACATATCTATCTTGTAACTTTATATTAGTTGTAAAAGTTAACACACTGAGTGAGGGCTCCATGCTATGGTTTTGAGTGGAGATGAATGTGCTTTACAAACATTGAAGCACTATATCAATGCTAATTATTGGCTATAAAATATCAATTAAAGGATTTATTAAGTACTTAATATGAGTCAGGCACTCTAAGTATATAAATACAAGAAAATATGCTCCTTACTGTCAAGGATCTTACTTTCTAGTAGGGGAAGGAAAAACATAAAAAGGGAGTGGGGGGTGACTTAAGAGGAGGATGCTCATGTTGGAGAAGGCTGGTGGTAGGTAGTACAGTCTAGACAATGAGACAAGTAGGAAGGTAAGGGAGCACCATGGCTGCGAGAATGATGTCACCTTCTACAGTAATTAGGAAGAGGAGGGTTTAGGGGGAAAGATGATGAGTTCTGTTTTGGACATGTTTAATCCATCCTCCATTCGTCCACCAAAGTGATTTTCCTATCCCAGGACTGCTGATCATGTCTCTCCCCTACTCAATAAATAATAGTGGCTTCCTATTACCTCCAAGATATAAAATGCTCTGGCCTTCAAAGCCCTTCAGAACCTAAATGTCTCCTACCTTTCCAGTCTTCTTATACTTTACTTCCCACCACATATTTTTTGATTCAGTGATAGTGGTCTCAGGGCTAATCAACTCAGACACCCCATCTCTTGGCTCTGGGCATTTTTTTCTGGTTGTCACCCATGCCTGGAATACTCTCTCCCTCCTCAACTCTACCTACTGATCTCTCTGGCTTCCTTTACATCTCAATTAAAATTCCTTCTTTTAGTGGAAGTCTTCTCTAACCCCTCTTAATTCTACTGCCTTCTCTTTGGTATTTCCTATTTATCTTTTATATAACTCGTATATATCTGTGTCTACACACACACACACACACACACACACACACACAAACACGTTGTTATTTCCCTCATGAGACTGAAAACTCTTTGAGGGAAAGGGCCATTTTTTGCCTCTTTTTTGTGTTCCCAGTGCATGGCATAGTGCCTAGTACCTTTATTAAATAGGAACTTAATAGATGTTTATTGATTGATTGGTTGGTTCATAAGGAGAGCCTGTCAGTTTTCACAGACTGGACTATTATAGGCATTTTCTCTCCAAAAGGAAGTTCCCCATTCCAGGAGCTGAACTCACATAAATATGATAATAATAGCTGACATTTGTATAGTGTTTCAAAGTTTGCAAAGGTCTTTGCATGCAATGCCTCATCTGAACCTTAGTTCAATCCTGTAAGGTAGATGCTATTATTATACCTATTTTACTGATGAGGAAACTGAGGTTGAGAAGTTAAATGATTTGCCTGGAGGGTCAACCAATTGTTAAGTATCTGGGACAGGATTTTTAACCAAGTCTTTCTAACTCCAGGTCTCAACTTTCTATACAATATAACATTCAATCTCATCAGAACCTCCAGTGTAGAGTTTAAGCCTATTTTAAAACCTCTTAATCCTGTTTAACCTCCTTACCAATACAGGCCTCATTCTGATTTGCAATTAGAATTGCTTAAAATTCCCTCCTGAAGGTCTCTCACAAGCCTCTGCCCAGTTTGCAAAGACTGTCATTTCAACAAATTGCCCAAGCTCTCTCAAGCTACATCTCCTCTTCACCCTCATAGGTTTTTCTCAAACAAAAGGTTCTTTTGACTTTCCAGAGGAGAAGGGAAGAAGAAGCAAACAATTAATACCCTTTAGTTGGGTATACTGCTTCAACCTACTTCAGTCACTTTTATTTCAAATTCCTGTCATTGTGATACATAAATGGCCCCAGCCAAAGCTTCCCCTGTTTCCAACTCCACCCAGAAAGTAATACTGAAAAGGAGAGAAGTGCCTATGGGTACCCATCTCAGAGGAAAAGGTCCTAAGGTTGCCAGTGGGGATGTTGGTGGTCCTCATTTTAGTGGCAACCTCTGAGGGACAGAAGGACACAGATTTTGTCAAAACTTGTAGTCTTTGCATTTTTCAATCAAATGAAATAGACTTTTGATGTCAGTCACCCAGTTTTTATTAAGCCCTTACTATGTGCCAGGAATTGTGCTAAGCATTGAAGATACAAAAAAAAAAAAAACAGCTCCTACTTCTGAAGATGTTACCCACTAAGAGGGTTAGGGTTGCTCTGGAGACCCCAAAATACCAACACACTGGGTCCTGCCGAATGAATTTGACTCAAGTCTTCTTTCAGCCAAAGAAAAGCAAAGTTTATTAAAAGTTCGCTTGTATTAGACACAGAGTATGTCTGTGCTAGGTCTTTTTATGGAGCTCTCACTATTCTATGATGCTCCCACTCTTCCATGGCTCTCTCACTCTTCCATGGGGCTCTCACAAACATGAAGACAGGATGGGGTCTTATATACAGAAGTTTGTGGGAGGAATCTAGGGGTGGTCTAGGGGAGGAATTTGGGGAGAGTCTTCAGGAGGAGTTAATGAGGTCTATGAGTGATTAAGGGTGGGAAGTCCCTGGAGGCCACCTGGAGACCACAGACAATGGTGGGCTAGGCCAGTTCAAGAGCAGATTGACACTTTGATTGGGAAGTCTAGTAAGAGGCTTGGCCTCAGCCATAAAGTAAGGCTTATTTCCTCATGCAAATGCCTCATCAAAAGAGATGATTTAATCTAGAGTCCAAGGGAGGTTCCCAGAGCCTGTACCTCAAGGACTCAAGGAGAGCTCAAGGGGGCTCCCAGAGCCCATACCTCATCAGAGAACTCTGGAGCTGATGGGGAACACAACATTCAAACAACTATGGACAAACTATTAATTGCTATTGTCTACATGACAGTCTGTATTTGACTGAGAAACAGTAGAAAGGCAACATGATATAGTGAAAAGAACATAGCATTTGTTGTTAGAAGATCTGGGTTCAAGTTCTGCTGCCAAAACTGCCTGGATGACCTTGGACAAGTTACTTGGCATATCCTGGGCCTTGGTTTCTTCATCTACAAAATGAAGGGGTTGGACCATATGTTAAAAGTGACTTGTAAGGTAGAAAATTTGAAGTGCTCTGCAAACCTTAAAGCATTATAAAAACATGAGCTGTTATTATTAAAATGACCAAGTATTATTGATGAATTTTTACTGTCCAGTCTGTGCCATTGGGAAAACTATGTCATTCATACTGGAAAAATGTTTATTTGAGAGAAAGCAATATTTTAAATTGATTATCAAGCAGTAACAAGGTTTTGCATTGTTCTACAGTAAGTAGTTTAAAACACATATCAGGCTCTAGGTTTTTTATAATAAAAGTTAATGAAAGGAAGGCAAAAATTAATTTTGAATCTAGAACAAAACCCTGCTTTTCCTACTCGGAGTAATGAACCATAACTACATAAATCTATTCCCATTCAAAAAAAGTTGTCTGTTTTTTTTGGGGGGGGGGTGTTATTTTTTTTGCCAGTGCAAATTAGCTGCTAATAGCATCCAGTTATTAAGTGGTATGTAGTATTGTATTTTTACTGTCAGACTTCATCCAAGTTGCTTTTCAAATCCATGTCTTTCTGAAGAACAAAGTAGAAATATTCATAGCATCATCTTGTCTTTTTAAAAATCACATACTCACTGATCTGTAAAACTCAATAATTGGCAACAAGTCACCTAGTTATTAACAGGAACAAAAAAATCATGCCAAATTTCCTGGAGAAAGTAAATCTTGACTACATCTGTATATGTATATATAGAATACATTTTCCTATTATGTATAACATGTAATGTGCTATAATAAATCCACCATAAGTATACACATGCATGTATGTATACACACATATTCCTTTACACTTATTTCTTTAGGAAGCTCATCAATTTACCTAACTTATGCTATCTCCTGTACATCTGTATTGTTCCCAAATGTTTATATCTGTGCTTTGGCCTCCAATTCCCTATCTAGTTTTGTCTGCTGGATATCTTTACTTTCCACCCTTCTTTACACAGTTGAAACTTGCCAAGAATTTGAGTTTATCATCGGCAAATGTACAGAAATCTCATCATTGTTGTCATCAACAATAGCTTAGTGATACTTAGTCTTCCTGAGCTCCTTGGCTCCCATGGGTTCAATTGTCATCTCAGAAAGAGATGAATACTAAATCTGCACATCTATGATTTATCTCTTTTAATAATAAAAAGAATAAAAATAAAAATAGCTAGCATTTACATTCTGCATATTATATAGCAGGCACTGTGCTAAAAAGTACTTTACAAATATTATCTCATTTGACCTTCCAACTACCCTGGAAAGTATGTACTATTAGTTTTCTCATTTCACAGTTGAGGAAACTGAGGCAAACAGAAGTCAAGTGACCTGCCCAAGGTCATACAGCTAGTAAGTGTTTGAGGTTGTATTTGAATTCTAGTCTTCCTAGCCCCAGGTCCAGCACTCTATCCTCTATGTCCCCTAGTAATTCTTTTGAGCTCCAGTCCCCACATCTCCAGCTACTTGCTGGATGCAGATATCCCACAGACATCTCAAATTCAACCTGTTGAACACAGAACTCATTATCTTTTCTCCTAAGCCCAACTCTCCTTTCACTTCCCTTTTTATGATGAGATTACCACCTTTCTTCTGTTCACCTACACTAGCAGCTTTTCATTCTCATACATACCATGTCATTGACTATGGAGATCTAGAAAATCAGTTCTCAAGCCTACTTCCACAGTATCTCTCATGTCAGTTCCCTTTTTTTTTTTTTTTTTTTTTTTTTGCTTTTTGGAAGGGGGAAGGTAGGGCAATTGGGTTTAAGTGACTTGCCCAAGGTCACATGGCTAGTAAGTGTTAAGTGTCTGAATCCAGATTTGAACTCAGGTCCTCCTGACTCCAGGGCTGGTGCTCTATTCACTGTGCCACCTAGCTGCCTCCAGTTCCCTTCTTTCCATTCACCTGTCTACTACCCTAATTGAGACCCTCATCACCTTTCACCTGGACTATTGAAAAAATTTCTTATTTGATCTGCCTGTAGTTTCTCCCCCTACACCCCATTCTCCACATGGTTCTTTAATTAATATTCCTAAAGCACAGGTCTTACTATGCTACACCACTGTTCTAGAAGCTTCAAAGACTCCATATCAACTCTAGGATAAAATACTAATGCTTCCTGTTGGAATTTAAAGATCTTCACAACATAACTCTAACTTACATTTTCAGGTTGATCATCAACCCCACTCACACACCATACATTCTAAACAAACTAGTCTTTTTGCTATTTCTTACGTATAATATTCCATCTCCTATCTTTATGCCATGTACAGATTATCCTCAAATTCCCTTCCTTTTCAGCCTTTTTCTTGGAATTCCTAGCTCCCTTAAGGGTTC
The DNA here is from genome assembly GCF_028583685.1 of Petaurus breviceps papuanus. Taxonomy (NCBI): domain Eukaryota; kingdom Metazoa; phylum Chordata; class Mammalia; order Diprotodontia; family Petauridae; genus Petaurus; species Petaurus breviceps. The sequence goes on from NW_027187391.1 coordinate 19,766,665, forward strand.
AGCACAAGTACCACCCTCCTGCAAGGAGTCTTTCTGGACTAGATGACCTCTAAGTTCCCTTCCAGTAATCATATGATAACCCTACTTGTTTGTGGTCCCCTACCTCATTATTTTCTATTTATTTAGTTATTGTCATCCAGTTGTTCAGTCATAGTCAACACTTAGCAACCCCTTGAACATAGCACACCAATATTCTCCTGGCAAAGACACTAGAGTTGTTTGCCATTTCCTTCTCTGGTGGATTAAGGCAAACAAAGGTTAAGTGACTTGCCTAGGGTCACTCAGCTAGTAAGTGTCTAAGGCAGAATTTGAATTCAGGTCTTCCTGCCTCCAAGCCCAGAATTCTTTCCATTGAACCACCTAGCTGCCTCATTTATTTAGTACATATTTTAATTTTATTTTTCTAAGTACACTCAATTTTACCCTAGTAGAATATAAACTCCTGAAGAGAAAGGACTAAGTGATTTTTGTCTTTGTCCCCAGAGTGCCTAACACAAAATAGAAGCTTAATCAATTCTCGTTCAGTTAAATAGTATTCATATAAAATAATTTCCTCAACAGTTTCAAGAGTCATCACTTTTTTCTCATCATTCATTCCCAAGGGTCTCAGTTTTGGAGTTATTTTGGACTCTTTCTTTTATTTTCTTGTCCAGGATCCAATTTATCCTGGAGTTCTATTCATCCTCTGTGTAATTAATGTCATTAACTTAATCATTTCCATCAAAAAAGTCAATCAATTGATGGACTTTTTAATGATATAATACTTTTTATCTCATAGTAGATTACCACAACATTGTCTAATCTCCTAAAACTATGTTTTCATATTGCCACTTCTGAATCCTAAGCAAATTCATATGGACCAAATGACTAAAGGATACCACAGTATCCCTTTCTCACTCACATTGTCAGATTTTCATTAGTTCTTCTATATAAGGGCAGCTAGGTGGTGCAGTGAATAGAGTACCGGTCTTGGAGTCAGGAAGTCCTGAGCTCAAATCTGGCCTCAGACACTTGACACATTTACTAGCTATGTGACCTTGGTCAAGTCACTTAATTCCAATTGCCTTGCCTTGTTCCCCCCCTAAAAAAAGTTCTTCTATATAGTTCCACTGTTTTGGCTGAACAAATTTATTGGATGGATGACTTTAATTTGATTCCTTCTTTCCTGTAGTAGAAAATGGCAAAAACACTATTTTTTGTGTGTGGGAGGACTTGGGCATGGGTTTGGATTCCCAACCTGCTATTCCCTAACTGGGCAGGTGGGTGGGATGGTGGATAGAGCTCTAGATTTGAAATCAGGAAGTTCATTAGTTCAAATCTGACCTCAGACTTTTACTAGCCATGTGACCCTGGGTAAGTCACTTAACCCAGTTTGCCTCAGGTCCTCATCTGTAAAATGAGCAGAAGAAGGAAATGGTAAATGTTTCTAGTATCTTTGCCAAGAAAACCCCCAAAAGCATTTAGGAAGAGTCTGAAGTGAGTGAAACTACTCAACAAAAACAACAAACACTTCCTGACTAGGTAGCTAAGATAGAGCACTGGGTCTGGAGTCAAGAGGACTTGAATTAAAATCCAGCCTCAGACATTTACTAGCTGTAAGGTCTTGGACAAGTCACTTAACTTCTGCTGGCATTAATCCACTGGAGAAGGAAATGGCAAACCACTCCAGAATCTTTGCCGAGAAAACCCTAAGGAAAAATGTCGATGTGCTATGGTCCACAGGGGCACAAAGAGTCAGACAGGACTGAACAACACTTCCTAACTGTGTAACCTTCCGCAATCCAAACTTTGCTCTTGCTATCTCAGTTTCTTCATCAATACCCCCATTCACATATTTCCACAGAAGAATTCAATATCTCCCTAGAGGAAGGTCTCATTTATCATGGGTGCTTAGTGTTTGGGAGTCAACATGGGAGGGGCTGGTGGTGGGAAGGGAGTGGTAGGTCCAGGGAAGGTCTGCTTCCATGACTTACACCACCCAGTCTCTGGTGGCCCATCTGCCTGCAGTGTTAAATATCTTTTAGCCACTTAGAGCAGATTTCTTTTTCTTCTCTGCCTTTTTCTGTCAGGGCCCTCAAATACCTTCCAGCTATCAAATGCCATCCCCTCTGGGTCTAAACCAGTGACAGTGGTTTAGAAAAACTTACCCTTTTTCCCAAGGAATTGTCAGATTTCTCCCTAGAAGCCTGTAGGTCAGGCAACAAATAAAAAGAAGGGATTGGACTAGAGATAACTTCCAAGATTCCTTCCCCTTCTAAATCTACTATCTTCCCTGCCTATCTTAATACTCCATCCCTTTCCTCCATAACTTGGCCAGCTCTTCCTCCATGTCTTTATAGTTACCATTTCCTTTAGCTAGAAGGTTTTCTTCCCTCCTCTCTATTCATCCATATCATTTACTACATTAAAAAACCAAGTCAAAAATTTGCCACCTCCAGGAAGTCTTCCCTAATCAAACTTCCCTCCTCCCCCTACCCACCCTTTTCTTCTTTGTCCATACAACCAAAGTGCACCACTTTGTTTGATCTATATTTCCATTGGGCAGTTCACCTTTTTCTCTTCTGAACTAGATTGTAAGATTAAAGTCAGGAAATGAAGTTCTGTCTTCTTTTTCATCCACTTGTAGCTTTCTATAGTGTTCTATGTTCAGGAGTTACTCGGTACTGACCCAAGAACAACAGAGAGTCCCAACCCTCAGGTCTGTTCCTAGGATGCCTAGTGGCTCATTTTGAAAGAGGACTTTCTCATTCTATGGAGGGAGAAACCTGAGTACCAAGATAATGATCTATTTCTACAGGAATGAAAAATATTTACAGAGCACTTTACAATTTTATTGCATATTTCATCCCCAAATCTCAGTCTTATGATAATAAAAATAACATTTCTGACTAATACTTGGCCGGGGCGGGGGTGGGGAGGGGGAGGGATATTGAAATCTCCTCCACAGCAGATGTGCAGTGGTGGCAAAAAGCCCGACTGAGAGAGATGTGATATGATTTGGGAAAAATAAATGAATGTATTAAGAAACATAAATACATGATGTTGTTCACTGCAGTTTATTTTTAGACTTTCTGGCCCCTAAATAGCTTTATGGGCATATTTGTGTTGAGTCTATGTAAATAACAGCAAATGTTTTGGACCCGCTGATTACATCAGAGAAAACACATAACCTGAAGCCCACATGGACTCTGGTGCATTGAAATGTATTTCAAAGGCAAGCATGGTCTTTAACCTTTTATCGCTCTGTTCACCTTTCAGCAATTGAAATGCAAAAGCACTTATTAAGGTACAAAAAAGCAATAACTGTAGGCAGGGATTTCCCCTGCCTACAGTAGAGGTCTCTGTAATGTATCACTTTCTAATGCTAGTCATGGCTTTCTGTTACCTTCCCAGTCCCCTACTGAAAAGAGTTCAAAAGCTTTTCCCCTTTCCGGTATTTCCAGCCATTCTCTCTACAACCATCATTCTCTACTTTTGAAATATACCTGCCCCCATAGATCTCTAGAACACTCTCCCCATTTTCAATGAATTTCACATATGGCTGACTTCAACACATAGCATAGTCTAATTCCCCTTGATACCCATTCTAATCTTCTGTCTTCCAACTTAATCAACCTCTTAAGTCAGATGTGCAGCAGGTAGAGTTGACAGAATGTTGAGCCTGGAGTAAGGAAGACTCATCTTCCTGAATTCAAAACTGGCCTCAGACACTTACTAGCTGTGAGACCCTGGGCAAGTCACTTAACCCTATTTACCTCAGTTTCCTCATCTATAAAATGAGCTGGAGAAGGAAATGGCAAACCGCTCTAGTACCTTTGTCAAGAAAACCCCCAAAGGAGTCACAAACAGTCAGACATAACTGACAGAACAAGTCAGATGACCTTTATTATTACTACTGTATATCACCTACAGGGGCTAGTTACACTTTAGACACAAGACTTCATCATCACTCCAAACTACTCCACCTCCAAGATCTAAAACGCTAAAATTTCTCTCTCTAATTACAAACTCCTAATTTTCTAGCTTTCCAATCACTTTACTCAGTTTTAATCTATTTTTTTGTCAAGGCCTTTGGACCCTCCTTTCTTCTATGCTTTGTTAATCATTGGATCACTTAATCAAAGCCAGAAGGGACCTTTGACATACACCTACATGATTATTTTACAGAGAAGGAAACTGAGGACCAGAAAGGTTAAGTGACTTCCCCAAGGTCATATAGGTGGCAAATATCAGAGGCAAGATTTGAACCTGAGAATTTCAAGCTCCAAAGCACATATATCATAAATTTGAAACAATATTTAGCATGTAAGTATGTATATGATACATAGAAAATGAATAGCAAGCAAATTTTTTTGGAGAGGGTAGTGTGTGACTGAGGGGATCAGGAAAGGCCTGAAAAATAAGTGAATGACAAAATACAATCTACAACTAGCAATAATTGTTCTTAACCTTAAAGGTAACTTAAGGTTTGATGTTAAAATTTTATGATAAAATTTCATTTTTTCATATTTCCTTGATATATTCTTTCTCTCTCCCCACCCATACCATACTAACCTACAATTTTCAGTCTTATTAAGGTAGAAGAGTGCCATAATTTCTGGAGATTCAGAACTGCTCCAAATGACAGGCTTTAATCTTTTCAAGTCAGGTCTTCCATGGCAACCGATTAAATTCTATAAAATTTATTGTATGGGATAATTGTTTTTTTTTTTTTTAATGAGATCTTAAAGACAAGAGGGTTAGCTACTAATGTTCAACTCACACATCCAGTAGGACAAGCTACTGAATGAAAACAAAGAAACTTTGGACTCAGAATTTTTTTTATAAGACTTCTTGCATGGGACATGAACTTAGGATCAGTCCAGAAGTAGTAAAGGATTATGCTTTTCTATTTGGTGCCCTGTTGCTAGCTGGGACTTCTGCTTTCCTCTAACCATATCTAACTTATCTTAGTGGAGTAGGGATGTAAGTAAGGACAGACCATACCCATACCCATAACCTCCTTTTGTAAAGTGGGGAGGAGGGAGGGTTAGGGTACTTTCTTATATCTCTACTTCCAGTTTATTTTATTTTTTTTTACCATCACCCACTATGCATACCTTTGTCTAAATTCATGAAGTATCAAAGTTGAAATAGGATGATTTTGAATTCAGTGCATATGCAATGTTCTTTGTTGCCTCTCATCAAACCCCATCATTTATATAGAGAGAAAATAAACCCAGATACTTACTCAATGTCATACAATGAGTTGGGAACTGAAAGAGAGAAAAAACCCAGACTTCCCAGAATAGTTCTTTGTCTACTAAATGTCTATGTCCAGCAGCATTTGTCTCATTGTGAAATAGTTGCTATACTATAATAAATTTAGTACTAGACACCCAGTACATTTCACATAATCAGTTACATAATATATTCTATATAAAATTGATTCTGGTAAAAAAATTTCTATAAATACAAGATAGCGACTATGGTGACACAGTAGTTGATCTCAAAAAGATCTGGGGGCTTTGGAGTATTGAAAACAGTTTGAATCAACACTATGTTAACGCAATCAACAGAGCTAATGATATTTCTGGATACATTAAAAGAATAATCTTGTGATTTCACAATTAATGTTATCAATATAAGTACAGATCTTTACATTTATCCCTGCTAAAAACTTTGTTAGTTTTGGTGCATCATTCCAACCTGCTGAGTTTTCTTAATTTTGCTTATATCATTTAATGTCATTTATTCTGTTGTGCAAATACAAGAAGAAAATAGTCAATGAGGAGTCACAATATTGTGTTGTGTCTGTCCTATCAATGTTGTGAGAGAAGTATTGAAGCTCTTTTCTACAGCCCCTTAATAACCTGATAAATGTTTATGTGACTTTCCAATCACATTCAGATCATATTCATTTTTGCCACAGTAGTATTTATTTGGCATGATATTGACTAGATTTTTAAATTAACAGAGGAGGTTAAAAAATAGAGAAAGAAAGAATAGTTATATTGGCCTTTAATTAAAAAAAAAAAAGATTTTCATTGGAAGCCTTGCTAAGGCCTGATGTGATGCCTTTCTGAGTATGGTGGCAACCCCTGGTTCTGAAGGCTGTACCAGCAGAACAGAGGGCAAATTTTGCTAGGTTAAGCCAAGCTGGAAAGGTGACAAACTGTGCATGTGTACTGTCTGAGACCCAATGTAGTTAAATGAGGTGCACTCATCACAAGAATAATGGCCACCATTTTATTTTTAGAATATGGTTGTTTCTCTCATTAGAATATATTCTCCTTGAGGACAGGGAATGTTCTTAGTTTCTCTTTTTTTTTTTTAATTCCTAGTACTTATCATGGTACTTGGTACATAGGTAATGCTTGTTGACTAACTATTTAAGGGAGTGAATATCTGGTTTAGTGGAAAATACTCACAGTGATGAAGTTATGGCCCTTTCAAAGTATCAAGAGTAAATATATAGTTGAGTACTTTCCTTATTTTTAAGGGGCTCCAAGATTCAATTGAATGACTTTCAATTAATAAGGGAAAGGAACCCATAAGAGAATAAAAGAAAGGTGGGCCATCCATGTCATTCACCTCCTCCCAAACCTTCTAAATTCAGAAAAGATTTGCTAACATTAATTTAATTATTTTAAAAATATTATTAACACATTTAAATTAAATTTAGATTAGAGTAGAATGGTATTCTTATGTCATGTGTGCTTTGGAATCAGAGGACTTGGGTTCAGATTTCTCTTGTGACACTACCTATGTAACGTTGGGGAAGTTGATTAGTTTCCCTTGGATTTAGTTTTTAATTGGTAAAATGAGTGTGTTGGACAAGATGACCTTTGAGTTACTTATCCTATGTAGATTTAGTGGTACATTGAGGTTTCTTGCATAATCAAACTGTACAGAATATACTATTTGGAAGCAGGGATGTACAGGATATGGAGAGCCAGTTAAAATTTCAGTATGAAGATTTACACCTCAGAAATCAGCAAACACTACAAATTAGGACCTGTCCTTATTTTGTTATCTACTTAAGTGATGGAGAAAATGTTACTGATGAATATTAAACTTTAAAATATGTCAGCATACAATCCATTCCACCTCCTCACCCACCCAAAGCTGGTTATTAAACCTTTATCAGCACACCACTGGCTATGACTAATTAGAAAATATCCACATATTACTGAGCTAGAAATAGAATGATCATGTGTAGATTTGAAGTGCATTTGCTTTTAGCCCTTGGCAGTTAGAAAATAGATTAGAACCCATCTCACTATATTAATTATTCCATAATCCCCTTGTAAATCATCAGTGTCATCACCCATATTGAGAGCATATTTTGGAACATATTTCATGCTACTTTGGAAAGGCCTTTGTTTGCTTATAGCTGTCATAGGGTTTATATGTCCTGGACTTCAATAATGTTTGAGAGGCTATTGTGTGATGACCTTCTCCTATTTGGGGGCATTGAGCATATTTTGATATTTTTATAATTATGGGGTGAAGGTTATAGACTGTAGGAGCCACCTTCAGGAAGGAGAGGGGTGTGTGTGTGTGTGTGTGTGTGTGTGTGTGTGTGTGTGTGTGCGTGTGTGTGTGTGTGTGTGTGTGTGTGTGTGTGTGTGTTGGAGGGAGCAGACATTCACTCAATTGTGACCCTAAGTCTGAGAAGGGGGTCCATGTGGAAGTGCAAATTAAGAATTTAAGATCATTCTCTTCTGGAGGAAGGTATAGAGTACAGAGGATTAGAGCTGGGAGACCCTGCTCTGCCAAGAACATGGTAGAGATAGAAGACGTGATGACTTTGAAATGGTTACAAGATGCTGTTTGTAGACCCAGCTTCAGGACACTAACTGTAGCAGAGAGACAGGTAATGTGGGAAAGCAAAATATTCCAAGAGACCAAGAACATAGGAATCCCTACCGTGTTTCCCCGATAATAAGACCTATCCCGAAAATAAGCCCTCCCCTTACTGTGTAAGATTCCTCTAAAATAAGCCCTCCCCCGAAAATAAGCCCTATTGAGATTGCTACTGTAGTGAAGGTGATCCCATGCACTACACGCTACATTACAGTACCCTCTGTATGCACCGTCCCCCCCGTGAAATGCACACCGTGCTCCGAGCTGTATCCAATCAGAGCTGTAGCAGTGTGCGTGTCATCCTGTTCTTCCCCAGTGATTTGCTTATTGAATAAAGGTACATTTTTTTGTTCACATTTACCTGTTTATTAAAATTGCTGTCAACGTTCATTAAAATAAGCCCTCCCCTGAAAATAAGCCCTCTGGTGTTTTTCTGTCCAAAAAATTAATAAGACAGTGTCTTATTATCGGGGGAAAACGGGGTAGATATAGTTGAGGAAGCACCAAGGCTGAAACCCAAGATGACATAGTGCTGGGAAAACAGCATTGGGTGCAAGATAGGAAAGAACCTTATCTTTATGAGGGTTTTCTTTTCAGGTTGGGATGAAATGTTTAGTAGATTTAGGCACAGGGAATTAAAAGGACTCTGAGGTGCCACTTCACACTCAACAGATTGGTTAATGTGATGGAAAAGGAAAATGACAAATGCTGGAGGGGATGTGGGAAAATTGGGATATGAATGTACTCTTGGTGATTCTATTAACTGGTCCAACCATTCTAGAAAACAATTTGGAACTATGCCCAAAGGGCTATAAAACTGATATCCTTTGACTCAATGATACCATTACTGGTAATGAATCCCAAAGACATTAAAAAATAAAAGGGAAAAGGATTCATATATGCAAAAATATTTATAGCTGCTCTTTTTGTGGTGGCAATGAATTGGAAATTGAGGAAATGCCCAGTAATTGGGGAATGCCTAAAGAAGTATATGTATACTTGCAACGTGTGCACTATTTCCTTTTCTTTGTTGCCTACACTTTAAGGCATTTGTGTATAGACACGTTAGACCATTGGTTTTATTACCAGTTCCATTCTTGGATTTTGTCACCTATGATTTCATGAGTAGTCCAGCTACTACACTCTTTAGTATCTAACTTGGGGGTTATAGATAGATAGATGATAGATAGATAGATAGATAGATAGATAGATAGATAGATAGATAGAT
>NW_027187391.1:19775750-19808150 GCF_028583685.1 Petaurus breviceps papuanus
GATAGATAGATAGATAGATAGATAGATAGATAGATAGATAGATAGATAGATAGATAGAGATAGGTAGATGTAGATATATCTATAACTATAGTCTATATGTCTATATATATATATATATATAATTGAATACTATTTGCTATAAGAAATGACAAAGAAGATGGTTTCAGAAAAGCCTGGGAAGACATATGAACAGGTGCAAAGTAAAGTGAGCAGAACTAGAAGAAAATTGTATACAGTAACAGTGATACTGTAATGATGATCAATTCTGAAAGATTTAGCTGCTCTGCTCAAAATATTGATCAGTGGCAATTCAAAAGGACTCGTGAAAAATGCTATCAACCTCCAGAAAGAGAACAGATGAATCCTGAGTGTAGATTGAAATGCACTTTTCCCACTTTATTTTTCTTGCTTTTTTCCCCACAACATGGTTAAGGTAGAAATATGTTTTGCATGACTTCATATATGCATGTGTTGTGGGTATTATTAACAATCATATTATTTGCCTTCTAAATGTATGGGGAAAGATGGAGGAGAGAGAGAGAGAGCATAGAACTGAAAAAAAGGTATTAAAAGGATTCAATATTTGATATTATTTTAAAAATACTATTTGGATCCCATCATCAAACATTCTCGTCAATAAAAAAGTATGTTTCAAAATTAAAATTTTATGAAAAAAATGTGCTGGAGGACAATAATAACTGATACTCTTATTGAAAAAAAAATAGATGCAAGGATGAGCTGGAACCAGCTCAAATCTGTCTCTTATAAGCCCTGTGTCAAATTTTCAGTATTAGCATTTGCACCTCAGAAATTGTCAAATGCTACAAATGAAGCTTTGATTTATTGTTTTGTTTATTGTCTAGATGTAAGAAAGTGATGGAGGAAATGTTAATCTTTTAAATTAAAAATTTTTGGAGAGCTGATTGCTAAACATTTACCAGCATATTACTGTTTGGAAGGAACCTCATTACTCATTTAATCCAATCTATGCACAAAAGAAATCCCCACTTTAACATCCCTGACAAATCCAGTGTCCGTTTAAATACTTCGAAGAAGGAAGAGCTGATATTATATTTCTAAGCAATTCATTTCACTTTTGGACAGCTCTAATTATTAGGAAATTTGTGTGTGTGTGTGTGTGTGTGTGTGTATGCGCGCGCGAGAGTGTGTATGCTAAACTAAATTTATCTCTATGCAACTTCTACCCATTGCTTCTGGTTCCTCTCTACTAACTGACACAATGGATAGAATGCCCAGCCTGCAGTCAGGAAGACTTGTCTTCCTGAGATCAAACCTGGCCTCAGACACTTCCTAGCTGTGTGACCCTGGGCAAGCCACTTAACCCTGTTTGCCTCAGTTTCTCATCTGTAAAATGCGCTAGAGGAAGAAATGGCAAACCACTACAGTATCTTTGCCAAGAAAACTCCAAAATAATGTCATAGAGAGTCAGATACAACTGAACAACAACAGCACTGAAGCCACATTGAAAACAAATGTCTCCCTGTGCCTAGGTGGTGCAGTGAATAGAGCACCAGCCCTGGAGTCAGGAGGACCTGAGTTCAAATCTGACCTCAGGCACTTAACACTTGCTAGCCATGTGACCTTGGGCAAGTCACTTAACCCCAATTGCCCTTCCAAAAAAAAAGAACAAAAAACGTCTCTTCCCTTCATGTGATTGCACTTCAAATGCTTGAAGATAACCATTATCTCTCATATGAGTCTTCTTCTCTAGGCTAACCAGGCCTAGTTTCTTATGAAGATGCTCATAAGGCATGGACGCAAGCCCTTCATCATCCTGCTTGCTCTGCCCTGGACACTCGCAGCTTATCATTGTCTTTTTTAGACTGCAGTGGTCAGAACAAAACACAATTTCCCAAATGGGGTCTTAGGAGGATAGAGTAGAGTGGGGCTGTCACTTCCCTATTCCAGGAAGCTCTGCCTCTCCTTACTGCAACCTAAAATCACATTAGTTTTTCTGGTTGCCAAATTATATTGCTGACTCATAAGGAGTTTGCAGTCCAGTAAAAGCTGCCCATATTTTTTTCAGAATAACTGCTGATGTTCTAACCATACCTTCCCCATCTTATACTTATAAAGTCGATTTGTTTGTACCCAACTGCAAGACCTTCCATTTATCCTTATTGAATTGCATCTGATTAGATTCAGCCCAATGCTCTACCCTGTCAAGATCCTTTTGGATCCCGACTCCGTCATCTACTGTGTAAGCTATTCCCCCGAGCTCTGTGCATCTGCAAATCTGATGAGCATATCATCTCTGCCTTTATTCGAGTCATTGATAAAATGCTAAATGGCACAAGGCCTCCTATATTTTCCTGAACTCTCTCCGCTGGAGACCTACCACACTGATATTGAACCATTAATAATAAATGCTCTTTGAGTATGTCCATATGACTAGTTATGAATCATCTTTATGACTGTCTACTCATTTGCTTTTTTGCCACAAAAATAATATGAAATACTACATCAAAAGCCTGGCTAAAACCTGGGTAAAATATACCTGCAACAAGTGCACTATCTCCTCTTCTTTGTTGCCTACACTTTAAGGCATTTGTATTTAGACACATTAAGCCATTGGTTTCATTACCAATTCCATTATTGGATTTTGTCGCTTATGATTACATGATTATTACAGATATTATACTCTTTATTATCTAACTTGGGGGTTTTAGATAGATAGATAGACAGATAGACAGATAGACAGACAGACAGACAGACAGACAGATAGATAGATAGATAGATAGATAGATAGATAGATAGATAGATAGATTAGATAGATGGATGGATGGAAGGATGGATAGATAGATCGAGATACATATAGATATAGCTATAGCTTTATATATCTATATATGTATATGTCTATATGTATCTATCTCTGTCTATATTAGTTGGTTGTTGTCCTTCATTCTCAAATAGGACCAAAATGACACCACTACGCAAGAGTCAAGTTTCAATGTGTCAGACTGTGACTAATCAGACCAATATGAGCTTGGAATGATCTACCACAGTTTGGGCACAAATAGTCCATGTGGACATTTAGGATTCTCTAAATTTGTTCATCCCACGTTTCCCTTGAGCTATTTCAATTCTGCTTTGCTTACAGAACACAGCACATTATAGAAAACACCACCTGATGTGGGCAGCTGAGTGGTCCTGTGCCAGTGTCTCCCATGTCACACAATCAATTCCAAAGTTCTTTTTTTTTCCCCCAAAGTTCTTAAGAGACACCTTGAGAGTGTCCTTATATTGCTTCTTCTGACCACCATGTGAATGCTTGCCCTATGTGAATTCTCCATAAAGTGTTTTTTTGCCAAGCATACATTTTGCATTCCAACAATGTGGCCAGCCTATTGCAGTTGAGCTCTCTGAAGCAGAGTTTGAATGTTTGGCATTTTAGTTTGAGTAAGGACCTCAGTGTCTGGTACCTTATCCTTCCAGGTGATCTTCAGAATTTTCCTAAGACAATTCAAATGGAAGGGATTCAGTTTCATGGCATGGCACTGGTAGACTGTCCAGGTTTCACAGGCATACAACAATGAAGTCAGTACAATGACTCTTTAGACCTTCAGTTTGGTAGTCAGTCTAATACCTCTTCTTTCCCATACTTCCCTTCAGAGCCTCCCAGACACTGAGCTAGTTCATATACATACATACATACATACACACACATACATACATACCTATATATGCATGTATACATTTATATTTTATATATGTATAGATAGACAGATATAGATAGATAAGAATTCTCCTCCTTCCCCCTTTTCCATAAGTTTAAAGGCATTTTGATGAGATTTATTAGACACCTGGCAAATATATTTTTACCTACTTTTTTTTAGGTGTACTTCATCAATGACCAGGAATTTGTCAACCCTATATTGGAATCTATGATCCAAAAATCCAGCTGCCATTCTCAGCTGCCACCTTCCTAGCTTGCTGTTCACTTCCCAAATCAGTTTTTTTTCTTATGTGTTTTGTTGTATTCAATGGGCAAAAGTGAGGAAAATATAACCTGTTATTCTTACAAATTTCAGTTTCTTGCCCTAGACTTCCTAATTGCTTACACTACTTTTTATGTTCTGTGTGAAAGTGTCCTTCATGCCCACATGAATCACCTGAAGTATCCATTTTATATGTTTAAAATATTCAAGTGGATTTGTGGTGGCTCAATGGATAGAGCATTGAACTTAAAGTCAGGAAAGCTATATGACTATGGTAATTCATTTAATCTCACTCAGCCTCAGCTTCCTCATCTGAAAAATGGGTTAATACTAGCACCTATATCATAAGTTTGTAGAGAGCATGAAATGATATAAAATATCTAACTTGCTTGGGTAACCTTAAAGCACTATGTAAATGTTAATGCTTATCATCATCATTATCATCACCACCGTCACCACCGCCGCCACCACCATCATAATCATCATTGTATCAAATTTAGCTGTTCCCCTCTGGTAATGCAACTCTTAGCCCATCTATTCCTGTCTTTTCTAGGAAACCCTGGCCTATGTCTAACCATAATTTTCCTACACTTTCTTTTGACATTAAGAGCATGTCAGTGGATGACCTGGACTATCCACCTGTTATCTCTTTCTCTTGCCACATGACCAACCGATTTTTCTTTCCAATCTTAAATTTTCCCCAGTAACATCCTTTACTTTGGTTCTACAAAGTCCCTAATGGTTATATGTTTCAATCTGCTCACACTTACCATAAGTTTCCCTATTGTCTTCTGTCTGATATTCACTTTTAATTCTGTACTGACTATCCATGATTCACAACCCTACAGCAAATTTGACAGAATGTTGTTGTTCAAAAGATTGGTCTTTGTTTCTGGGAGAAGTTTGGGATAAATAAAGGAGCTATGCAATAACTTGCATACAATCCAGGCCACCCTCTTCCTCATGCATAATTCATTATGCTTGATACAGCAAGCACAGGATTATTATAGAGACTTGTGTAAGAGATATATATGCAATCAAAAGATGTTGGACTAACCATCTATACAGAAAAAAATTTGGATGAATAATGCCAATGTTCATGTTTGACATTTAGTTAGAAAGACAACCAATGAAGCTTATCCATCTATATATATTTATATGACTATAAGTATTATTTTAGTATTTTGAATGATTGTGGAGGCTTATAGTTGCAAAATATTAAAAAATTACTTTTTCATTCACACTGTGATTTATTTAGGGATGAACATGACCCCCAAATATAACATTATTTTAGTAAGAAAGTAAGATTTGCTTTATAACAACCCACATTTTGACAACTATACCAGGAACATTTTACAGCTCATTCAACCAATACTTATTAAGCCAACAAATATCTATTAGATATATACTTTGGGCAAGACACAGGGGAAAAGACTGTAACTTTACTGCTGTAATCAATGATAGAAAAATTTTCAGTGACCTTTTCTATTGCCTTAGGGAAAAATACTGGGAATGTAAAGTGTGTAGGACTTGGAGTGAGGAAGACTTGGGTTTTAGATCTGGCTTTACCACTTACTAGAGTTGTGACCTTGACTCACTCTTTACATTCCTGGGCCTCCTTCTTCATCTATAAAATGATTGCCCTCACCAACCCCGAAAATCATTTTGGTTCTAAGTTATGCTCCTATGATACAAATGTAGACAAATTCCTATCTGTACATATGCACAGATGCATTTCAATTCATTTTCAATCACAAACATTTATTAAGTGCCTACTGGTCAGTGGATAGAATGCCAGGCTTGGAGTCAGGAAGATTCATCTTCCTGTGTTCAAAACCTGGTCTCAGACACTTACTAGTTTTGAGACCCTCAGCAAATCACTTAGCCCTATTTGTCTCAGTTTCCTCATCTGTAAAATGAGTTGAAGAAGGATTTGGTAAACCACCCCCCTAGTATTTTTGCTAAGAGTTGGACATGACTGAAATGACTGAACAACAAAATAAGGCAATTATCCTGCTAGATTGCTGGGGATATAAATACAAAAGTGAATACTATATACTTTGGGTATGGTAAGTGCTTGACAAATGGTTTTTCATTCATTCCCTTCATTCCCTGCCCTCAAGGATTTTGAATTGTGCTATGGGGGAATGCAACATGTTCAAAGATAAGTAAATGCAGAATACATATGACATAAATACAAAGTGCTTTGGGGGAGAGGCACTAACAATGAGATGAAGCTTGAAAGTCTTCTTGAAAGAGATGACCCTTTAGTTAATGCTTGAAGGGAATTAGGGATCCCAAGAATCAGAAGTAATGTGGAAAAATCATTCCAGGTATGTGTCAGGCATGGAGTCCAGAGATACAATTATGTGTATGAGGAATAGCAAATAGGTTAGTTTGTTTGGAGTACAGAGGAAAAGTAATGTACAATCATCTTGGAAATGTAGGTTGGAATCAGATTATAAAAGGCTATAAATTCTAAAGAGAGAGAGTTCATATTTTGTCTTAAATTCAGTGGGGTGCCGTTAAAGCCTTTTGAGTGGTGATATGTTCAGATCTTTGCTTTAGAAATCTTAATTTGGCAGCTGTGTGGAGGATGGATTGGAGAGTGGAGAGACCCTATGCTAGAAAAACAGTTAGTTTGGCTATGCTGCTGGCAGAGTGGATAGAACCTTGGGCCTAGAGTCAGAAAGATCTGAGTTCAAATGTGATCTCAGAGACAATAGTTGTGAGTTCTTGAGGAAGCCACTTAATCTCTGTTTCCTCCACTGTAAAGTGAGGACAGTCATAACATCTACCTTTTTATTTTTCTATAACTTGCTTTTTATATATTTGATTGAACGTTTTCTCCCCGATGAGACAATAAACTCCCTGGGACCTGTCTTTAGCTATTTTCTGTATCCCTAGAACTTAGTACATTGCTAGCATACAGTATGCACTTAATATTTATTAACTGATTGCTTAACTTACAGGGTTTTTGTGAGGAGCAAATAAGGATACTTGTAAAAATGCTTAACATGGTGCCTAGCACATAGATGGTGTTATATAAATGCCTATTCCCCTATGCACTCGTCCATATGAGAGGTGAGAAGATATGGTGTAGGATGGTAAAAGGTTTGAATGTAAGAAATTAGATCTGCATTAAATAAATTCTTCAAACATATGTGCAAGGAATGTGTCTCCTCCTTAGTGGGATTCCTGACCAGTTCTATTCCATGGGAGAGTCACAGTGGTCAAAAACCTGTAAGTACCTGTCCAACATAATTAAAGTCAACTGGTCTGCCCAATTCCCCTGGAAAGTTCTCTCAATAGTTCATCTGGAAAATTGAAATTGCCATTATAATGGTCTTTCTCTGCCCTATCAAGCACCAACTCTAGGGACATGATCAGTGATTATCTAATTTCACACTTATGAACTTCCTGCCCAGGGGTGAGCCTTCTTCGTAATTGGGTCTGTCCATTCTGAAGTAGGAAGTCCTCCCATCTATTCAAGTGTTTCGTTCCATTGTCAGGGTTGGGGAGTTAAAGGGTACCCACTAACCACCTTCACTATTGAGACTGTGAAGACAGCTTTATATGGTACAAAGAGCATTGCCTCTGAAGCAGCAGACCTCAACAATTCTCATTTTTACTCCCTGTGTGACCCTGGGAAAGCCACTTAACTTTTCTAGGCCACATCTGTGAAATGAAGGGATTGGACAAGATGACCTCTCAGAGTCCGAAGAGTTCCAAATCCATGATCCTAAGGCACTGAAATCTTGCCATTGGTGAACTTAAAAAAAGCTTATGTGGTGACTCAAGATACAGCACTGAGGAGCATGGTAAATGAAAACAATAATGGTCAATACAATATTTTTGTAATTATCATCACATAATGATGATTGGAGAAGGGGAACAACATGACATAATTAACAGAGAGCTGGATATGGATTCTATAAGACTTGGGCCTTTAACAATTCTGAACAGTGTGACATTGGGAAAGTCACTTAATCTAAGTCTCTGTTTAGTAAACTATAAAATGGGGGTCATGATACCTCTAGGACCAGCCTCAAAGAGTTGTAGAATTCAAATGAGCTCATGTATGCAAAGTGCTTTGCAAACTTTAAAATACTATATAAATGTAAGTTGTTATTATTATTTATTACTATTACAGACAGCTTGAATAGAGGATGAACCTCCAAGCCAGGAAGGTCTGAATTCAAATGCTATCTCTGACACATACTGACTATGTGACCCTAGGCATATCATATCATCTCAATGAGCAAGTCACATAATTTCAGTGTTCTAAATTGTAGGACTATAAGCTGAAGAAAGAGTTCCAACCTGCATGAGTAGAGGGAATTTCCTCATCCAAGTGTTTCTTGTACCAGTGGAGTCATAGAGCCTGTCCTTCTTGCTATTATTATAATTATTTTATTTTCCAATCCATACTTGGCATAAATTTTCATGATAACCACCAAACATTGTCTCTTTGATACCAACTTATTTAAGTGGTATGGAGTCCATGAACGAAACCTTTAATTTACCAAGCTCTAACTGTGTTAATTGACCATGGACAACCATTACATCCCATCTTGGTGATGAGACTCCCTTCTCTTTATGTGGAGTCAAAGTTATTCCCACTGTCTGAAAATAAAACCAGAGAAAAAATATCAAAACAGTAGTAGCTTTCGTCCCCACATACATATTTAACATGGTAGGAAAGATGGAGGAAAAAGATATTAACCAAAGGCTTTTGGATGCTCTGATGTGATCTCAGCACTGCTTATGTGGATTTTCAAACTAAAGATGGGCTTATAAAAGGATACAAATGTAGTTTTTTATTGAGCAAAATAGCAATCCCAAAAAGGTGATTTCAAAGGCACATGGCTCTTTAATTACAGCCTTCAGGGGCATTGTTTGATCACTGAAAATAGGCAGCCTTATTCCAGCTTTTCTCTGATGTTTGGCATTGTGCTGCAAACATATGCCTTGCTTTGGAAAGAATCATTCTGTAAAGACTTAATAGATTTAGGTTTTGCATGTTTGTGATGTATTCCTTGGGGTTAAGAGGAAGCCATAAAAAAAAAAGGATTCTTATGTTTATATGTATTCCAGGTACATTTTGGCTCCCATAATACCATAATGCATATAAAATTGTGTGTGGCTTTTCAAAGGTCATAAAAATAGATGATGCCCTTAGGCCTGGGACCTATCCTCCTGGTGAAAAGGAAGTTCAAAAGCCTTCTTAGATGATCCATGACTAAATAAACCAAAAACAAGTACTGGTTTTGCATTCAGAGAAGTTGAATTCATTTCCTGCCTTGGAAACATGTTAATTATGCCACATTTATCAAGTCCTTTACCTTCCCTGGACCTCAGTCCTTTTATCTGTAAAATGAGGTGGGTTGGATTAGTTGTCCTCTATCATACCTTCCAGATCCAAATATGTTTTTCTATGACTCTAAAAGTTCTTAAAGGCAGATTAATACCTAAAGAGGCTTTATCTGTAATAGAGTAATTGGAAAGGTTTTGAAAGGCGAGGGAAGGTCTGTAGAGGAGAGGCCATTATTTTCCTTACCTGGCCTTTCACAGGGATTAGAATTAAAAGCCTCTTCACCACATGGCTCTCCCAAGTGCCACTATTGTTATTGGTAAATCCTTTTTCAGTTGCATCCAACTCTCTGTGACCCCATTTGGGATTTTCTTGGCAACAATTCTAGAGTGGTTTGCCATTTCCTTCTCCAGCTCATTTTACAGATGAGGAAATTGAAGCAAACTATTAAGGAGGTTAAGTGACTTGCCCAGGGACACACAGCTAGTGAGTTTCTTAGGCCAGATTTGATCTCTGGAAGTTGAGTCTTCCTGATTCTATCCCTGGAGCTCTACCCACTGTGCCACCTAACTTTCCTAGTTGCCATTATCATGGGCAGAATGGAATGTCACTCCCAAAGACAATGCAGCCAGGGTCCCTGCCTGGTATTATTGAGGAAGGGAGTCATGGTGTGAAATGGCCATGTGTTTCTCAGGACAACAGATCTCTTTTACCTCTTTCATTAGTAAACTCCCCTTAGTACCTGACTTTTATATACTTTTCATCTTCTCATCCTCCAAGAAATCTCACCCTCTCCTGAAGACATGTCATTTCTAATTACTCTTTTTGGTCTGTGATCTTTTGGAGTCAGAATTATGAATACTGTAGATTTCACATCTGTAACATCTCTCTTCCTTCTCTCTTTTGACAGTGCCATTACAATATTCTAGTAGAGGACCAATTACATCACAGGGTGATATCTTCACTTGCACATGAATTGGATTTAAGTGAGGCAAAGTTGAACAGAGTCATAAGTCTCTTTCTTCCATTTGTTGAAGTCTAGAAGAAAAACAAAAGTTAGGATCATGATGACAATAATGATCCAATGGCCTGAGATGAAATGGACACTCTTGGCGCCTTCAATGTATGGCCAAGCTATAAGATGGGCTAAACCAGGTTGAGGGTAAACCACAGTCCTCAAACCCATTGGTGAGTTAGGGGAATGTCTACCACCAAGCTTATGAAGATTTCCCTTGAAAAAATGGGCTAATGAGAAAAATTTGTTCTAATGGCCACAAAGGGAGCTAAAGCAGTCACTGTTGGTTACCCCCAACCTGGTTTAGCCCATCTGACAAGAGAGGACAACAGGTGATATGATCACTATTTATATGCTATGGCTTCTTGGAGCCACTGGTGAGAGTTGGGTAAAGGTGGATGCCAAAGGTTGAAAAGGGCTCAGCAAGCCTTCACCCCAAAGATGCTAGACCTCCTTGAACACTTCATGCACCCTCATGGAGGAGAGTTGTAAGAAGACTGGAGAGGTAGGAAAAGACCAGGTTGTAAATGACTCTAAACACTGAACAGAGGATGGTGTATTTCATCTTGGTGGTCATAAGCAACTATTGGAGTTCTTTGAGCATGGGTTCATATCATGAGACCTAAGCTTTAGGAAAATCACCTTGGCTACTTAGAGGAGGATGTATTCAATTGGGAAGACATTTGAAGTAGGGTGAACAGTTGGTGAAGAATGATCACAGGAAATTGAGAAAGAGCAGCTTGGACAGATAGGAAAAGGTGAAAGAGTGCAGCATCACAAAAGTCTGGTGAGAAGAATGTATTCAGAAAAAGAAGGTAATCAATAATACCAAGTGCTAGGTCACTTGGTGGCCTAGGGGTTGGATGTCTAGACCTGGAGTTCAAATCCTGCCATTGTATGACTCTGGGCAAACCGCTTAACTTCTATCTGCCCCAGTTTTCTCATCTATAAAAGGGGGATGACAACAGCACCAACATCCCAGGTTGATTTTTTTCTTTTTTTTTTTTGAGGATAAAATAAGATGATATTTGTAAAGTGCTTAGCAAAACTTAAATTTCTATACAAATACTCCGCTAAAATGCTACAAAGAGGTCAAGAAGGAACAGGATCAAGAAGAGGTGATTAGATTTTTTTTTAACTTAAAAAAAATCATTGTTAACTTTGGAGAGGACAGTTTCTGTTGAATGATGGACTCAGAAGGTAGATTTAATACATGGGATTTAGAAGAGAGCAAGAGGAAAAGAAATGGAAATATCTAGCGTAGATAGCTTTCTTAAGGAGTTTAGCCACTATGGGAAGGAGAGATAACAGGGTTGGTAGCATCAAGTGAGGATTTTCTAAGGTTGGGGGAGACATGCATATGTTTGTGGGAAACTGAGTAGTAGGTGATATATATGGAGAGATTGAAGATAAGGGAGAGGAAAGACAAAAGTGGGATGTGGGGAGTACTGTGTAGAGAGAAGGGGTTGGTTTTGGCAAGGAGAAGGTCTATCTCTTCATCTGAGATCAGAGGGAGATAGGAGATTGGGAGAAGATATCTTGATTATGTAAAATGAGGAGGGGGAAGAAGGAGCTCTCCACAAACAGCCTCAGCTTTGTCCCGTGAAGTTCGAGGCAAAGTGAAAGAGTTCAGGGAAGAATGCTAGGCAGAGGCATGAGGAAAGATGAGAAAATTTGTAGCAGCTGCTGTGGGAAGGATGGCTAGTCAATCAAGGTTTTAAATAATTGTATTTTTATGAAACATGATTAAATTAAGTTTTAGTAATTGAAAGGTGATACAACATGTATGAAAGGAGAAGTATGCGTGAGTGATGAATTATGAAGAAAGGAGAGGAGAACCAAGAGAACAACATATACAAAGAATACAATAATGTAAGCAATAGCAATACATCAGCTGAAGTCTACTAATTGTCAATAGTTCTGGCCATTAGAACTGATAATGAAACATACCTCCTTTTTTATTTTTGGAGGGCAATTGGGGTTAAGTGACTTGCCCAAGGTCACACAGCTAATTTTTGTGTTAAGTGTCTGAGGCCAAATTTGAACTCAGGTCCTCCTGACTCCAGGGCCGGTGCTCTATTCACTGCACCACCTAGCCGCCCCAACACACCTCCTTCTTATTAGTAGAGAAGTGGGAAACTATGGATATGGTATCAAGTGGTTTTGATAATGACAATAGCAAGATGTTGGATTTATATATAGTATTTTTCTAGTTTAAGTCAATTTCCTTTTCAACTAGCAATGTTTTCAAACAGATATACAAATTTCTATACTACCACCAGAAGAAATGTTTCCTGTTTACATTTTCCCCCTTGTTATAAAAGGTGTGTTTATTTTGTGGGGAGGTGAATATTAGAAGAAATTGTTGTTCTGTTGTTTTCAGTCTTATTTGACTCTTTGTTCGGCCATTTGGGGTTTTCGTCACAAAGATATTTGTCATTTCCTTCTCCACCTCAAATAGATGAGGAAACTGAGGCAAACAGGGTTATATGACTTGCTCACAGTCACCCAGCCAGCAAGTGTCTGAGGCCAGATTTGAACTCCAAGAATATCAGTCTTCCTAAGTCTAGGCTTAACACTCTGATCACTGTGCCACCTAGCCACCCCAAGGAGAAATTACTATGGTATAAAAAGCAAAAGGCATCAACAATTTTTTAAAACCAATTTTAATAATTTTCATCAAATGCTAAAAGGACTTAATTGATGATCATGATGATACAGGGTATCCGAAAAAGCTTAGTGCAGTTTTAAATTTTGATGCCTTAAAACTGTGCTAGGTCTTCTGGAACACACGTAATATCCAAGGTATTGACTTATGTCCTTCATGGAGATAGTGGGACTTGAGCCACTTTACAATAAATCTTTATTCTTTTCCTTTAGGTTCTATTTATGAAATGTTTGGAAATGAATGCTCCCTGTCCACAGGAGAAGTGATTAAAGTCAACAGTTTCAAAATAAAGAAGGTCATGGCTAACACTTGTAAGGAAAATGAAGATGGTCAATGTTCTCCTAAATTTGAACTCCCTCTAAATTTTCCAGGTACAGTATCTTGTGGTTATGTTATCTATTACCTCTCCTTATCGGAGAAACTGCAGGGTTGTTGGGGTTTTTTGTTGTTATTTTTTTTTTAACACATTCACACAAGTAACAGGAATAAAGCAATAGTTCCCACTCTAGGGCAAATGATCTGTCATCCTCATTCATAACTTTGCTTTATATATATTTGAGAAATCTTTATTTTAAGATGTCGTCTTAACTTGGCTTATTTTGATTTGGAATCCAGACAATTCAAGCAATTTAAAAGAACAATAGAAATTCTTGAGCTTTAAATTTTCTCTTTCTTCTTCTTAAACTTCCTTTACTCAAAACTCTGAGTGACATATCTTTTGTAAGGAACATTTTTCCCCTTCAACTCCAGGTCCACATCTATGTTGTTAGACATTTTCCAAATGAAAGCTATTTTATTTGATGATGATAATAGTAAGAGGTTGGATTTATGCACAGTGTCTTTCTAGCTTAGGCCAATTTCCTTTTCAACTAGCAATGTTTTCTAACAGATGTTCAGATTTCTATCCTTCCACCGTAAGAGATGTTTCCTGTTAAAGCTGACATGTTTGCCAACATTTTCACAAGGCCAGTTGTTCCTCAAGACATTCCTTTGAGCTTTTTTCTTGGCTTTATATTTATTGCATGATTTGAGTGGATGTTTGGAGAAGTAATTTAAGACATATTTGCAGTTGGGGTAGTCAGTTTTAAAGGAAGAAAAGGGGTTGTAATGAGTATAAAATCAGAGAATGCCTTCTTATCAAGATGGCTGCTTTGTAATACAGCATACACCTGTTCATATTCTCCCTCTAGGAAGTCATTTGGCTATGGATTTGAGCATGTAGACTGGGTTAAATAAGGGGAAAGCCTGGCCCCTAAAGAGAAGGGTGAGATTCTTTTTTTCTAAAACTCTGGATCATTATATCCCTGTTCTAGGGCTCTGAGGAGATCAGACTCATTTCTAGGGTATTTCCATAAGGGAAATTGATACTATTCATCAAATGTGTTGGTAAAACAAAGGTTGGGAGGGAGGAGTGAATAATGAATGCCCTAGATAACAGAGTCAGGATCTGAAACAACATTGACTGTCCAGAGCATTAAGCTGAATCTAATAAGATGAAATTCAGTAGGGATAAATGTAAAGTCTTACACAGATCTTTAACCTGTAAAAAGTGTGACATGGGTGATGCATGGTTAGATAGCAGTTCTTCTGAAAAAAAAAATCTTGGGATTTTAGCAAACTGCAAACCCAAGGTATCGTAGCAACCAAAAGAACTAATTTGATCTGGGATGCTTTAAGAGAAGCAAAAGTTCCAGGAAGGTACAGATTTGTTAGACTAGATACTCTGCTTTGATGAGACCACATTTGGAATGTTATTGTCAGTTTTGTTTGCCACAGTTTAGGAAAGACATTGAGAAAGCCTTCCTTTAGGACAGAAACAATTCCATTTTTTTCTTCACAATGATAAATTGTATCATGAATTTAATTACACTGAACCAAAGAGTATTAGACTAGAAGTCAAGAATACCTGGGTATTCTGACTCTGACTCTTATGTGCCACGAGAATGGTGGGAAATGTTTTAAAACTAGTTCTTGACATTTTCCCTATCACTTTCTTAAGTGTAAACAGTAACAGAATAAGAACTTAGATCCAGATTTGTAGTCTTTGACCATTTCTTAGGTGTAAATGTATACCCTGAAAATAGCTGCCTCCAGCACATCC
The DNA here is from genome assembly GCF_028583685.1 of Petaurus breviceps papuanus. NCBI lineage: Eukaryota > Metazoa > Chordata > Mammalia > Diprotodontia > Petauridae > Petaurus > Petaurus breviceps. Next base: position 19,790,808 of record NW_027187391.1, read on the forward strand.
TACTATGTGTCCAAGCGATCATGTCATTCAACTGTTCTAAGCCTCAGTTTCCTTATCTGTAAAATCAGGATAGTAATACCTGTAGTGTGTTGATGATTGCTGTCCTTCATTTTCAAAGAGAACCAAAATGACATCACTTTGTTAGAGTCAAGTTACAATGTCTGACTGTGGTCAATTAGACCAATACAAACTCAGAATGCTCTACCACAAGTCAGACACAAATAGAACATTTGGGGCGGAGATGTCTCTAAATTTGGACATCTCACATTTCTTTTGTATTTCACATTTCTGCAGTATGTACTTCACAGATGAATGATGGGATTCAAATGACAGCATATATGTAAAATACCCTACAAACTTTAAAGTACTAAATAAATGTCAGTATTTCATATATACATATATATTTATTTAGTACTATTGTGTTTTTGTATATGTGCATACACAAACACACGCACACACACATATACATAATGGAAAGCCTTATTAGAGGTATTTATTGCTGTTTATTAACATGAACATTCTCATGATGCAGTGGGAAAGAATACTGAATTTGGAATCAAATGACATGGTTTCAAATCTTACCTCAGACAGTTAATCACTATGTGGCCTTGGGCAAGTCACTTTACCTTAGAGGACCTCAGAGTGTTAGGCTAAAGGACTAAACCCTCTCCCTTTTAAAATCTATGATCCTATGATCATCTAGAGACATCTAATAGCACTAGAGGATTGCAAAATGTAACAACAGGCTTTGGAATAATGGAAAAATTCATAGAAAATAATAATGCTCTTTATCATGAAATAGGGATTGCATGTGACTCATGGAAAATAATGTATATGGAAATTTTACTTCTTATATGAATTACATGCCTACCAGATAAAATGAATTTTCCACACAATCCCAAAAGGTTTCAGTCATTTTGATTGAAGAGAGATATTTTCACTTTAATAGAATTGTTATCTTAAGACAATCATTGAATTGACTGAAAGAAAAAAATATATACTAAACAAATGACTCTGTTCCCATTCATAAAATAAGTGTACTTTATATAAAGACGTGTTAAAAAAAACCCCTCCATTTTCCTGTTGATTTATTTAGGTGAAGGTAAATGTTCTATTTTAATATTATGCCAACTATATTTCTGCCACTACAGTTAAAAATGATGAAAAACACATTCTATGTTATTTCTAAACATTATTCATTGCATTATTATCTACCTCTTAGGTGTCTGTGGCCTTTACAGTTAGACCTTTATACTGTTAAAAAAAAATCTAACAATTTTTTTTTGCCTACCTTTTCCTTCTTTATGTTTAAATCTCAATTGCAAATAGAAAACAATACTGAATTTACTTTAAAAAGAAACTTTCAGATATCTTCATTTCCTTAAAAATAAAACCTCTGTATCTGGGTTTATAAAAATATATATTAAGGGGCAGCCAGGTAGCACAGCGAGTAAGAGCACTGGCTCCAGTGTTGAGAAGACCTGGAGATCGAATCCCGGGCTCAGACACTTAGCACCCACCCAGAAACACCTGGCCCTGTAACCTTGAGCAAGTTACTTAACCCCAATTGCTTAGGGGCGGCCAGGTGGCTCAGTGAGCAAGAGCACCAGCTCCAGTGTCGGGATGACCTGGATCAAATCTGGGTTCAGATACTCAGCACCACACCCAGAAATAACTGGCCATGTAACCTTGAGCAAGTTACTTAACCCCTATTGCTTTAAAAATATCTATATATATATCTATATATATATATCTATATATCTATATTAAGCTAAATTACATCTCAAAATATAAGTATTTGGCAATAGATATACAAATATAGGCATATGTGTTTTTTCACAGAATTTGATGGTAACATGGCTATCTAGGAATCTCTCCTATAACATAAAATATGTATGTGTATTTATATACATATATACACATGCTCACATATATATATACACATATACATATGTATATATACATATATATACAGTATGTATGTGTATATGGGAGGATGGGATTAGTCAATAGGAACAAATCTGCTAATTTAAAATATTTTATTTTTTCACTCAGGTAATTATTTGTTAATTTATTTTTGCATTCTAATCTGGGTATTTCATACTTCATCAGGGGAGGGACCTTTGATTTTATTAGGTTATGAGAACTCCCCAAGCACATGCAGATTGGCAGATGTCTCATTTATCATCTTAGAAAGTTGCCTGGGACTCTGAGAAGTTACTATGACTTGCCCATGGTCTCAGACCTACAATGTGTCAAAGACAGGACTTGAATTTAGGGGCTTCTTGACTTCAAGTCTAGTAGGGATATAGTTAGTTCCCCTAGTGCAAAGCACTATCCTGTAGTATGGACTCCCCTGGAAGGAAAATCCTCTTGTGAATGCCAGAGAAGCATCCTTTTCCACACATTTGAAAAAACTGTGCAATAGAGTATGGAATTCAGGATACTTGCTCATCTTCATTGTGATATTAGGTCCCTGTGGCAGCTCTGCCCGACATACAAAGCCTCACCCGTGATGCCTTTTTTCTCTCTGAGAGGCCTGTTGCCCACCAAAACTTCACTTTCTCAACTTCCCAGATTCCAGAAGTTTTAAATTTGGAGTTAATTATGAGGCAACCCCTGAAGCTGTTACTGGCCAAGAAATTTTCCTTCTTTGGTTCCTAGGCTATATTCTGAGATTGACTGCCTTGGAAATCCCCTTTCTCTGCTTAGGAAGCTCAGTTAAGGTCCTCTCAAAGTCAGAGCAGATAGCAAGACATCCCCTAGGAGCTCTTACCACTTGGCCATATGGTTTCTTTCTTCACAGTTGCCATATCGCTAACAGATTATCTCATGGTGTCCTCAAGACAGGACATTGACTAAACATTATTGAGGAATTCTCTGCTTGGCATGCATGGCAGAGTATGTTAGTCCCACCAGCTCTTCAAAATGCTTTGGGCCAGGTTAGCCACTAGCAGCCCTTGGCTAGATTGACTCATCTCTGCTGTGTTCCTAGCATCTCCCTGGAAGAAAGGAAGATGGGAAAAGGCCTCTCCCCCAAGATCTATTCACTCCCCCTTATAGGTAAATACAAAGGGGTGGCTTTTCCTATGACTTTGCATTCTATACAGTGGAAAGAAGGGGAAGAATTCATTTTGGGGCAGTCTACATGGGGGCAACTCTTCCTTCAGGATGGCCAAGAGGCGTATCCAGGGCATTCATACATATGTTTTTTTAACACACACATATACACAATATATACAAACAACCATACATGTATACATATGTATATGCACACATATGTATATATTTTCTATCTATGACATGTAATCAAAAGTCCCAAAGATAGCCTCAATAGCCTGGGGCTAATCTAGTTGATGAGGGAATTCTCTTCATCAATCCCCTAGAAATGATTCTTTCAGGAGTGGCAGGGGCTTTGTTCCTTTTTTTTTGGCAAAGGAGACCTTTCATGTTACCCTAACCTGAGTCAAACTAAAACAATGGCACTCATTTGTGTGCTACTTTCAGAGCTTGCCACCAGTAACCCGCCCCCGGCTTTTTGTTCTGCCTTTCCATCTTCCTAACTACTTTGCTTCTGCCAGCCTGCTTGCCAAATCCAGCTTTCTCTGCAGAACTCTGTGGGAACCACCCAAGCTGAATTCCAGATTAGACCTACTAAAGTGGATCGTTTTATTTTAACATTGATATTGCCTGTAAATTGGAGGCAGCTAGGTGGCACAGTGAACAGAGCTAAGACATCTTCCTCAATTCCAATCTGGTTTTAGATGTGTGCTAGTTGTTTGACCCTGGGCAAGTCACTTAACTCTGTTTGCATCTTCATCTGTAAAATGAAATGGAGAAGGAAATGGCAAGCCACTTCTATATCTTTATCAAGAAAACACCCAAAAGGGATCACAAAGAGCCAGACATAACTGAAACAAGTCAATAACAACAGCAGCAGCACCAACAATTGTCTGAGGCTCTGAGAAGTTAAAGGACTCAACTAGGCTCACATAGTAAGTGGTAGAGGCAGGATTTGAACCCAGGTCTTCCTGACTCCAAACTCAGCACTCTAAGCATGCCAGGCTTTAATTCTTTTGCAAGACCCATGGAATGAAGTCAAGGCTCTGGACTACCTTTCAAGACCTAGGAAGAAAAAGGAGAGGAGCTCTTTGTGTTGATGATGGTAATAGTGGAGATGTTCGTCTTTGTTCAGCATTCAAATCAAAATCTATTTAAAACCCCAGCTTCAAAGGGAAACTATATTATGCTTATGTTGGAAAATTATATGGTTTCCTAATTTGAATTTAATGTGAATGGATTTTAATTGTTTTGCATAACCATGGGTAACAGATTTGGGGGGGGGAACGCTGCATGGTAAACATCAGCAAATATGTCAGGCAAGGCACCACATTAGGGGGAAACACCACAGCATATGTTGACAGCGAAAGAAGAATTGCTGCTGTTCACCCTTCACACCAGAATAATTTTTTCAATATTTACCTCCCATGTGTAGAGCGAGAAACATATGGGTCTTTCCATAATCGTAAGCATAAACAGGTGGCTACTTAGGTAGGTTTAATTCGCAGGCAGCATCCATATTGGAGCAAAGCAATCAGCTCCACATGGCTCCCCAACTCTTTCTGCTGACATTCCATTAGCAAAATTAAGACCGTTTAAATAAGGGGGAGTGTGGAGTCCTCCCTAAATTGGTTTCAAAAAACCCCTTTCAGAGCCATGAATAACAGAAGCTCTGGGAAGTGCCTTTGCATTTTGTGGTTTCTTTTCTTTGAAGGAGCTGTAGCAGCTGAGCATAATGAGACTGAGTAAATCAACATTCACATTTTAAATGTGCTGACACTTTTTGTTTTGCTGTATAACCAGCTTATTATAGATAGGGAATTGTGAGAGTGAAATATTAAGCAACACATGGGGCAGGGGGTCAGAAGAAGTGGAAGGTTGGGTCATTTCTCCCTCCCCGACACCCTTTCCCTATTTTAGGGAACATGACTTAAGAATGCAGGAAATTCTTTTCAGTCAAGTAGAGTCTGTGGAAATACTTGGGGGTGGGGGAAGCTGGGTCTAACCTAGATTTCTCTTCTCCATGGATTTTGAATCACTCAAGGGGACTTCTGTTGTCAATTTAATCTCTGGAATTATGCTCCCAGAATGCTGAGAGCTGAAGAGGTTAGCTGTTCTGATGTGCCCTTCTCCTGGAATTCCCCAAACCAGTTGTCAACTAGGGGCAGCATTAGACATCTCACTTCTCTATTATGGTGTTCTCTTATGTTCCCTTGATTGAGATAGGTCCCTAGAGCCTTTTAGAGATCGTCTCCTTCCCTCATGTTTGGGCAGGGTAGTCTCTGCAAACAGGTACAAGGATGCTACTCTACTTGAACGCAGAAAAAAGTCACAGGGAACTGGGGTGACCTCATGAGGGTTCACAGTTCACAATATCTTCTAGGCACATAATCTTTTCTCTCTTTCTTTCTCTCTTTCGCCTTTTGGAGGGTAATTGGGGTTGAGTAACTTGCCCAAGGTTACACAGCTAGTGTGTGTGTGTGTGTGTGTGTGTGTGTGTGAAGTGTCTAAGGCCAGAACCGAACTCAGGTCCTCCTAACACTGGGGCCAGTGCTTTACTCACTGTGCCACCTAGCCGCCCCTTATGTTTCTTTCTTATCTCTACTTTTTTGAGGAGAAAGGTTTTTAAATATAAATCATTGTAGATGGCAGTTTTATGGATAAATTATCATTCAAGCAGACCCCTTAGGCAGAAAAAGCAAGGATTCTTATGTTATCATTGCTAAATAAAAAATCATTTAGTAAGTAGCCATGGTATGTTAGGTTATACACATGTCACTGTGCTCTCAAAGGAATGCATATGTTAAGGAGATGGGGATTTAAAAAATACTTTTGTGGAAGTTTCAGAGTTATTCATCCATAAAGAAAGAAAGGAAGAAATATAGAAAGGAAGGAAGGAAGGAAGGAAGGAAGGAAGGAAGGAAGGAAGGAAGGAAGGAAGGAAGGAAGGAAGAAAGAAAGAAAGAAAGAAAGAAAGAAAGAAAGAAAGAAAGAAAGAAAGAAAGAAAGGGAGGGAGGAAGAAAGGAAGGAAGGAAAGAGAAACCACACAAAAAGCCTTAGGCATTTAATCTATTTCTTTACCTCTATGCAGATCCAGTTTAAACTATTTCATATAGGTATGATTCTAATCTAATTTTGAAAATATATTTACAACTACACAGCCTTCCTAAATCAGTCCTTTCAGTTTTTAACAATTTTTCCTATTGGGAAACAATCCTATACAAATTGTGGTAGATTTTTCATGGTGAAGCCTTAACTCAGCTTCTCTTTTTTTGCCTTTGAAGGTGGATATCAGTTCATTACATCTGTCTGTATAAGAATTACTTATATACTTTTATATCCTACTTAAGTTTCTCCTAAGTCTTTTCTTCAGTACAGAGTGATTTCAGTTCAATACAGTTCACCATAGGAATATATCATTTAGTGCCTCCTGTGTAGAGAGGATACAAAGTTTAGATAAGATATAGTCTCTGTCCTCTTAGAACTTACAGTCTAGTGGAAGAGTGGGAGGGGGAAACTCGGTGGTGCAATAGAGTGCTAGACCTGGAATCAGGATGATTCATTTTCACTTCATGAGTTCAAATCTGGCTTCAAATACTTACTAGCTGTGTAACCCTTAACACTGTTTGCCTCAGTTTCCTCATCTGTAAAATGAGCTAGAGAAGAAAATGGTAAATCATTCCAGTATCTTTGCCAAGAACACTCCAAATTCAGAGTCAGACACAATTGAACAACAAGAATGGAGGGAGTTAAGAACTACACCCTGATTATCATAATACACAATTAAATACATGATGAGTGCTTAGAGAGGTAGAAAACAAAGTACTATGTGAGGTCTAAGGGAGAAAAGATCATTTCTGGGAATCAGGAAAAGCCCTAATAACATAGCTAGTAGTCATGTAGTACTTTGAGGTTTGTAAATCACTTTACAATTTTACAAGTTTATGGAAGAGGTGTCATTTGAGATGTAAATATGACATGAATACAGAGATTTGCTGGCTTGTAACTGTCTCATTGCCACAACTATTCCTTTTCATAATCTGGTCAGGGAAATTTATACATCTTCACTATTCCCTAGTTCCATGCTTTATCTTTTGCTGTGACATTCATTAGGCCAGAATTACATGTACCAAGTTGAGTTCCTTACCTCAATCAAGATTATAGATTCTTAACCTTTTTTTTTTTGAGCCATAACCTCTTTTGCAATTTGATAAAACCTATGTAACCCTTCTAAAAATATTTTCAAATACATAAAATGAATAATATTACCAATGATTAGTAAAAATAAAGATATATCTGTGTGTATGCATGTGTGTGTATATCTATCTATCTACATTTATTTATATCTATATAATCTGGAGTTAGTACATACCTCAGAGACACACTCATTTTACAGATGAGGAAACTGAAGCCTTGTGAGGTTAAATTCATTTGCCCAAGGTCATAAATCAGTGTCAGGAGTAAGATAAAAAGTTTTACTCCAGCAGCAAATCTATTTCACTATATCTCAGGGTGATATGAAGAATTTGGAAAGGGTTCAGAAGATCAGTACCCAGAAATAGAAAATAAGATGCAAGTCACCCAAATAAGTGTGGAATTAAATGAGAAAGAGAAAAAGAGGGAAGAGACAAAAATAGACCAATGTTTGGGAATGAAAGGACAAAACAGTGAATCCTACCTCTGAGCAGGGGCATGGAACACTGGAACTATTTTTTTTAAAGCAATTGGGGTTAAGTAATTTGCTCAAGGTTACACGGCCAGTTATTTCTGGGTATGGTGCTGGGTATCTGAGTCCAGATTTGATCCCCAGGTCATCCTGACACTGGAGCCCGGTGCTCTTACTCGCTGAGCCACCTGTCCACCCCTGAACATTGGAACTATTAAAGAAATAGAAGATTTCAGATAGTAATTCAACTTTGGAGTAATTTTCAACACTTTTAAGGCATTTTATCTCTTAAGTCACTATTTTTATATGATGAATGAGACTCTTGATGCCTACTGTAATTCAGAAGATCCCTTTTGCCCCTAAAAATACTACAACCTACAAAACTAGAAATCAATATCTATTATTTTTCTGATGTTAAAATATTGTGGTGTAAAGATAACAAATTATCTAATAATTATAATATTTTTCAGTGAATATTTTATGGTAAAAATAATATATGGATTTTTGCCCACTCTTTGAAAAAGAAGCAAAATTGATGTCAAATTTATCACTATTAGGCCTAACTGGGCATTTTTAAATGTTTGCCTACAATCATGGTGGAAATGGACTTTCATTTCAGTCAGACTAGAATGTAGGGGAAGGTTGCCCTAGGTTATATGGCACTTGGTAGTTTTTTATTAAGAAGGAATATTTTGTTGACTTCTATAACTCATGAAGTGATAGGTTAATCAACCATTTCTGCTATATTCTCCCACTTATTTTTTTCAACTATTCACATAATCATATACGAAGGGAAAATACACAGAACCATAGAAACATTTTTCTTGTAATGTGGATTTCTAGGGAGAAAACTCCAAAGGGTGCAATTATTTTGAGATAATGATGCTGCTAAGGGAATAAGGCATCTCAGTTAAATCTTTTTCTTTGTTATACTACTTTGTAATATCCTGAGGTTTCTAATTACTTTAGCATAACCAACCCACCTACCTGAAAACATGAATTTATTCACAGGGGGACTTCTACAAATCATCAGTTAAGTTATGCAAGTTTTTATCCCTTCCTACTATATTATTTTAAGTAGATCTCTGGCAACTATTGCAAGAATTGTTGAATTGTATTTAAGGGGCTAACTTAGATTGTAGGGTTTGAAAGGTGAATTTTCCCATACACAGAAATGGGATTAAAGAACAAGTTGTGATATATGATTGTTACAGAATGCTATTGTTCTATAGAAAATAATGAGCAGGATCATTTCAGAACTACTTGGAAAGACTTACAAGAACTGACGCAGAGTGAAGTAAGCAGGATCAAGAGAACATTGTACACAGTAATAGCAATATTGTACTATGAACAACTGTGAATGACTTGGCTATTTTCATTAATACAATGATCTAAGACAGTCTCAGAGGACTCATGATGAAAAATGCAATTTGCCTCCAAAGAAAGAACTGGTGAAGTATGAAGCACACTATTTTTCTCCTCTTCCTTCCTCCCTCCCTCCCTTCCTTCTTTCTTTTCCTTCCTTCCTTCCTTCTTTCTTTCTCTCTCTTTCTCTCTTTCTTTCTCTCTGTCTCTCTCTCTTCCTTCCTTCCTTCCTTCCTTCCTTCCTTCCTTCCTTCCTTCCTCTCTCTCTTCCCTTGTTTCACTTTTCTTCCAGAAAACAACTAATATAGGAATATGTTTTACATGATTACACATATATAACCTACATAAGATTGCTTACCAATTCAGGGGGAGGGGAGGGAGGAGAGAATATGAAATTCAAAAAAAAATCTTAAAAGCCTGTTAAAATTATTTTTACATGTAATTAGGGAAAAATAAAATATTATTTAGAAAAATAATCACATATACCTAAAAGAATTAAAAACAGAAAAACAAGAGAATCAGAATCAAAGCATTTGAGAGGTATAATGGATAGCAGCTGTAGTCTAGTCCAAACCATACACAAAAGCAGGCCATATTACATCATACCTGACAAATGGTCAGCCATGCTGTTTAAAGACCTATAAGGACAGAGTAACCGCCACCTTTCAAAGCAGTCACTTTGGACAGTTCTAATTATTAGGAAAATTTTTTTCTGGATATCATTATTAAATTTGCCTCTTTGCAACTTCCACACATTGCTCTTGCTTCTAAACTCTGGGGCCAAAGAGAAGCAAACAAATCCATCACCCATGTTTCAGCTTTAATGTTTGAATGCAGATATCCTATCTTCTGTGAATTTACTCTTTTTCAGGCCAAAACATACCCAGTTTCTCCAACTGATCCTCATACAACACAAACTCAAGGCCCTTCAGAATCCTTGTTGCCCTGTTCTGGACACCCTCTAATTTACCAGTATTCTCATTAAGCTATGCTACCTTAAACTGAGCATAATACTCTAGATGAAGTCTTACGAGGGCTGAGTACAGTGGGGCTATCACCTCCCTAATTCCTAAAAGTTATGGCCCTCTTAATGAAGTCAAGATTTCATTATTACATTATTTTTTGGGCTGTTACAATCCACTGCAAAATCATCTTGGGCTTGTAGTCATTAAAAATCCTTAGATCTTTTTATTCTATTTTAGAACAACTGCTAGTTAATCTATTAGGTAGTTGTGATTATTCATTTTCCATCAGCAGCTCTGCTTGACTTCTACTCCATGGAACATCAGGCCTCCTTCAGGATAAGCTGGTCACCTGAAATCTCATCACCATGCAGACTGTATTCAATTTTTGATACTTATCACCTTCTGGATTTTCTCAGTTGTCTCTCCTCTCTGATCTGAGGGCTAGAAGGGGAAGCAATAAATTCATCCCATAGCCTTCCATTATTGAGGACTCAGAAATTTGCAGGTAACTCAATTTTTCATTAGCAGTTCTGCTGGGTTTCCACTCCACAGAATATCATGCCCTGGACAGATACCCTCTGATGGATCTTCTCCCTTTTTTACCTTCCTTTTGCATGTCATTCCTCATTAGATTATAAGATCCTTGAGGCAGGGAATGCCTTTCTCATTCTTATTTGTATTCCCAGCACTTTGCACAGTGTCTGGCACATAATAGGTGCTTAAATGTTTGTTGAATTGTATTGAATACGTAAAGTTGATTTTTTTTTGGTGCCCAAGTGTAGGATTTTATATTTTTCTTTAAAAAATTTCATATTATTAGATTAAGTCCAATGCTCTGGCCTGTCAAAGTCTTTTGCAATCCCAACTCAGTCATCCAGTGCACTTTCCAAACTTTGTGTCATCTACAAATTTCATGAACTTTGAAAATTCAAGTCATTGATAAAAACAGCATAGGGCTATTTTTTAAGCATATTTTTGAGGTTTTTTACTGGAGATTATTTTTTGCCTCAGTGACATTGAACCTTTTATAACTATTCTTTGAGTCTAGTCTCAAGTCTGAATTAATCTACTAATGTTAATCATTCTGTATGCCACTATCTTTTCTACAAGTATTATTGATTAGTCCACATGTCTTTATCTTCTCCCACATAAGATCAGAGTATCCTTATCCCACCTCCTAGTCTCACAAATGAGTAGAGGTCCTAGAACAAGGCTACATTTCCCACTCAGTGTTCTAGGGGTACTCCTGAATAGTTGGAGGTGATTCTCTAATGCCATCAGCTTGAAGCCCAACCAGTGAAAAAAAAACGAATGGAAGTGGATAACTCTTGTCGGTCATCTCAAACCCAGTTGAAATTATCCTTCCTCCTAGACTCTTTGATGGCATGTCTGTGGATTTCCCGCAAGATTATTAACTGAAAATTGTTCAAACAGTTTTCAGAAAGGGGTGTTTAATAAGGTAGCATAGTAAGAGTGATTGCTATAAAATATCCCAGGAGAAGTGTGACAAATTCTCCCTCAAGTACATAGAGATTCCAGGGGAAAGTAGACTAGTTTAGATAGAACATGTAGTAAAAGAGTAACTCATAGCTCCTTATTGTTGGTAGTCTTTCTCTCCAGTTGGTTGGGTGCTCAAAAAATGCCTATTGTAATGTCTTTTCTGGGCTCCTCATGGAGACAATTATTTACATTTCATCTGTTCCTGGATCCCATTGGAGATACTTCAATTAGCTGATTCAAGGATGTTCTTAGGATACTGAAAGGAATACGGGAAGTCAAGTATCCTCAAAGATCAAAAGTTCCTTCTCTGGTCAAAGGGTCAAGGGTAAGAACACTTAGGGTAAGACTGAAGTGAAGGCCTCCTTCTTCCCTAACACCCCCTTTGCTACTCCCCAAGATAGTTTCTCCTCAGGAGTTTGTAGGAAATCTCTTTTGCAGCTATCTACTTGCTTGAATTCCCCAATTTACAGCCAACTCAATGCTTTTATACAAGCCCCAGAGGGGATACTGAAATCACTCATCCAATTGAAACAGACTTCTTGTCTGGCATAATTTCACTTTGTCTAATGGTTTTCAAAGCTTTTTTAATATTTCTTCTAAAACCTATGATTGAGACTGATGGATTAAGCATCTTATCACTTTAAGTCAGTTTACCTAATCATCACATTTTCAATAATATGATTTAGTTTATCAAAACATTTGCCATGATCTAGATAGACTATATCCACAGTATGCGCATATTCTAATTGTTTAGTAATCCTTTTAGAAGGAGAAGAAAGAAGAGGAAGAAGACAGGAAGGAAGAAGGAAAAAAGGAAGGAAGGAAGAAGGAAAAAAGGAAGGAAGAAGGAAAAAAGGAAGGAAGGAAGGAAGGAAGGAAGGAAGGAAGGAAGGAAGGAAGGAAGGAAGGAAGGACCTATGGTTAGCTTGACTTGATCTTGATGAAGTCATGCTGGCTCTTTATGATCGCAGCTTCCCTATATAGAGCTTTGCCAACCACCTCTTTAATGATCCCTTCCAGAATTTTCCCAAGATTCAAAGTCAAACTCACTGGTCTATACTTTTCAGACTGTTCTCTTTCCTTTCTTTTTTTAAATAGAAATTCTACTTGCCCTTCTCCAATCTTGTCATCCCTCCTATGTTCCATTGTTTTCAAGTACTAGAATAACAGCTAATATTTATATAACTCTTACTATGTCCCAGGTACTTTACAATTGCTTTTTCATTTGATCCTCACCACAACCCTAGGAGGTAGATGTCATTATTATCCCCATTTTGCAGATGAAGAAACTGAGGCAAACAGAAATTAAGTGACTTACCCAAGGTCATGCAACAGGGCTTCCTGATTCAAGCAGCTCTTCATCCACTGGCCCAAGAAACTGCCTTACATGTCACTAACAACAATTCAGCTATCATCTATGCCAGCTTTTTCAGGTCTCAAAGATGTATTTCATTTCAATTAGGTGCCTCTGATTCATCAAAGACAACAAACTATTCTTTTAATACTTCCTTATTTATATCCCATGTATGTCAGAATATTCATAACAATGTTTTTTGTAATATCAAAACAAAAGAAAAAAGACCCCCCAAACTAGAGAGGTATTTGTTTACAGTTAAATAAATTGAAATTATATGACAGTTATGGAATATTACAGGGGACAGCTAGGTGGCACAGTGGATAGAGTGCTGGGCCTGAAGTTAGGAAGACTCATCTTCATGAATTCCCTTTTGGCCTCAGAGAAGTACTAGCTATGTGATCCTAGGCAAGTCACTTAATCCTGTTTGCCTCAATTTCCTTATCTGTAAAAGGAAGAAAATGGCAAAACAACCTATCATCTTTGCCAAGAATACCCCAAATGGTATCATAAAGAGTCAGACATGACTAAAAAACAACAGATGGACTATTATTGGACTATAGAATGGACACCTTAATCAATGACAAATATGAGGAATTCAGAGAAACGTGGCAAGATGTGTATGAAACAATGCAGTGTGAAATAAGCAGAACCAAGAGAATAATATACAAAATATAATTAGCAATATAAGTGAAAACAATATTAGATTGATATAGTCTGTGAAAATGTTGATACTAATGATGGTCAAAGAGAAGAGATGAGTAAATGACCTCTCTCATATTGTTGAATATTTGGAGGCATAGAGAAATGGAATAATGTATAAATTGGAAAATAGACTCTTTGACAGTTGATTATCTCTTAGTGATAAGGGAAGACGCATTGGATCATAGGGGAAAGGGGGATATGTAGAAATTATTGTGATGTAATAATAAAAGGTATAAGCAATAGGGGCGGCCAGGTGGCTCAGTGAGTAAGAGCACCAGCTCCAGTGTCGGGATGACCTGGATCAAATCTGGGCTCAGATACTCAGCACCACACCCAGAAATAACTGGCCATGTAACCTTGAGAAAGTTACTTAACCCCTATTGCTTTAAAAAAAAGGTATAAGCAAAATGTATAATTTTTAAAAGTATAAAACACACACACCCCACACACACATATATCAGTTCGTTTACCCTTCTAGTAGAGAACACAAAGAGAATACTAGGTGGATTGTTATTTTTGTTTCTTTGATGCTAATCCCTCTAAATAGGAAAAATTATTTAGTGTATGTTTAAGAATTCTATTTCGCCCCTGAAACAAAATCCTCCACATGGATTAAAAAAAAAAACAATCTTCAGTTAGAATTCAAAGACTTAAACTTAACAAGTATATTCTGTATAGTCCACCTGCTGCCTTCAAGACCCTTGATTTAGAAGTTGCAACTTTATCCAGTCCTTAAAGACATAATCAAGAGATCCCATAATATATTTCTTCAATTATGTTAGCATGTTAAATTACCCACATCATTGAGAAATTCATCCTTGTATCTAACAGAAATCTTCCCACACCCACCCCCCTGCCACTGCCACCTTGATTTGCTTAAAATAGAGACCATGGCTTATTGTCTGGAGGATGGTGATTTTTGTACAGAGGATAGAGATCAGTTCACATATAAATATTTTTAACTTGATTTGACTTTTAAACTGTCTATAAAGTATGTGTGATGCTAGGTAGAGTTTTTTGGTAAACTGGATTAGAGAAAATTGGCAAAAAAAAGTGTTAGTGTTAATGATAATTGTTCTCATATTAGCAGCATAGCTGAGCAATTCAACATTTTTATTTCCTTAAAATTTTATTAACTGTAAACATTAAACAAATTTTTCAGACAACTGCAAAACTAATAGCAATGAAACTGAAAGAACAGTGGAATATTTAAACATGGGGTACCTTTAGGGATTTATCATAATAAATTATATTTTGTATAGTAAAGAAACAGTGGAGTAGAGGTTATATACAAGAGGCAAGTGAGGAAATTATTCCAACTACTGACAAGGGAAGATGTGTAACTAAAGGTTATAAAAAATAACTATTCAGTAAAAGCTAATAATAATACCAAGCATTTATGTAGCACTTTAAGGTTTACAAAATAGTCTGCAAATTTGATCTTATTTCATCCTCACTTCTACCCTGGGAATTATTGTGGACAGACAGTTCATTTAAAATGTAGCCTCTAGACTTTATTGGATCCATCTGAGTTTACCTCATCTATTATTTCTTTGCATGTATTCCCTTGGTATAATATATTTTTAATTCACTCTTCTTTATCCTTAGGTCTTTTCAAGATTGTGACTGATAGAGAACCATATCATACAATGGGTGATATTACAAGAGCAGTTTATATTGGCCCAAACCGGCTAAGCCACCCTTGCTTCTACCATCAGAAGGCTATAAACTTGGGGAATCTCACCATCAGCCCTGGTGAACCCATCATGCTCAACTCCATCGAAGAGATCAATGGGGAAATGATGGTGAACTGTGGAGTGGTAAGGGACAATCAGAATCATTCATTTATCATACCCTTGTCGCAAGAAGGAGAGTTCTATGAGTGTGAAGATGAACATATGTATACCCTAAAAGAGATTGCAGAGTGGAAGATTCCAAAGAGCAGGAAACGGATTGTGAAATTTACAGATATTTCCAATAAGTGGAATTCCATTTATCCACTGCCTAAGGATTTTGATGGTTTGCTTAGTCTCACACCTATCTATGAAATACAGGCAGTGATGAAATGTAAGTATTTGCTGAGGCTAATGTCCTATGATCTTAGACACTATGTACATCTATGCAAACAGCACATCTGTTTCTCTTAGCATGGGAAAAGATAAAAAGATATATAAGAAATGATTCTGTGCATTCACTGATTACAGTCTGGTGGAAGGGTCAAAATAATTTGCAATATGAAGTAGATCTAGGTAAGTAGAAAAGAGAAATACAAAGTATTATTTTGAGGTATGAAGTGAGAAAGAACAATTTTAATTGGGGGCACTAAAGAAGGCCTGATGGAGGAGGTATCATTTGAGTTGGTTCTAGAAGGAAAGGTCAGAATTCCAAAGGCTGACATGGGGTTGAAGAGGATGGTCAAGTAGGTGAGAAATGTTTTTTAGTTTGCTCTTCATGTTACTCCACAATTTGACCACATATGGCTTTGATTAAGCTGCCCCCATGCCTAGAATGCACTCCTTCCTCATCGCTGCCTCTTAGAAACTCTGGCTTCCCTCAAAGCTGAGCTGCAGTACCTTACCTATATAAATTACCTTACCTTATCTATAGGTACCTTAACTGTATAAGGTAAGACTCTTCCAAATTCTCCATACACCAAACTCCATACACCTATCATGTCCCCGCCATCAAAATTATCTAGTATTTGTTGCTGCTCAATTGTGTCTGACTCTTCATGACCATATTTGGGGTTTTCTTGGCAGAGATATTGGAATAGTTTGCCAATTCCTTCTCCAGCTCATTTTTCACAGATGAGGAACTGAGGTAAACAGGGTTAAGTGACCTGCCCAGGGTCACACAGCTAGAAAATGTCCTAGCCCAGATTTGAACTAATGAAGATGAGTCTTCCTCACTACAGACCCAGCACTCTATCCACTGTGCCACCTAGCTGCCCAAGCAAAAATTTAATTTGTATATATTTTGCATTTATGCATATGTACACATGTTGTTTTATGATAGAATATAATCTCTTTGAGGTCATGGATTGCTTCATTTTGCTTTTATATTCCCAGCAACTCACATAGTTAATAAGTCAATTTAATCAGCAAACATATATTGGCAATTGTATGGGCAAGGCAATATTCACAGCACTGATAGCAACTATGAAAATGCTGACATAGCTCTGAATTGCAAAATATAACAAACTCTCCATATAGAAGAAAGAAGCAAAGCATTTATTCAGACACCAGAAAACCAAATCCACCGTAGCAACAAAGAAGTTAATAGACTTTATCACCACAGAGAACAACGCCATCCCAAAGCCCTCCCACAAACATTAACAAGCCTAGCTGTCTCCTTACCTGCATCTTCTCTCTTATATTTGGCCTATTAGGGGGCAGGGAAGATCTTTAAATTCTGATGACTATTAGCAGCTAGGTGGCACAGTGGATAGAGCTCTGGACTTGAAGTCAGCAAGATCTGAGTTTAAGTCTGACTTCAGTCTCTTACTAGATTGTGACCCTGTGTAAGTCACCTTTACCTCAGTCTGCCTCAATTTCTACATCTTTAAAATGAGGAAAATAGCACATACTCCACAGAGTTGTTACTAGGATACAGTGTCCCAAAAGCAGGAGTGCACAGGAGCCAACTAGAATTAGTTCTCTCTAGTCAGTTGAAAACTTTTAGTTTGAGTGTTTACACCTCAGAACTTGGAAAAAATGTGAGATCCTTC
>NW_027187391.1:19808250-19833725 GCF_028583685.1 Petaurus breviceps papuanus
ATTAAAAACTTATCTACACACTCCTGCCTGAAAGCCTTAGTGCAGACTTTGGGGAACTACCCTTTATTTCTCAAATATTTTGCAGATGTTAATGGGCCATATAAATGCTTGTTGTTGTAAACATCCACTATATGTCAGTCAGTGGGCTAAGTGCTAAGGATATTAATACAAAAAAATGAAAACCTGTATGCTCAAGATACTTACATTCTCAAGGAGAGCAGTTGCTAGAACTCAGAAGGTACTTAAAATAGGTTTCTTGATTGAATAATTTCTATCTTCACCTATATCCCAGTATTCTGACCAAACCAGATTATACATTGTTTTCTGAACAAAATCCTCCATTATCCTAACTATGGTTTTGGTTCATCTCTCTACCTATAATGCCTAACGCTTCATAATTCAACTCCATCCTACTTGAGAAATTCTACCTGTCCTTCAAGGTCAAACTCATATATACATAAGATATATCATAAGATATACAGGCACTGGGGCATAGAGATCCACCATGCCCTACTGGAAAAGTAGAAAGGAGTATGGGAGAAAATATGGGAGAGAGCAGATTGGAGGAGGGGATATCCTATGGGACTGCTATTTTAGGGTGGTGGGTAGGGAAAAAACGGGGAGAAAATTTGTAATTTAAAATCTGGCAGAAATGAATGATGTAAATCAGAAGTTAATAAAGCATTTGAAAAATGGGAAAAAAAAGTAGGACTGCGACTTACTCATCTTTTTAATCTTCTGTGTTACTTAGCATATCACCATGTCTACCGTAGGTACAAAGTTTCTTTGATACCCTTCAGTGTCTTTTTATATGCCCATTTCCTACATCAGTGTCTTCTATCTATCCTCAAGACTTCTAATGTTTTCATACTGGTCTTGATACTTCTTGTCTTCAAGAAAAATATTCTGATGAAATAAGTTATCCTAAGTTATTATTAGTCACAATTTCAAGGAGTCAGTTCAAAAGAGAACTGACTGGAGGAAACCTTGCTTATCTGAAAGGAATGACTCTAATAGTTGAACTACAGGGTCTGTTATGTGGATAGGATAGATTCTTTTTGGGGAAAGAAGCCTCTTAGCATTTTTAAACTGATCATTCTTAATTTGCTCTTGCATAAACTTTTTGAGGATTTCTTGAATATTATTGAAAATTTTTTGAAAAATATAAAATAATTGGTGAGGACATTTTCTGGAGGTTTTAAACTGTGAGAGTGTCAAAAATATTACATACCTACAATTATTCAGCTGGAATAGATGATAAGAAATCTATTTGAAAAGGGTTATATTTTAGGAAAGTATGAATTTGCCTCAGACAAAAACAGGATTTCATACAAGAGCTTATTATTTAGCATGAGAGGATTCTGAAATTATAGTAAAATTTTGCCTACCAAAAGAATGAGGTAATTTGGTTAATTGAGTTGAGGGTTGACAGTGATAGAATAGTTGAATTAGAAGAATTCTCTCTCTCTCTCTCTTTTTTTTTTTTTTTGCTTTTTGTAGGGCCATTGGTGTTAAGTGGCTTTCCCAAGGTCACACAGCTAGCAAGTGTTAAGTGTCTGAGGCCAGATTTGAACTCAGGTTCTCCTGACACCAGGACCTGGGCTCTATGCACTGCACCACCTAGCCTCCCCTTAGAAGAATCCTTAAAGACCAACTAATCTAGCTCACCACCTGATGCAAAGTGGCCTCTTTTGTCTTATTGAAAATATTAATAAAATAAATAATCTCCTTTCCTGCCTTAGTAAATACAGGATTGGGAGCATTTTCCAATTTTCCTTTGATTCGAGGTTTTACAGTGTAATAATTCAGGACATCAATTCTCTAGTAATGTAGGTATTGTGACAGTATAAGATATGAGTCTTATGTTATACTTACTCCAGCTTGAAGCTAAGGGAGTATTTTTCCCCTCCTCATTCTATCCTCCTCCCCTTTACTCTCCTTTAAAATCTTAATATTATTGTATCTTCATTCTCTTTCATTGAGTTTAAGATTATTTCTCTAGAGAACCAAGGGACTTTAAAGTCCATTTAGCTCATTTTACAGATGAGAAAAGTGAGGTTCAGAGAATTTAAGTGACTTGTCCATGATCACACAGCCAGTAAATATCAGAGACAGGATTTGAATCTAGGTCTTGTTAATTCGAAGTTGAGTATCATGCCACACTACCACTCCAGTTAATTTTTTTCTCCATTACATCTACCCCCTCAAACCAAAGATTGCAAATGAAATTGAACTCATGGATAAAATGTGAACGTGTCTTTTCTTTCTCTGAGCACCAGGCAGACTTCAGGCTTCAGAACTTTGTTCAACAGCATTCAATAAATATTTATTTAACAAGAACTATGCCCTGGGAAAGATACAAAAACAATTAACAACATGTGGCCTCTACCCTCGAGGGACTGAAATTCCAATAGGGGAGATAAAGTTGTACAGGAACAATTATTATACAGATTAAAACATGATGAATATACAAGGTGATAGGAGTTTAAATGAAAAGGAATGTCAGTAAGGGCTAGAGGAATCAAGGCAGGGTTCATAGAGGAGGTGGCATGTGAGATGAGCACTGACAGATGAGCAAGATTTCGACTAAATGAAAGGGGTGATTAGAGTATCTAACATCAGAAATGGTATGAAAGTACAGGATATATACAGTGGATGGTTAGTATTACAATTTATTTTGTCTTCTGAATTCCAGGAAAGTTGAGTGCATGAGAGACCTCATTTAGATTACCTGGGGAACAGAGGGGACAATAGAAACTCTCACAGTTTTCTCCTATAGTGGATTGAAATAGATCAAGAGCTAAGTGAGTTAGATGGAAATCCATAAATTAACTATGAATACTAAATATGAACTAAAATATAAGTTAATGGAGGACAGCGGGATCTCAAGTATATTGACTGTAATTAGTATTTTATACTAAATAAGTAACTGATGTTAGGTCACTACTTTACTTCATTTCCTTATTTGTTGATCCAGACCTATGATTTCATGCACATAGGGAACTCTCAGTGTGGAAGCTGTTCACCTATATGACTCAACAACTTCCTTGAAATCTGTAGTTTTAGAGAGTTGCCTGGCATAATAAGAAGACTTCCGGACTCCAAGGTCAGCCTTCTCTCAAGTGTATCATCATGTCTCCTACTTCAGTTAATTTAGGTGGCATAAAAGTGAAATATTGCCAAAGTGGTTGATGAACATAAATTTCTTTGCACTGGATCCATGTGTCATTAAAGACTGAAAAACAAAAAATCTTAATTTCATTAATTTCTGCAACCCTTATGAAAGTATCATTTTGAGACCTGATTCCATAATTATTAATAGGCCCTTTGAGATCTGTTTGCTTTAAGAGATGATTCTTCATGTAATAAGTTTATTTTATGGCTTATAACCTAAGACCTCTGGACTTTGCCATCTACTACAATGATGAGCCCTTAGGACTTCTGGGCTTCCCATCTACCCTGCAGCTGAACTTTCTTTTATGCTTCATTTCCCCCAATTAGATAGCGAGCTTCATAAGAGTAGGGATTGTCTTAATTTTCCTAATTGTTTCCCCAGCACTTGGCACAGTGCTTGCTACATGATAAGTACTTAACAAATGCCTTTTCATTCATTTATGGCTTTCTTCCTTGCCATGCCTGAAATACCATTTCCAGAATTACATTTGCAAAATGATGTATTTGCAAAAAGAACAATTTTGAGGAATCTCTTGCTCTTCCTTCCTCACCCCCACCCCACCCCCATTTTGGGGCATCAAAATCATCCCTTTCTTTGTTCCTTCTTCTAACAGGTGCAGGGAATATCACTAGTCATTTGTTGTTGTTTTCCCCCCAATATCATTATAGTGGACATTCTGACTTATGCTGATGACTTTCAGAAAGAATGGGTAATTTAGTCTGCATCTCTAATCTCTGACCCATCTCTTTACATTGCAAGCTTATTTCTTTTATATGTACCAAACAGTAAACAAAAGAGGTTATGCTTTCCATTCTCTGAAATATGTCACACACCCCCCTTTTTACTTTCATTGCCATTATTCTAGTATAAGCCTTCATCATTGCTCACTACTTAATACAGCTTTCTAAGAGGTGCTTCTTCTTTTCTCTCTTTCCCTTCCCCTTCAACCCATTTTTCATACATCAAGGAGATCGATCTTCCACGTTCATACATTTGGTCATGTCCTAGAATATAAGCTGTTGAGGACAGTAATTGTTTCATTTTTGTCTTTGTATCTCCATTACTTAGCACCTGATACATAAGAGGTGCTTAATAAATGCGTATGGATTGATTGATTGATTGATTGATGTCAGTAAACTTTATATGAGCTTCTCTTGCCTACTAAGTGAAGTCCAAATTATTTTGCTTGGCAATCCAAGCCCTCTCCAGATGAACTGCCAACTATCATTCTAAACTTGAGCCATTCTCTCACATAATTTTTATGTTGTAGACAAACTGGATTCCTCTCTTTCCCTTTTCCTTTGTTTGTATCACCCAGTTCCTGGCACATAGTAGGCACTTATTAAATGTTTGTTGACTAATTGTCTAGTTACTTGACTTGTAACGAGGGTAAGAATTTTGTTTTATTTAATTGTCTGCCCCATGACTTAGTACAGTGCTCATCATATAATTAATACAATTGCTTGAATTTGTAGATGGTGCCGTTGAATTTCTAGCCAACTCAACACATTGTTTTTTACTATCAGTCTTTAACATTGCCAAAGAATACCCCATTAACTGTCCTCCACTGTGTGAGGGTGGTAAGTTAAAAATTATGTCAATTTTACAGTTTTCACAACTCTGATGAAATAAGAACAGAAATAAAAAGAAACATTTATTAAATGCCTACCATGTGCATGGCACTATGTTAAATGCTTTGCAAATATATCACTTGATCTCATTTGAAAGATAGCAGAATTCTTTGGTACGGCGGAAAAAGTAATGGACTTGAAGACAGATGAGCCAGGTTTGATTATCTACTATGCTGCTTACTACCTGTGTGATTGTGAGTAAATTACTTCAAATCTCTGGTCCTTAGAGATAAAATAAAGTGATCAGATTGAATGACCTTTGAGGTCCCTTTCTCCTTTATATCTGGAGCCTAGCATGAAAAATTCATGTTCACCTTGTTAGGTGTTGAACACAATTACATTATTTTTGAACAACTACCAATTCCTAAATTTGGGTTATGGGTTGGTTCTCTCTCTAGAGGAGCTAGAGAATGAACCATACTTAGTTTAATAATAATGAAAACAGAAGATATGATGGGAATAATATCTAGGATATTTAAAATATATTCGCCTTTCTCAAACTGAGATAAATCTCAAACTAAGAGAAACTAGAAGATATAAGTTGTTCCTAAAAAAAAATTAAGACTAAGTAGATGTGTTCATGAGCAAATGCCCCATGAATTTCAAATGAAGATGTAAGAAGAATCTAGAACTCAGCAATTATGAATGGGACTGATGAATCAATATAAAAAGAGAAGTGAAATGTAACTGGTATGCCTGGCCAGTAAAATTCACAGAGCAATTAAAAAATGGAGATGGGTTTTATAAAACTATTTTTGAGTGGGTAAGAATTGAAGAAATGATAAAAAAAAGTGAACTCTTCAAATGGGAGTATTGAAAAGACATAATAAATGATTTATTTAAAAACTGAAGGAACTGGAGGTTGAGAGAAACTGCAACACTCGATGTAAGTTAAGTTATAAAAGTATCTTAGGAATAAGAAGGCATAAGAAAATTAATTTCTTGCCTCCAAGAATTAAAAAAGAAAGATTCTCCCAGGATTTGTAGTCCTATACTTTTAGGGGACTGTAGGGAGAAGACACTGGATTACTGAATGAGGATAAGCAGCTTAACCAAACCTCCAAGTCTTAGAAGAAAGACCAGAATGGGAAATCAATTTACAATCGTGATCATAAACATAAAACTCCAAACAGATTTTTCAAACAACAAATTACCAAGATATTTTAGACTTAAATGTTTTCTTTGTTGAGAACATTTTCAGATGCTACATTGGCTAAAAAAATCTTTCCTTGATACCTAGATAATTCAGGCTAGTGTCCAAAGACTCACCCTAAGATCTTAAGGTATTACAAAGGAAAATTTGGAAATCTGAGACATTTGGAGGTTTAAGTGGGAAAATAAATGTCCCTAACATAGAAGGAGTAAAGTCATTGGGATGATTTCACATTTTTTTTAAAAGAGGAAATTAAAGGACTTTATCTACTTTGTCAAGTGGAATGGAAATCCTTTTTAAGCCTGGAATCTGTTTTCAAAATTAAAAATGAAAATAACTTTTATTTGTATTACATTTTTAATGTTTTTAATGTTTGGAAAGTACTTTGTGTTCATTATCTTGCTTGACCCTCACTGTGGGGTAGGACTACAGATATTGTTATGCCCATCTTAAAGATGAGTAAACTGAAGCCCAGAAAGATAAAAGTGACATAGTTAATACCAGAGGTAGTTTATGGATTGCAAGACTCTAAGTTCCACTTTCAATCCAAAAATATTCTTTTTTTTGCCTTTTGGATGGGGGAAGGTAGAGCAGTTGGGGTTAAGTGACTTGCCCAAGGTCACGTGGCTAGTAAGTATTAAGTGTCTGAAGCCGAATTTGAACTCAGGTCCTCCTGGCTCCAGGGCAGGTACTCTATTCACTGCACCACCTAGCCGCCCCCCAAAATATTCTTTTTATTTATTAATTTGTTTGTTTACTTTTAGTTTATAAGATCCAATTCCACTATTCCTTGAGTTTCACATTTTGTTTCCCTCCCTCCCCTCCCCCCTCATGGCGGTATACAGTCAAGTATAGGATCTGTAAATACTTTCACATTATACATTAGTCAGGTTATAAAGACTGATTGTATCAGATGGAATGAAAAATGGTAAAGAGGACATAAAGCCAAATAAGAAAAGGAAAAAGATTAGGTATTTTGCTTCCATCTGGATATAAACTCAGTTCTTTCTAGTTCTTTCTCTGGATGCACACATTTCTCTCCATCATGAGTCTTTTGGGATTGACTTATATCACTGCATTGCTGAGAAGAGTCCAGTCTATCAAAGTTGGTCATCACACATACGTTGTATCTGTAATTGTGTACAAATTTCTCCTGGTTCTACTCTTCTCACTCAGCATCAGTTCATATAAGCCTCTCCAGGTAAATATGAAGTACATCTGCTCCTTGTTTCTTATAGCACAATAGGATTCCATAACATGCATATACCACAACTTGTTAAGCCATTCCCAATTGATGGGCACCCCCTTAATTTCCAATTCTTTGCCACCACAAAAAGAGCTGCTATAACCCTTTTTGTATATATGGGTCTTCCTCCCACTTCTATGATCTCTTTGGGATATAACCCTAGGAGTGGTATTGCTGGGTCAAAGGATATGAAATTATTTATAGCACTTTGGGCATAATTCCAGATTGCTCTCCAGAAAGGCTGGATCAGTTCACAACTCCCCCTGTAATGCATTAGTGTTCCACTTTGCCCACATCCTTTCCAGCATTTATCATTTTCCTGTTTTGTCATCTTAGCCAATCTGACTGGTGAGATCTGGTACCTCAGAGTTGTTTTGATTTGCATTTCTCTAATCAATAGTGATTTAGAGCATTTCTTCATGTGCTTATAGATATCTTTAATTTCTTTCTCTGAAAATCACCTGTTCATATCCTTTGACAATTTATCAATTGTGGAATGACTTTTATTCTTAAAAATTTGACTCAATTTTCTGTATATTTTAGAAATGAGTACTTTGTCAGAGACATAGGTTGTAAAAATTCTTTCCCAATTTCCCACCTCTCTCTTAATCTTGGACCAAAAATATTCTTACTGAACAAAATTCTTACTAAACAAAATCCATAACTACCCAGACAGGAAATTTATTAAGCCTGAAGCATGGCAAGAGGTTTACATAGTTTACAAAGGAAATACATTTGTGGAAAAATCACGGGAACTCACCTCTTGTTTGGAGTTGTTTTTTTCCTTCTTTTTGTCCATCATTTTGAAATCATAAATAATTATTTATTAGATGCTCATGTATAGCTGTAAGGGTTATGGGATTTAAAGATCTTCCATGCCCCATTGTACTTGCTGACGTGGCAGGAAGGGGCGGAGCAAGAGGAAGTGGAAGCCAAGCTAGAGTTCCTGTGGTGGCTAGCAGTGGCGGTGGCGACGGCGGCAGCAGCAACAGAGGCAGTGGCAGCGCAAAGCCCTTTTTGAGTTAGCCAGAATTTCTGCTAAGGACTCCTGTTGAGGACTGCCAGGGGCCGGAGCTGCTGGGAGCGCGCTTCCCGGACGCTGGTTGGTTGCTGTGAGTGGGGAGAGGAGGACCTTTGCCTGAGGTAGCCTGTTCTGTTTTAAAGGCTTGAAAATGTGGGTGCTTTCTACTTTTTCTACCTGTGCCAATATCATAACTACTCTGATGGCTTTCACTTTCTGGTTTTGGGACTCAGTCTTTTGGTATCTTAATAAATTTTCTAGTTTATTCCCCCATATGGCAAGCATGATGTATTTTGTGATGGATGATTATATCAGCATATCTGTAATCTCCATAGGCATTGTGAATATGGCATTGCTGATACAATAGCTAAAAGGACCGATAGGTGACCTGAAGATATCTTAGAACTAAGTTTATTTACCACAAGTTAAATGATTTGAAGAACCTGTTGTTGCTTGTGACTCAACATTTTTCCCCCTTCCTTGAGTCAGCTGCCTTTACATTTTTCCTAAAACTATCTCTTTTGTATTTTTTACTGTATTTATCTATGATCTCAATGAAATGGGTAAGCTTTTTCTGCTCAGATCCCAACTCACAGCTTCTCATCCTGTGTAATTCTTGTCCCTATTCTCCAATAGATCCTGCACAAAAAACCTGCCAATGTACTGGATATATACTTCACTTTTTGGACTTGTGCCTGGTGCTTAATAAATATGCTTTGATTGATTGTTCTTTACATTTTTAATATACTAGTTGATGTAGTATTTGGGCTGTCCATATGTTATCCCTCGCTCCTTCTAGTCATGCATTTCCCTAAAGATGTCTTTTATACCAGTTCTTGCAAATACATTATTATTAGAAATACACTTTAACCTAATTTTGACACCTGTATATCTTTCTGTTATCCTCTGGAGAAATTACAAGTGTGATTTTCCAGAGATTGAGTGTTCCAAGTATTTCAGAGTAATAGAATCACCAAGAGAGCATTTGTGTATGAATGGCCAAGTATAAAAGGCAGTATAAAAGTGGAGAAAGTATTGGACTTGAGCTCAGTAGTGATCTGCATTTAAATTTCACCCCTGATATTTCTTATATGAGTGTCAATTTCTCTATATGCAAAATGAGGATAATTATACTTGTTCTGCTTCGAGGATTAAAAAAATGAGAAAGTTTATAAAATATTCTATAAACTATGAAGTAATTCATAAATATCATCGATCATTATTATGAAAGCCTTATTATGCTTTGATGCTTTCTTCCTCCTTCACCAAGGGGAACACATAGAAGAATAAAAACTACCTATAGTTAAGTTCAAGCTCAAGAAAAGAATACTAAGGACAACAAAAATAATTTTTTAAAGCTATTTTTAGATAAAGAGAAGGACTGAAGCAATTGTCCCCTTGTTTGCGGTAGGTAGTTTAATGTAAATTGTTGACCAAAAGAACATGCAACTATGCATTTCCTATTTTCTTTCTTTTCCAAAAGGGACAATTGTTTTCATATCAAAAACAATGGAATAAGTATCTGTGTACAGGGAATTGAAGCCCCCCCGAAATGCAAAGGTAGGCAGAGAGCACTTAGCTACCTTAAGTCTGCCTTAAAATTGAATTCCAGTGTACTGAAAGATATTGTAGGTGTGAACTCAGAACCACTGATAGTAATCTTTAAAAGTCATGGGGAATTGGAGAGTTTGTGAATATCAGAACAGACAAAATATACTGATTTCTGAAACAGAAAGGACTGAAATTTTGAAATATTTTATCCAGACATCAAACTCTGACAAAATTCTAGAACTGCTTTACTCACAAATAATTGCTATATTAATGATAGTTCTTTAGGACTTAGAAAAAACTATTAATTATTAGAAACCAGTATGGGTTCACTAAGAACAAGTCATATTGAAATGGTATCATTTTCTCATTTTATAGGATACAAACTATAGTAGATCCAAAGAATGTCAGAAACAGTATACTTTTAGCAAAACATTTGAATTAAGCCTTTTAGATACCCTTGTTAATGTGGTAGGAAGTGAACTAAATGATATTTGACTTTCAAGCAACTATAAACAAATGTTAGACCAAGGTAAAAAGGGAGTGACTGAAAATACTATCCGTGACACTGTCCTATTCAATATTTTTATTGTTGACTAGGATAAAGATTTAATAGATGTGCTTATCAGATTCAAGGATGACCCAAAGCAGAGAAAGAAAGTTAATATAATAGATGACAGAATAAAAATTGGAAATGATCATGGTATACTGGAATGTTGGAGAGAAATCAGTGAAATGAAATTTAGCTAGTATAAATGTGCAGCATTTAGATTTTAGATTTAATTATACAAATATAAATTTGGGGTCTTATTGATGTTCATATGAAATAATACCTGATGGTATTAGATGGCTATAACCTTGATAAGTGTTAATAGCTTGATGCAACTATTAACAAAAGCTAATGTGATCTTCAAGTGCCCAATAGAAGTATAACCTTCAGATCACAAGAATCCATTCTGTACTGATATAGACATGGAAATACCTCATGAAAAGAATAGGGGAAAGAACTAGAATTATTTGGTCTAGAGAAAAGAGATGACAAAAAGGGGACGTAGATATGACAACTGCTATTAATAGTGAAGGACTTATTCAGCATCCTACTATTTAGAATTAGAAAAGGCATTACTATTTATTTATTATAATCCCTTGATTTGGTTGTTTTCCTTCATTCTCAAAGAGGACCAAAATGACATCACTATGTTAGAGTCAAGTTTCAATGTGTCTGATCAATTTAAGCTCAGAATGCTCTACCACAGGTTGGGCATAAATAGTCTGTATGAACATTTGGGGTGGATTCTCCAAATTTGTGCATCCTGCATTTCCTTTGAGCTCTTTCAATTCTGCTTTGCTCATAGAGCACAGCACCTTCTCTGATATGGGCACACCATGCTGGGCCGTCCTGTGCCAGTGTCTCCCATGTCACATAATCCATTCCAAAGTCTTAAGACAGACCTTGAGAGTGTCATTGTATTGCTTCTCACCACCATGTGAACACTTGCACTCTGTGAATTCTCCATAAACCAGTCTTTTTGGCAAGTGTACATTTGGCATTCAAACAATGTGGCCAGCCCATCCAATTTTCACTCTCTGCAGTAGAGTTTGAATGCTTGGAAGTTCAGTTTGAGAAAGGAACTCAGTGTCTGGTACTTTATTCTGCCAAGTGATCTACAAAATCTTTCCAAGACAATTCAGATGGAAGGGATTCAGTTTCCTGGCATTGCGCTAGTAGACTTTCCAGGTTTCACAGGCATACAACAATGAGGTCAGCAACATGGTTCTATAGACCGTCAGTTTGGTAGTTAGTCTAATACCTCTTCTCTCCCATACTTTCCTTCTGAGACTCCCAAACACTGAGGTAACTCTGCCAATGTGTGAATCAACCTCATTATCAAGGTGTACATCCCTGGAAAGTACACTACCAAGGTAAGGGAACTTATCCACAGTACTCAAAACTTCTCCATTTCATGATTTCATAATGAAGGAATTAAGACCTAAAGAGATAAAGCAATTTTCATAAGGCCACACAAATACCAAGTAGCTTAGTAGGTTGAGTTGAAACCAGAGGGTAGGTCTTGTACTAGCAACTGAAAGCTAAATTGAGGAAGAATTCAGTTCACTGCAACAAGTAAGTTTATAACCAGAGCTAGATAACTTGTGAAATACTAATTCCTTGTTAGCATCCACTAATTCAGGAATTCTTAATCTAAGGTCCACAGACCCCCTAAAGGCTCTTGGATAGATTTCAGGGGGTCTATGAGCTTGGACAAGAAAAACATACATCCTTAGAACCTTCTTAACACCCTTAGTAACAATTTAGTACAATTGATTTTCTTTGTAATTCAATGTTGGGTGTTTTATTATAATTATTATTATATTATAAAAATTATTCTGAGAAGAGGTCAGTAGGCTTCATCAGATTGCCAAAGGGGTCCATGACAAAAAAAAAAGTTAAGAATGCCTAGACTAGACATATTTAAGCAAAGGCCAGATGATCATTTGTCAGGATGTCATTTTTTTGTTGTTCAGTTGTGTCTGATCATAGCACACCAGGCCCTTCTATCCTCCGTTATCTCTCCAAGTCTGTCCAAGTTTATGTTCATTGTTTCCATGATACTATCTACCCATCTCATTCTCTACTGTTCCCTTTTCCTTTTGACTTCAGTCTTTTCCAACATGAAGGTCTTTTCCAATGAGTCTTGTCCCTTTATTATGTGGCCAAAGTATTAAAATTCAGTTCTTAGTATCTGACCTTCCAGTGAATAACCTGAACTGTTTCTTTAAGTATAGACTGATTTGACCTCCTTGCTATAGAAGAGATTAATGAGTTGGATAGTAGACTGGATTAGATAACTTCTGAGGCAGTATAAGGAAGTGCAAAGAACATGGGACTTGAAAGCAAGAGACCTGCTAAAGGGCTAGTTCTTCTATTTTTAGCTCTGTGAATTTAGGCAAACCACCTTGTTTCTCTGAGGCCTGGTTTCTTCATCTAAAAAATAAGGACAGGTAAAAACAGGAACTTGCTTGAGTTTGCACCCCAACCACCTCTAATGCCTGTAAAAAATGACTCTAAGAAAATTTTAGAGCTATAGAACCCACAAACTTGTAGAATGAAATACACCTCCAGCTAAAGTCATCCTGGAAAGCCAAAAGGAAGGGTCTATTGCACCGGACTGGAAGCAGAGTGCAGTCCCACATGGGCCGCACCAGCAAAGACCAGTAGCACAGATCAGCCAGAGCAGACCTGAGAGGACTGAATCACTGGCAGCTGTGGCAACTTCCAGACTTCTCAACCCATAAATGGCAAAGAGAAAGTAAATGATCAGTGGGGAAACTGTTGGACCTGGGTGAGAAAAGAGAAAGATCTGGCCTCAGCCCCTGAGGGGGCAGAGGTAGCAGGGAACTGGCTGCAGCAGCAAGGGAGCTGCCTCTGGAGCTCTAGGCCCAGAGATGGTGGGGGGACCAAGCAGCTGATCAGAGGGCAATTGTAGGAATCTCTTCACTGTCACTGAGGCAGGATTCTCTTGCTTTGCCCTGCTTGGATCTGGGTCACAATCTAGGGTGAGGAGGAGCACTGGTGTGGCAGAGCTTGTGCTGGCTGTGGAGAAGGAATCCTCCTTACTGTTCTGAGACAGGGGCCTAGAAGTAGCTCTTACAACAGCTGTGCAAAACCCCAGAAATCTGGGACACAGTACTCTCCACTCTGAAAGCAGAGTCCTACCATGGCAAAGAGCTTAAAAGTCAAGTAATTGGCTGGCAAGATGAAAAACAGAGAACGAGAAATAAGACTATAGAATCATCCTTTGGTGACAAAGAAGATGAAAACATAAAACCAGGAGAAAGCAAGGTCAAAATTCCTGCATGAAAAGACTCCAAGAAAAATATGAATTGGTTGCAGGCCATGGAGGAGCTCAAGAAGGATTTTGAAAATCAAGAGAATTAGAGGAAAAAATGTGAAGAGAAATGAGAGTGATGCAAGAAAATCATGAACAATGAGTCAACAGCTTGCTAAAGGAGATCCAAAAAAATACTGAAGAAAATAACACCTTAAAAAATAGACTAACTCAAATGTCAAAAGGGTCCAAAAAGCCGATGAGGAGAATGCCTTAAAAAGAAGAATTGGCCAAATGGGAAAGGAAGTCCAAAAGTTCACTGAAGAAAAGAGTTCCTTCAGAATTAGAATGGAGCAAATGGAAGCTAATGATTTGATGAGAAATCAAGATATTATATAACAGATACAAAGAATGAAAAAATAGAAGATAATGTAAAATATCTCTTTGGAAAAATAACTGACCTAAAAAATAGATTCAGGAGAGATAACTTAAAAATTATTGGACTACCTGAAAATCATGATCAAAAAAAGAGCCTAAACATCATTTTTCAAGAAATTATCAAGGAAAACTTCCCTGATATTCTAGAACCAGAGGGTAAAATAGAAATTGAAAGAATTCACCTATAACCTCTTGAAAAAGATCCCAAAAAGAAAACTCCTAGGAATATTATAGCCAAATTCTAGAGTTCACAGGTCAAGGAGAAAATACTGCAAGCTGTCAGGAAGAAATAATTTGAGTATTGTGGAAAAACAAATCAGGATAACACAAGATCTAGCAGATTCTACATTAAGGGTTTGAAGGACTTGGAATACGATATTCCAGAGGTCAAAGGAGCTAGGATTAAAACCAACAATCACATACCCAGCAAAACTGAATATAATATTCCAGAGGAAAATATGGAAATTCAAAGAAATAGAGGACTTTCAAGCATTCTTGATGAAAAGATCAAAGCCGAATAGAAAATTTGACTTTCAAATACAAGAATCAAGAGTTACAAAGGTAAACAGGAAAGAGAAATCATAAGGAACTTATTAAAGTTGATCTGTTTGGATTCCTACATGGAAAAACAATATTTGTAACTCATGAGACTTTTTTCAGTATTAGGATTGTTGAAGGGAATATATGTATATATCTGTGTGTATGTATGTATGTCTACGGGTGTGTATTTGTGTATATGTATATATAGACAGAGATCACAGGGTAAGTTGAATACAAAGGGATGATATCTAAAAAATAAAATTAAGAGGTAAGAGAGGAATATATTGGGAGAAGGTGAAAGGGAAATAGAGAATAGGATAAATTATCTCCCATAAAAAAAGGCAAGAAGAAGCTGTTACAATGGAGGGGAAGAGCAGGGAGCTGAAAGGTGTTAAGTCAACCTTACTTTCATTGGATTTGGCTTAAGGAGGGAATAACATACACCCTCAACTGAGTATTTTACCCTACAGGAAAATAGCGGAGAAGAGTATAAGAGGGGAAGAGGATAGAAGGGAGGGCAGACTTGGGGAGGGAGTAACCAAAAGCAAACAGTTTTGAAAAGGGGCAGGGTCAAAGGAGAAA
Organism: Petaurus breviceps papuanus; assembly: GCF_028583685.1. Classification (NCBI taxonomy): domain Eukaryota; kingdom Metazoa; phylum Chordata; class Mammalia; order Diprotodontia; family Petauridae; genus Petaurus; species Petaurus breviceps. The sequence continues at coordinate 19,823,415 of NW_027187391.1, forward strand.
ACAGAATAAATGGGGGCAGGATAGGATGGAGGAAAATATAATTAGTCTCTCACAATATGACTACTATGGAAATGTTTTGCATAACTATGCATGTATAACCTATATTGAATTGCTTGTCTTCTCAATGAGGTGGGTGAGGAAGGAAGACGGGAGAGAATCTGGAACTCAAAGTTTTAAAAAAATGGTAAAAAACTCTTTCTACATGAAATTGGGAAATAAGATATATAGACAATGGGGGATAGAAATCCATCATACCCTACAAGAAAGTAAGGGGAAAGGAGGTAAGGGTGAAATAGGTGGGGATAGAAAAGAGGGCAGAATGGGGGAAGGAGTAATCAGTATGCATGTCATTTTGGGATGGGAGTAGAGTAGAGATGGGGAGAAAATTTGGAACTCAAAATCTTGCGGAAATGAGTGTTGAAAACTAAAATAAATAAAATTTAAATGAGAAAAATTTTTTTTAAATGTACTTAGATTAAAGAAAAATAAAGGTAATACCCCTTGGCCTATTTGCTTTAAAGTGTTATTGGGAGGATCAAATGAGATGATATGTACTTAGAAAACTATAAAGTATAGCAATTATGCCAAGATGCTTAATTACAGTGGGTAATATCCCACTCATCTTTCAGATTCTATGTATCTGTGATCATGAGATTACAGACAACGCAGGTCAGAGAGAAGGTCCTTTGTTTTAATGTTAAGTCATTGGAATCTTTCATCTCTTGGATAGGTTCTCAAATAGTACTCAAAGACTTATAAAACATTTAAGTTAGGAAAGAATCTGAGAGGCAGCATGGCATATTGGCTACAATGCTAGCCTTAGGTTAGGATGACCAGGATTAAGTTACATACTGGCTATATGATACTGGGCATTTCATTGAATTTCAAAGTATTTAGGTAATACTCTGTAAGACTTTAAGTTACAGAAAAGGTAATATTTCCTTCATTAATAAAGGGAGTGTCCCCATCTAGGAGTTTCTCAAATTAGTGAAATCATAGGTCTAATTTTTAACCCAATTCTTACAAAAAAGGTAGTTTGAAACTTATTAAAGTTTGTGACAAAGCTTTAAGTAAATTCCAAACCAACCAGGCAAATTTTTCCTGAGTAGATTGTAAGCTCCTCAAGTACAAAGATAGATATTCATCTAATTTTTCATTTTGTCCCAATACCTAATAGTGAATTTCAATAGCAGCCTCTTAATAAGTAGTTTTTGGTTTAGACTGGGTTGGAGACCAGAGGAAGAAGTAGTTTTAAGATATTCGTAGGAAAGAGAGGACTAGGGAAAATTAAAAGTTAGGTAAAAATAACTTGATAATACATAGAAATCAGGAACTGTGAATTAAAGCCTTACAAAGAGATATTAAATGTTTCTTCCAGTGAGTCAAGAGAAAAAATTATTGAACTAAGAAAATTAGTTAAATTAGTTAACAATAAAATCCATATCATTTTCAATTCTATGCATATATACAGATATATGCATATATGCACATATTTGATAATTGAAGTCTATGACTATGAGTTGGTTCATATATATGTGTGTGTGTATAAAATATCTGTGTATATATAATATATATGCATAAGGCAAATTATATGTGTGTGAATGTATTATGTGCATATTATATGTATACATTATATATATAATTTGCCTTATCAAAATATTGACCATTTCATTCATTTTCCTGGGAGTGTAAGCCACATGTAGTGTTAATACTTTGATGGAGAGGGGGCTTTTGCTGTTTTTCAATCACTTTTCAGTCATGTTCAACTCTTTATGAACCCATTTGGGGTTTTCTTGACAAACATACTGGAGTAGTTTGCCATTTCCTTCTCCAGATAATTTTACAGATGAGGAAACTGAGGCAAGCAGGGTTAAGTGACTTGCCCAGGGTTACATAGCCAGTTAGTGCCTGAGACCAAATTTAAGTGTTCTTGACTCCAGGGTAGGCCCTCTAGATACTGTGCCACCTAGCTGCCCTGGGAAGACATTACAGTTCAGGTTCTCTTGGCTCCCAACCTTTTGTTTAGCAGATTAATAGCAGTAATGAGATCACCCTATGTTAGCCCAGTTAGTACATTTCATTATAACACAGAGAGAATAAGGCCAAGATCAGGATTTCAATATTAGCCTTGCTCAGTGGCAAGGCAACAACCTTTAGCTTTAAACTTTAAAATTTCTCAGAGGTGTGCCGTGGTTACAGGAATCTGGATGAGACATTTTAGATGATCACTGTATGTTTCTCACCAGCACTGGAAAAATAACTCAAAGTATATGCCCTGATGACAAATCAGTATCATTATCTTTGTTAGAGAACTTTATTACTAAAATTTGAGTTAGAAAATAATTATATTGTTATTATCATATTATAGGGAAATTGTGTTGTCATCATTGTAAAACAGCATCAATGTTATTATTATGTTATGGAGAGGTAGCATTTTTCCTAGATCTTTCTTGATTTAATTCAAGTCTATTTTATGCATGGGAAATCTCAAATCCATATGTGCTAAATGGCAAAAGAAAGTTCATACCAAGTCCATGATTGGATATAGAATGGAATTGACTCCAGAGGACAAAGTCCTGTTCTTTTGACCTTCTTGTCAATATTCATGTCAAAATTCTATGATTCAAAGTCATCTTAGTAGCAGCAGATTGACAGAGTATCTGTGAACTATTGAAAATATAATTGAGGTCTGTCTGGAATCTTTTTCTGCATTTAAATGCTTATACTGTGGGACTTTGCAATGATCCTCTTCATCTTAAAGTAGTTTCTGGTGGGTCTGTTTGGGTTTTGGGGGCTTTATTTACTATTGTTTCTAAAGGAACATAGGATTTAGAGCTACAAGGAATCTCAGAGGCCATTTGGTCAAACTCCCTTACTTTCCTAAGGAAACTGAGACCCAGGAAGGTTAATTGATTTGTTCAAGATTGTTTTTGTACTTAGTCATTGTCAGAGGTGGTATTTTTACTCAGGTCTTCTCACTCCACAGGTAGTGCTTTAGTTTTTATAAAGTATCAGTGGATATGTCCTACAAATATTGATATGGAAATCAATAATGGCATAATGGAAATATAATGGTATAATGAAAAGAGAGTTTTCCTCTATAGTCAGGGGACCTGAATTCAAATCCCACCACTAATGATCATTATCTGTGTGGCTTTGGACAAGTTATTTAAGCTCCCTGAGACCAAGTTTTCTCATTTGTAAAATGAGGGGTTGAATTATTTGACCTCTGAGTTCCCTTCCAGATCTATACCCATGATTCTATGATATAGATAGGTATGCATGTTAAGAAATAAAATTATATAGCATTCAGGATATACATATATACACATATGCATATACATGTATGTATGTGTAGATCCATGTGTGTGTATATATGTGTATATTTGTATGTATATGTGAAAGAACAAATTTGTATATGGTATTGGGAAGCACTCTAATAATGATGTAGCATTACCAAAAAGTGTGACTAGGTCAAGTTTAAGCACAAAATTTCTTTTTTTTTTTTCTTTTCAGTCCGGAAGGATATAGTTCGTATCCTCTCTGACCTTGATGTGGAAGTTAAAGACATAACTGACTCTTATGATACTAAATGTTTCCTTCAGCTCCTATCCACTGAAGATCTTTTTGAAAAGACTACTAAGGAATTCCCAATGGCAGTTGAAGTGATAGAAGGACCTCAAGGGAATCCATTGGCCAGTGGCTTATTGCAACCTGGAAAAACCATTGTCATCCACAAAAAATACCAGGCATCAAGGATCTTAGCTTCAGAGATCAGAAGTGATTCCCCCAAAAGGCATTTCTTGATTCCAACTAGCTACAAAGGTAAATTCAAGCGGAGACCTCGGGAATTCCCTACTGCCTATGACCTGGAGATAGTGAAGAGTGACAAAGAGCAGCTCCATGTGGTGGCCACGAAAGGCTTTGATTCCCCTTATGAGGAATTGTCATCTGTGTCTGTGGGGGACCAGTTTTTAGTTCAACGCTCACAGACCAGTGAAGTTCTGTGTAAGGGGATCAAAAAGGAAGTGGGTGTTCTGGCTTGTGAAAAAATCCTCAAACAGGCCTATGAGCCTGTTCTTTTACCTCTGTACATGGAAGGCAGCTTCATAGAAGTGATTCACGACAAGAAGCAGTACCAACTTTCCAAGTTGTGTGCTCAGTTTCGCTTGCCTTTCAATGTCAAGGTCTCTGTGAGGGACCTTTCTGTTGAAGATGACATTTTGGCTGCCACACCTGGCCTGCAGCTGGAGGAAGAGATCACAGATTCTTATCTTCTCATCAGCGACCTTACTAACCCCAGTGAAAGCTGGGAGATTCCTGTCAGTCGCTTGGGTATGTCTGTCCAATTGGTTAGCGGTACAGTTGATGTCATTGATTCATTTCCAATCCGAACCACCATAGAAGAGATCAGTGAAGAACAGTATTACATGATGAGGAGGTATGAAAACCTAGCCTTACACCCACCACCTCGGCCCCCAAAAAAACCCTCCATAATGGAAAGGAAACCAGATTTTCTTGCTCCTCCCAAGCTAAATATCATGGATCCACCAAAGTCTCCCAAGGTAGGCCTATGTTTCTTTAACTTATCCCTTGAACTGTCTACTGGAGGAGACTTCATTGCTTGTCTTTATTTAATTTACTTTTTGCTTACTTGCCTTTTCTTCTTGCCATATTTGAAATGAAGCTTTACGACTCACATTAGAGGAATGAGCCCCTACAGAGCATAAGCTGCTACAGTCATGTATTTAGATGCTTAAACACGGGATGTTGTGTGAGGTTTCTGCTGAATTAGGAGTAACAGGGATGGCATTTGTATATAAGGACTCAAATTGCCATTTCAATGGTGGTTTTGGTAATTATGAGTGTTTTATAAGGTATCTTAACAGCAAATCAATTTCATTCTGGAAGCACTGAGTGTTTTCATCTAGGTAGTGTCGTTTTAATACTTTATCTAGGAAATGAGTACACAATAAACTCCACTGCTTTTGGGGTAGCTGGTAGCATAAGCAATAACACTTGTCTTCATTTTGTTTTATGTTAGGAAAGATGGAAAATGGCTTGGCGAAACTGTGTGCAGAAATGGGAACAGCATCTGCCCACATTCTGTCTATCTTAGCCAGAGCTGTAATCATTCCCTCTTCCATTCAAAAACAAAATCAATAAAATTGCAGACAGTTTGGGATCATTAGAGTCAATAGTACCATCAGCAACTTAAAGATTTTCTACTGGAGCAACTTCATTCTTTCCTGAGCTAGTTGCCCTTTGGTTGCTGCCTGGATGCTGGTTGAAAAGAATTTAACCTTTAGCTTGTCATGAGAGAGATTGGTGCCCACTTTTAGATTGTAGAGGTATAGAAGGGGTAGAGAGCTTTGATCTGGCAGATGTTGTAGAAACAATTAGCATGACAAAGAGATGGGGATGTTTACTTTGTTTTTGAATGATAGCCTCAGGCTTTAAGTATCTAGATAATGAAATGCTTTTAAACTCAGTTGCCAAGATTACATTCTGATAATATCTAGGAGACATCTAGAATGGATTTATAAACTCCTCTTCTGTGAAAATTGAACCTGTAGGAATTTTCTTTGCTTAAGAATGTTAGGTTGATTTCTGGCTGGGTGACAATTTTATCCCAAAGAATGCTGATTAAGGGATTATTGTTAAACTGGAGAGAGGTCTCTAAAGCCTCTAAAACCAAGGGCTCTGTCCTTGGTCCCTGAATTTTTCCACGTTTTTATCAATGACTTGGCTGAAGGCAAAGAATGAAGGCATGTCAATCAGATTCATAGAAGGTACAAAACTGAGAAAGAATTACATACTGGATGACAGAATCAGGACTCAAGATGACTTCACTCAGAATGATGGACCAAAATCAACAGTAATTTATCAGTAATGAATATAATGTCCTATTTTTCATTTAAAAAAAATTGTCATGTATACAGGAGAGGAGTGTCTTAATAACAGTTCACATAAAAAGAAAAAAAACAAACTTTGAAAACTTAAAAAAAAACTAAGACTATGATTTCATTGGAGTAAGGAACTCCCAGTGGGGAAATTTCCTTTCCCAATGCAGAATCTTACTTGACTTTGTAATCTATAGTCTTAGAATGATACCCATGGAGGCTGAGTGATTTGTCCAAGGTCATATAGAAAGTATATTTCAGAGGTAGAACTTCAATCTAGGTCCTCCTAATTTTGAAGTTGACTCTCTCTTCATTATTTCACTCCAAGAATGGATAGATAGATAGACTTTATTGAATAGACCTTAAACTGTCTTTTTTATATAGTAAAAGGCTTGTGCAGATTAAAAGAGACAATTCCCACTATCCTGGGTGGTGGCCAAACTGTATATGGAGTCATTATAAAAAAATTAATAATAACCACAATAATAACTGGCATTTATAAAGTGCTTTGAGGTTTGCAAAAATGGTTAATAGATATTATATCATTTTATCCTCACAACTCTGGGAGGCAGGTGTTATTACTATCCTCATTTTATGCTTGAGGGAACAAACAGGCAAAGGTTAAGTGACTTGTCCAGGATCATACCACATGGTATGAAGCTAGATTAAACTCAGGTCTTTCAGGCTCCTAGTCTAGTGCTCTATTCATTGGACCATCTAGATGCCTCTGAGTAATATGTCTAGTTCTTTTTTTTTATGTTTGGACTATACAATTTTTTTTTATTAACAGCTTATCCTTAATTTATGATGCCTCATTTTATATTTGTTTACAAAGCAAATTATCCACTAACTTCTATGAAAGACAATATATCTTGCAGCCTTGTTAAGAGAAAAAAATTATTTTCAATATTGTTTTCTTCCTAAAACCTCAACATTCTAGTTCTAAGCACAATACTTTAGGAGAGACTTTGACAATGCAGGGGTGGGAGGTAGGGGAGTAATAAAGTTGTAACTATTTTTTTTTTCTCACTTGGAGTGAAAACAGTTAGGAAAGAGGAGAGGAATCATAGAAGGCAGAATAACCATGAGTACAAATGTAGGAGGAGAAGGGTCTAGTTGTCACTCCTGTGACGTTTGAGAGAGGTGAGCCTAAGATTGTAGTGACATAGCAACAGGATGGGCATGGGAACTGCATGTGATAGGAGATTGGTCATACTGAGGAGGAAATCCTGACCCTTCCCATACTCCCCTATGAAAGTACCTAGGGTACCTTTTGCCTCATACTTTTATTGCTCAGGATGGTAAGAAATCTTAAAACCACATCATATGAAATCAAGGAATATTAGAAAAAGAAGGGATTTTAAAGGTCATCTAACCCAACACTTTCATTTTATGAATGAGGGAATTGAGACTCAGAGAGATAAAGTGACTTGCTAGAGGTAATACTGTAAATGGAAGAAAGATGTTATAATGGGAATTTGTCTTGAAAAAATTATTCCTCCCTAACATGTATACATGTTCATGTATGCCCCCCCACACACATACAGTTTGTGTTTGACCCCATTGGAATTATAAAGCCACTTGCTTTCAACATAATGCAAGGAACCAGAGGAAATCATTTAGAGAAAACACTTAGGATTTTGGATCATGTTGTGAATGCAGTTTTAAGTATGGAGATTTTCCCCCCTCTAAAGATAGTCAGCTTTTAAGGCTTCAAACTCACTTAAAAATGCCTCATTACACACTGAGAAGAGAGTTTCAGATGCCTCATTAATAGAAGTTTACTTTTACCTTCCCAATGGGTCATTAACCTTATTAGATCATTTCTTGTGTTATTAAGTTATTGGGCAGATATATGGGAAGTCTGAGTGTACAAGTATCTAAAGGACACTAAGCTCTGGTCAAATCTTTACTCTAAATTATTTATATTACCTTATTCAGTACTTCACAATTCATAGAATCACAGCCTTATAGCAGACTTTAAAGGTTATTGAATCTATACTCTACAATATCTCTGGCAATTTGGTCACTATTCCTTTGTGTGAAGATGTTCAATTGGGGCGAAACTAAGACACTTCCCAAGGCATCCCAGTCTACTTGTGAACAACTCTAATTGCACTAGAGAGTAGCAAATAAACAAAAAGAAAAGAAAAATTCTATCATATTCATAAAATAGATGAACTTTGTAATATTTTGGCCATGGTTTTAGATAAAGCTTCAGACTTTGTCTACCATCCACAATTTTCATTAGAATCACAGTTTCCTATTTTTAAAATTTTTATTAAAGAAAATTATTTCTATAATTCACTTAAACTATCATTTTTGATGGTTTCCTATTGTATTTTTCCTCTAAGACTTCCCTTTTGAGGGTTCAACAGTAGTCCACTGGAATGTTTTGATTCTGCTTGTCCAAATATTGCTTTTCTCTTTTGAGATTTCCTGATGGGCACATTCATTTCCTGTGCTCCTTACTTGATTACAACTAAATTTCTAGGGCAGAAGTCCAACTATGAACCCAAGAAACAGAACTTGAGTCACTCATTATATCTCATAGCATTGTAAGCTTTGAAAGTAAAAATTTATTGATAAGTTTACTAAAAGATATTGTTCACTTTAAAAACTGGTTTTAGAGGCAGGTCTATCTGCCTCAGTTTCCTCAATTGTCAAATGAGGATAATAATAGAAACTACTTCTCAAGATTGTTGTGAAGATAAAATGAAGCTGAAAGACCAACATCTAAGTCTGAAAAAGAGGGAAGGAAGGAAGGAAGGAAGGAAGGAAGGAAGGAAGGAAGGAAGGAAGGAAGGAAGGAAGGAAGGAAGGAAGGGAGGGAGGGAGGAAGGAAGGGAAGGAGGGAGGGAAGGAAGGAAAAAATATTCATTTAGTACCTACTATGTGCCAGGTATTGTGCTAAGTTCTTTATATACATTATCTCATTTGATCTTCACAACAACTTTGCGAAGTAGAGTCTGTTATTATCCCTCCCTCCCTCCCTCCCTTCCTTCCTTCCTTGCTTCCTTCCTTCCCTCCCTCCTTTCCTCCCTCCCTCCTTCCTTCCTTCCTGATTTTGATGTTGGCCTTTCAACTTTATCCGATTATTTCTTAAAATATTAATCTTTTATCACGTCCTACTTCTTAAGCACTTATAACTATTATCTCTTTGAACACTGATTTTTAGAAATTTGTCTTTTTATTTATTGGGGAGATTTATTTTTCAGATAAAGAAAATCTGCATAATTTCTATGGCCTTGATAATTTTTTTCATCAAACTAAGTTTAATTGATGTTTTTAAGACTATTCGTTTGCTTGCCACAATTTTTTTCCTTGAATCATTTCTTTCCTTTAATGCCAATATTTTTGTAATAGTAGTTTTTCTGTCTCCTTTTTCATAAATAAAATATCAGTATTTAGTCCACCCAAATTGTAATCCTAGAAAAAAATAAACACATTTAGATCATTATAGATATTCTGAGACCACTTTTCATGCTTTAATGAAAAGTTTATTATTTTGAACATACATTATTGGAAAAGAAGTTACCTCTTTATAAGCTAAAAGCTAACCTTGAATTTCACATGTTAAGAACATGAATGAATTATTAAAAGAGGATCTGAAAATAGAAAAATCACTTCAAATGGGCAATCACCATTTTGCTTGTCTCCTACCTTGTCATACCATCTCATTGTTACATTTGAATCAATTCATCTTCTTAATCCAAATTACAAGATTTTCATAGGGTAAGAACAGGCAGATTTAATTTTTCTTTTGTGTAAAACAAATCTTATAGCTTATGGTGGGTGTTGATATTGAATGGTATGCTTAGAAATGCAGGTAATCATCAATATATTTATTTAGCAAAACAGTCAGTTATTGAATGATGTATTTGTTTTCTTCACTTCATTTAATCTGACCATCCATGCTATTTATCAATCTTTAACCCTCAACTTTTCAGCAAAATTCATTTAGAAAGTTTAGGAGCCTCTATTTCTCTTACTTGCTTCTAAACTTTTTGCAATCTGACTTTTAGTATCATTATTCACCTACATTGGCCTAGTTGCTAATCTTTGAGCAAGATACTCCATCCCTTATCTCTTTGCCTTGTCACTGGTTGTCCCTCATGCTTGAAATGCTCTCTCTCTTCCCCACCCCACCCCCACCTCACAATTTCCCTGACTTCCTTTAAGATTCAGCTCAAATTCCACCTTGTGAAGGAGGCCCAGTAATATACACTAGCATCTATAAGGTGCAAAACATTTGAGAAAACAGAAACTAGAAATAACAATCATGTTTAGCAAATACCTGACATAATTTCACTGTATTACTTGTGTGAGTATATCTTACTCTGGTCTTCCATATAGCATATTGTATCAGCAATGCCATATTCACAATGCCTATAGAGATTACAAATAT
>NW_027187391.1:19833735-19879150 GCF_028583685.1 Petaurus breviceps papuanus
ACGTCCATGGGGCATGGGAGATCTTTAAATCCCATAACCCTTACATTTATAAACAGGGATTTCATCCAGAACACAAGAAGAATCCAAATATTGATTTCTCACTACTCCTCCTCAACCATATCATTCTTTGTTATTGTTTTACAATATATAATTTATGTTAAAATAAATAAAATATTCAATATTGATGGATGATAGACAAATTACATTTATGTTTTATGAATTCACGATCCAAATATTAATTAAAACACCAAAATGTGAATTATTAGGAAGTTTTTTCCTTATATCTCATAGCCCCAAACTATCTCTCTGCCACTTCTAATCATTGTTCCTAGGTCTACCTCTAGGTCAAGGATTTACTTTTGCTTTTCTTTTTAATCTCCTTCCATCAGTACAATGCCTGGTACTTAGAAGGCCCTTAATAAATGCTTAGAGACTGACTAGGGGCCAACAAAACAAGCTTATTTTTTTCTTCCTTCAGTAGTCTTTCAAATGATCCCCTGCCCATCCAAGAATTCTTCTCTTCTGTCTCTAGTTCCTTCAAATTATTTTCAAAAGATTTGGTCTCTAGCCCCCTCAACAACCCTCCTCCTTTTTTTTTTTTTCCTGACCTAGCTCCCCATAGGGCAATTCCTTAAATGTAGCATAATACTGAAATGAATACAATATTTTAGATTGTGACCTTAGGGCAAAACACAGAACCTCCTATGTTCTAGATACGGTGCCTTTCTCAAATGTAACCTAAAATCAACTTGCCTTTTTTTTTGTTCCCATGTCATATGATTGGTTTTTATTATACTCATAGTACACTAAAACTCTTAGATCTATTTTCACACTAGATGTTTTCAGTCACACCTTGCCCATTCAGTTCTTCTAAAGTAGATTTTTTTTAAATGAGCAAAAGATTTTATAGTGATCATTTTAAAATTTTACCTTATTATGGGGCAGCTAGGTGCCACAGTGAATAGAGCACCGGCCCTGGAGTCAGGAAGACCTGAGGTCGAATTCAGCCTCAGGCACTTAACACTTACTAGCCATGTGACCTTGGGCAAGTCACTTAACCCAATTGTCCTGCCCTCCCCCTCCAAAAAGCAAGAAAAAATTATCTTATTAGACTTAACCTATCAGTGTAGCCTCTTCTTGGATCCTGAATTATGCAAGCCAAGGCTTTTCTCTTCCAGGTGTGTCAGCTATCAATTTCATAAGCATATCATCTATGCCTTCATCCACATTATTGATGAAAATGTTGGTAACACAGGGCCAAATACAGAGCAGAGACCCCTTTTTAAATTATACCTACTCATCAATGTCGCACATTTTGGGGGATCTGGTGCTTTAACCAGTTCTGAATCCAGCTAACTGTAGATCATATCAGAGACTGTCAAATACTCTTTTGAAACGATGTTGTACTATGCCTACCCCAGCCTCCTGGTCAGCTAGTTCAGCATCCCTGCCAAAAAAGAAAGAAAATTTTCTACTCTGCCTGTTTCAGTTAAGCCATGCTGACTCTTATTAATCATTGCTACCCTTTCTAGGTGCTCACAAACCATGTCTTTAAGAATAATAATAAATATAATAGTAATAACAATAATAACAATATATTCTAGACTTTGCTAGGCGTTCATCAACTTCATAGTCAATCCTTTGTAGGCTCCCTATTTTCCTCTTTTTTGAAAATTGAGATAGATGTTCTTTGGCACCCCTTCCACTCTCTATGGCTTTTTGAAGATCAGTGATAATAATTTGGTTACCATGTCTTCATTTAGAAGCCTTTTGCATTGTAGGAGGTATTTCATCCTAAACTTGTTACTTGGATTCACTAGAAACAGGTAGGGACTTTCTTAATGTTATTTCAGTTATTCTGGGTTTTGAGGCAAGAGTAATCATTTTTCTTGTTTTCTTTTCTATCTAAAGATCATTCTTTTGGTGGAAAAAAAGCAAGCTAAGGGATAAATCATTTTGCCTTCTTTTTCTTATCTATTATCATTAGTCCATCTCCCCAGAGCAGAGGTTTTATCTCTTCCTTGATCTTCCTTTAGCCCCGACATAACTACACCCTCCTCGTTTTGTTATTCTTCACCAGCTTCATCTCCTTCTGAATTCTAGCCTTCTAAAACCATTCTTTCAGGATCACGTCATGTCTTTGCATTCATCCTATTACTTCTTGCTTTGGCATCCATCTTTTATGTTTCTCTTTTATTTTAAAGTTACTTGATGAAATACTTTTAAACATCTTCCCTTTCTCATCAGAATCACTTGTTTATTAATTTAGAAAGTTTTAGAAATTTAGCTGAACCATAATTGGGGCAGAGTGACTAGATTATCCCAAGGGGTAAATGTCTGGAGAAGTGGTGGTAGGCATACTTCCTTCCTTTGTTGATCTTCTCTGGCTCTATGTAGCCCTTACAGGTTACTCTAGCCCCCTAGAGGCAATCTTCCCCCACTACCATATCTCTGGCCTGTTGCTTCTTTCTACCTTCTGATCCTTCTGTGGATGAAGATTATTGACCATGCACAGGGGCTACAGGTAGACTTTTTTGTGAGATGGGACAGTCATTTTTTTTTTTAAAGCAATTGGGGTTAAGTAACTTGCTCAAGGTTACACGGCCAGTTTTTTCTGGGTGTGGTGCTAAGTATCAGAGCTCTGATTCATCCCGACTCTGGGGCCCTGCTCTTACTCGCTGTACCACCTGGCCGCCCCAGGACAGTCATTTTACTTATGTAACTTCAGCGGCTCAGGGTAAACTATCCTTTGTGTACTCCCTCTCCCCAATCTCCACTTAACTAAATTTGTCCTGGGTGCCAGAATTCCGAATTATAGAACTGAAAATAAGAACCTATGTGAAGAGGTTAAAGAACAGGGACCAGTTATCATAGAAGGTTGAGGACTGATTTCATATTTATCTTAAATCTTTTGAGGGATTAAAGTAGTATAAGATAATAAATCACCAATATTCATCTTTGAAAATAACTGAATAAATACAAATATACTAGGGCTGAAGTAGGAGGGATTTAGGCTAGTTTTTCCCCAAATTTAGTTTTAGTTTTTCAAGGCATAAAAAGGGATCATACTGATTGACCTGTGTTTATTGACAGTATGGATAAAAACCTCACTGTCATAGTCACATGTGTTGTTCATATGACTCAGAGTCATAGTGTTGGTTTAAGTTCTAAAAAATAAAGTAGACTATGTAAGAATCCCAAGCAACCATCCCAAACTAGAACTTTTGGTTCAGTTTAAAGAACACTGACTTTGACTTGAAAAGACGCAGGTTATCACAGCTCTGTCTCTTGCTAACTTGTTAATGTTATGGGGAGTCATATAACCTCTCTGTGCCTCTATTACCTTATCTATAAAATAAAAGATTTGACTAAATGGGCCCCTCAGGTCCTTTCCAGCTCTCACTCTGTGATCTTTTGATTTAAGGTCCTATGATTCTTAGTTTCTAGTTGAAGTTTAGAATCTGTAGGGTTTTTACAAGAGCTAAAATCTAGGGAAGGAAACCCTAGGTACCTTCAAATAGTACAATCAGGAAAGGATGAATACATGGGCTTGTAGAATTCCTTTGGAGTCAGGGACAGGGCTTAATGAACAATTCAGTTATTCTCTCTGGAGAAAAGGAATGCAGTATAACCAGACTGCTTTAGCTTTAAGGAAAAATATGTTTCTAATAATGATAGTTGTTTGTCCATCTAAAAGTTCATGAAATCTGTTCCTATGAAAGTTTTGCGGAACAAGACAGATACTTGGCTATTTGGAGAGAGGAAGAAAAATGTTTCACATGATGCTGTCTGAAAATTAGAGCCTGAATTGGATCAGGGAATCTCCAACCCCAACTACAAGGCTCACTTGACTGCTTTTAGTTCTCCTTTGTTCAGATGAATATGTAATCAGATGAACAAGTATTTGTGAAGAGAAACAATGATTTTGATGGTAGTGGCACAAATAGATGAGTGCTATAAATTTAAAACAGACACATAGTGTGAGTTTGAGAATACTGGTTGTCCCAGCAAAATCCCTTCTAGGATGATGTTGTAATGAACAGTAAGTATACTCGGAATCTGGAAACCTATAAATTCTACTTCTTCTCACTGGCAACATTTTAAAGGGATAAATGGGAGTCAATTCAAGAAGCACTTATTAAGTGCCTACCATATGCTAGGAACTGTGTTAAGAAATGGGGATTCAAAGAAAGCGCCCCCCCCTCCTCAAATACAACCCTTCCTTCACCCAAGGAGCTCTAATGGGGAAGACAAGAACTATGTATAAAGATGATATGTACAGAATAAATTAGAGATAATCACAGAGGGAAGGCAATAGCGTTAAGGGGAATTGGAAAATGCTTCTTGCAGGAAATGGAATTTTAGCTGAGACTAGAAGGAAGTCAAGAAAGCCAGGAGGTAGAGATGAAGAGGGAAAAATGGTGAGAATGTCTGGAGTTGGGAGATGGGCTATGTTGTGCCAGAAAACAAAAAGAGAGGCAGTGTCACTGAATCTCAGAGCACTGGTAGGGGAATAAGAATTAAGAAACCTGGAACGAGGTGGGGAGGGGGAAGGGGTGCTGGTTGTAAGGGGCTTTAAAAACCGAAGGATTTTTTATCTGATCATGGAGTTGTATTTATTATATATTAATAACTAGAGGAAAGAAATAAGTATTATATTTTTGTTATTTAGTCATTTTCCATTGTATATGACTCTTTGTAACTCCGCTTGGGGTTTTTGTAGCAAAGATACTGGAGTAGTTTGTCATTTCCTTCTCCAGTTCATTTTACCAATGAGAAACTGAGTCAAACAGGGTTAATTGACTTACCTAGGATCCCATAGCTAGCAAGCACCTGAGGCTGGATTTGAACACAGGTCTTCCTCACTCCAGGCTAGGTACTCTCTTCACTGCTCTACCTAGCTGCCCAAAAGCATTTATATAGCACCTACTATATGCCAGACACAGTGAACTCTACAAATATTATTTCATTTGATCCTCACAACAGTCCTGAGAGGTAGATAATATTCTATTGTTATTACCATTTTATAGTTGAGGAAACTGAGGCAAAAAAAGAGGTTATGTGACTTGCCTAAGGTCACAAAGATAATAAATATTTGAGACTATATTTGAACTCAGATCCTTAACTCCAGGGACAGTGCCTTCCCCATCTATTATATTTGAAACTTGGATTTATTGATTAGGAGTATGACATGGTTAGGTCTGTACTTTAAGAAGGCCAATTTGATGGTTGGTTGGAGGATAGACTCTCATGAAGATAGACTTGAGTCAGAGAGAAAGCAAAATTGCTCAAGCTGCATTCCAGAAATGATTTTTGGCCTACTGCAGGCTGCTAGTAGGTGAGGCTGTGTCAGAATTCCTTTCCACTAGCTTGACAAGCATACACTCACAATGGGGGCTTGGATTGTCAAAGATATATATGACTTTGACTGCTGAGTGCCACACCAGAGAAATGTAACTCCTGCACTCTGATGAAAAAGCCTATAATCAGATAGGGAAAACAAATGTGGGATTGGAAGGGAGAGTATTTCAGTCTCTTCAGAGATTTCAACTGGGGCCTGAAAACTGGCATATGAGAAACATTACCTAGCCACTTCGAGCCCCAGAGTACAGTTTGTCGCCTGAGTTTCCAAATATTGATCAGACAAGAACCCACAAAGGAAAGATTAAGGCAGAGAGTTAAGGAGACGATTGTTCTGTGTTGAGTATGGGGGAGGGGTGTGAAACACTTTTGGAACCCAAGTTGGAGAAAGAACTGAAAAAGGAGATGATGGTTTTCTATTAGGGTCTGAAAGAGCAGCTCTGCAGCTGCTGCTTATGTTAGGGAATCACTTCTGATTGTTTGTGACAGCAGAAGTAGCTGATAAGTGCCAAAGACAGAAATCCACAGTCTCCCAGGCATTGTCCAGACCTTTGGAGCATAACACTGTACCCACCAGACTGGCATTTACAGGCTTTTAATCATGAATGCCCTGTCATCTCTGGCAGTGGTTTTGTTAACGAGCTGCTGAATGAGTCATCCTTGTGTCTGAATGTGTAGCAGGTCTGGGATTTGAATAAGTTCTGATGTCTGCCCCAAGCTTTAGGATCTTCTCTTTTTTTTAATGTTGAAGCCTGTACTCTGTCTTCCCTGTGAATGCAAGAAAATATACTCTTCTATGACCAAGTGTCACCAAAGTATTTCTATTTTCTAGGAGCCGATAAAGATTCATGATTTTGGGTTCAATGTCTCATAGTACATAAGGAGTGAACTGATCTCAATAAATAAGCCCTTTTAAGAAATATCAGGATCATTGAATTAAGAACTGGCTTGGACTCCAGAGGTAATTTAAAGTCAACAAGCATTGATCAAGGGTTTACACTGTTTTGGGTAATGTGCTAAGCACTGGAGATAGAAATGCAAACAAAAAAGACAGTATCTGCCCTCAAAGAGCTTAATGGGGAAAATCAAAGGTAAAAAGGAGATGAAAAGGAGGTAGGAGGTACTCATGGCATCATGGTGGTAAAGTCTAGAGAGTAAAGCATGGCTCACCCAGGGATTTTCTCAACATGGAAACTTTGGGAGAAGGGGGCATGACTGGACCCCATTTTTTTTTTTGTACCATGGGAATACAGTGTAGAGCCTAGATCTGTGATTTTATCAATAGGGTAACTCTGGCATGAGGAAACTCCCTCTACCAATCTGTTTTTTTTTTGTTTGTTTTTGGAGGGGCATTTGGGGTTGACTTGCCCAAGGGCACACAGCTAGTAAGTGTTAAGTGTCGGAGGTCACATTTGAACTCAGGTCCTTCTGAGTCCAGGGACAGTGCTCCATTCACTGAACCACCTAGACGCGACTCCCTCTACAAATCTGGATAGATATTTTCTCTGCAACTTAAACTCTTAGAGATTGCCTAGAGACCTAAGAGGTTAAGTGACTCACTCAGGGTTAGACAGTCAGTATGTATAAGAGTTAGAACCTGAGACCAAGCACCCTATCACTACTTCTCCTTCCCCTCAAATTTCATACCTCCCAAAATAGCTTAAATTTATACAATATAAGGTGTCCCAAAGTAGGCTTTAAGCTTTAGTAACTTCAACCTGCGCTAAGGCTTTTGGGACATGCTCTTTAGAGTTTTTTTTTAAAGTTTCTTATTTAAAGTTACTTTTCCAGTAATTGCCATGTGAAGTCAAGTAATATAATTATCATTACCCTCATGCATTCATTCAACAAACATTTATTACTTATGTACTATGTGCCAAGCGCTTGGCTAGATGCTGGGAATACAAAGAAGAAAAATGAAATTAACCCTGCCCTCCTGTCACTCAAGGAGAATGCTTTCCGCATTCTTTCCTTTTATAGATGAAGAAACACAGTCTCATAGAGGTTGAGACTTGCTTATAGTCATGGATAATTAAATGACAAGATCAAAAAAAGTGCCAATCTCAGGTTTCCAGAATGGAAGTTCAATATGCCTCCTCCAGAGCTGCTGGGTGACGCAGTGGATACAGCACAAGTCAAAAGACCTGAATCCAAATCTGCTCTCAGTCACTTATTAGCTGTGTGACCCTGGGCAAGTCACTTAACCCTGTTAGCCTCAGTTTCCTCACATGTAAAATTAGTTGGAAAAGAAATGCCAAGCCACTGCAATATCTTTTCCAAGAAAACTCCAAATGGGGTCATGAAGAGTTGACACAACTGAAGTAATTCAACAACATCTTCTAATGGGAGGCCTTTCTTGATCTCCAACATCTTCTCTCCTTGGTTTCTTGGGCCTCCTCTTCCTCCAAAATGACCTTGTATTAACTTTACATCTACTTTGTTTATCCTTATATGTGCATACTTTTGTTTTTCCTTGAAGACAGGACCTGTTTTATTTTTATTCTTGTAGCTTTTGTGCCTGGAATAATATCTGTCACATACAAGGGGCTTAATAAAAGCTTATTGCTTCCATGCTTGATTTTCACTATAACTATGCCCTTGAATCATTAAAAAAATATTATTCAGAATGTTCAATTTAATAAGTCAGGGAAGTGTGTAATTGATTTTAGAAATGTTTTCCTCCAAAATAAAAAGTTTGATGCTTAAGGAGTCAAATTTAGGAGGTTTTTTCCTTGTTTGTTTTTTTTTAAATGTGTTTGGTTTTAGAGACTGTATCTCCTTATCTCATCCAGACTGGAAGCTCAGGCCTGATTTCATTGCTGATCAGCATCAGAGCTTTGACATCCTCTGTTTCTTATCTTAGCCAATTTGCTCCTTCTTAGGAAGTCTGGTAGCCTTCCTCTCTACTCCCTGGGGTTCACTCTATTAGGGCTAGCTTTAGCACAATCACTGAATCAGCTTAGTGACCTGAAGATCTAAACTCCTGAGCTCAAGCAATCCACTAGCTTCACTTCCTCAGTAGCAAGAATGACAAGTGTGTATCACCTCACTCAGTGGTAACCTTTAGTTATCTGAAAAACTCAATCTAATGACTTTTCCAAGTCATATAGTCACATATAGTAGTAGAGTTAGTATTCAAACCTAAGGCTTCTGACATCCAATAGATTGTCTACATCTATATAGTGCTCTTTTTCTCTATTTTGGGGAGAAGGTTATTTTACACAGGCAATAGATGGTAGAAAGGAGATAATGACATCTTTTTTAAAAAATCACCTATTTGTTCTTATGTTATACCTTCATCTTTTTTTTTTTGCTTTTTGGAGGGGAAAGGTAGGGTTAGGTGACTTGCCCAAGGTCACATGGCTAGTTGTTTGTGTGTGTGTGTGTGTGTGTGTGTGTGTGTGTGTGTGTGTCTCAGGCTGAATTTGAACTCAGGTCCTCCTGGCTTCAGGGTCGGTGCTCTATTCACTGCACCACCTAGCCGCCCTTATACCTTCATTTTCAAATGGATATTCTCTTCCTTCCCTACCTATAGAGCAAGACACTGTAGGAAAAAAAATAGAGCAATGAAAAAGAAAAGCAGTTCAACAAACTATCTACCACACCAAATGAATGATAGTAATTGCATTTTTCTACCCTAGAATGTTCCATCTCTGCAAAGAAGGGAAGGAGTATATTCTCTTCTTCAGGTGTAGTCTCTTCTTCATGTCAACCAAGGTCATTATAATTGCACAGTATTTATTTTCTATTTTTAATTTTTTTCTGTTGATACAATTATAGTTATTATGTATATTATTTTCCAAGTTCTATTTTCTTTATTTCCATCTAGTCATATGTCTTTCTGTGTTTCTCCCTGTTCTTTATATTCACTGTTTCTTAAAGTAATGTTCTGTTAATGTATGACAATTTGTTGAACCATTCCAAAACTGATGGACAGTTACTTTGTTTCTAGTTCTTTGCTATTATAAGGGCTAATGCCACTCATAAGATAAAAATATTAGGTAGTGTTGAATCACTGTTACTTATTTCCACAGAATAGTATGTGATGAAGCAAAATGGCAAGACATTAGGGAAAACTTCCTGACTCTTAACAGTTAGGTGATATTGGTTGATATTGTCAAAGGGATTTTTGTTTATTCATTTTCTCTGGAGATTTCAAGAACAGAGTGGATTGCTGTCTCTGTGCACTGATTAAAGTAGAGTACTGCATGGAAACAACTGAATGAACCCTCTCTACTTGTCCCTTTATACATCCATTGGGATGTAGCCTCAGAAGCTGAGTGGCAGTTCTCAGCCATGTGCTCTGACCTTTTAGAGAGAATGAAGACTTTGGAGATTTCTTACACCATCACAAGGGAACCAAGATCCCTAAAGGCCAACAAATACTTCACAAGTATATCTGTGTATCTATAAGTAGGTGTCTGAGAAAGAGAGTGTATAAAATCTCGGAGGTGAAATGTTTCCTCTTTTCCCAATGAGGTTCCAAAATGACCATGTGAAAAATGGAAATAAGAGAGAATTAGTATGAGTATGACTTTTCCTGTGTCATGTGAGCAAAATTTTCCTCTGTTCTGTAATTGAACAGGACCTAGGAGACTTTATAATTTCTTTCTCAGAAGACAAAGGATGCTATCAGTTAGGAATACTTTAAGCATATTTCTTCCTTACAACAGAGGGCTGGATTTGATAAAAAGTCAAAATTTCTTCAGTCCACATAGTCATTCATATGCGTACATATTCTTTCTTTGAACTTTTTTATCTGTAGTTATATTTCTCAAATTTAAAAAGGGGAAAGAGGGATGGGGAGATGAGAGAAGCTCAAGGCTTTTCATATTTCAGTGGTATTGATGCCAGACCTACTTTGGACAGAGCATAAAAATATTTCTGCTTTGTAGTCCCAAATAAAATTTCTAAGTAATTATTAAAATAGAAAATGAGTTTACAATAACTAAGAGCAAAGACAGATCTTCATAATTTGCATTTTTTCAAATCTAGAAAATTTTTTAAAAGTAGAAAAAGGAGGTACATTAAAACAGAGGAGGGGAGGGAGGTAGACAATGATAGAGAATTTTCTATATAAAAGCTCGGTGAGCCTCTCTCTAAATGCTCTAAAGAGTCTCACAGGGAAAAAAAAGTGACTCATAGGTTATACATTATTTAAACAAAAACTTTCTAACTGAACCATTTCTTCAGTGCACTTTTATTATCCATCATCTTCACTGTCCAGAGTCCTGGTAGGGGATGATCACAGAGCTGTAGCAAGTCTTTATGCAGTGTTTTATATTCTAGTTGTATCTTTACCCGACGATGTAATTTTCTTCTAGATATGATGTGGGGGAGCTTGTCATTTCTGACACTTACTATGAGCCAAATGGCAGAGCTAACTTTGGACCTTATGGGGAGGGGAAGTGCAGAGAATCCTCTTAAGTTAGAAGGTGACAATTCACCAGACACAAAATGATCCAGTCAAGGAACATTTGATTTGCAAGGGACAAGAGAGATATGACAGATGCTTCGCTTTCCATATCTTCCTAGGTCTGGTTTAATTTATTTTATTATTACAATAGACCCTAAAGTAAAGAGTGGTGATTATAAAAAACATGCTATTATCTGGTAACTAAAAACAACTGGCTGCTCTCTCACTGCTACAACAATGGGAAGAAAGTTACTATGGCTACCGCCTTTGTGTGTCTGTATTTATTTACAATTGCATTAAGAAAGCAGTTTAATTTAGTTAAAAACATACTGCTATTTTTATTTGTTAATACACTGTAACTTACACATTAAAAAAAAACAGCCATGATACAGACATACAAAAAGATGCCATAGACAATAGGAAAACACATTTTAGTACCTCTCATCTAAGAGACACGGTTGGTTGTAATTATACCCAAATGTTTTCGGTTCCTTCTTTCCAGCTAATACTCTTCTTGGGCACTGGCTTCACCAGAATTAAACTCCTTGGGGCAGCTAGGTGATACAGTGAATAGAGCACCTGCCCTTGGAGTCAGGAGGACCTGAATTCAAATTTGACCTCAGGCACTTAACACTTGCTAGCTGTGTGACCTTATGCAAGTCACTTAAGCCCAATTGCCCTGCCTTCCACCCTCCAAAAAGCAAAAAAAAAAAAAAATTAAACTTCTTAAGGGTAGAGACAATTTCATTTTTAACTTTTTATCACTAGCATCTAGCAGTTAAGTCATTCAACAAGGATTTGTTTAGCACTTCTTATGTGTTGGGCACAGTGTTAAATACTGGGAATGTAAACA
The DNA here is from genome assembly GCF_028583685.1 of Petaurus breviceps papuanus. Taxonomy (NCBI): domain Eukaryota; kingdom Metazoa; phylum Chordata; class Mammalia; order Diprotodontia; family Petauridae; genus Petaurus; species Petaurus breviceps. Next base: position 19,845,366 of record NW_027187391.1, read on the forward strand.
GAGGCAAAAGATTGTCCCTTCCCTCAAGGAGCTTACAATTTAGTGGTAGCTTGGGGAGGCCATGTAGAAAAGCCAATCTGAAGGGAGAGGGAGAAGAATAGGAAGAAGCCTGGGGCCCTGGTGAGGAACCTACCCATGGAAGGCAGTCAACTAGCATTTTTTAACTGCCTACTGTGTGGCAAGAACTGTGTAAAGCATCGCGGATACAAAGAACAGAAACCCCAGCTTCATCTAATCAACATTTGGTGATTAATTGATAAGAATGTGTGGGTAAAAAGAAAACCAGAAAAGAATAATCCTAGGCTGAGAGGCAGAGTCAAGTAAGGATATGACGGATAATAAGACTTTATTTGCATACTGAATGTGAAGAAGTACTTGAAGGAGTTTCTTTGGAACACACATATATGTAGAAAGTAATTACCCTCCACAGGATCTTTGAGGAGGAAGGAGAGGTGTAAATGTATATCTGTGGGTGTTAGGTCTCTGCAGTGAGTCCAGAGGGTTAATCATGGGCTACCAGATCAATTGTGGTCCTTCTCCCCAACTAATTTTTGAAATTACAGGATATAAGTAAAGGGCAGAAAACCGAGAGAATGAGATATAAACCTTGAGCAGTCATTTGCTTATGAAAAGAAACAATGAAACAAGACTTCATTACGTGACTGTCATGTACCAGACATTATGTTGAGTGCTTTACAAATATCTCATTTGATTCTAATTTGCAGTTGAGGAAACAGAGGCAGACATAGGTTAAATAACATGCCCAGAGTCAAACTTTCCTCATCCTGGAGTACTTAGTTAGTTAGCTACATGGTCCGGGTTTCCCTGGCTTAGTCCAAGAATCATCCACTTTCCTGTCTTCCACTCCAGAGTTGAGCTTTTCTAGATCTTCAGCCCTAGTGCTCATAGATTCCTTACTGTCTGTCTCACAGTCTGGACATTAGTGAAAGAAATTGATTTAGTCTACTTTCTCCTTGGATTTCTTGATCGTTGCTTAGTCTTATTCTTTTTTTCTTTCATTCTTGCTAGAGTAATCAATTGTATGATAGATATGCTTCAGTTCACCCACGATCTTGAGTATCTAGTGAAATAATTGCAGAACATGGAAAGTAATATAAAGATTTTCCTGGGATTAGCAGAAAGCTGTCATAAATATGAGTCAGCCCTCAGATAGTGAAGAAAGCTTCAGGACCTTTAACTCCAAGACATACCCAGAGAAGTCAAGGATTTGAAAATCAAAACCATTACAGAAGAGCCTGAAGGAACAGTGAGATTATCTTTTTAACTTGTAAAGGGAAACTTATTGTTAAAGGAAGGCTATAGAAGATTTGATTCATAGTTGGGGCATTACAGTAAGAGCCAAAACCCAGGCAAGCCAAGAAAGATTTGAGGTAAAGTGTTTTTGCTTAAGTTTCAAGGAAAAACAGGAAACAGAAGTTATTCAGAACAAAGTTTAATGAGAGAAGTATCTTACTGTACCTAGGTGTTTCTATTTATTTAACTCTTACCACAGCTGTGTGCTACAGTGATTAGTAAATGATACACTTAAGCTATTTTAACAGATTTTCTTTAAGTGGTTAAAAGTATAATTTTGTTATTTTCTTTGCCTTAGTTAACTAAGTCTATGGCAAGCTACCTTCAAACCCCCCCACAATGCCATATATAGACAGTGCGGTTATTCACCTGGTATCAAGTATCACTGCTCCTCACAATGCTTAGCACATAGTAGGCACTTAATAAATGTTTGCTGATTAATTATTGACTGATCAGTTTATATGGCCTGCAGGAGTAATATGTAGGAGGAAACAACTATGTTAGCACACGGAATTGACATTGCAAACACCATCTGTGAAGTTCTACACTTGGTACTCTTCTTTTAATTGCATTAATTTAAAATTTGGAGCTTCTGTGATTCCCCAAGGCAATTTTTCTACTTCTGAGTGAAAATAATACTCCGATGGCATCAATACTATTGTCTTTTCTGGTGATTCTCAAATCTATGTCTCTAGATTCTATCTTTTTACTTGAACCCCAAACTCTGCAGTTCTATTTGTCTGATGGATATCTTTGCCTGAATAGTCTGCTTCCAGATTAAACTCAATATACCCGAGTTAATAAACCTCTACCCACAAATTGGCTTTTCATTTTAGATTTCCTATTTCTAATAGAATTATCATTCTCACAGTCACCCATGTTGTAAACCCTTGAAGGAGTGAGATATGAAGTTGTCCATGTAGCATAAAGAAAATGTTCTAGGTTAGGTGGCAACAGATCTGGATTTGTATCTTGACTCTGTCTCTTACTCACTATGTGATCCACACCAAGTTTTTTCACTTCTCTACACCTCAGTTTCTTAATTTTAAAAATGGAAGTGATAATGAAGTAATATTTGTGCTGCCTGCCTCATGGGATTGTTATAAAGAAGTATTTTGTAAATTATAAATTCCATTGTGAAATATTATTGTTATATTTTTCTTTTCTTCCTCTTCCTCAACCCCCACTTCAAATCATTAATGAAATCTTGCCCATTTGAACTAGACATCTCTTGTTTCTGTCTCCTAATTTACATTGCCCCTACTGTAATTACAGTGTGGAAGCTCCTTGAATTTTGTCTGGTTCACTGAAATTGCCTGTGAAATGATCCTTCTGGTGCCATTACCTACTAGCTCTGATCTATTTTGTAAATCACTGGCAGACTTAGTACTGGATTTTGAATCAGGAGAGCTGGATTCTAATCCTACCTCAGGAAGATAAATATATATGTATATATATGTATATATGTATTTGTGTATATTTTATAGAGAGATTTTGTGTGTATATGTATACGTATGCACATGGTTTTATATAGACATACACATATACATATGTGTCTATATATGTTTGTATGTGTGTGTGTATGAAGCCTGTTTATTGGGAAGACATTTTGGCGGTTCATCTCATCACACAAACCAGGATGACAATTATTGGTTGGGACCCCCAAGCACTTCCAACTGAGGGCATAGTCTTTCATGCCTTTAATGTTTCTGGCTTCTAGTTTGCTATTGACAAGAACAGTGTAGGTCAAAAATAGCTAGAAGGTGGTAACTGAAAAAAGCAACAACTCAGAGAGGAACGTTCTTGGCACTGCCTTACATACAGGAGAAATCTCATCTATCATCTATTGTCATCATCATCTTCTTCTTCTTCTTGGGCTTGGTCTCCTGCTCCTCTTCCTCCTCTTCGTCCTCTGCCTATATTTCTTCCTCCTCCTCCTTTTCTCCTTTTTCCTTCTCATCATCATCAAGGTAGCTAGAATTTATATAATACTTTGAAGATTTACAACGTACTTTCCAAGTTTTGTACCATTTTACCCTCACAACAACTCTAGGAAGAAGGTGCTATTATTATCCCTACTTTTAAAATGAAACAAATGAGGCAAATAGAAACTGACTTACTGAAGGTCACACAACTAATAAATATCTGAGGCTATATTTGAAAGCAGATCTTCCTGACTCCAGTACTCTATCCTCTTTGCTCCCTAGCTGCCTCTAAAAGACACAGGCTGGGGAGTCTAGGTGGCGCACGGAGTACCGACCCTGGAGTCAGGAGTACCTGAATTCAAATCTGGCCTCAGACACAATGCTTACTAGCTGTGTGACCTTGGGCAAGTCACTTAAGTCCAATTGCCCTGCCTTCCCCTTCCAAAAAGCAATAAATAAATGAATGAATGAATGAATAAGTAAATAAATAAATAAATAGATAAATAAAAGACAGGGGCTGAAAAAGGGGTCCTGAATCTGCCTCAGAAAATTACTGACTATGTGAACATGGGCAAGTCACTTAATCTTTTATATTACCAGTTTCCTGATCTGTAAAATTGGGACAATTATACTAGTACTATCTGCCCTGCGGGGCTATTTTTAAAAAATTCTCTGTAAACTTTAAGCGCATAGAGTCAATATTATTATTCCTTCTTATTTTAAATTAAATGTTGCTGAAATTACCAATTGTATTCTAAACAGAGGTCCTATAGAAAGTAATGCAGAATTCTGTATGTCATTTCTTAAAAAAATAATGAATGATTATATGTTTCAGTCTGTGGAACTTCTTGATTGTTAGAGAGAATATACATCTTTAAACATCTCTAAATTGCATTGCAAGTGAAATGTACTTCTTCTGCATGACAGTGATTGGAACATTATTTTGACTAATATGACTTGTCAGGTTAGTGTTGGGAAAGAAAACCTCACAAAAGCTGGTGATGAACTTCCTCTCATTTGCAAAATAATGAGACACCATTTTCAGAAGCTTTTCACTTAAAATTCAGAGACACATTATCTTTTATAACTCTGTTCAATGCCTTTTGGAAAAAGCTGACCTTCTCTATTAAAGCTGAAGACTGATCTTCTTACTTTGCCATTCATGTATGCAAGGTCCCCATACACAATGATCAATAGAAACTAAGTGGCTAGCATTCTTTGTAGGTGGTTTTTAATTCTGTCAGCTATTTCAGTAGCTGCTAAAAGGGAATACAACTTGAGCCAAATGTTTGACTGGAGATGCTTCTACTTTGTTGCTTAAATCAAGGTTGTAGTTTTGTTTATACTTATCATCTTTGTGAAAACAAAACTGGGCCTTCTGACTCAACTAGCTATAAATTATCTGCCAAGGATTTGTGCATTAAATCATGCAGGTTTCTCTAAGCAGCCTACAAGATGGACCATTTATGCATTTCAGGGAATTCTTTAATTTTAGCAATCATTGAAAGCATTCCAGAAAGGAGTTGGGTCAAGTGTTTCTGGTTCACCAGCCTCAATTCATTGGCACAGATCATTTGAAATTATAATACAAAGGATTAATATTCATTTATTCATATTATGGCTTTTCCCCTCTCTTCACATAGACATTTCTAAATGAATATGGAGTTCTTTCTATTATTTTCCTCCAGGTTAGAAATAATAGCCATGATGTCATGACATGGTGTCTTGAAGAATCACTGGTGTTTAAGAATAAAAAATTCTGTCTCTGTGATGGTTTTTTAAGTCACATGATAGGTTGGTTTACTTTGTGCCACTGTAAAATGTGGAAGATGTTAATGCATTTCTTTGGAATGCTATGAAGAAATATACATTATTTCATCAGGAGAAAGTTCTTCAGAGACATCCCAAGGTGAAGTTCTTGAATACATTAAAGGAAGCTGTAGTCCATTAATTCTAGTCCATTTCATTCCCCTGCAAACACCACTGGTGAAATAAAATAAAATCCTTAGCGTAAATTTACAATGTTTGCAGTTGAGCAGAAGAGAAGTTTGAATAGAACATAGTGAAAAATGTCAGAGCAGTCTGGGCAAGGAAGAAGAATCATGAGGTATAACCATAGGAATCTTGGAAGGTTTTTTTTTTCTTTTTTAGGTAGGATTCTGCTTACTATTACATATAAATGAAAATCATAATATTTTATTTCTTCACAATTCTTGCTTTTGTCATATTCTGGGGATAATTAAGGAAAGAAATCACTTAATTGTCATCATGGCATTTAAAAAATTAGGAAAATAAAAAGTATTGAAAAGAACAACAGGTAGAGCCAAGATGTTTGAATTGAGGCAAGAATGTACCAAAACTCTGCCAAATCCCCTCAAACAACTTTTTAAAAATGCTTCAAATCATATTCTGTAGTGACAGAGGAAATAAAACATACATAAGTATGAAGCAATTTTCCAGCCCAAGAGAATTTAGGTCATCAAGAAAGGTCAGTCATACCAGGGTGGTGGTTGGGCATGCAGTGAAGAGAATGTCCACCATGGCAATACTAGCAGCAGTGCATAGAGGCAGCAGCAGCAGCTTCAGGAGCTCTTGGCCCATAGGTGGTAAGACAACTGGTCAGAAAGACATTACAGGGGACCTTTTACTGGTCCTAGGTTCAGGATCTTGTTGTATTACTATATATAATTCCAAGGTAAAGAGGAGCACTAGCACTTGTGGCTGCAGGGGAGAAGGGGCTCTGGTCATAGTTTCAGGTTAGAGAATAGTGCTTGTGGTAGCTCACAAGAGAATAGAGGCCCTGGTCTCAGTTCCTAGTCAGAAAGGAGCACTAGTGTTTGCAGCTACAAGAGAGTAGGGGACCCAGTCACAGTTCCAGGGTCAAAGAAGCCCTGGAACTTGCAGCTACAGAGGAACAATGTTCCTTCCTGGGTAAGGACCAGAGCACAGATCAAGCAGGTAGTGAGGATCGCTCTCCTCAAGTCATATCGTGCTGGAAGAACCAAAAACTTATAGACCCCAGAACTAGCTTTGAAAACAACAGCACAAAAAACTTGAAGCTTGTGGGAGCCTTTTGCTCCCTGAGAGTAGAGTCCAGCTTTAACATAAAATCAAGAAATAGAAGCAAAGAAAAATCAACAAATAACAAAAAAAAAAGAACTTAACCATAAAAAGTTACTATGGTGACAGGGAAAATCAGGACACAAACTAACAATGTGAAAATAGCTACAAGAAAAGCCTAAAAGAAAAAAAATGAATTAGACATAAATCCAACAATAATTCCTGGGAGAGACCAAAAAGGATTTTCAAAATCAAATGAGAGAAGTAGTGTAAAAAATGGGGAGAAATGAGAGTGATATTAGAAAATTGTGATGAGTGTCAATAGCTTGGTAAAAGAGGTACACAAAAATAATGAAGAAAATAACTTAAAAAACAGAATTGGCAAATGGTAAAAGAGACACAAAAATCCACCAAAGAAAACAATCCTTAAAAAACAGAATTGGTCAAGTTAAAAAAAAAAAGATGCAAAAATTCACTGAAGAAAAGAATCCTTACAAAGTAGAATTGGCTAAATGGAAAAAGATGCACAAAAGCTAACTGAAGAAAATAATTCCTTAAAATTAGAATTGGGCAAGTGCAAGCTAATGTCTCCATAAGACATCAAGAAATCATAAATCAGGGGCGGCTAGGTGGCGCAGTGAGTAAAGCTCCAGCCCCTGAGTTGGGAGGATGCAAGTTTAGTTCCGGCCTCAGACACTTAATACCCACACAAAAATACTAGCCGTATAACCTTGGGAAGTTACTTAACCCCAATTGCCCTCCAAAAGGCAAAAAAATAAAAAAAAAGAAACAATAAATCAAAGTAAAAAGAATGAAAAAATAAAAGAAATGTGATGTACCTCATTAGAAAAACAACTGACCTTGAAGATAGTGTGAGGAAAGATAATTTAAGAATTATTGAACTACCTGAAAGCCATGAGAAGAAGAGCCTAAACATCATATTTTAATAAATTAGCAAGGAAAACTTCCACAATATCCTAGAATGAGAGAGTAAAATTGAAATTGAAAGAATCCAACAATTACCTCCTGAAACAGATTCCAAAATAAAAACTGCTGGAAATATTACAAGTAAATTCTAAAGCTCTTAGGTCAAGTATAAAATATTGCAAGTAGGCAAAAAGAAACAATTCAAATATCAAAGAGTCATAGTTAGGATTACACAATATTTATCAGCTTCATGTTAATGAAGTGGAGGACATGGACTATTATATTCTGGAAGACAAAGGAGTTAGCATTACAAACAAAAATAACCCACCCAGCAAAATTAAATATAATCGTTCAGGGGGAAAATAGATATTTAATGAAATAAAGGACTTTAACTTTCTCTATTCAGAACTAGATAAATTTAATCATAAAATAAATTATGGGGATGAATAGAATTTTAGAATAGTTAGATGTGATGGATAGACCTCTGGAGAAAATTGAATGGGAACAGAATGGAGTATATACCTTTTTCTCAGCTTTATATGGCTCCTACACAGAAACTAACTATGTCTTAGGTAATAAAAACCTCCAAGCAAATACAGAAAAGCAGAAATATTAAATCCATCTTTTTCAAACCATTGTACAATAAAAATTACAATTAATAAAGGGCCATGGAAACATAGATTAAAAATTAATTGGAACCAAAAAACCTAAATGAGTGGGTCAAAAAATAAATCATAAAAGCAATCAACAATTTCATTAAAGAGAACAACTACAATGAGAAAACATACACAAATGTGTGGGATGTAGAGAAAGCAGTGCTTAGGGGAAAATTTAAATTACATCTTATATCACATATGAAGATAAGGCCAAAATGGATACATGATTTAGACACAAAGGGTGATACCATAAACATTTTAAAGAAGCATGGAAATTTTTACCTATAAAATTTATGGATTAGGGAAGAGTGTGTGATCAAAAGGAGATAGAGATCATTGCAGGGTATACAATGTAAAATTTTTATTACATCAAATTATAAAGTTTTTGAAAAAACAAAACCAATACAATCAGGATTAGGAAAAAAGTAGGACGGAGGGGCGGATTTACAGCATTTTTCTGGTAAAAACCTCATTTATCAAATATTTGGAGAACTGAGTCAAATTCATAAGAATGAGTCATTCTCCAATTGATAAATGGTCAAAGGATGTGAACAGGCAGTTTTCAGGATAAATCAAAGCTATCAAAGCATATGAAAAAAACACTTTAAATGACTATTGATTAGAGAAATTAATTTAATTAAAACAAATTAAAACAACTATGAGGTACCACCTCATACCTATCAGATTGACTAATATGACAGAAAAAGAAAATGATAAATGTTGGAGAGGATATAGAAAAATTGGGACACTAAAGCATTCTTGATGGAGTTGTAATCCAACTATTCTGGAGAACAATTTGGTACTATGCCAAACGGGCTATAAAATTTTGCCTACCCATTGACCAAATAATACCACTACTAGGTCTGTATCCCAAAAGAGATTTTTTTTTAAGGGAAAGAACCTGCTTGTACAAAAATATTTATAGCAGCTCTGTTTGTGCTCATTGCAAGGAATTGAAAACTGATGAAATGCACCTCAATTGGGGAATGGCTGAACAAGTTGTGCTATATGATTGTGATATACTATTTAACTAAAAGAAATTATCAGCAGAATGGTTTCAGAAAAACCTGGGAAGACATATATGAATTGATAGAAAGATAAGTGAGCAGAACCAGGAAAAGATTGTGCATAGTAACAGCAATAACTTATAAATTTCAGCTGTGAATGACTTAGCTATTCTTAGTATTAGTACTACAACAATCCAAGACAATTCTGAAGTATTTACAATGAAAAATCCTATCCACTGCCAAAGAAGATCTGATGTAGTCTGAATGCAAATCAAAGCATCCTTTTAAGATTTTATTTATTTTTCTTATTTTTTGTCTGTATTTTCTTTTGCATCATGGCTACTATGGACATATGTTTTACATGACTTCACATGCATAATCTCTATCAAATTGCTTGACTTCTCAAGGAGGAAGGATGGGAGGGAAGGTAGAATTTAAAATTAAGGAAAAAAATTAGTGATAAAAATGTTTATATGTTATTGAGAAAAATAAAATGAAATTACATGTTTTAAAAGTGTAAAAACAACAACAAAGCAGTGTTGGAGGGGACATAAAGACCTCGAGATAGAGAAATTATTGACTTGGCCTTGGATTCATCTAAGTATCAAAGTATTCATAGTATATGTTACTTTGTAGTCTGATTTTCTCCTTTCCTTTAAGTTGTATAAAAGTCACTTCCCTTCTACAATCAGAAATAGAATCGTGTTCCCAAATACAATTATCTGCATTAATGATTTTTTTGAAAAATCTATGTTACTACTTTACTACATTAATAAATTATCTAGACCTGTCAGATATTTAACATAAGGAAGAATAATAGCAGATTCATGTAAACCAAATGGGGAAAGAAAAAAAAATGATGAAGCAAAACCAACTTGATTGCTTGAAATAATTCTATAAAGTAAAACAAACATTAATATTTTGATATGCAGACGTCACCTGATTTTGTGTGATTTCAGGGGGGTTTGTTTGTTTGGTTTCTTAGCACCTAATTGGTATTACAAAATACCTTGGCCAGCTCCAGTTACTTGCTTAACCATCAAATGGCACTTTTGGTAGCTTATAGTTTTTAAATCTATGATTCCTTAAGAGAAAATTGCAAAAGAAAACTTCTAATTTCAGAAAATTAGCACTTATTTGCATTTTAAAACTGTGTTAGCACTACAGATAACTCTTTATTGGAACTGTTCTTTTGAAATGTGTGTGTATGTAATCTCGGTTTATCTGGACATGCCTAGAAAGAGTTATATGGAGGCCTCTTTGCTCCTCTACCATGTGGATGGGTATAGCCTCCTTTAATTGACTGTATAACCAAACCAGGCATTTCCTTTAATAATAATTTTTTTATAATGGGGAGACTGAGATGACTGATATCTTTTTGCCTCATATTCTGACTTGTGTTCTTTGCTGTATACTCCTTTCTGCTATGACAATAGTGAGAAGATCACAGTTTAACTATCAAGTGGGAACTATGAAATGCAGGAAGGACCTCCTTCCTCTGCTCTCTCTTTTGCTCTGGCCATGGCAACCTTGGAGTTAACAACACAGGCAAGGAGAGAGTGCATTTGGCACTCTCCCTGGCGGGTAAACTGAAAGAAACCAGGGTGCCTGGGGCTCAAGCTAGAGGTGACAGGAGTTTAGACACAGAACTGGGACTGTGTGGTCTATAGGAACTAGCTAAACTATTAATTTAATTCACTTCCCTTATCCAGAGACTGAAGTGGTACAGGGGATAGGAAGATAATACCTCCCATGTATTAGAATAAATTTATATATTTGTGATTATTCATTTTGAAGTAAATATTTCTTTCTAAAAGCTAATCTGAATGTTAGTGGTTAAATGAAACTGGGGTACAGGGGAACTATTTTATACTTGGGAAAACATCATTTTGGGGCTGGAACCATCTGCAGAGAGCCTAGACATCCCTCCCCCACCAACCCCAGAATCCTGAGTGGTGGGGAGTCAAGTGTAATCTATCTGGTCTTTCAGGCTGTTATGGTCAGGATAACATAATTATATTGAAATATATACCTATTATATACACACAGAGAGAGACAGAGAAAGACACACACACACAGATAGAGGGAGAGAGACAGACAGAAAGAGAGAAAAACATAAGAGATGAGAAAAGTTGTTTTGAAAGTTAATATTTGCAAGCTTATATTTCATGTAAACACTGTTTATAATAAAGACTGTAAGCTCCTTCTGAGTAGGGATTACTTCATTCTTTGTTTTATATTTCCAGTTCTGATCACTGTGATTGGCACCTAGTTGATGCTTAATAAATGCCTGTTCATTGACCACACGAGATAATATTTGTATGATGCCTAACTTATAGTAGGTATTGTATACATGCTCCTATAATTATAATTGTCATCATTAATCAATTTATTTACTCATTTCAACTTATAAAAGTAGAAAAAGTGTCTTCTAAGCTCATTTATAATTGGTTCTTTTGGAAGTTATGTTTCAGCTTCAAATAATTAACTCAGGGGAAAACTTATTTCTATAATATTTAGCCCCAAGGAACTGTGTTGTGAGGGACAACATGGCCAGGACAGTGGAAGCTGGAGTTAGAGCCTCTTTTTTGTTAGCCTTTGCACTGTCAATCTTTCTAACTTCATCTCTCATCAGTCCACTAAAGCCTTACTCTGATTCGTAAGAAGGGCCCAGCAATGATCTGTGTATCCATCAAATGAGGATCATCTTAGCCAAGTTTGAAAAGACTGATCACTGATACCAAGCAAGAAATTTTTTTTCTCTTCTTTTTTTTTTAAAGGTATGCAGCAATTCATTGAGTTATCTGCTGTGGCATAGAGGAGTTATGATCTGCACTTGTGGAAAGAATACTCACACTGATGAAATCTTGTATTCCCCAAATTTTTTAATAAGTTGAAAACTTATTTTGTTAATTGAAGTTAAAATTTGTTGGATTGCATTTAAAGCTGGTATAAACCCACTGTTGTTGCAATGTAACTCTTTTATCTACCTCTCTAAAAAGTTAGGAGCCCCTTTTATTATAGATCCTTCCAGGTCCAAATAGGCCCTACAGCTGCTTGCAACTCTGGCAACAGAGGGTACCAGACGCTTTTAGTTCTGATTCTCTTGTTAACAATATTTCTGAACTTCTTTGCTAAAAAATCCCTGTCCTTATCTGCTTCCCCAAGACAGCAAACCTAATTAGTTGTCCATCTTATCACCTCATATCTAGGGTTTCCTTTTGCTGGTCCCCAAAAGACCCAGGGAGATTTACTTTACTTGTAGATTCTCCTTACTAGCCCCTCTACTATAAACTGGCTTTCCTCTAGCCAGGAGAGAGAGGAAGGGTGGGAAAAAGTATGCATGAGATTTAATTTTACTTTCCTTTTGTTTGCATAAGTTCCTGAGACAGCTAGTTGTCTCTCAGTGTGTATAGAGCTTATCTCCTATTGGAGAGCCACTAGCAATTTTCTTCCATCTCCTATTTTCTATAGGGAATGTGCATTTTCTGACTCTTTTTTTTTTTTTTTAAAGTCAGGCTTCCTAGCTTTTAGAAAAAGCCTAGACTGGGTTTTTTTCTGACTGAAACTATTGTTGTTGTTATTGTTTTTAATGTAACCAAATTTTAGGATGATTTAAAACTCATACTATACCAAACACTATACTACATACAAATATAACAATTCTGTTTTCTTCATGCCTGCCAAGACTGTTATATTTTTGTTTTTACCTTGAGTGACCAGAATTTAATCTACACCTTTGTCAAACCTGTGTGAATAAGACCTAGTTGATAGGGATTAAAAATAAAAGAAGAGAAGAAACTGGGAAGTGTGGTTTGTTATTGTAGTTGGAAAGAAATTTACCCTCATTTAGCTAAGAACATGAGACCACTCTAATCATAGATTTGACATCGTGACTATGTTGCATTAAAAAAAAGTGTCTGTTCAACCAGCTGCATGTTATAATTGGTCCCAAATTCAAAAGTAGATTTCTCATTGTCTGTCTGACTACAGGAAATATGGTTAATAGAAGCACATGTCAGCCTGACTGTAGCTTTTCTATAAAAGTCCCAGCCAGGCCACTTTGAGAACATTTTATTTCCCATTATGAAACTGAAATCTTGAGCGATTGTTAAAAGGTAATCAGTCTTCTGTAGAGTAGCCCTGAAAGGCAAGCAGCCACTCAGTCTTGATTGGCAACATGGACTTTCTCATAGAATATTTAAAAAGAATGAGCTTCGCTAGGAAGACAATCAGGGGAAATGCATTCCAACACAAATCATGCGTTGAATGCTGATAACTCCAGGTAGAAATGATTACTAACTCCTCTAATATCATTCTGAGATTGGAACCTATATTAAAAGGACATCTGTGAGTCAGGGAGTGGGGTGGGATTTGTCATAGTGTCTATCCAAAGCTCCTTGTGTTTGAATAGGATGCTGTATATTGTGTCTATAGGTCATGTGCCTAAAAGACAGATGAATTTCAGTGATGTTCTATGCATGTGTCAAGTTTTGAAGTTGATTTGCTCCTTATGAGTGAAAGGCATCAAACACTATTATAAATACATCACAAAGAAGGGGCACTTACAATTTTTCTTTGTATAGGAAAATGATGCTATTGTGTATCAACTTTAAGGTGTGTGTTTTGAGGTGTTTTCTCAGATAACAGAGACAGATTTGGATTGTACATATGGACATTCTTACCTTGTCCTCCTTTTGTCCAAAGCACAAATTTGGGAGATAATTGGCTTAGTTTAAAGGTACATTCAGTGATTATAGAAGCAGAAAAGATAATTAGTCCTTTCTAGAAATACATCTATGACCATAGCTATCTTAACACTAAGTGCCAATCAACTGATGCAGTAGGAACTGGAAATCAATCTAGAATAGACTTTGGCATTGTCACTGTGTGAGCTTTAGAAAATGTAATACTTTATTGCAATAATAGAATTGATAGGGTCATGGATTTAGATCTAGAGTGGACTTAGAGGTCATCTATTCCAAATGCTTGGTTTTCAAAAGGAATACAGGATCACATTGTTGGAAGGGGTCTCAGAGGCAATCTAATACAAAAGAAACCTAAGTAAGAAACCACTCTGCAGCATCTCCAATGAGTGATCAACCAGACTTCATTTCAATACCTCTAGTGAGTAGAGCCATTATCTGATGAAATAGTCCATTCAACTTTTGAGTTATCTAACTGGAAGTAAGATTTTTCTTTTCTTTCTTTTTTTTTTTTGCCTTTTTTTGGAGGGCAACTGGGACTAAGTAACTTGCCCAGGGTTACACTGCTGGTTCTTTTGTGTGGGTGTTAAATGTCTGAGGCCGGAACCGAACTCAGGTCCTCCTGACTCCAGGGCTGGCGCTTTACTCACTGAGCCACCTCGCCGCCCCTAAGATTTTTCTTATTGCTTAAATCATTTTTCCTACTTCATCTCTGTGGGACCAAACAGAACAAATTTAAATTCTCTTCTATTTGACATAGACAGCTTTAAAAATTTCATATCGTGACCACCTTTGTCTCTTTTTCAAGACAAATATCTGTTCCTCATATGGCATGGTCTCCAATTTATTGGAGTCAACTGATGGCACTGTGGACACAGTGGATAGAGTTCTAGGCCTGGAGTCAAGAGAATCTGAATGCAAATCCCTTCTCAGATACTTATTAATTGTGTGACTATAGACAAGCCAATTAATTTTGTTTTGCCTCAGTTTCCTTAACTGTAAAAAGGGGATAGTAATAACCCTTACTTCCCAGGGTTGTCATGAGGATCAAATGAGAATTATCTTTATTTTTATTATGTTTGTAAAACTGAGCACAGTTTCTGGTATATAGTAGGTCTTATATAAATGCTTTTTCTCTTCCTCTTCCCTTTCCCCTTCATTCACCTGATTCTCTCACTGGAGAAAATTATTTCTTTTCTTTTTTTTTTTTATTAAGCAATCTGGGTTAAGTAACTTGCTCAAGGTTACACGGCCAGTTATTTCTGGGTGTGGTGCTGAGTATCTGAGCCCAGATTTGATCCAGGTCATCCCGACACTGGAGCCGGTGCTCCTACTCGCTGAGCCACCTGGCCGCCCCAAGGAACTTATTTCTTATAGACAGCTGTGAAGCTTTTGAGTAGTCTGCAAGCCTTTAGTATTATTAGTAATTGGATAAAGATACATTTAGTGCCTTGCTATTCATTTATGTCCAACTTTTCAAGACCCCAAGGACCATACTGGCCATGGGGTTTTCTTGGCGAAGATACTGGAGTGGTTTGCCATTTCCCTCTCCCATGGATTAAAGCAAACAGAAATTAACAGACAGATTTAGAGTACCAACAATTAAATCAATTTTAATAGAATATGAAAAAAATATTTTAACATCATCTTCTCCCTTCCCTAATACACCTCCACCTATCACTGTCAAAGCTGAAAGTAAACATTTTGTATTTTTCTTTTTCTTTTCTTTTTTATTTTTTTTGGGGGGGAAGGTAGGGCAATTGGGGTTAAGTGACTTGCCCAAGGTCACATGGCTAGTTTTTGTGTTAAGTGTCTGAGGCCCCATTTGAACTCAGGTCCTCCTGACTACAGGGCCGGTGCTCTATTCACTGCAACACCTAGCTGCCCCTGACATTTCACATTTTTCTTTCTTTCCTAGGTAGCATGACTAAAGAATGAAGCTCCTCTACTAGTGGCCAGGGTCTCTCTACTAATCAGTAGTTGAGTCCTTCCAAGGAAGCTTATATAATTCATTTTTTGTCACGAGTTGGGAATTCCAACTTCAGCCCATAGGAGACACAATGGTAGTGAGACAGAGAGAACTGAGACAGGCACTTTCCCCTAGATTATTTGTTAACCATGTAGGTGATTGTCAGGTAGTGGAAGATTATTTCTTTACTTTGCTGGGCTATCATTTGGACATAGACAGCCCAGCATTGGGACCATATACATAGCTTTAATCTTCCAGAGCTGACATTAGACTTGCCTAACCTTTGAGAACTCAGTTTTACTTCCACAACTTGAAGAAGTATAAGATTTTTTAGAGGGCATAAAAGTATATGAGCTTTTATAGAGATTCTTTGTACCAGTAGTAGCAGTGTGGTATAATAAATGGAAAGTTGACCTAGGAAGACTTGGGTTCAAGACCGACTTCTGACTCATACCAGCCATGAGAGTCTTTGTTGCCACAAACAAATTGACATGACAGCCATTAAAAAAAACCCCAGCACATTTTTAAAATTGGCATTGTTAGCTGAATTTGTTTTGACTCCACTCTTAGATTTTGCCCACTTTATGTTTGGTTGTATTTTGCAAATTTATTGGTATGTACTTATTTTACAATCCTTTACCATTTGCTGGTGAACTGACGTCTTTTTGTTCTAGAAGTGTCTATCTAATTTTTTTTTTACTTTATTATGTATTCTAGGAATGTCTATGAATCATTTTCCTCCTTTTTGAGAAGGAAGTATTTATTTTCATATAGCTGCCTAAGGGAGATTGGCCCTTGTGTTTTGTTAATATTGTACTGGTTTCTATGATGATATTTTACACATTTCTTATGGTCTATTTTATGGTTTCAAAAGGGCCCAAGAACATTGCAGTAAGATGGATGTTAATTGCTGTAAAAGTATCCTTCCCATTTAACTTTGTTTTCAGGTTGCTAGTAATTCTTACCATCATCATCATCATCATCATCATCTTTATTATTACTGTCATCTTTAACTTTTTGTTGTATTTCAGCTAGAAATGTCCCTAGGATAGGCCACTACTGTTTTTTATATTTAGTGTTTGATAGAGTATTTTGCACAAGAGGATAAAATCAGGTCCTCTGTAGTTGAATATACTTATTAGAGTAAATGCTAATCCTCCATAGATTCAATAAAAGCTTTTCTGTTATAACTCTAGTAGCAGACACAACAAGAAGGAAAACATGCACCTTTCCCTATTACCACATGATTTTGATCTCTGCTGTTAATTATCTATATTTCAAAAGGTTTTCATTCCTTGTGGCTTGGAAATTATGACAATTTAATAGGGTAATATTTCTGTAAAATGTAGTTCTTAACTTTCTTATCAGTTTTACCTCTGAGGGATTGTGGGAAACAGGTCTATGATAATGATCTGGCTCCAGTACCATTTATTGGCTGAATTCTCCAGAATATTTTCAGGTCTGTATTTGTAGTTATGGGGATTTGCTAAGCTATGAAAGGCAACAAGCTTCTGAAGAATAATTCTAACCCCCAGGTCAAATCTTAATAGGTATTTGGAAAATGCTAAATTTTTTATAGCCTGTAGTACTATGTTGTACTATTTCTATTATTTATTTGTATATATCAAACTGGCTCAAAATCAAAAGAGAGCATACTAGTTAGGGCTCACGTACCATAGCACTAGAAACCCCATCAACCTTCAAGGTTATCTCTAGAATGCCAAGTAGGAATAGCTGTTGCCCTCTGAGGAACTGGACCACAAATGCAAGTGGGAGTAGGGGAAATATTTCTACAAGAGTTACTACAGCTTTGTCAATATACTATTAGTTGAGTTCCTATGGATATTGTCCATGGAGGTGATTTTTTTTAACCTTCTTGGATCTTAATAATTTCATACCCTCTATCCAGTGGTAATCCACTTTTGCTTATATTAAGAAAATCCAATCCAGTAGCATTTGCCACTTATCTGACGACACATATAAAAGCTGAGATGAATTTTTCTTTTTTTTTTGGGGGGGGGGGGAGCAGCCACAATGCAATAGAACTGGATTTCAATGCTCAGTAGAAAAAGAAATTCTTGTGATTATGTCATATTTTAAGATGACATTCCATATAATGAACAGGATGAAACTTCACAATAGTCGGCATTTACTGTACTTTGAAAAATTAGAATGTCCTTTACTCATATTTGAAGGGTTCTCTTACTGCCAGAAAATGATTATGCTCTAAAGTTCAGGTAGCTTAGACTGAGGCAAAGCCATCAAAATCATTGGACGTTGGTTGAAATGCCATTTTTAATGGTGGAGCAGAATTTTTTTCTGTCATTCTATCGAATGGCAAGTCTGCTTTTTTCTATTCTTTTTTTTTATGATGGCCTTACAAACATTTATTACCTACCAATAGGACGCTGGGGCTGAAAATAACACTAGAAGGAAAATATCGTCTAACACATATTGGAGAAGAGGAGGAGCAAGATTTTAGTGGCAAGGAATGAATTGCTACGATTTGTATTCAATGGCTCCTCTCGAGCAGACTCTGGGGACAGACTTGTCCTTTGATGCTCATGCTCACACAAAGCCTCTTGTTGATGGCGAGTCATCCAGCAGCCAAACATTAGGCCATGAAGACAGGTGCCAATGATATGTAATATATAAATGAGCAATGCTGGCTACAGGTAAAACTCCTGGGGGTACACAACATCTCCCTAAAGGTTTTTGTGTTACTGAAATACAACACGTGATAATGGTGATAATGGCCATCATAGACAGGCTGGTTCAGTTTGGTGAAATGAAAATGGGAGCTGAGAGTTCTTCCTTACTTCACTTTATTTTATTTTTAGTTTGTAAAACACAAAGAAGGCCTCTGCTGGCATATTTTTTCTGCCAAAGCACTTCTGAGGAGTCAGAAAAATTTGTACAAAGATCAGATCAAGAGATAGAAAGAGATGTGAAACTAGCTTTTTTGTAGTTGCAGCCCTGACATAGGTTTGCCTATTCAGCCCATTTTTTGTGACACGTATACTCAAAAGACCATACGGAATAAGATGTCAAGAATATGAAAAGAACTTTACAATCCCCCAAACACCATATAAATATTAGTTATTATCATCATCATTATTATTATTATACCCCTTTTGGTTGAGAAAACATTTTGTTGAATGTTTGTTCCTAGGCTTTTGGTGTGTGGTTAAACATAGGTATAGTGACTAAAACTGATTTCATTGGTATAGGGAATTCCTAGATAAAGAAGTTCTTCCTCTGAAGGTTGACATCTTCTCTCTAACTTAGAATCACAGAGAGTTTCCTAGAGGATTTGTTAAATGATTTGTCCAGGGCCACACACACACACACACACACACATACACACACAGAATGTGTCAGAAACAGGATTTAAATCCAGGCCTTTTGCTTCTGAGGGCAGTTAGGTGACTCAGTGAATAGAGTACAGGGCCTGGAGTCTATCTGGGCAACCAGGGGCAAGTCTCTTAACCCTATTTGCCTTAGTTTTCTCATCTGTAAAATGAGATGGAGAAGGAAATGGCAAACCACTCCAGTATCTTTGCTCAGAAACCCCAAATGAGGTCATTCATGAAGAGCTGGACATGACTGAAAAAATGACTGACCTTTTGCTTCTGAGGTTGTCTCCCTATCCATGATACCTCTTGTGCTTAAATGTAAGGCCTGTTCTTATGCTCCACTCTTCCAGGCAACAAACACTTATTGAGTGCTTCCTGTTTGCAAAGCCCTATTTTAGGAATCTGCTCAATAATCTTTCTTCTAGAGATTTAAAAAGAAAACTATGCCAAGAAGTGGTTTTGTAGCAAAATTACTACCCTGGGAGCACAACAACTTGAAATCTATCTCCTAGCTTTGACAGTCACTTAAATTGTCTATGGCAACTGGAGTTTATCAGGAACTCTGAATTCCCTTAGAGAAAGGTATTACATGGGGTTGACATTTTCTTCTTATTTTTATTGTTTTTTTTAAGATATTAAACAACTATAATATGTCAATCACATAGCACACATTTAAATGAGACAGACCATTTGTGAGGCACATATATGAGAAAGAGGAAAGATAAATTTCCAGAGACTATAGTAACATTTTCTTGTTTTAGAGAATACTTTGGTGAATATATTTCTAAGCTTTCAGTGGGTTATTAAAAATGAGGCCATTTATGGTGTTCTATTCATTAATGCTAATGTAGTGAGTGCCTACTGTGTGCAAGGCCTAATTCTAGGAGACTGTAAAGAAACATGAAGTCCATTTCCACAAAGATCCTTGTTATGGTACAAAAGACAGGGAAAAATAACATTTTTTCCTCTCAGGGCTTCAGTATCATTTCTGAATGAGAAGATTGATAATTCAACTGAATTCAGTTGAACTCCAACAGTTCCTTATAGCTCTAACACTGTGCTTAAAAGTAAAATTTTTGGTTCCATCTTCCAAATTGCCTCACCAAAATAGGTAGACTTCTTTCTTAAATCATGAGGAAGCATCACCTGCCTCCAGGTATTATGCTTTTTCCAACTCTGGAGCAGCCCAGGACATTCCAGCTTACCTCTCTAGCTCCTTCTTATATTGGCAATACCTCCATTCTATAGGCCTCTTCCTCCGATTGCTGAGTTCCTCTCTGAAAATCTTGAGAAGGCACCCACATTGAGCTCTCTTCGAACCCAGACCAGTCCATGATATTCTAGACCACATGTCTTCCTCAGATCCTCTCTGGTGCCTTCCCTGCTTCCAATGTAAATCCTACCTTTTCAGCACGGTTTTACATGTTGTCTTCCTCCCACCAATGAGAATGTAAACTTCTTGAGGGCAGGGATTGTCTTTCAAAGAAAAGTTTTACTTGTATTTGTATTTCCAGTGCTTAGCACAGTGCCCAGCACCTAGTAAACACTTAATTAAACACTATTGGCTATTTTTTTTTGTTTATAGTACACAGAGATTCTAGCCATAATCTTGGATGATGATGGTCCCTCCAAATTCCTGAAGATTTGCAGAAAAGCAAATCATAATAAAAAGATTATTATATCAAATATTCTTAAGAATATTATTCAGCAATATATTATTACTAATATCATTAAATTATGATAAACTATAATAAAACAATTAATGACTAGGAAGATGTCATAGCATTCTTTTACTCTTATAATTCAAGCTTGAAATACAAGCAGATAAACTATCAGAGGCAATATGGTACAGTGGAAAGGGCAATAGAGATGGAGTGAGCACACCCAAGCTTTCATTCTGGAAATTTGCTTAGCCTGTCTGGACCTCAGTTTTCTCCTGTGCAAAATAGAGTTGGAATAGACAAGATCCCTTTTAAGGTTCCATGTTCACTACTATCTGCATGTGACATTGGAAAGGATATTCATATGTCTCCCTATGCATATTGACACTAAAGGAAATACTGATTTGCCAAAAAGGATGTCAGAAGGTCTGAGGCAGAGATCTCATCAATGTGGTATAATGCCAAGGGCTCTATACTGGGACTGAATGTTGCTGAATTCTTGTCTTATCTCTCTCACTGGTTTTGTAAAGTTGGTCAAGTCACATAATTTTCCTAGGGATTCTCCTTATCTATAAGATGAAAATTGTTGGATTGTATGGTCTATTGTCCATTCCACATCTAAAAAGAGCTATGATTAAAGTGTTATAACTACAGGAAGGAAACAAGCATTTACTAGGTATCTATGATGTGTCAGGCATTGGGTTAAGCACTATAGAAATATTATCTCATGGGGTAGCTAGGTGGCACAGTGAATAGAGCACTGGCCCTGGAGTCAGGAGGACCTGAGTTCAAATCCAGCCTCAAACACTTAACACAAAAACTAGCCATGTGACCTTCGGCAAGTCACTTAACCCCAAATGCCCTCCAAAAGGCAAAATTAAAATAAAAAAAAGAAATATTATCTCATTTGATTCTCACAATAGCCCTGGGAGATAGGTGGTTTTATTATCCCCATTTTACAGTTGAGGAAACTAAGGCAAACAGAGGATACTTGATTTTCCCTGGGTAACACAACTAGTAAGAGCCTGAGGATGAATTTGAACTCAGATCTTCCTGACTCTAGGCTCAGCACTCTATCCATTGTGCCAACTACCTGACTTACAGATGATGGACATCATTTTACAAAGCCTAAAGAGCATTTAGTCAAGAAGGATGAATCTTTAATTATTTCCAAAAGATGACAAAATTAGAAGTAATTAAGAAAAAATCTTAGAGTAGGATGAGGGTGTAGTTATGACTAACTTTTTGATTGACTGACTGATTGATATTCACATATACCTATTTCTGTTTTCTGGTTTCCTGCCCCACAAAAAAAATCATTTGCTTTGTTTGTACTTGCCTCAGGGAAGAGAGAATTTTGTGACAGTCTATCACATCTCCTAGAATTTTATAAGATAAAGTGGCTCTAGAGTTTCTTTTTATTCGGGATTTCCAATTTGAATCTGTAAGATGAAAATTCAGGTTCAATCAACATAATGGATGATTTCCTTTCCCTCTCCCTCCCTATTTTCTACATGTCTTTTCATGCAGCAGCAAACACATGACTTTCAGGAATAGATATAAGTAAACTTCTTAACTGGGCCTGGGTGGCACTGAACTCAGTCATCTGTAATTTGCTAAAACTACAATACAAAATGGTACCCTAAAAATGTTCAACAATGCATGAGGTCATATAGTTATAATTTTTTTCAAGAGCTTATGCTTTATGGAGGACAGAAGGGCTACTGGCATAAGGCACTAATAACCTTTGAAAAATCTGACTGCTGTGTAAAGGGAATGGCAACTTGAGTTGTGCTGAACATATGAGAGAGATCTACAAAATTCACTTGACAAATATATTCTCTGAAACTGGTGGCAATGTCATCTGACAGGAACAGATGTTAACTCATTGTGTATTCAATTTAGCCAAAAAAGATTGGGCTACTCCTTTTTTTTTTTTAATAACCAGCTTATTATTTCTAGAAGCAAACCTATCCACACTTCTATTCCCTCTTTCGTATTCTACAGGGAAGGTTATTAGAGAGGACCTTTTGTCTTGCTTTTCCTATTTGCTTCTGTTCATTAGACAATTCCAAACCATGCCCTTGCGAAGAACATTCTCTTTGGAGAGCAGGCTCTGAGCTACAGATTGCCATTTTACTTGCTCAACAATTCCTTGAGCCATTTACTGTGAATGCAATTTGAATCCCACATTCTGTTTAGGCTGTTGCAGTCCAGACACTCCACTAGATTATGCATGTACTTAATTTTTTTTAAATTGGAAAGCTACTCATGAGTGCTGTTTCATTTATGTCTTTGCCAAGTTTCAACACTTGGAATAGTCACTGGGGCTGCATTCCTATAATCTTCATTTCACAATAGAGCTTTGGTTGTGGCAGCTTCTGTTTCAGAAGCTTCTGTTTCAGAAGAATCTTCAGAGAGACTTGTAAATCTTACTGATACTCAGGGCCTCTGCATGGGCTACTTCTAAGCAGAGAGAGTAGGACTCAACGAATCTCTAGGGAAAGTCTATTCAGTAGGTTGGGGGGTGGATTGTGGGGAGAAGGGGAGAGTGATTCCTTTAATGCCAATAAATAGCAGTGCCATTGACATAGAGATCATTTTCTACCTGAGCATTGTCAGTATGAAAGAATTCAGAGATAACAAAATGCTGCTGAAGACTTTGAGCCCTTCATGCTATCAGATCACTGAAAACCACATGGATGGCTGTTGTTCATCTGGTGAATAGCACTTGGTTTTCAGCACTCACAGCAGCACTGTGACTTCTTTGAAAAATGTTTCCACAGATTAAAACCAATGATTAAGGTCCAATTTTCCCAAGAGCTAAAAATTGACTTTTGTTGTTTTGTAGTCTACTTCATAAGTGCCTCTTCTTGTCTTTCTTTAAATGCTGCATTTTGCCTACCTTCTATATAGCTTGCTTCATATATATTTGTTGGCACGTTGTCTTCCCAATTAGAATGTGAGCTCCTTGAGGGAAGCCTTTTGCCTCCTTTTGTATCCCCAGCACAGTACCTGGCCCAAAATAAATCTTAAATATTGATTGATTGATAGGATGACTCTAGACAGTTCTCTTGATGGAGAAAATGCAGATTCTCTTTGATGGATTTTAAATGCCAGAAATACTTCATGAAGATAGTAGATTTCCAATTATGGTGTCTTGGCATCAATTCTGAAGAAGGACAAACAAGTCACAAAATTGCATGACACTGGAAAACAAATAGAAATGGTTAGTATTCTACTTTTCCAAGGCATAAAAGGGTAGTGGAGATTTGGGAAAGGGGGAAGGATAGGTTTACTTTAAACAACCATGAAACACTTATGAGATCCTCATAAACAAGGTCCTCTGTGTCCTTAAAAATGATGCTGGTAGAACCTTGTGAGCACCTTGAGAGGTAGACAAATGAAATTGTTTCTACTTCATTTTCACTGGTTAATGCTCTCTGGTCTCATCATAGCAGCTGATATCTAATACCATAGTGTATTGGACATGCTATATTGCCCTCTATAGGTTATAAGTTGAGTTGAAATAGCGTAAGGTGATTTTAAACTACAAAATTATTAGGTGTGCATGAATATTGGAGGTGTGTGGTGTCATTTTAGAGATCTTGGGAAGGTCTCCCAGGCCCCTGGATCATCTTTACTTGCTTGCTAATATCTAAGATTCCTTGAAGGAGAAGCAATGCCTTCCATAAGTGAATTAGAAATAAGATCTGAAACACAACACCATATACGCATTTATATTCATGTTAAGATATGAAACATCAGTGGCTAAAAGTAAGTTTTGATAAAAGGAGAGGGAGAAAAGAGAACAAGTATGTGTTTGTGTGGAGATGGAGAGAGAAAGTAGATGCTTTAAGGGGAAAGAACTCAAAATGGGAAAGGCAGGGGTTCTGGTGATTGAACTTCATCTGCTTCAGTTTTGCCTAATATTGGTACTGTTTGTGATGTCTTGAGAAATGACCAGGGCCATGATGCTAAAGCATTAAGCCACTGGCTGCTTTTGATTACTAAGAACTCCACGTACTTGGTGTGGGAAAAAAAAACTGCCAATGATTATGCAATCTATAAACTTTGAAATCATTTCCATAAGTCTTTAATTTCATCCCAGCTCATCAAATGTTCTTTCATGTGCTAATGGTGCTAATCAAGGCAGATGTCATTCTATAACCAAATAATTAACCTTAAGAATAAAAAGCAAAATGAAAGTCCTAATTCTTTACTTGGGACTAGTGTTCAATCTTAAGCCATGTCATTCTTATAGATTTATACATATCATGTATAAAACTCTCTAACGTGTAAAATGATCCTTTGACTTCATCTTGAGATGTCCTACTGCAAATTAAGTAATAATTATAGCTATTTATGCATATTTTAAGAAAAATCACTTCATGTATCATTTCAATAGTCACAAGTCAGTAAACATTTATTGAATTGTAGCAGCAAGCACCCCAAGCGTCCTCAGGGTGGCTGCCCATACAGGTTCTTGGATCTGCTTTGTTAAAGGAAAGCAACTCAAAATGGGTTAACAAGCTTACTTTAATCAGTCAGACATATATCGTTTACCTTGTTCAGGGGAACAGGTCAGCACCCCGAACTTCAAAGTACACAGACAGAATTATCAAGACAGAAACAGATCTAGTAGACAGATTTCAAACTGTCCAACCATTACATCCATACCCAGTCAACATCTGGGTTTCAACATCTGGGTTTTTTCAAAGCCGGGGGGCTCAGGATAACGGCTTCCCAGAATCCATATCAAATCACAGAACACTTCTCAAAGTGAGCCCCAAAACAAAGCCTCACATCAGGGCTTATATAGCCTTCTCCTGGCTCAGAGAATGTAACAACCTTATTGACCCACTGGCCAATCAAAAAGTATCTACTGAAAAACAAGCCTCCCACCCCAATAGCCTAGGGGCAGGGAATATCTTCAAATTTACATTCCCATTACATGAGTGCATACTATATGCCAGGCACTATGCTAACCAATGGTAACACAAATATGAAAAGGGAGAGTACAAGGGATGGGGGGAATGATAAAGATGGTGGGGAAGGAGCAGGAAGGGACAGGAAAGGTACCTAAGGATGTGGAGGTATGATGGAATAATCAGAGTAATCATATTAGAAGCAGAGTAACAATAACAAAAAAAAGGAAATGAACTAAAGAGCCAAAAATATTTTCTGGAATTCTCTAATTCTATACATTTGATACATTCCTATACTTCTTTTGGAAATGTTTACCATCAGAACTCGCTATACTAATTATAACCTGACTCATTTATTTTTCTGTGTAGTAGAAACCTCTATACTTCAATACTTCTAAAGAGCGATAATTCCCAGCCTTATCACATATTTCTCTTCCTTCATGCACAACATTCCATCTTCTATGTCTGTACTGATCCCCCTAGCTTGTAGAGCCTTTCCCTTAACATTACCTTGTAAATAATGAACACATATTTTGTATTTATCTATTATTATATGCATACAAATCTCCTCTGTCTAGGCTATAAGTTCCTTGAATGCAAAGCCTACTTAATATTTGTCATTGTATTCCTATTATGAATACAGTACCAAACATTCAGTAGGTCCTTAGTAAATGCTTGTTGTTAGACTAATTTTGGGTATTCCTTCTACGAATACAAATCACAATCCTTTCATTCGTTAGATGGCTTCATGAATTGATGTGGATAAAAAAAAGTCCCCTGGTGGTCAACTTTCTGGTGATTAGCCTATCTATACTTATCCAGGTTAATGTTTGGACAATAGACATGTAGGCAATAAACATTACTGGGTCTATAATTGAAGCTTTGGCAGCTTATTAGGACTGTGCAGCGCCTGTATTCTACCTTCCTAGATGATGAGAACTCAGGGTTGCCTTTGCACCATGATCAGGTAGGACTTCAATGGTGAAAACTTTCATCTCTAAATAAAATTTTAATAGAATCAGTAAAGTATTTTCAAAGAATCTTTTTAAAATGCCAAATACTAATACTACTAAAAATAATGCAAGCTTGTTTTCAAAGAAATCTTACATATTCAGATCAATTTGAAATCTTTCCAAACCTTCCCATTTTATAAAGTTATCCATAAATATTGATATGATAAATAGATATGGATAGACAGACAGACAGATAGATAGACATATAGATATCCTAATTATATATAATAGCTGTCTGTCAGTTATTCCCAGTTAAATACATAGCACATTCAGAGGATGATTTTCCAGGGGTTCTTAACCTGGATTCTAAGGATGCCAAAATCTATTCTATGAATAGATTTCAAGGGGTCTTTGAACTTGGACAGAAAAATATATTGCATCTTTTTTCACTACCTCTAACTAAAAATTTAGCACTTCATTCATTTCTGAGTTAGAACTTCTTTCCTGCCCTATGACACCCACCCCCAACCCCTACCACAAAAATAAAAACATTATATTGAGTAGATGTCCATAGGCTTCAAAAGACTGCCATCAGTATACAAAAAGATTAAGAACCCATATCCCAGACCAATAGAATCACAACTCTTCAAGTAAGGGTTTTTAGAAAATTGTGTCCTTGTTTCTCTCCTTTGTACAATGTATACTGAAAGCAAACCACTAAGGTTTGTACTTTACACTAATTCTCTATTATAACTATTTGTGCCCCAGCCAGATCTTGAAACACAAGCCAATCAGGTTGTTTGCTGCTGGCTGTTGTTTGCCTGATGTAAGAAGTGGATTGAGGGATGTTTGTAAGGAGTGGGAGTTTTAATTTGACTCTCAGTTGTTATCTCAGAAGGCTTTTTTTTATTGGGTGCCATGTTTCTATCTTTTCTTGTTGATGTAGCATTCATTACAATAGATGTGACAAATTTATTTTGTTTTAAGATTTTGGGACTCTAAGAAAGTTATGCTAGAAATAGCTACTCTGCCTTCTGAATAATCATGTGATTCCACCTTAGATGTTTTTTAAAAAGATATATACAGAAAATGGAAAGGAAGGCAGAGAATTAAAGGCCAGAATAAAAGTATGGCGTGATACTTTAAGAATACTGTAAGGAGTGCTCAAGATCACAATGAGATGAGACTAGAAGGAAAAGATAAGGGTTACAAAGAATATTTTAAGAAATCTGTTTAGAAGGAAAGAAGAGGATCAAATAAAAGGATAGGATCTTTGTGTGGTATGGGAGTGATGACAAACTGGTGAAAGAGAAAGCAGAACTACTCAACTTTATTTTTACTATTGTTTTCTCTTCCAAAGATTATGATGTTTGGCCTGGAAAGGAAAAATCAAAAATTGTCCTAAGGGAGCTAATACTGAAGATAAACCTATAGATTTTATTAGAGTACCTATCTGCCCCCTGGGCAGCTAGGTGTTGTAGTGGACAGAGCACTTGGATGGGAATCAAGAAGACTCATCTTCATGAGTTTAAATCTGGCCTCAAGACACTTACTAGTTCTGTGACCCTGGGCAAGTCATTTAACCCTGGTTGCCACAATTTCTTGTCTGTAAAATGAGGATCTGGAGAAGGAAATGGTAAACTACTACAGTATCTTTGCCAAGAAGACTCCCTAAATCATGGTCAAGAAGAGAGCTGAATGTAACTGAAAAGACTGGACAACAACAGCTGCCCCAAGTGAACTTTATTTTAGGATCTTGAAAGATCTGCTAGGTTGATTTCTCAGTCACTATCAATGACCTTTGAAAAGTTGTGGAGAGTAGGGGAGACATTTTAGGACTAACGTGTGGGGGGCCACGTCTAATGGATTCTTGAGCTTGTGTCTGAGTCCAGAGATTTGTGACTTGCTCCGAGTTCAAGGACTCGAGCTATGTCCAAGTCCGGACTTGTTGACTTGTTTGAATCCTGGAGGGCACAAAGTCCCCTCTGGACAGGTATGCCATATCTTTCCCCAAGAAGAATATTTGGCAATCAATATCAAGAAATATTGCCGTGTCTCCTACAAGCTGTCTGGGCATGCAGAAAGCAGCCTTGGTAGTCAAGGCCATTACTGATATCTGTGTTTAGCTGAGTGCATTCATGAGAAAATGGTGATTCAAAGTTCACTGTAAAACTTTCCATGCATAAACAAGAAAGATATATAATCAATTATACTACTCCATTAAACTGGCATTGTTGCCTAATTATGCTCGCCTAGCCCAAACCTTTTGTTCACCGTTCGTCCTACACCATCAGTTGCTGGCACTGAAGAAAGACAACTGTTGATTTAAAAAAAAATCAGCATATAGACTATATACCAAATGTTTTTACTTTTATTCCTTAAAAAATTCTAGAAAATATTATTAAAGGGATGGTTGGTGGATATCAAGAAAAGGAAGTGGTATACTCAAAGAATCATCATGGTTTCACGAGGAATAACTCATACCTCATTTTTTTTTCCTTTGGCAGGCTACTCTCCTTCTGGATCTAGGAAATAATATCAATATGGTTTGCATTTATTTTTGCAAAATATTTGCCAAAATCTCTCATGCTTATGCCCTTGCATGCTCATGTGAAAAAGCTGGAGAAAGATGAGACAGATTATGGTTCTCTAAAGTGAATTCAGAACTGGTTGAATAGTAAAATTGAAAATGTAGTCACCAGAAGTTCAATCAATGTCTTTACAGGAGATTCCCAGTGAAGTGTCCCAGGGACAGAGGTTGAATCCTGTGTCATTTTTAGATTTTTTTCAATGCCTTGGACAAAGAAACAGATGGCATATTTATCCAATTTCCAGATGCTACAACATTAGGAAGGATAGATAGCACACTGACTGATACTGATATTGAGTATCCTAAAAGATCTCAGTAGGGTAGAAGGCTGTGCCAGATACAGTAAAATAAAATGTAATGTGATTGAAATATAATGTGCCATGGTGGATATAGAGCTGACATTGGAAGCAAGGAGGCCTGTGTTCCAGTTTCATTTCTAATACATACTGACTGTGGGACCCTGGATAATTTACTTACCTCTCAATACTCTAGACCAGAGTGTTGCCCTTGCCCACAACACTCCCAAGTGAACCAATTGATTTACCTATTTGAATTTGACACAGATATTCTAGATGATTCTCTAAGTTTCACAGAAGAACCAGCTTGAATTGGTAGAGGGGGATTCCTAAATTGGGATTTCCATAAGAAATTTTGTGTCATCAAATTAGAAATTAAAAAAAATTTTTTTTAGAAATTTTTTTAGAAAAAAAGAAAATTTCCATAATGAAATCACTAGTAGATTCAGTCTTTATCCCTATAATTTCCCATGTCTTATATTTGTTTTTTTTTAAATGGATTGAATAAAGTCTAGTGATTCCATATCACCTCTAGGATCCAATACAAAATCCACTATTTAGTATTCAAAGTTATTCTTAACCTAACACTACCCTCCCCGCCACCCTACACATATACAACTTAATCTGTGATCCAGTGATTCTGGCTTTCTTGCTGTTCCAAGAAAAAGGTGCTCTCTCCTTTAACTCTAGCAATTTTCTCTATCCCCTATGCTTGGAATGTTCTCCTTTTTTATCTCTGCCTACTGCCTTCCTTCAAGTCCCAACTAAATTTGTGTCTTCTACAGGAAATCTTTCCCAAACCCTCATAATTCTAGTGCCTTCTCTCAGTTAATTATTTCCTGTTTATCCTGTAAATAGCTTGTTTGTACATATTTAACTTTCATGTTGTGTCTCCCATTATATTGTGAGCTCCTCCAAGGCTGAAACTAATTTTTTGCCCCATTTTGAATTACCAATAGTTAGCACAGTGTCTGATTTATAGTAGACACTTAATAAATGCTTATTAGCTGGCAAACATGTAAAATGGGGATAAAATACATACAGGACTTAACCTGATACGTAAGGATCAAATGAGATACTGTAAACTTAAAATATTATATAAAGATTCATTATTATTACTAATATAACTTAGTTTCCCATGATGTAAATGATGACTAGAAGAACAGGATTTATCCTAATCAATCAAAGTGCATTTCTCCTCGCCAGGGGTGGGGAACCTATGACCTCAAGGCCACATGTGACCCTTTGCACTTGAGGACATAGAGAACCACATGTGGCCTCGAGGCTGTAGGTTTCCTACAACTGTCTAAGAATTTCCTAAGATTACAGATTTATGGCTGCAAAAGAAGATAAGTGACTTGTCCAAGGATACTTAGTAGTAAGTGACAGAGTTAGGATTCACATTCAGGTTCATGCTATCATATACTGAGTCTCAGTAGTACTTTTCTGTTGAGGGCCTACCACTTTCTCATAAAATGTCACAATTCTCTCTCTGTCTTTCTGTCTGTCTCTCATAACCAAGATGCTCAGCCTTAACTTTCTTCCTGAGAAAAACAGGCATTCACTCTCAAAACTTTGTTAGTACTTTGTTAGTTAAAACTGTGTTAGTACAAGGCAGAGGTTCCCAAACTTATTTGGCCTACTGCCCCCATTTCTTTTTTTTGTTGTTTTACTGCCCCCTTTTCAAAAACAAAAACAAAAAATTACTCAGCAGCCCCCTGGAAATCTACTTTCTTTAACCTGTTAATTTTTAAAAATTTGCATTATTCCAAAAAATATAATTTTTTAAAATGACATATTTGAATTTAATAATTTATTGTAAATTTGTGGGATTTTTCCTGCACTGAAATTTTGATGACACAATATTATGTCATATAACCATATCGTATTGTAAACAAGTCAGCACATACTCCTGCTGACGCATACTGGACTTCCCAATAATGTGTGATATGCTAGCCTGCCAACACTTGCTTGTTAAGACCTGTGGGCAGAATTTACCACTGATTGGTTATAACTTGCATTTTGTGTTTTTATTTGGAAAATAATGTAATTAATATGACTTTAACTCTGTTACACAACAGATGAAACATGTAAGAATGGTTTTTCAAATTTTCTTTACTTTTCTTCTTTCCTTATGCTTCCACCACCCCCTTACTTTTGTTCAATGCCCCCAGTTGCACTTGAGGCTACTACTGGCCCCCAGATAAGTCCAGTGCCTCCCAAGAGGTAGTATCGCCCATTTTGGAAATCTATGGTCTAAGGCAACATGGCTTCCTTCAGTCCCCAAGATCTTCTGGGTCATTTATGAAAATGAGCAAGCCACAAAGAACTTATCATCTCCTACCTCAAATTCTGTGATCAGGACTCCTGTCTTTTATCTGCTTAATATAGCTGGCAACAAATCTAGACTTTGAGCAGTCCTAACTTTCCTAACAATGAGATTATTTTGAAAGTGAAATGGGCTGCTTTGGGGAAGTAATGAGTTCCCCATCTTTGGCACTCTTTAAGTGAAAGCTGGATAACCACTATACAAAGGGGATTCTGACTCAGGTATGAGTTGGACTAGATGAGCTTTGAGGTCCATTTAAATTCTAAAGTTTGATGATTCTATTATAGCAGAGTAGATCTAATCTTAAGAATATTTAATTCGATATTTAGATGAAAGCGTTACCAGTAAACTTTGCAAATGCAAAACATTGTATAAGTTATTCTGGAAAAAGAAATAAAAAAACTCAGATCCAGGTTGATTCTGGGGTCAGAAAATAGAAATGCTCTTTAAATTAATTTTAAATAAGAAAGAGAAAATGGTTTAGGATCAAAGACTATTCCTTAAAGAGCTGCTGAGTTTTCAAATTATACAAATTTAGATGTTAAGTTATGGCTAGATATGATAATACTTAAAATCTCAGAGAGCCCCTTGAGGTTCAGAGGACTTACATGGCTTATCCATGTTCACACACCTAGTAAGTGTCAGAGTTGGAATTCAAACACAGATCTTTCTGACTCCAAGTCTAGCATACTATCCACTTCACACTGCCTCTATCTAATAATAATGGTGAAAATATTTAAAGTCACTTACAATTCTACCAACATGAAACTGATCATTTCTGAAGATTCCTAGCATAATCTTTAAGGTCTAATGTCTAATAACACAGAAATGAAACTTTCTTGACCAAAATAACCTAACCCATTTAAATAGTTTATTTAGCCAATAGTGGCAACAACACAGAGCAAGCCAAGCTATGTGCACTCCTTCCTTGAGAATGAATCTCCTCCAATGAATGACTTGACAGGTTCCATATGCCACTGAAAAATGATGCTTGTTTTATTCCAATCTGTTATCTCCTCATTGAACTTCTTGTTTTTTCTTTCACAGTGTATCTTGGAGAAATCCAATCCCCTTTTCAGATGTGGTCAGTGTGACCACCCTCTTCTGGAATAAGAGAGTCCATCCCGCAGAATTTAGAGAGTAACCAAAATGTATCCTGCAGTAGAGGTGGAAATTATTTCCAGTTACTGCTGATGCATTGAAAATCAATTTCCTATTTTTGTTCTACCAAATTAATTGAACATGTGTGTGGCCTGAGGTTGAAAGATCCTACTATAAGGACTGCATGGAAAGACGGAAAGATTGCAGGAGTTGGGACCAATATTGGCATAAGGAATGGAACCTGTTAGTTGCAAACGATGCCAATCTGATAAATAGAAAGCAAGCCTTCTTGCACTTATCTTTGAACTGTCTCCAGATGGACTCTGCATAACTTGAGAATTTTTATATCAAAATATTTTTAATTTTTGAAACTGTTTAAATCACTGACCTGAATAATTTTCTGTTTATATAAATAGATGGTTCAACAGATAATTGTGTTATATGTTAATTAATATTCTAGATTTAGAAATTACAATCTCGTGCTTTTTAAGAAGTCTTTTTCTGAACAAGGTCTTAATTCAGCAACAGTGAATTCCCTTGTCTTTTTTCCCTCCCCCTATTCTATTGTTTTCATTGGAAAGTCTCCTCTCTTTTTAGGGCTGCCAACTCCTCCCTTCAGATCTGCAGGCTACAAAATTGCTGATATAGCAAAAATGTTCACACTTTGAAGTTGGAACAACTTAGCGGGTTGAAAGAGGGAAGTAGAGAGAGAAGTGCCAAGAGTAGTTAACAGATCCAGAAACACAGCATGGCATTTCCCTGTTAGGAGGGACAGGAGGATGAGCCCCAGGAATACAAACAATATTATTTGACACTTTTAAAGCACTTGAAAGTATAACGGATACTTCTCCAAATATGTAAAAGAAAGTGTTCTTTCCTCTGAGCAGCCTGTGATCCACTCATGAAAGAAAACTATAGGTGCAGCTAAATTGTATAATTATGTGTATATGTGTGTATGGTTGTGTGTGTGTGTGTGTGTGTGTGTGTGTGTGTGTGTGTGTGTGTGT
>NW_027187391.1:19879160-19956862 GCF_028583685.1 Petaurus breviceps papuanus
TGTGTGTGTGTGTGTGTGTGTGTGTGTGTGTGTGTGTGTGTGTGTGTGTAGTTAGGCATAACTATTTAGGGGAGAGAAGAACAACAGAATACCAATAGCCAGGGGTGTGCTGGAGCCAGCTCGTACCAACTTGGGAGAGCCAATTATTACACTTTTCTTGAAAAATAGAAAACACTACAAATCAGGGCTTGATTTATTATTCTGTTGATTTTCTAGACTTAAAGTGATAGAGAAAATGTTAATAATGCAGATTAAAATTAAAAATGTGTCATTTGTACATCCCTCAGGTTCCTTCCCCAAAAGCCAGTTGTTAATAGTTAACATGAAATAAATCATTGTTGATTGATATACCATATATAATGAAGACACATTGTAGCTTCATGGCAAGATGTGTTTACTACATAGGAAAGGAAGTCCTGATTTTGCTAAGACAGGGAAGGAGTTGACTTTATTTCAGGGCCCCTAGGTGGCACAGTAGATAGAGTGGCCAGCCCTGGAGTCAAGAGGATCTGAGTTCAAATCCAGCCCCAGACACTTACTAGCTGTGTGACACTGGACATGTCATTTAACCCTGTTTGCCTCAGTTTCCTCATCTGTAATATGAGCTAGAGAAGGAAATGTCAAACCACTCTAGTATCTTTGCTAAGAAAACCCTAAAAGGGGCTACAGAGAGTCAGACACAACAGAAACAGGTCAACAACAACAAGGGAAGGAGCAGACTTTGTTATATTTCTAATAAGTCAAATCATCGTCTGGGTTATTCAAGTGAGTAACATTATAACAACAACACTTAAACCATAACAAACCTTGTAGAACCATGATATCCTAATTTCGGTCCATTTGATTTGGGCAATATTCGATACATGGGTAAGAATCCTGTATTCCCTCTTCAACAACACAAAACCCCTATATTTTTCCTTCCACATCATGCCAAAGGAAGAGGTAGCCTTCCTCATGACCAAGGCCAACTCCTGCTCTTGTGACTGTGATACTATTTCCTCTGTCTCCACTATTATTTTACTCCATCAATCATCCTTTTTTTACTTTCTTCTTCATACCTTCATTTCTCTCTATGCACGCTCAGATGTCCCCATTCCTAAAGACAAACAAGTGGCAAAAATACACTTCCCTTGACTTTGCTCCTATCTCCAATCCACTGGATTCTAATAAACATTACAAATATGAAATGAACAAATACTTTCAGCTCTTTAAAGAATTTATTCTCATGATAGGATACAGCATCTATTCAGATAAGTATATGAATGACTATTTGAAGAGGAGCTAGTTACCTCTACCTAGGGGATCAGAAAAGACTTCTCATAGGAAATAGCATATAAACTAAGCCTTGAAAAAAGGTAGGAATTCTAAAAGGTACAAGTAAGGAAGGAGAGCATGCATTCCAAAAGATATAAAGCAGGAAGGTAAAAGAAGTGTTGAGTTCAGGGAACATCAAACATGCCATTTAGGCTGAAATGTAGTGTATAAGATGGGCAGTAATATATAATAAGGCTGGAAAGACACATAGGATAGAGACAGATTGCAAATGGTTTTGTTGTTGTGTTTGTCCTTTGTTTTTGAAGAGGACCATGGCACCAGGGAAGTGATGACATGTCTTGAAGGTGACTTTGATTTGAGTGAGGGAGGGCTGTGAAAGGTCACCAGCCTCACTTTCTCCTCCAGAGCCATCTGGGTGAGAAGTGGCCAGATATTCATCAGGATGACTGGAGATGGTCCATCAAAATAATAATACAAATGCTTTTAAATGTCAAGCTGAGGAGATTTATTTCATCCTAAATATAATAAAGAGCCATTGAAGGTTCTTGAACAAGGTTCAAGGTTCAATATTATCATACTTTTCCTTTAGGAAGATTTTCACAGAAGTTGTGTAGAGGACTGGGTTGAAAAGGAAGAGATTAGACAATGAGACTCCAAGCAGACAGCTTTGCTATGGTCCAGGTGAAATCATGAAGCTCTGAAAAAGGGATAATGGCTGTGTGAGTGGAGAGAAGGGGCAAGATTTTAGAGAAGTTGTGTAAGGAATCACAAAACTTAACAACTGATTAGTTATTGGGGAGGGAGGTGAGAGAAAGAACAAGAATGACACTAAGGTTTCTTATCTGAGTTCCTGGAAAGATACTTGGTGGAACAGAAAGATGGAAGTTTTGAGGAGGGGTGGACTGAAAAAAAAGACAAATTCCATTTTGGATGTGTTAAGTTTGATCAGGAAATCCAGGTGGAAATATCTAACAGGTAGTTTGGTAATGTAAGCTGAGAATTAGTACAGAGAATAGGGTTGGAAATATGGATTTTTGGAATCTTCTTTTTGGTGATCATAATTCAACAACTGAAGGAAATCACTGAGTGAGTATGTTAGAGAGAAGAGGTATCCTGAGAGGCAAGGAGGACACTCATGAGGGTTCAAGACATTGATGGTGATCCAGCAAAGGAGAATGAGAGGGAACAATCTCACAGTTTAGAAGAAAACCAAGAGAAGACTATCACAAACCTCAGGGAGGAAAGACTAGCTGGGACAAGGAGGAATCAAAAGCATTAAATACTATGAAGAGATTAAGAACAGAGAGGACAGACAGACATTGGATTTAACAATTAAAAACAATACTTGGTAATCTTAGAGAAAGGAGTTTCAGCTGAGTAGTTAAGTCGGAAACCCTATTAAACTGCAATGAATCTCTGAGACATGTATGGAAGGAGAGGAAATGTAAGTAATGGGTATAGACTTTTCCTGGAAGTTTGGTTATGAGAGGGACAAGAAATTGTTGTGAAGATGTATGCCGCCTGGGAGCTTGCCCCTACCCACACATATCATTCAAGACTGAGAATATGTCTGAGATATGAATCCAGAATGGAGACAGTACTCTAGAGATGTTTAAACTTAAGCTTGAATAAAGTGCCCACCACATGGGAACCTCTAGACTTCCTGGTTAGCTTCCAACCTCTCCTGAAAGGGTAGATTCTTCAGCTTGAAAAGAAATGCAGATTGTGTAGAACAAATTTCTGATATTGCTCATCCTACCCCCAGGAAGATTCTAAAGCCAGCAGAAACATACAAAGCAGCTGTGAACATCTTTACCATCATCTTGAGACAGCTGACTTCTCCCTCTCCAAGAATCCTCCTCAAATCTTTAAAGCTATGTGAGAAAACTGAGTATCTGTCATTTGTCAGACCACGAGAATCCACTGGACTCAGTATTTTACACTGAGAAAGGTGGTTTCAAAGCTCTACAAAGAGTCCAGAAAAAAAATCACATCACACATAAGGGGAACAACTTAAGGACTCCAGCAAAAAGAATTGTCATGTGCTAGAAGTTACCCCTTTGCCACATGTGATCTGTGAGTTTACACCAACATTCTCTTGGACTCCATATGTGCCTATGTAACAGGGTGTTCACAGACTTTATTGCTTATGTTATTCAGTTGTCTCCAGAATATAAAACCCCATTGGGGTTTTTCTTGGCAGAGATACTGGAGTGTTTGGCCATTTACTTTTCAAGCTCATTTTCACAGATGAAGAAACTGAGGCAAACAGGTTTAAGTGACTTACCCAGGGTCACACAGCTAGTAAGTGTCTGGGGCTGATTTTGAACTCAGGTCTTCCTAACTTTAGGTCTGATACTCTATCCACTGAGCCACCTAGCTGCCAGTTCATAGTCTTTTGTGGGGGGGAGAAGGGGGAAGGCAAGGCAATTGGGGTTAAGTGACTTGTTCAAGGCCAGCTTTGAACTCAGGTCCTTCAGACTCCAGGGCCAGTGCTCTATTCACTTTGCCACCTAGCTGCCCCAGTGCATAGACTTTTGGGAAAGGTTTTGCACCAGTTGGCTTTGATAGATACTTGTTTGTTTTTTTTAAACCAGCAAACACAACTAATTAAGTCCGACTGACTAATGGATATCCCCTATTATAGTGGGAAGGACTCTAGTGGGTACTCATGAGCTATAACATGATGAAGACATGTGTAACATTTCAGGAGCTAATTCTAGACCCCTGAAGGGATATATAATAGCCTTGGTTTGGGGATCCTTGCCAGTGCAAAAGGGGTTGAAAGATTAGCTTCAGAGCATATGCTTTCCTAGGTTTATAATGTATTAGAGATTACATGAAGCTCTTGTGTTCATAGTCAATATTTTTTAATCCCTTTTGTGCCTCTTTGAAATGAAGTCAGCAGATAAAAATGACATTTGGAGATTTCAAATCACTAAAAAGGAAATAAGGAAGTAGATTTGGTGCACAAATTTATATAGTTATCTTAACCTTTAGAACATGGTTCTCAGAAAACTCAAGGGCATCTAGACTAGCAAATAAATATTTGAGTATGAAGTCTGAGTGGGGGAATGGAAAGGCTAAGATATTGTGAACCAGAATCAAGCCAAATATCCCTACCAATGTCAGCATCTCACTGGCGCATTATTCCTCTTGAGCCCTTGACCATCTATATTAAAGAATGGGACACAATTATCATCTTCAAAGGCTTAAGATCACTGACTAGCTTGAATAAAGTCATTTTTTTGTCCTCTTTCCATTCCAATTTCATTTCCCCCAAATAGCTTAATAATTCCTTTGTCCATGTCCTCTTTCATCCATGTAGCAAGAGGAGAAATGTGCTAGCATCAAATTTAAGGGAGTAGACCTAGGTTAATCCCGTGATGATTTGTATGATAGTGATATTCTTTATTTCTGTTTTTTTTTTTCAATTCAAAAGAGTACAGCTATTACTCAAAGGACAAGGATTATTTATAGTTATCCATGTCCCTATGTGCCATGCCAATTGTCATGACCAATTTGAAAATTGAAACACTAGAGATATTACAATCTCCAGTGGAATTTTCTCTCCTGATTTTCTCCACTCTAAAGTAGGGGTGTGATGATTATGTGTGAGTTTAGTGCTCTTACTGCTTTTACTGATATCCTCTATGCATTGGCAGAAAGGCCCTTATGTAGGCCCATAGTTGAAGAAGTCATAGTTCTCTCATCAGGAATCCTTGAAAGAAGACAGAGTGAAGTGGCATTTTTTTGTTAGCAGTTAGAAAAATGAGCTGTACAAGCAGACTTTGGAGGAGCTCAAAGTAACTTGATGGTCCCTGATTTAAAAAAAAACAAACTAAGAAATGAACAACTATGATTAAGCTCACTTCTTGAATTCATTTGATGATTTTGTCAAAACACGACAAATTGCACTGCTACTCAGTATTTTATTCTTTTATTTCTTCAATTAAATAGAGCAGTTACCACACAGGTGAATGCCTAATAATTAGCGATTAAACTGCAATAGGGAAACTATTGAAAAAATATTAGCTGATGCTGTTGAATGTCAGTCAGAGAAAATTATAAGAAATAAATGTCAAGATTCTTATTTGAAGGGGAAAAAATTGCCAGAATATAGGGAAGATAAACAGAATGTTGTTTATCACAGCTTTTTGATATATATTACCACTTTCTAGAGTGTTTTGTGCACTGATCATACTTTCCTCTTTATTTTTTATTATCATCTTGTCAGAATAGCCATCAGAAGCAAAGGGGGTGCAACCACATTGAATGAAACTGAGTGTGCTCATGAAAAGTACTCTAGAGGAAAAAGTAGCATTAAGGACGTTTTTAAGGATGTCTCCTATGTTGCTGCAAAAATAAAAATGATTCATAGTAACTTTATAGGTATGTACAATTTGCCTATGATTTTGCAGTTGCATTTCTGGCATTGATCTACAGTTTATTAAGATAATGCCCATTTCCTACCTTTTTAATATACTAGGAGTGTTGTACCAATTGTAATTGTAGTCATTTATAAAGTCATTTATAAAGAACACCTGTTTATCTGCTTGGAGATTTTAGAGATTTTAGCTAAACATTTTTTGAAAGGAACATTCTAGATTTTGTAAGAAGGGATTATGACAGGGTTAGCTTAAAACAGGATACTATTTAGTGCTTCTTCTTGGACTGATACTCTATATGATTTATCATTCCTAGATTGGTTAATGTTGAGTGCAGATGGCTAAAATAGAAAATGCAGAATAAGAATGCTGCTGATCCTTCACTGTTACTTTGATAGTAAGGATGTTTGTAAAACATGCAATTAAGCGTTACAGTAAGCTAGTAGCAGAGTCAAGAACATAAATTTTTTTAAATGATAATTTGGAATACCAGATGGTTCCTTCTGTCCTTCTGTGCCTTTTCAAGGCACAAATGCACATTTTGGATCAAAATGTGAGGTGCTAAACACATTACTGAAACCATCTCATCTCTTGCTAATTGGCACCCTTCATTGTCTCTCAGTAGGGGTCCAAAGAGTGCCATGTGGATGTGGAAAATGACCCATTAAGTCACTTCTTCCAAAATGACTTCACTTGAAAAGAGTTTGGTTTTCTTATTGAGAGGACTGGGGCCCAGTCTGGTCTACAAGTGTTGAGGCAGATGAGGATCCCAAAGAAACAAATACAGTTCCAGGGCATAGAAGTTGTTAGATTTGGCCAGGGTGTTGAAATTCCTTACTAATCTTTTTATGGTCCTTTCAAATTCTTATAATCTATATGTTGTAATGACTTGATATCACTAGCCTAGAGGGGTCTTGTAGTCTGTAACTTACTGATTTCAAACGATAATTTATGTACTTTGTAGTTATAATTCCTTGTCTGTTTTAATGCTACCACCAAACAATACTTTTTCTGTAGGTGAGTATGTGATCCTTAAATGTTGAAATGAAGGGAGTAGAATAGATGGCCTCTGAAGTTCCTTCCACCTCTAGAGCATAGATCTAAAATCTTGTGAAATTAACAAAACAAACCTAGATAAGGTAAGGAATCAAGCCACTGGTGGCACAGTAGATTGAACATAAGCCTGGGCTCAGGAAGATCTGAGTTAAATTTGACTTCAAAAACTTCCTAACTATGTGACTCTGGGCAAATCACTTATCTTCTGGTTGCCTCAGTTTCCTCAACTGTAAAATGGATATAATAATAGGACCTAGCTACATGTACAACATCTATTGTAAAATTGATTCCCTCCTCCCCTCCCTGCCAGAATTAGTGCTCTCTATTTCCTTGTATTTCCTTTGTATATATCTAATATATGCTCATTTTCTGTTTGTATATAGATGTTGTACATGTTATATCTCTATCTAGAGTATCAGCTCCTTAAGGGCAGGGATTGTTTTATTTTGTTCTCATTCCCTAGTACCTACCACATGGTGTCTAGTACATAGTAAACATTCAATGAATGAATATTGACTGGTTGGCCCATTGCAGGAGTGCACAATCTAACTGTCCTGGCCCATGGGATTGTCAGCTTTACTAGGCTATTCCAGACACCTAACCAGCTTTTGTAGCACTGGTGGCTATATAGTTACAATATCTCTTTTATTCATTCCATCTTCTCTATTCCTTCTATTGCTACAAACCCAGTAAAAGCCACACACCTGAATTATTGCTGTTGTTTCCAAAGGAAAACACACTTTCAAATATAAATTACTAAATTAAAAGGAAGTTTATGGAACCCAACTTGTTACTGACTTGGAGACAACTTATGTAGTCTGCCATATACGATGTGGTTAAATAAAAAAATAAAACCAATAGCCTTCAACTGCAGATTTAAAATTCAACTTTGTACCAGTTCTCCTGGAACAATAGGGGGCTAAATTCTTAGAATCTGAAATATCCAGTCACTATTTAGACAAACATATTCTTAAGTTTCATTAGCCAGCTTCGGAGTGCATTTTTTGCCCTGCCTTTATGAGACTCAAGTCCAGAAAGTCTAGTAGAGGACAATTTTCTTATGCTTATGGTGTATCAACATATTAATTCAGGGTTTGTAGTCAGAGGTTATACCCACACTCATTGATGACTAGTTTTGCCTTTTTTTTCAACAGTGACTCTTCATATAGTGTGTATTTGTGCCAGGATGAAAATAAAATGTGTAAAAAAAAACCTTTCCTCCTCATGACTAGCAAATTAATGCAGGGTTAACTGTGCTGCTCCGACTGTTCAAAAATCTTCAGTGGTTTCTTATTGCTTCTAGAAAAAAAAAACCAAAACACAAACTCACCAGCCTGACTTTTATAGTCCACCACAATCCTCAAGTGACTATAAACCATTCAATTAAAGGGTCAGATGTTTCTGACCTTTTTTTGATTATTTAAAAATTTTCTCAAGTGGGCAAATGCTCTCAGAAGCTGTTGGCTAAAGATAGACAATCTTTACTGTTCTTGGGAAACTCCTCTCAATTTCCCCTCTACCCTCAATGTCACTATAGCAAAATAATTAAATATGTTGGTTTACTGTTCACTTGACTTATAGGCAGTTCATCTGAGGAGGTCAGATGACCCATCTTGATCTTTCTGGAATCCCTACTCAGAAGCATGACGTACTATTTCTGTCTTTCCTTTGCATGGGCTCTTAGGAGTCCTGTGCCATGTCTCCAGATTTTTAGTCAGCCATGACCTTCAACCATTGGACAACCAGGAGTGAGAGTAAATCTTTTATTAAAAATTGAGTCAAGGGGCAGCTAGGTGGCACAGTGAATAGGGCACCAGTCCTGGAGTCAGACCTGAGTTCAAATCCAGCCTCAGACACTTAACACTTACTAGTTGTGTGACTTTGGGCAAGTCACTTAACCCCAATTGCCCTGTCTTCCCCCCTCCATAAAGACCAATTTGAATCAACATTTATTAAGCACCTACTATGTGCCAGGCACTAATTCTTCCCTCCTGTTTTTTCTGTCATGGTAGCCTGGCATATACATACATATACACACACAAACATACATACATACACACCAGATCACCATGATCAAAAGATATATGCATATATTTATGTATGTATAAATGTCATATATGTATATAAACCATAACCTGTCCCCTTCCTACCTTTTCAGTGGTCATATACCTTATTTCATTCTTTAAATATATGTATATATATATATATAAATATACATGCACACATACATCCATGTATGTGTGTGTGCATGCATGTGTTTTAATAGAGCCTTGAGCAGGGCAAAAATTCCCACCATTCCCATCATTTTCAGTTATTATTCAGTTATGGGTATTTCCTTGGATTTCACTATTTCCTTTATTTCATTCCCCCAGAGTCCTGTGTATATGGGGGAAATCATAAGAATGCCCACAAAACTAAGGGCCTTTATTTGTCAGTTTTTCTATTTGAGAATATACAGGAATAGATATAAATTGATATATCTATACATACATATACACAACATACTTATACATACATATACC
Organism: Petaurus breviceps papuanus; assembly: GCF_028583685.1. Lineage (NCBI taxonomy): Eukaryota > Metazoa > Chordata > Mammalia > Diprotodontia > Petauridae > Petaurus > Petaurus breviceps. The sequence continues at coordinate 19,888,402 of NW_027187391.1, forward strand.
TCACATACACCAATATACATATATACATACATACATATATATATAATAACCCTTTTATTGGTCTTGTTACCTCATAGCTCTGCCCATTCAAATCGATCCTCTACTTACCTGTCAAAATGATTTTCTTAAAGCATAGGTCTGACCACATCTCTCTCTGTCTTTGTTTCTGTCTCTTTGTCTCTCTCTCTCTCCTGCCCTCCCCTCCCCCATCTCTCTCTCTCTCTCTCTCTCTCTCTCTCTCTCTCTCTCTCTCTCTCTCTCTCTCTCTCTCATACACACACACAAACTCACACACACACACTCAATTCACAGGTAAACCCCACTCAATAAAACTCAATAAAAACTGGCCCCCAATCAATTCTTTGATCAAATATAAAAGTCTCTGGCATTTAAAGCATTTTATAACCTGTCCCCTTTCTACCTTTTCAGTCATCATTTACCTTATTCCTAACACACAATATTCCATCTCCTTTCACCAAGCCTTTGCACAGACTGTTCCCTAGTCCTGGAAAGTTCCCTTTTCTTCTTTGTGTCTCTTAGTTTTTCTGGCTTCTTTGAAGACTCAGAACAAATCCCATCTTCTGCAGGAGACCTTTCCCAGTACCCCCTAACTGCTAATGCCTTCCCATCTGAGAATACCTTCCACCTACACTGTTAATATTATGTATATACCTAGATATTTGTTATTTCTACCATTAGAATGTGAGATCCTCAAAGGCAAGAATTTTTTTTTTGCCTTCATTGGATCCTCAATGTTTACTCAACATAGTGTCCTGCACATAGTGGGCCCTTAATGAATGCCTGTTGACTGATTATGATGAGGACATTTATGAAGCCATTAACTTCTTGTATTTGTATAACATTCCTGCCAAGTCACTCCAAGTGCTTCAAGGGGCACCACCCACTTTATAGACCCAAGAAATAGCTCTTGCCATTGATGTCCCACAAAATAAGGAGGAATGTGCCTTCTTTGGAATACTACAGTCTTCTCCAAACTCCATTTTTCTTGCCTGCTTTTCAATACAAACATGTGACATGGTGTTATTGTGGTCAATGGAGCCAGCAGTCATTTCCCATGATGTATTATGCTCTAATAAACTTTCAGTTCAACTACGCATCCAGGGCATAATGCCTATTTTATTACTTATTTTTCATCTGCAGTCTAGTAAGGGCTTAGAACATTTCACCCTGTGGCCCTGGTTATTCTCTCTGCTGGGGGCTTGTAGTATAAGTTTGCTTAATTGGAGTCTTAACCCTTGTTCACAGAGGCACTGAAAATATTTCCAGCTCTCCTCTTTTGCTTTGGATTTCTGATTATATAGTTTTGCTGCCACAGCTAGAGTGCCAAGGAGCAGACTTTCTCTTCTATTCAGGAATGTGGCAAAGGCAGATTAAAAACCTAAGGTGAAAGTGAATATTTGCAAGAGGTATTTATGTGCATTAATCATAATGTTCTCTCTGGAACCCTCTTTTGGAACAGCTGCTGATGGGAATGCTTCCTATCAAGCTTAGTGAAGACTTTTCTTGTCCATTAACTTAACATCAAGATGCAGTTTGGGGCTTTGAATAAATGCTAGGTATGGTTGCTTTGTTTACAGTCAATTTATAATGACTGCATGGCCTTATTTTATCATCATATTTTCCCAGAGACCATGAAAACTCTCCCCCTGAAGAGGGTCAGAACCTTAATAATTCTGTTTCTCAAATCATAGTCAGAGATCTTTGTTCTGTTAGCATAAGGATTTTCTAGGACAATTTCCTTTGAGTTGAGGTAGAGTTTTGTCATCACTGGCAAAATTCTATCACAGATTATTAAAAGTATGTTTAGAGAACACCTTGAAAAGAAAGTGGTGATCACAGAGACCAGTACAACTTCCATTAAGAATAGATTAAGCTTATCTCTTTTTTTGATAGAGTAATTATAATAATAGATCAAGCCTGTATATATCATTTACCTAGATTTTAAGAAAGCAGTTGAAAAATATCTCATACTATAGAAAAGATGGAGATGTAACCTAGGCAATAGAATAATTAGATGACTATGGAACTGGTTAGATGTCTAGACATAAAAAGAGCCAGTGATTTAACATAGCAAAGCATAGCTAATACCCTTAATGATGGATTAAGAAACCCAAAATTTTTTGACCAGAGAAATGGGATGAAGTTAATAAAATGAATTGTAAAGTCTTACATTTGGTTTAAAAGAAATTGAATTTATGAGTAAAAGACATATGATACATGATTAAATAGCCATTTGTTTGAAACCATCTAAAAAATAAGAGGGGTCAGCAGGAAGGGAGCAGTATTTGGAGTCACTGGACCTTGGTTTCCATTCCAGCTCTGCTACTTGCTACCTAGGTTATCTTGAGCAATCAATAAATCAATAAACAAGCATTTATAAATATCTGCTATGTACCCATTGCTGTGCTAGGTGCTATGACTAAAAGTACAAAGAATGAAAAAGATCACTATTTAAAAGAAATGTATAGTCTAAGTCACTTATCCTTTCTGTATCTCATTTTATTTATCTGTAACATGAAGAGGTTATATCAGAGATGTTTCTTTGATGTGAAAAGAAAGAAAATTTTTTTTCGAAGGTATAGGCATGTTAGGGAAGCTGGCTTCTCAATGCCCATAGCTTTCAAAGTTTTTCTCAACCTCTCTATATATCTGTCAGTCTTGAAGACTCTCCTATCACATATATCCTCTTAGAGAAAAAAAATTCCCTCTTCTCCAAAGCTCTCCCAACAATTCCGTAACTCACACAGGTACATATCCTTGCTTCAGTATTCTCTCTGCTAACATGGAGCCATAGGGACGAAGTAGTATGCAAAACACCCAGGGACCTATGTATATGTGGAACATTCAGCAGTAAAAGATATTATAAATCATTTTCCCCCCAAACCACTCAGTTTTCTGTATGAGGAAAGTGGATTTTAGATGACTAAAAATGACTTGTCTAAGGTCACACAACGTACTAAGACTCAGTTTTCTCACTTATGAAATGGTGAGTTTAACCTTAGAATTTCCATTATTCTATCCATATTCATTTGTCCATTTCCCTGTTTGACCAAAAACTTATATTTAAAAGATAGATAACTGAGGTTTGGGATGTTGTTTATGGAACCAAAGCTGAATGGACTGATAGATAAGAGGATTAAATCTCTGACCCTGCTCTAAATATCAGCAGGTGCTAACCTGGGTTTATCTGTGTGTGGGAAGAGAGTAGTAGTAGTTACCTATGGAGTTTAATTTGAGAAACTCAAGAAGCCTCCTCCCTATATGAATTCTGTTATGTAGGTGACTCAAAATATTTTCCCTTCATTGGTCTGAACAGTGTTTAAAAAATCCATTAATATGTGAATTCATTAATCAAGTTCCTACTAACAGAAGTACAAAGAAGATGTCTGGGGAAGTAGGAGAAATTCTCCTAGTTGAGATAGGGTCTAGTGGTAAAATGGCTAGAGTTCTGTGTTTTGAATGAGAAAAACTGAAATTTCAAATCCCACCTCTGAAATTTACTTGCTGCTTAGCCATGGGGAAATCACTTAAACACTCATGTGTAAATAGGATAATAATATCCTTAGTACCTACATCATAGGGTGATTTATGCAAGTTAATTCTCATAGTATAAGTAAAGTGCTTTGTAAACTTTAAAGCACTATGTAAATATGATACCAATGCATAGAAGGCAGTTGAAGACAAATTTTGCCTACTTCTCATTTTCACCAGTGACTCCCCCGTTTCTGATTGACTAGGTTCCCTGGTGGTAGGGCCTCTATTGAAGGCACAGAGTTTGTTTCAATGAAATCCCAAAATGCAAGTACCCTAGTAGAGTTAATGAAGCAGTCACTGAAGCTGTTCTGCCCATTATCCTATTCTTCCATCAGACATCTGAAAGCTGACCATTTTCAATGATTCCTTAGAACGTTTCCCTCCCCCTCCCTCCCATTTCCTTCCAGGTATTTGTCTTCATTATGTACTCTGTTGGTGGCAAAAAAAAAGCAATTTCCAGTTCCAAATGATAGCATATAAAATGGTCAGAAATAAAGCCAAGTGAGCTACTGCTCTTTTGCCTCAGGAAGCACCTCTAGGCCCCATGCCAGGAATGACTGGGCTACTGTTAAGTAACCACCATCTATTCAATATTTGTACATTGTTTTTACCTGAACTTCAAAGACTGGAAGGTCTGGTTTTGCAATCCATTGTGCAAATGTTGAATCAAAATAATGGAATTAACTGCTTTCATCACTCTAAATAGATGTCATTCATCATCTTCATTCATCATATCACTCATGGTTTCTCATTCACATCGAATATCACTCATTCATCTCTAAATAGATGCCGAGGAACCTGAATGTGGTGGCATAGTTCTTCCCTCATGTTTGCTAGCTGTTACCTTGGACAAGTCATTTAATCTCTATGGGCCTTAGTTACCTTATCTGTAAAGTGAAGGGATTGGACTAGATGAGCTCAAGTTTCTTCCAGTTCCAATTCTGTGGTCCTCTGAGATTATCTGTCTGTTTATCTGTCTATGTATCTATCTGTCTATTTGTCTGTCTGTTTATCCATCTATGTATCTATCTGTCTATTTGTCTGTCTGTTTATCCGTCTATGTATCTGTCTATTTGTCTGACTGTCTATATATGTATGTATCTATCTATCTATCATCTATCTATCTATCTATCTATCTATCTATCTATCTATCTATCTATCTATCTGTGTGTGTAGATTTCTGGTCATATGAATACTGTTCTTCAAAAAGAATAGTAGCAAAAAAACCTATCCATCTGCCTAGAGAGATACATATCCTAAGGAGATTTTTATCCTCTGTCGTTGTTAACTTTAAGACAGTGACAATGCCTCCTACAAACATCATAATAGTGCCTCACTCTTCCAAAAAAAAAAAGCAAAACAAAATAAAAAAACTCCTATTTTCAATTTCTCTTAAACAACAGGCGTGTTTCTTACCAGTGAACCTCTCTCCTCCTTTCCATTCATTCACCTCTTAATTTTCAGATGCCATGGTAACTTTTGATTTTCCTGGAATTTTGGTGGGAGAAAAACTAAGGGGAAAAATAGGATGTCCTTCATGATCTGAGGTGCCACATCCTCAACTTTGGCCATCTGGTATGGTTGCAAGCAAGTTAGAAACTTTCGAAATGAAGGGGCTACTCATAACCAGCCCAGGAAATTCATTATTTTTAACACAGAGAAGACAGCCATCTAGTGGATCTTCCACCTTTAAACTACACTCTGAACTATCGGTTTATTAGCATGCTTCCCTTCCTGTCCAAAAAGAAAAAAAAATTGCTTTGAAAAAAACTTTAAATGAATGACCTTTACTTGTGCTGTATATTATTTCTAAGATAATTTGTACTTTTCCAGGTCAGCTTGTTTAATAAATGACACTTTGCAAAATGCAGGAAGAATGTTCTTCATATTCCTTTTTTCTATATTTAATGTACTCCTCTTTGCCACCCTGCAATGAGCTTGTCTAACTCATCTTCCTTCACTTTATTCTGCGGCAACTGCCTCTTTTGTCCATTTCTCCTGGTAGTGGTTGGTGATTATCTATTCTAGGATCAACTGTCACCTTACAGAAAAAATTTTTGAGCTTTGATAAATTGCTTATCTCCTTCCTTCTCCCCCAATTCATCTCATATGACCTTAACTCTTAATCTGACCAGTCACTTATTGCTAATCTCCATTTTGCTGATCAAGAAATGGTTGGAATTAGTGATAGTAGCCTAGGTACTTTAAAATTGCCACTAAAAAGACTGGGTAAGAGCTGACTATGTCAATTTGGCACAGGGTCCTGAGGTTTCAGGCATTGCTTGGTATAAAGCCAGACACTCAGATGAATGAACCCTGGGCCTAGAGAGTCCAGAGTTTTTACTTCTAAAGCTCAGGTGAGTTCTTACGTGAGATCAGGCAAGAACAGGTCCAAGAAAATTTGCTCAGAACCATGAAAAATAGCAGCATGGGTTCTTAAGTTTTTTCGTGTGTCATGGCAGTCTGGCAAAAACCTAGGGACCCCTTCTCAGAATGTTTTTAAATGTATAAAATAAAATGCATATGGTTACAAAGAAAAGCAATTATATTTACATAAAGAATAATTTTTCCATCCAGCTTCACAGACTGAAATCCTACATTAAGAAACTCTGACCTAGTCTAGTAAAATCTAGATTTTACAAAGGAGAAAACTGAAGCATAGAGATTAATTTTTCCATCACAGTTAGAGAACTACAAGAGGTCACAGAGGTCATGTAGTCCAACTCTCTCTTTTTACAAATGAAGAAAGTGAGATCCAGAGAAATAGTGGCAGTTAGGCCTTGAACCAAGGTTTTCTCACTCCAGGTCTGGTGCCCTTTCTTTTGAACCACTGTTTGAGGTCACTTTCAGTATTGGGGTCTTATTTAGAATCTTTGTCAGAGGCTGAACTTAAAGATCGTTTCTTTCTGGTTTTCTATTACCACTACTAGACCGCCTTTCTATTCTATTCTATCATTATTAATAATTATTATTTATATATAAATTTATTTTATTTACATACAATAATTTTTATATCTATATAAATAGATATGTTATATATATATAATATAGTTTATAAATTATTTATATTTATTATTAATATCCTATCCTATCCCATCCCTTCCCATTCTATTCACATTAATTAGCTTCTGTGTGTCAGTCGCTGTATTAGGCATCAGGGAAATTATAACAACAAAACAACCCAGTCTGTAACCTCAAGTAGGTTGCATTCTAATAGGAGGAGTTATCTTACAGAGATGAAATGATAGAAAATATATTCAAAGAAAGGCAAATGACAGGGCTAGGAACTGAAAGACTACTCCAGATCCAGTACATCCCACCTATCCTGGGATATCTAATGCTTTACTATCATCCTTTCTCTCTTTGTAAGGGACCTGGAAATTTGGCTTAATTTAAGATGAATTGCTTTAATGCTGGCTAGTCTGGCATGTGAAGAGATGGGGAGGCATGGGGAGGGGGAAACTTGAAAAAGTAATGGCTATGGATGTCTTACCCAAGATGACTCAATGCATCGCTGAAGCTTGGGGGTAGAGTGAGGTTTGGGGAGGCAAAGTTTCTAAATTTGGAAGGAAGTATATGTACTGTATTCTTCAGTTCTAAATTAATTACTGTATTCCTCACACTACAATGTCTTTCAGAATTCTTTGTGAGCTCTCAGCATTAAGGATGAATTCTGGTTACTGTTGTGTTTCCATATTTGGCCCATTCTTCTTGTATATCCCATTTTATATCTTTATGTGGTTGCACAGCACAACACATAATATGCCTGGCGGCTTCTTCCTCTACGGCTCTAAGTCTTTAATGTTGCAAATGAAATTTGATGGGTGACATCAAACAATGCTATTCTCTGAGCTATTTTCAAGCTCATAAAAAAGGCACTGAATGAAATAAAAATGACAGTCTCAGATTTAAATGAGGCAGTGGTCATTATTTGATAAGAGAGAGAGAGAGGGAGAGAGAAACAGAGACAGAGAGAGAGACAGAGAGAGAAACAGAGAGAGAGAGGGAGAGAGAGACAGAGACAGAGATAGAGAGAAAGAGAAAGAGAGAGAGACAGAGAGAGAGAGAGACAGAGAGAGAGACAGAGAGAGACAGAGAGAGACAGAGAGAGAGAGAGACAGAGAGAGAGACAGAGAGAGACAGAGAGAGAGAGAGACAGAGAGAGAGACAGAGAGAGAGACAGAGAGAGACAGAGAGAGACAGAGAGAGAGAAAGAGAGACAGAGAGAGAAAGAGAGAGAGACAGAGAGAGAAAAAGAGAGACAGACAGAGAGAGAGAACAACAAAGACACACACACACACACACACACACACACACACACACACAGAAAACTCACCAGAAAATGAAATAAAAAGGCAAGTTTGAAGGAAACGTTAGGCTGACCATATGTTTACCACTTATCTTATAGTGGCTTATATTTTGGTGCTTCTGTGTCTATAAACCAGTTTCTGTTTGGAAATCGCAAGGTGTGATGTATATGCTTGGGGGTTGTACTAGCATTTTCTCATGGAGCTGTCTTATTTGTTCTTTTTATTTGTGTGTGTTTGTATATGTGGAGGATATAGAAATATTAAGGACTTTTCACCTATCAGTAGGCACATATATGAATATATATATATATATATATATATTTAGATGAAAAAATGCACAAAAGGTAAAGCAGTATCTTTTCTGTTTTAATAAGAGCACTGGCAGGTAATGCAAAGTGTTATTCTTGTGTTGTGAGTGTGTGTGTGTGTGTGTATGTGTGCTTTTAAGATTGTAATAAATAGTTTATGGCTTGTATCTCGTAGCCCTAGTGGCTCATAAATGCACTCTGGAGGTGGAATGCTATGTCCATCACAGATTGCTTCAATAAATAAGTCATCTCCTTCTCTAAAGTCATTTGTAACCCCACAGCAGCTTTACTTTTAGCCAGTGAGAAAATAAAGAATTTGATCTACTAGTTTACACTGTCATTCCTCCTGAAGGAAGTCAGGAGGCTGGATCTGTATCTAGTCACTTTAATCAACCAACACTTTTTTTTTTTTTTGGCAAAGTTGTTGTTGTTTTTAGCCATTCTTTATGGCCAATTTCTACAGAATCAATTGGATTGGCTGTGCTCTTCAATTTCTTCATTATGATGGGTATAAGAGGACCAGATGGACCATTTTTTGATTTGGTGATTTCATCATACAGCTGTGGCCTCAGAGACAATTTCATTTTCACATGTCCATCATCAGCTGTGATAACTACTTTTCCTCATGGGGTGAAAAGGAATGTAGGGAGTGGTGTTCCAACATAAATATAGGGAAACTTTAACAGAATAGGCCCACCGACACCACCCAGGGCAACATCCCAGCATGATTCCTTTTGCTGTTCCTCTGAATGAGTTTCCTTTATCATCTGAGGAAGGAGAGCAGGATTTTACACTAGAAAGAGTGCCAGCTTTGGAGTTAGAGGAAGTGGATTCAAATCATAGATTTATGGGTCTAGAAGTAGACAGAACTTCGGGGACCATCTAATTTAGCCCCTCATTTTATGAGAATTTGAGGCCAGAGAGGTTGTGATATCTCCTCAGTCATGAATGTAGTACCAGGAGCAGAATTTGAACCCAGGTCTTTTGATTGTATAGTCAGTGTTTTTTCACATTGCCTCACTCTTCACGTCTCATTATTTGTGTGACATTGGGTTGTTATATCACTTCTCTTGGCCTCAGTTTACTCATCTGTAAAAAAAGAGGAATGGGACAGCCAGGTGGTGCAGCAGGTAGAGTGCTGGGCCTGTGGTCAGGAAGACTCACCTTCTTGAGTTCTAATCTGGTTTTAGACTCTTACTGGCTATAAGACCCTGGGTAAGTTACTTAACCTGTTTGTCTCAGTTTCCTTATTTGTAAAATAAGCTGGAGAAGTAAATGGCAAACTACTCCAGGATCTTTGCCAAAAAAAACCCCAAATGGGATCTCAGAGAGTCAGACACCACCAAAATGATTGAACAACAAGATAAGAGTGTTGTCCTAGCTACCCTGTAAGATCCCTTTCCATTGTAGTTTGATGATCCTCTGAGTCTATTGTCTATGATTCTTCTATTTCTCTTTTTAAAACAGACCCAAGAGTGTCACTATCTCTTTATTTCTCTTGTGGCTCTCTTCTTCCATCCTGTCTGCCTCAGCACAGCAAGTGTGACCAGTTGTCTTCCCATTTGTACCAATGAAATTTCCCCAGTTTCACCTCATACCTCACCCAGTGTCTGAGCACTCCTGGGTCTCCTGCTTAATTTGGTTTTAGTAACAGCAAGTATCCAGTGCTTGGAGTCTCTGCTTTTCATCCTTAAAGCTTCCTCCTTAAGGTACCTTAAGCCTTATTTTTCTAATTAACCACTTTGTACCATTAGAGCTAATAAAGGCAAACTGTTGGGTGCCCTCTCTATACTTAGTTCAGATAGATGGGGTAAACATGGCAACAGCAGGATGAAATCATGCTAATAATGTTTTCTAAAAAGTCAGTTTTAGGAGGGAAAAGAGTTTGCAGTGACATCCAGGATACTCAAAGAGTAATAAAAATCTTCTTACTGGCAGAAGGGAATTTATAGCCAGATTGGGTGTGAATGAGAGAAATATATTTTCCTTGTCAACATTTTATTAATTAAAAATTAATACATTTAACAAAATTAAAATTTTGTTAAAGTAGTTCATATTTATGTAGCATTTTATAGTTTAACTTTTTTTTTCATTAAAAGAAAGTGTTAGAAATATTTTTCCCATTTTTAAAAAGAAGAAACTGAGTCTGAATAATGACTTGTCCAAGATCACACAGCTAGTAAGTGGCTAAATCAGGACTGAAACTAGGTTTTGTTGACAAAAGCTCACTGTGCCCTAAGTACCTTTTTCACATACAGATGACCATAGAAGGATTGAAATGTTTAGGATTGCCTTAAGCATTAACATCCATCTTTATAGAGTGCTGGGCCTGGAGTCAGGAAGACCTGAGTCCAAGTGTAGCCTCAGACACTTAGTAGGTGTATGACTCAGGGCAAGCCATTTAATTTCTCTCTTCCTCAGTTTTCTCTACTTTGAAATTGAGTTAATAATACACTTAACTCCTGAGGTTGTTGTGAGCACCGAATGAGCTAATTAATATATTTCTAAAGCACTTATTAGGATGTCTGGCACATAGTAGGTGCTTAATAAATGCTTCCTTCTTACCTTCTTTCTTTCCTTTTTTCCCTCCCTCCCTCCTTTCTTCCCTCCCCCTTTCCTTCCACCTAGTTTAATAATAATAACCATCACAACAATAATAACTAAAATTTCTATAGTGTTTTGAGGTTTGCAAGGCACTTTACTCATTTGATGCTCACAACAGCCCTGAGAGGTAGTTGCAATTATTACTGCTTCTTTTATACCTAAGTAAACTGAGAGTGAGAGGTATTAATTGCCCAAGGTCACAAGGCTAGTTAGTGTTTGAGGTGGAATTCAAATTCAGGTCTTCTTGCTTCCAAATCATAATCTATTACGCCTAGCAGTCTCTCTAATGTAAAAGACATTGCAGAAATACTCTTCAACTTTAAATGCTCCTACAAACTTCTTGGTAGCAAGAGCACCATAGCTGCATGAGGGCCATGTTCTAGATATCCCTTATGCCATTTGGCATTCATTGACCAAGAACTCAACAGCAGTGCTCTCCTTCATCTTTGTGCCTAAACTCTTTCAGAAAGCTTTGTCCTCTTCCTCTCCTTTCACTCTCTCCCAAATCTTCTGCAATCTAACTCACTACCAACAACAACCCTTTCATACAGGTTCATACTCTAATCTTCTTGATATTCTTTTCTATTTAGATTTTCAGGCCAAACTCTCTTCTGCTTCCCCTTCCACCTCTCTGACCACTCCTTCTCTGTCTCTTTTGCTGTCTCCTCTTCCAAATCATGTCTTCTAACCATAAAAGTCCCCCCAGATTCTTTGTGGGCTCTCTTCTCTATTTCACTTAGTGATCTCCATTGTACTTAATGATCATCTCTCTGCTTATTGTTCTCAAATCTACTTCTCCAGTCCTAATCTCTTTGTTGATCTTCAATCTCATATTTTCAGCTGTCTATTAGACATCTGGAACTGGATGTCCTGTAGACATCTTAAACTCAGCATGTCTAAAACTGAACTCTTATCTTTGCTCCCCAAACCATCTCTACTTCCAAACGTCTGTATTTTATTGAGGGCACCATTATACTCTCAGTTCCCCAATTGGCAACCTAGCAATTATTCTCAATTTATCACTCTCTTTCAACCCTCCCCTCCCCCATATCCGATAGATTGCAGAGACCTGTCAACTCTGTCTTCATAAGATATATCTCTTGTATATAGCACCCCCTACCTCCTCCTCTTGTACAGTGACCACCCTGGGGCAGGCCCTCATCTCTTGGGATGGCATTCATGAAAGCCAATATCCAAACCCTACCTTATACATCTATTAGCTGCATGACCTTGGGCAAGTCACTGGATCTTTTACTATACTAGTTTCCTTATCTATAAAATGAGGAAGTTGGACTTTATGGCTCCTAAGGTCTCTTCTACCTCCAAATCTGCACTTCTAATGAGCTAGCCTACTGAAAACAGGCTATTTCATCTTTTGTGTATTACCTATCAAGAGTTGAGGGAGCACCCTGCTAATCCTGAACCACATGAATTTATGAATTTAAAGAAAAATGACTCTAGAAACTCATTAAGCTTCCCTGTGGCAATATAGTAACTCATTGAATTTTCAGTTCTCTTTCTTGCATGCAAATGTTACTGATCATTGAAAGAGGCCTTTGGTGCTTTGGCTTTTGTTTGTGATTTGCTTACAGCTAGGCAGTTACTGAGCTTACTTCTCCTAGCCAGCACATCTGTCAAGCTATTTTGTGCTTGGCCATGCACATATGTATTTATAATAGAGTAAATTGCATTTACAGTATAGGGTGGTATTTTTCATGCAGTCTGGAAGCATTGTTACATTATTAGGCAGTTAGAAGATTGGATCTGATAAAAAAAAAATGAACCGAAGTGAGTATTTGGACTTGACGTCTGGCCCGGTTGACTCTTTTTTGTTTTTTGGATTTTTTTTTTTTGCTTTTGTTTTATAAAAAGCAAACAATATACTGAAATGTCCTCAGAGGCATTTCCCAGCCTCTCTGACTCCTGCATATCAACAAGAGGTGCCAAACCGAGATCCTGAGAGGGCTGTCTGGCTTAAGCCTTCAATTTTATGTAAATAGCCTTTGTTGTTTAGATGTATGTATGGACTGAGCCTCTGCTCAGAGAAGCCTCTTTTGAAATGAGAGAAATCCAATCTTGGAGCCACAGAGGGCTGGCAGATATCACATATTTGAACACAGTAAATAGATCTAATAGAATTGCTTTGTCAGCTGTTATTACCTAGTTTTGAATTATCTAGAAAGAGAGATAGGAAAGACTGCCATCTGGTGGGTATATCAAATTACTACAGAAATAATTCTATTTCCTTCTCCAAGCCTTGTTTTTCAGTGAATTTATTTACATTGCAAGTTTTAAAACAACCATTGGGGATATTTTTTGTTTGTCACAATATAATTAAAATATGCACCCCAAAGCACTAGATACTAATGTCATTCTTAAGCATTATCTGTTATATTTGATCATTCTTTTTAATAATCATCATATATTTATGAATTTTAAAATTTAATGCGGCAAGCACCTTCTGTGTATCGGACATTGTTCTGGATATTGGAGATGCAAAGAAAAAAATAAAAAATTCCTGCCCTCAAGAAGCCTACGAATTATAAGTTTTGCTGGTTAACTGAAAAAATGAAAATGAACGTTGAATGAAAAGTCCCTGTCTTTTTTGCATTTGTCCTTTTATTGATGCCACTGAAGAAGGAAGAAAAAAAAATTGTACTTGTAAAAGATCTTTCCTTAGGTTGTAGGCTCTTGGGCTTTTGCTTCCTGGGAGTCAGCTCCGTCTCTGAATCAGTTTCTTCTCTAACATACCTGGGGGAAACCTTATCCTTTGACCTAGAGCTTTCTTTTTTATTTCATGTGGGCATTGCTGTCTCCAGCTCAGGCTTGGTATAAGCTGAGCCATCTGAAGCAAAGCTCAGTCTGCTCCTTTCTGTGGTTATGTCCCAGAACTCCTCAGAATCCCTATCAACAAAATATGTGGAAATCCCTGGCTCCGGTGCTTAAACTCCTCTTCCCCTCCTTTTCCCCAAATCATCCTCTCCAGACCACAAGGGTACTTTTCTTCCCGGCATTTGTTTACCAGAGAAAGAGTACAGACAGAAAGAAAGTCATCTATGAGAATCCTATTCAGCAATCAGAATGGAAAGCTTGCATTATTCATGCCTAAACTATCTAAAGCAACGAACATTTCCCTGGAGCAATGCAGTATGATTCCCCAGAGCTTTGTTTCCTACCAGACCACCAAAAGCAGATGGCAGGTTCCTTCCTATATAGTGTCTGTGTCCCACAAATAATTTAAGTTGCACCCAGTTAGTCATTCTAAACAAACTTTAGCAGGGTCCCAATCCTAGGATAACTTTTAGCTTATCAGAGAGCAGCTTGATCCACGATAGCACTGGTGGTACTCCAGTCACTGAACTCCTATTTAATCAACTTTCATGTTCTTTCCCCATGGGAGAACATTATAGGAGTCAGGACACAAAGACAGAACAAAATGCCCAAAGAAACCAACATTCATTCATCCAACTAACCTGGAATTTATAAGATACAAAGTATCATATTCATTATAAATGCAAAGGAATGTCAATAGTTTCTGGTGCTTAATTTTTTTACTTTAAATTGTTCAAAGGATGTCCTCAAGGGATGCAACCCCCACCCCACCTCCACTTTCCCCTACAGAAAAAAAAAGTTACAAAGACCTTCCTGTTTTGGCACACACCTTTCTTTATGAATCCCTCTATTTGTTCATTCATGGCATTTGGTTTTATCTACTGCAGTAGTTCCCAGATCCTTGGATAAGGAGAGTAGCCAGAAGAAGGGAAATATAATCTCTTTTCCCGCTGCTTCAGACCATGCTGGGAATGGGTTTGGAGGGGTCTAGATACCGAATATGGAGCAATAAAGCAAATCAGTCCAGGGATTTGATTGAACATAGACATGAAAACTAATGAATCTAATACTGAGCCTACTTCTGATTGAGAGTTTAGCAAACTGCCTAATCTCTGTGAATTTAAGTTTCATGTGTCAGAATGAGTATTGTGCTTTGTCAATTGTGGGCCCTCTGTCAGCTGTGTTCCAGTTCCCAGATAATCAGAGTAACATCTTACATTAGTATGGAACTTTTTACTTTTCAGAAGTGCTTTCTCTTATCTCAGGTCTATGATTAAGAATTTCTGAGCCACTGTTAGCTTCAGAACTCCTACTTCTCTCCTATCAATGAGCTTTCTTTAGTCAATAGTATAGCCCTATGGAGGATGAACTAAAGCAGTTTTCCCCAAATTAGAAAAAAAGAAATATGATATATTAATAACAAGTACTTTATTATTTTAATATTTTTATTTGAGTTTCAAGTAAGTTTACACTAGACTGATTTTTTCTCTCTGCAATAGTGTGTTATTGAAACACAAAATGTCACAATTTTTTAAGGCAGTATCTAGCATATGAGAAATGAAAAAATAAGAATAAAAATTGTTGAATGCCAGAATAAGAAAGAATATTGGAGATTGTTACAAGTTAATGTGATTAGGTGGATAAGATATTTTACTTAGAATCAAGAATACCTGGGTCAAAATCCAGCTACCAACACTTCCTGACTTTGACTTAACTTTTCTGAACACTAGGTTTTTCATCTATAAAATGAGGAAAATGATAAATGTAAGACCTACTTCATAGTATCGCTGTGAGGCTAAAATAAAATAACATATATAACGTGTATAAATTCACATCGGATATCTAAAGACATAGACTACGACTTGAGTCGAAGCTTGGATAGATATTTCTGGAATCTTGCCTACCCATTTCCCTTCCTGGTTATATCCCAGGTTCCTGAATTTCCATACTGTGCTGTCTTATTCTGGATCTTCCCTCTGAACCTGGGACCTCCTCACACTGGAACATCCAACCACCTTGCAGTTTTCTGAACTTGGAACATCACTCTGTGAGACTGGTCCTCTTCTCTTCCAGAGTCTCTGTTTTATGGAAAGGCCCAGGGGTGGGGAATCTGTAGCCTCAAGCCACATGTGCCCTCTAGGTCTTTAATTGCATCCCTTTGACTGAATTCAGTTTGGATTGGATTCAAAGGGCTACACTTGAGGACCTAGAAGGCCACATGTGGACTCAATGCAGCAAGTTCCCCACCCCTGACCCAGGCAAGTCTGCATTCACTTCTTGGGCCTGTTCCTGACTTTTGAACTTTAAAATCATGTGGTTTTGATAGGTACTCTGTCTCTCCCAACCCTTCCTTTTCCACTCCCTTTTATGGGATGTTTTCCCCCATTAAAATTTAAACTCCAGAAGGACAGGGACTATGTTTTTGCTTCTATTTGTATCCCTAGTACTTAAGACAGTTCCTGGCATGTAGCAAGTACTTAAATACTTATTTCCTTCCTTCCTTCTGTCTCCAAGGAAGACCATGATTCCTGACTTGAGGAAGCAGAAGAGTTCATGAGGCTGACTATTCTGGTCTCCTCTGAGAGACAGGAATATTGGATTAGATTTATATCTTATCTGTCTCCCTAAATATTGTTGGTCTGCTTGTATGATATTTTTAGATTCAAAGCTTCTAGCTTCTCTGGTCTCTGGATCTTAAACAGGAAGGGCACCCCAAGCTTTAACTTACAAATTTGGTGCCTTTCCAGCAAATGCTAGCTATAAAAAATACCATCACAAATAGTAAATAGCATGTAAATGCATTTATCCAAGTAGATAGTAAGCAGGAATCACAGAAATTCTTCATATTAGAATATATCAACCAATCAATCAATAACCATTTATTAAACACCGACTATATGCCAGGAATTGTGTTAACCTTTGGGGATACAAAAAGAGACAAAAGATTTTCGTTGCCCTAAAGAAGCTTCCAGTTCCATGGAGGAGAAAACATGAAAACAAATAATATAAAAGTCAAGCGAAATACAGGCTAAATAGGAAAACATCAAAAGAGGGAAGGCACTGGAATTAAGGGGGTTAAGGAAGGCTTCCTATAGAAAGAGGAATTTTAGTTGGGACTTAGAGGAAGCCAGGGAGAGCATTCCAGGAACGGTGGACAGCAAGAGCAAAAGGCTGGAGCCGAGAGAGAGTGGTGTTCATGAAACAGCCGGGAGACCAGTGCCCTTGGATCAAAGCATGAGTATTCTTCATATTGGATTAAGGTGCTAAGAAAGCTACAAAGGTAGGAGGAGTATTACCTCACAGAGTATTTTGTATTTGCTTCTGGAGGCATTAAAATAGGAAGCCAATGGAGTTTATGGATTTAGGAGAGTGACCTGATCAGACTTGCATTTTAGGAAAATCACTGAATGGAGAATGAATTGGAATTGGGAGGGCCTCTAGGCAAGCAGACCCACCAGCAGGCTCTTGCAATAATCACTGCAGAAGGTGGTGAAGGTTCGTGGCAGTGTCGGAGGAGAGAAAGGGGGCATATCTGAGAGATGTTGCAAAGGTAAAATTCGCAGGCCTTAGCAACATCTTGGATATGAGGGGTGAGAGACTGAGGAGTTCAAGATGAGAACCTGAGGAGCTAGGAGGATGCTGGAAGGTAGGGTGGGGGTGGGTTTAGGGGAAAAGATGATGAGTTCTGTTTTGGACATACTGAGTTTAAGATGTCTACCGGACATCTAGTTGTTGAGATGAGGAAACTGAGGTGAACAAAAGTAAGTGACTTGCCCAGAGTCACACAGCTAGTAAGTGTTTGAGGCTGGATTTGATCTAAGATCTTCCTAGGAAAGGGAAAGTTTTCCCAAGGAAAACTTTATTATCTTGCAAGATCACATCAATTTAGGTATACTTCCTCATTCCTGCTCCCTGGTCCTTTGAATGGAAGAGGTAGCCATGAATTCCAAAACTTCCATTTAACATATTATTTCTCACCTGACTGCTCTACTCTGGACCATCTCTGCCTTCTCTATGTAGGAAATGAACCAAACTTCTGTTTCCATAGGAAATATGTAAAATACCAGAAGTCTTGTATTCCCTGGGGAAGGGAGGAAAAAGAATGGATTAGAGAGAAAGTCTTGGGAATATTGATTAGCACTTCACTCAGCAGGATGTGGGTGCCTGCTTATGGGCATATCTAAAGGTGATCATCTCCTTCCTACTACCATGGATAAAATCCACAACTCCAAAAACTGGAGGAGAAATCCATTCCACAACACTATATTGAATATTGGAACTCTTCTTGTTTTAATGGTGAAGGAAACTCAAACACCCAGGGTTCTTATCAATTGAGGAAATTCCTTTAAAAGAATGTATGACTTGTTCTTTTACTAAGTATAAAGAAAATGAAAAAATGTAAGCAGGGATGGAGACCCATGTGGGGGTGGCTGTTTTTCAGGTAGTCTGTGAACACTGAAATGCTGACCAATGAGAGGAAAGAGGGAAATTCAAATTGGGAACAGAGAATAAATAACTTTGCATTTGTCTGAGCAAAAATAAATAAAACCTTTCCTGGTTTCACAATGAGTATTGTTCTTTTTAGAGTGAGCATGTTTCTGTCAGAGACCTGGGAAAGATCTTAGCTTAAAAAAAGCCAATGTCTCCCACTGCATCTGGGGCCATAACCAGTCCTCTTGACTCATGTCTTCCCACTGGACTTCCCTAACTCTGGAGGAGAGTAAGTCTGTTGACTTTTCTCCACTCTGCCTCACCTAAATGAAATTCACTTGCAAGTCAAGACATCACTCTTCTGATGTCATTTATCCTCTTCAAGAACTAAGGACAAACAACATGAGTCAAATCCCTCCATACCTCCCTTGATCCTTTGAAACTTCCTTTTGTGTGTTGTCTTCCTCCATTAGATTGTAAGTTCTTTGAAGGGAGAGATTGCCTTTCTTTTTTTTATATTTGTATGCTCAGCACTTAGCACAGTGCCTGGCAAATAGGAGGCATTTAGTAAATACTTATTGTTTAAATATTTTTAATTTAAATATTAATTAAATTATTTAATATTTAAATAATAAATATTAAATAATAATTTAAAAATTATTCTGTGTATAGCTTAGTGCAGTTCTATGCATAACAATGAAGTCATTGGACACTTCTTTTTTTCCACCCCCTTCCACATCCATCCCAAGTTGTTGTCTCACCAGCCATACTCACAAGAAAGACATTTTATTTTATCAAAGCTCAGCTAGATGGTAGAATGAATCAAGTGCTAGACTTGGAGTCAGGAATATCTCAGTGTGAATCCTGCTTTAGACACTGACTATCTCTGTGACCTTGGGCAAAAATCACTTAACTTCTGTCAGCCCTGATATTTCTTATCTGTAAAAAAGGGGATAATAATAGCATTTACTTTACCCCATTGTTGTGAGGGTTCATTGAGATAATATTTGTAAAACTCTTTGCAAACTTTAAAGCATTATATATATATATAATAATTATTATTAATGTTATTCAACATACATAAGTAGAGACAGATAAAAGGTATGATTAGGGAGATTTTGTAGTGAAAATATCAATATTAATGGAAAATTATGTTTATTCATCTGGGAAAAATTATTGAGGAACTATTATCAGCACACTACTCTGGTTGGTACACAGTCATACTGCTATATAAGGCCTGTGGCTATGATGTATTCTTAAATATCTGAGTCTAACAAACTGCACAGTTGATATTTGCATCCCAGTGTTATTGAGTAAGAGTTGTCTTCCTGACTTTAAGTGTAGCATGTAATGTGCAATGTGTTTCAAAGAAAAGCAGTGCCTTAGAACCTTAGAACATCTTCTAGAAATAGATTTCCTTTTTCGCTGACAGGCATTGCTCCTCCCCCCAGAGCCAGAGAGAATGTTAGAGAAGCACTTAAGTTATTAGAGGTAGTACCTGCTAATGTTTTATTCCCAGAAAAGCAAATGTAATTCAAACAGGTTTGGCAGAAGGCCCTTTTTCCATCCTACCTCTCAAAATTTTCTGAGGCCTAGTAATCAAGAGGATAACCCTCATTTGCAGAGCTTTATTGCCTTGAAAATCTATTCCTAACAACAGCTGGCTAAATGGTACCCACCTGCATAGCCCCTTCAACAGCAGAAGCTGCTGATGTTGAGTCCAAAATAGACTCATTCCCATTTGTATGCATTAATTGCCATGTGTCTCCTGTGTGCTTGTGTAAATTTCATCCAGGTAGTGGGGGGGGTGGGTGGAGTAAGGGAAGAGGAGTGAGGGAGAAGGGCAGAGAGATATATGATGTTAGTTAAGTAGTTAAGAGACTTTAATCCTTGGAGATGTCTGTCATGGGGATAGTAGAGAGCTTATAATGAAAAGGCATAATTTTTCATCAATGCATTTTAATACATTGAAATTTGTAGGAACAATAATATACAGCACCTCTCAGTTACTTTAAAATGAGATCTTTAGCTATTTTGAAACATTTCAAGAGAGCATGTGAATGTAACCTTGTCTGTGCTCTGGTACACGTTCTCCCTCTATTGACAGCAAACCAGAACTTCTCGGTGTCTTAGTAGACGGACTTGGTGAGTAGTTCTGGTTGAAAAGTTCACCACCTTGAAGCCAAACTGGTGAGGAGTATCGCTGAAATTTGGCTAGCTGGGACTACAACATATAGGTGATCACTAAACATCACTGCACACACACACACACAAACCTTATATCTTGGTCCCACCTATGAGAACATACCATTCCATTCACTGACATATACTTCAAGATACTAGGGCCTCGACTTCCTGAGTTCAAACCTAGCTTCAGACACCTACTAACTCTGTGATCTTGGTCAAATCACTTAACCTGTTTGCCTCAGTTTCCCTATCTGTAAAATGAATGGAGAAAGAAATGGCAAACCACTCCAGCATCTTTGCCAAGAAAACTCCAAACAGGGTCATGAAAAGTTGGACATGACTGAACAAAAGAGCGTGCAGAAGCAAAGAGTGGGCTAAAAGCAGAGGATATAAAATTTAGATAAACTTTGACTCCTGACTTCATGAAGCTTGCAGTCTAATAGTGCTAGACATAAGTATAGATAACTGTAATATAAACATTCTATGGTGAATGTATTGGAAAGGGATAAAGTACTTTAAAATGGACAGTGTATTTACTGGTTTCTGCTGTCCCTCAGCTTTAAAAACTTCAGTGTTCAGAATCTCTTCTAATTCACTTTCCCTCAGTTATTGATTTCCTTTCAAGTAAGCTGTGTCACAAATTGCTGCTCTTTTTAGCTGAATCTGTTCTTTCCCAAACTGCCCCCACTATTACCACACACACACACACACACACACACACACACACACACACACAACTTCTATCCTCAGAGGATTGGTCCTGTGTATATGGTCTCAATTTTGCCTACTATTGATTACTCATAAAATGAATAGGAACAGCCAGACCATTGTAGAAAGGGAAAATCAAACGTATTAGATGATTGCAAGAATAATTGCTAACATTATATGGTGCTTACTATGTGCCAAGCACTTTACAATTATTATCTCATTTGATAATCACAACACCATTGGGAGGTAGGTGCTATTATTATACCCACTTTACAGATGAGGAAACTGAGGTAAACAGGGGTTAAGTGACTTGCAGATTTGAGCTCAGGTCTTCCTGACTCCAAGCCCAGTTTCCTTTCCACTGTACTATCTAGCTGGAAAAGATGGGGAGTAAAGGAGGTCAAGTGATGTGCATGAGGAAGGACTTATCAATTTGACCGACATTTACTAAACACCCACTCTGTGGAAGTCACCTCACTGAGCACTAGAAATACAAGATGAAAAAGTTTTGTTCCCTGTTGCTTAAGGAACAAATAACCTAGTGGAATAGAGAAGACATGAGAAAATATTATAAAAAGTAGTCTGTAGAAGTATAACATACTGTGAAGGAGTTTATTCATTGCATGTTATGGAAGTCCTTATAAAGAAGGTTGTATTTTCCCAGGCCCACAAGAAAAGGAAGAAGTACATTCCCCATTTAGGCAGTAGTATGCGTGAACTTGGGGGGAGGTGAGGAAAATCATGGTGATTTTAGAGAATTATGAATTACCGAGTTTGGGTCGCAGCTTAGCGATAGGGAGTTTGGATGGGGAGTTGGATAGGGAGATTAAACTAAAAGTGCATTTGGAGCCAGACCAGATTAAGAGGATTGGACCTTATACTGCAGACAGTAGGGAGCTATCGATTTTTACTCCTTTATTTTATGATTTATCTTCATTTTCAAATTTTTTTCATTTTTTCATGAAACTAAAAATCCTATTTCTATTCAACATCTATAAAGATATTAGGATGACATTATCATTAACAAATAAATACAAAAGAAAAATGAAAACAATTAAAATTCACTCAATGTATACATACAGCAGGTTTTTGAGACTAATATTTTTATGACATCAAATGTAAATAAAAAATACAGTATCTTTCAAAGTACTATTAAAATGTACAAACACAGTTTTTGCTATAGAAGATCCAAAAAATCCATGGCACAGTAGATCATATAGGTTCTGAAATAATCTGAAGTTCTGGGTTTATATCCTTGCTACCTGTGTGATTTTGCTGCTATGGATATGTTGGATCTCATTAGTGCAGATTACTGATTTTTGCATTTTGAAAATAGTCGAATTCTACAAATCAGGGCTTGATTTATTGTTTTGTTAATTTCTAGACTGAAGAAAATTATGAAGTTGTTAATAATTCTAATTAAACTGAAAATTGTGCTGTGTATAGATTTTTGTTTTAGACTTCTAGTTATCTTGGGTGAGACACAACTTCTCTGGACTTCATTTTCCTCATCTACAAAATGAGGGAGTTAGACTCAAGGGCCTCCAACTGGAGTCCCTCTAGCTCTTGATTTATAATCTTATAATTCCTATTTAGAAAGGAAGATTGTTTCTTTGGGGGGTCATGTATGTGGAAGGGCTCCTAGAGACAGTTGAACCCAATTCCTTAATTTTATAGATGGGGAAACTAAAGCCCAGAGAGGTCTCAAAAGTAAGTGGATCCAGTATGGATCCAGTTCCATTAAAGTGGGTATGGATCTAGTTCTTTGGAATTCGGGGCTATTTTATTTTCCACTATACTACAATTACTACTATTGAAACAGAACATATAAACAACTGAAGCAGTTTTAACTGGCAAAGACAACTCAGTTTAATAAAAAAAAAAAAAAAGGTGGTGTGGGGGGCACAGAAGTGTAAACAGAAGAATACCTGCAATATACTAAAAGTAGAGATTCATAGAATGTTAGAGCTAAAAACAAAAGTGTTATACTGTCCTAATTTTTCAGATAAAGTTATTGAGGCCAAAATATTTAAAGTATATTGTTCAAGATTGTACAGCATGAGTACAGAGCAGGCACAATGACCATCATCTCCTGGAAGGACAGAATAGCAAGATGATATATCTTGTATATACAACATACACACATATACAGTAATGACATTTTAGTTAAAGGTAGTATTAAATAATCTAGATGTATGTCACTGGATGCCCTTTATTGGGAAAGTGTATAACAACAACAGCAACAGTCCCATCTACATATGCTAACTATGTGCCAGGGACTGTGCAAAGTGCTTTGCAAATATTATCTCATTTGATCCTTGCAACAATCCTGGGAGATAGGTGCTATTATTATATTTATAATTATAATATTATTATAATATAATTATTTATTAGTATTATAATTTCAATCTTACACTTAAGGAAGCTGAGGCAAGTAGAGGTTAAGTAACTCATCTTTGATCACCCAGCTGGTAAATACCTGAGGCTAGATTTGAACTCAGGTCTTTCTGATTCTAGACCCAATGTCCTATCCAATATCCCACCTTGCTACCAAGGAAATGAGTTCCATTCTCACTATTTAGAAAGGCAGATCTGTGATGGATCTTCCCACACCTTTCAATATCACTCATTTTTCCTCTTCTGGTATTTTATTCTATCTTTTTTCTTTCTCCCTTTACTTACTTTTAATTTGTTTTCCATTTCTTACAGCTTGCTAAAGACTGCATGGTAAAGTGAAAAGAGTCAAGACTTGGAGTTAACTCACAGTAATCCACTTTTTCCTAGCAGAAATATGGACTTCCAGTGAAGGGAAGTCACTTCTTTATAAAACTGATCCTAGTATAGCCTCTAACAATAACAAGCTATGGACTTTGGATAAATCAATTAATTTCTCTCAGCCTCAGTTTCCTCATCCACAAAATGGGGTTAAAAACTCTTTTTGACCTATTTCATATTTATTTGGGGAAACAAATGAGATGATGTGAATCAAGGCAATTGTAAATGATATAATGCTCCATATCTACAATTGTCACTTTCTCCAGGAGTCGGTTGTTGAAGGATCAATGAAGTGACTTGAAGACTTCCACAATTCTCCCACAGTTCCCAATTTCTCTCCTTTTGGTCTGACATAGGACATGAAATTCTTCCTTTTTCCATTGCTTCTTAATTTCTTGTTGAAGAAATTTCATTTTTAGAAAATTTAGGTATTTAGGGATAGAGAGAAATACATATGTTAGTCAAAATGTTAACATTGGCCCATAGTAGACTTTTGATTAGCTTATTTGACTTCAGTTCTTTGTAACTGCTTGTAATGGAAATGCAGATTTAAAGAACTTCCCTGCCCCTAGGCTAACGTGCACCTGGAGCCTGGGGTGGGAGGCTTGTTTTTCAGTAGATACTTCTTGATTGGCCAGTGGGTCAATAAGGTTGTTACATTCTCTGAGCCAGGAGAAGGCTATATAAGCCCTGATGTGTAGCTTTGTTTTGGGACTCACTTTGAGAAGTGTTCTGTGATTTGATCTGAATTCTGGGAAGCCGTTGTTGAGAGTCCCCCGGCTTTGAAAAACCCAGAATGTGGAAACCCAGATGTTGACTGGGTATAGATGTAATGGTTGGACAGTTTGGAAATCTGTCTACTTGATGTTTCTGTCTTGATAATTATGCCTGTATATTTTGAGGTTCAGGGTGCTGACCTTTTTGCCCTGAACAAGGTAAATGATATATGGTCTGACTGATTAAAGTAAGCTTGTTAACCCATTTTGAGTTGCTTTCCTTTAACAAAGCAGATCCAAGAACCTGTGGTAGCTGCAAACCCTGAGGACGCTTGGGGTGCTTGCTGCTACACCGCTGTCCCCAGCTCAGAGGGAATCAAACATGGGTCAGATAAGCTTATTAAATGGGATAGGGCTGGTAAGGGAAGAAGAGAAGTTGGGAAGAGAGCAGGGAATTGGTGGACTGGCAGGTAGAGAGGGCTGAAAACATAACAGCATTATGACAAAGGCAAATTGTGGTTAAATTAAAAGTTTTCCCCAGGGCTGGCTCTGACTTTATATAAGGTTAGTGGGAGTAAGAATTTTCAATCCATATAATTATTCTGCATCAATAGTGATTGCTTGCTTACTACATGCAAAGGGCACCTTTGCATCAAGATTTGAGACCCTATTGATTAGCTTTCAATCACATAGACAAACTCTTAGTTCAAATACATTGAACACTCTAGAATTTACAAATTGCTTTTCATCTGTTGCTTTCTCATTAAGGAAACTGATGCTCAGAGGTTAAGTGACTGATCCAAGATATGAGAGTCAATCAGGCAAAATTAGGACTTGAATTCAGGTCCTCTCCTCTGACTCTAAATCCAGACCTAATATTACTTCATATAAGGCAAGTAGGGAAATGGAAAGAACAAAAGATACAGAGGCTCCTATACTAAAATAAATTAGGTGGCAAAATTTTTTCATTTACAGAGTTTCACCTGAAAAGACTCTATTTTAGTGCTAGATGGTTGGGAGAATTGTAACGCACAATTTTTCAGGAATGAATCTAGAATATTTGTCCTAGGCTCTGCCCTATTATACTATACCGTGGTTCTCATCTGCCATCTGCAGCAGGTTTTACTCTGCTGGACACTCTTCAAATGAGATTCCACTTCACATGTTTTCTAATTCAAAACTAATTTCACTGAGAGCTAATCTGACCATAAATGTGGTGTGTATTTTATTCCGTTGTGGTTTCGATTTGCATAATTCAAAAGAAGATGAATTTTTCCTCCCCTTTGGCCACAAATTAACCTCTCAGAGTGCAATAGGCATGCTTTCCCAATTAAAAAGAGAGCCACTGGAAGGGGGCAACACTAACAACACGAAAGAGGAATAACCACATTTGCAGGGAAGCAGTAAAGCAAAAGGGTGTGGGGTTGGAACAAGTGAAGGATTTGTTTGTACACAAAAGATCCACTCTAGTGTTTCTATCACAGACATTTTAGGTGATCAACCCTTCCCCTTCCAATGGGATACATGTCACCACAGCTGCTGGGAAATGAGCACATGTTTCTTTGGGTTAGCCTAATAAGGCAGGCAATCTAGCCAAATAGTAGGAAATAGGATGGAACAGGTGCAGGCTTGGCCTTGTGAAACACATCCTTGCTTCCATTTTGTTGGGGGCCACCATTAACCAGTATACTTAAGCAGTGGAGAGTAGTGAATGTTACTGGTGTTTGAACCTTGCTCTAGCTTCCATAATTCTTTCTTTTAAGACTGCAAGGGGAAAGAAAGAAGAAATAAGGCAGGAGCTTCAGCTCAGGGACAGCAAGATTACAGCGTCCTGGACCCACAGGTACCTTCTTGTCCCAAGTTATCTTTGAGCTCTGCTCTCATGCTGCCTATTTGGCTAAGGTTCTTAGTGAGATCTGTCTCGTGTGTCCTCTCGACAACATCTAATATGTCTACAGCCATACTGGAAAGTGACTTGAATCTTAGCACATAGCCTACAAGTAGAAAACTGCCTTAAACTTAGCTTTGCCGGGTGTTTGAACTGACACTCTTGAGACTTATTTCTTTTCTCCTTATATATTCCCATACAAAAGTCAGGGACCCTATCACTCTCAGGACTTTCACAGCAACCCGTCTTAAACTTAACTCTTTAGTAAATGAGTGACCATCATCACAGATTTTGGAGTTGGAAAGGTCCTTCATGCCCATCTAATTCAACCTGTATCCCTAAAAGAATTTTCACTATAAGAAACTCAATAAAACATCGACTAGACTCTGCAAAGTTCTATAATAAGACAAAGGCCTCCACTTCCTGAATTCACCCATTCCACTTTGGGACAGCTCTGCTCATTAGAAAGCTTGTCTTGACATCAAGTCTAAGTTGTTATTTCATCTTCCACCCACTTTTTCTAGTTCTGCCCTCTGAAGCCATGCAAAATCAATCTAATCCTTCTTCCATATGATAGCTCTTCAAATATTCCAGTTCAGCTATCATGATTCTCTGAGTTTCCTCTTTTCCAGGTTAAATATCCACAGTCTTTTTAGTGTATTTTCATGTAGCATGGGCTCAATACCCTTCACCATACTAGTTGAACTTCTCTGGGAATTCTCCAGCCATGCCCTTCTTAAACTGGGATGTAACTTAGCAAAAGACCAGGACTGGATTTTATTTTGTACTGTGCCAACATTTTGTAGCACTATTATGATTTTGCCCATTGCTATTTTTAATAATATACTTTTAATAACATGATTGTTTTGAGAGTTTTTGGACTCTTATCTCATCTTGAAATGACAGAATCAATAATTCTTAATTTTTTTTAATGAAATGACTTGTGAGAAATTAAGGCAGACCAGATCTATAGCACAAAGTATAGAAGAGAGTTGGCAGTTAACCAGTTCATGTTGATTAATGTGTTCAGTCTATATAGATTATCTAGGCTTCAGGGTTTATATTTTATCTTAAGTGACCTAGTTTCCTTGACTACATAGACTTAATTGGGCTGGGTGACTGCTACTTACTTTGCACAGTGTGAAAGTTGCCTATGAATATTCTTAGATGTTATACATAATGGGAGATATCCACTTGGGTTTTGGTGATGAGGGAAAGGGTTGAATGCTCAATTTCAAATGAAGGGTTTGAATTTTTGCCCTTATTTTATGAATCTTTTGAAGCATACCGTATGTCAGGACAACATCAAACACTGTGTCATCACCAAATTTGAAATGAATTTTTAATGGTCATTAATGCTGTGTATGCCTTAATAATCCTTTCTTATCCTGACTTTTTATTCCAGACTGAGCAGAGGAGCTAGGACAATATCTGTAATGCTGATGAAATGTGCAACATTTTGAATTGAAAGTATGATTTACTTTGTTTATGGAATAAGTATAAACTAGACATGAAGTATATTGCTGTTTATGACATGGAGAGTAATGAGAAACTTGGAATTAATTAACTGTAAGATGTGAATAGTCAAGTTAAAATTCATTTTAAATAAAGCACATTTAAAAAGCTAAGAAGAAAGCAATGCTCAAGTGTATCCTTGGAGGATGATTTTCTGTGCCCAGGGTGACTTTTTTATTCTTGTCATTTAAATTGCAGCATTTCACCACACCTATATTACTACAATCTATTGATGGAAATGTGATTTGTAACTCACTTTGACATGCAGGAGATTCTGTTTCAGAGTTGTAGAAATGACCTATAATGTGATGGATGTTCTTCCTTGTCATATCTCTGGAAAGTATTCAGTTTGGACTAATAATTTACTCATGAAATCAATCACACTGCCCTGTGTAATTTCAGAGTCTCCATGTAGAAACAGCCAAGAACCTGCATTCACAGCAAGCAACTGCTGCTTCAAAATTACCAGTTAGTTGTCAAATTGATTTGACCCATCCAGAGACAGAGCAGGATGTGATCAGGACAACTGCATTAGCAGAAATCAGCGTGATGAGAGGTCAGTTAAACAATATGATTTCATTTGTTAATATGCCACAGTCTAACCCTGAACTTGATAAATGCTCAATTTGTAGGCATTTTGTTTTCCCCATTACTTCAACTAGAATGGGAACCTCAGGCAAAGTGAACCTAACTGTTGTAAATGTCCTGTAGAAATGTCAGTTCTGATAAAAGGTGAGTGTCCAAGGTTTCAATGGCAAATGTTAAACTGTGCTCACATCAGTGACATGCATATTCACTATTTTCCAGGAATAGACACATAGAGAAGGGCAAACTTTATTTATGCTTGCTTCATCCATGGTCATCTTGGCCAAGGAAAATGTTCCTATTTGAGATTGCTGATTCAGCTATGGTAATAAACTTTTAGTATTTTTGTTTAAAATGTCATAAGAATTACGAATGGGTTGGAAAAACGTGTCCTATGAGAAAAGGTTCTTTTTTTTTTTAAGGTAGAAAGAGGTGGCAGTGAAGGATTCTGATGATAGCCTTTGAATGTATGCTCAGTAATTGACCAAAGGACAGCAATCAGGGGTTTGCCATCTGAGGGTGGAACAAAAGAAAACAGGCTCACAAAAAAAAAAGAAGAGAGCGTCTAGGTTAGCTATAGAGGACCTTTGCCTGTTTAGGCCTAAAATGAAGGACCAAAAAAAGTTTTTTCCTAGAAATTTCTCTCTTCCCTCCTCACAATGAATGGCAGGCTGAAGCTAGAAAAACTAAGAACAACAAATTGATCTTTCTTCTTCCCAAGCAAACAATTTGCTCCTTCTCTCTTGTTTTTCTACTCATTAAATATTCCTGTCCCCACTTCCTCAGTTTCATATCATTACATTTCCCTTCCTCCATCCCACAAAGGCATGTCAAAGTCAATACACTGGATAGTATGCTCCTAAAGTATTCCTGCACCAAACCCAGTCTATATAAATTAGGTTCTTTTATGTAGTGAGCTTACTGACTTCTGACACTAACATAAAAATATCCCATAGAGCTTTCCTTATTACCTTGTCATTGGATCTCTCTGACTGACAAAAATGAAATTCTGTAAAAGACTTTGAAAACCAAACAGATTGCATTTCCTCTAGATTCCAAATACTAATCAAGTGTGAATTTGAAAGAAACAACTACCAGGGTAGAAATTGATGAAGCATGTTGAGTCCTGGGGCTTTATGCATTGGCAATATCTTTTTTTCTTAAAAGTATTGATCCTGAAAGGTGCTGGATATACAATTCCCAAGATCAAAGTTCTGTATTTCAGTTATAATAAACCTTATAGTCCAGGGGTGAGGAACCTGTGATCTTAAGACCATATGTGGCCCTCTAGGTCCTCAAGTATGGCTGTTTGCTAAATTCAGACTTCACAGAACAAATCCCCTTATTAAGGACTTCGAGGTATAGTCTGTTCTCTGTTTTGTGGATTTATGGAAGGAGAATCTGGGTCTACAAGAGACTGCTCTCACTGAATCCCTCCAACTGTGTATGTTGGGAGGGTTAGTACAGATCCAGAAACAAACCCAGTTCATTTCTATTTGAAACACACCTTCAACTACAAAAGAGTAAGACAAGAGGTAATTCAGTGGCAAGGGCAAAGACCTCTTAACTGAAGTCAAGAAATTAAGGGGAAGATTGTTGTTGTTGTTGAGTCATTTCAGTTATGTTTTGACTCTTTGTGACCCCATTTGGGGTTTTCTTGGAAAAGATACTGGAGTGGTTTGCCATTTCCTGCTCCAACTCATTTAATAGATAAGGAAACGGAGGCAAACAGGGTTGTCAGTTGCCCAGGGGTACACAGCTAGTAAGTCTCTGAAGCAAGATTTGAACTAAGGAAGAGGAGTTTTCCTGACTCCAGGTCTACCTGCCCCCAGAGGGATGGTATTTTTTTTTTCCTAATTTAAGAAATAAAGGCATAACTCTGGGCTGTACTTTTATTTACTTCTACTAATGATAAGATCTAGCATCTTTATTTTGCCTTACAATTTATAAAGCATGCTTCTTGCCTCTTTACCAGGGAAATGATATGTTTTCATCCTCATTTTATAAATATGGAAATTAGAACTCAAAAGGATTAAGTGATTTGTCCAAGGTCACAGATCATATAATGATGTAGCCAGGATTCAAAGCTAAGACTTCATTCTAAGACTAATACTTTTTCCATTGTATCATCCTGTGCCAGAGCTTGTGACTCATATCCTTTTTATGGTTATATTTGAAAATCATTTTAGTCTTCTGAAATTACCAATATTTGCTAATATAATAGCAATAATACACTACTCACATTCTCCAGCCCTTCCCTTATAGAGTCAAAATGAAACCTTAGTAATATGCTCCCCATATCATTAGAGTAAAGCTATGCTTATACAATACCCATTAACCAGTAATTCAGTGGTAAATGATTTATCTAATCAATTATCTCACATAATGGAAAAAAGAAAATATTATATTGTAATTTTCTCCTTTTAACTGGTTTGCAGAATTTCAGAGGGAATGGGGATCTCAGAGGGCATCCAATCTAACCCCTAATTAAATAAAAATCACTTTTACTGTATTTCTGACAAATGGTCTTTAAACTATCACTTAAAGTCCTCCAATAATGGGAAATCCACTGCCTCCTATTTTAGACAATTCTATATTTTTTTTTCAAAATTTCCTTATATTGAACCAAAATCCACTTTGCTGCAAATTTTCCTAACTCTGCACTCTAAGGCCAACCAAACAGTCCAATTCTTCTTCCACATGATACCTCTTTCAAACACTTAGACACATCCATAAAGTTTACACTGTCTTCTTCTCCAGGATAAATATTCCCAGTTTTTTCAACTCATCTCTTATAGCATAGATTTTGATCTTCTTCAAATCCTGGTTACCCTAATATGGACTTGCTCTAGTTTCAGTGTCTTTCCTAAAATATACTTTCCAGAACTAAGCAAAATACTCCAGCAGTGGTACAGTCATGAAATAGTATAAGGACATTACTATTTCTCTTTTATATTTTTATCATGCCTCTTTTTGGCTTCTTTGTCACACTACTAATTGATACTGACTTTTAGGTCCATTAAAAGCCCTGGTGGTTTTATTTTGTTTTGTTTTGTTTTATATATTACTGTTGTCTTACATGACATGCTCTATTTTATAGTTGGGTAGCTGTATTTTTTAACCTAAGTGTAAATATCTATATTTTTTTCTTATTAAATTTCATCTTCCCCACTAAAATCCTACTTGTATGCCCCATTGTGATTTGGAGATTGTCATAGTTTTTTTTTTTAAAGCAATTGGGGTTAAGTAACTTGCTCAAGGTTACACTGCCAGTTATTTCTGGGTGTGGTGCCAAGTATCTGAGCCCAGATTTGATCCCCAGGTCATCCTGACACTGGAGCCGGTGCTCTTACTAGCTGAGCCACTTGGCCGCCCCTGATTGTCATAGGTTCTTAAAGCTTATGCCAGTTATGCACAAGGTCTGGAGAGTCTTACCAAATTGGGGGTTGGGGGGGAATTGCAATACTGACATTATGTCACTTGACCAAGGACCAACTTAGTTAATTTCAGAAAGGCTCATCTCTAGTTTGATCATAGGATAATAAAATTCTTGGCCACAGAAACTCTTCAAACCCACATATTAAATTATGGAAAAATTGTAATCTGTGTTGAAGGATACCTACATTGACAAAGTTTCAGGTACTTGACATATTGAAGTAAATTACATCTTATTAAATTTTGAGCTCCTTCTAGATACTCATTTTGGTTTCTAATATATTAGCTATCCCACCCAGATTCCTGTAATTGGTTAAAATGAACAACTCAAGGCCAAGGAAAGATTCCTGGGGCATTTCATTAGTGGACTTCTCCCAAACTAAAATCTGTTCATTAGTTCCATATATTTGTGGCATATAAAAAACTTGAGAGGCATAGTTTCTGAGTAATTAATCATTTTATCAATTATGCTAGCAAGTAATTAATAAAAAGGGGTCAGTGGTTCTCTTGTCCAAAGACTTCTCATGGAACCCACTCAAAACTCATATGCCTTTGGAAGAGTGGGAGTCCCTGAGGGTGGCAATCAATTCTTATTGATTAACAATTATAATATGAGGTGGACCTATTCTATTCTAATGAGGATTTAGGGGACTAGACTTTGCTCACTCTTGCTCCTGGACCACCCCCAACCGTGGGCAATATAGAAAAAGGATCTATTCCCCACCCAAACCTGAGTGGAACACAATGGGTTTCCCCACTTGGATTGGGTCTATACAAGATTGAGATGAAAGTTAATCCAATCTCATTGAGAGCAATGTCCTTCAGTTGCTGGCTTGACTGAGTAGAGAATGAGGATGTAGGAAGGAGAAAATCTCTGGACATCCCCCTGTAATGTAATGCCAAGCAAAGGCAACTTCCCAAGGTTCAGAATACCAGCATAGGTGCTCTCCATTTTATTCAGTGACAAAGTAAGAACAGAGAAGATCAAAATATGACATCATTCAAAATACAGCATTTACTAAGTGTGATTAAATAATCTCCAAGTACTACCCCACCCCAGGACCTTACATTCATTCAATCAATTACAAAATCCCTGTTCTAAATACTACTCCACCCCTAGGCTGTACCTTCATTTGGTACATCACAAAGCCCCTCTTCTCAAATGGAGATTAGTTTCCAAACATAAGTAAAGTACATTCATTTGTTCAACCATAGAACACAAAAAGGTCAAAAGTCCCCCACCCCTGGATCACAATTGAATCTACCCCAGAGTTACATCAAGTTTAAGCACAGCACTTAATACCCAAATGGAGGTCTTTTCTTCATCTTGACACAGGGCAAGTTCTCAGCAATCTTAGTTCAAGGCTTAGCAAGGCCACAAGATACATTGCCAGTCTCTTCATTAATTCATCCTCTGTCTGCAGAACAGTCCTAGAACCCCTGAAAACATTAGCAAAACCCTCTCCCAGGATTTCTGTAAACATACAACAAGAAAATCCTTCTTCAGGGCTTCTGAACCAACAGAAAGGTTCCCAGACCCCTGCAACAACAGCACTGTCCTTCACCAGTGGACAGTAGTCACTCTGTCTGCAGGACAGTCTCAGGAGCTCTTAGCCAACAGCCAGGTTCCAGAACTTCTTCAACAAAAGGACTGTCTTTCACCAGTGGAGAAATCTGGCAAAACAACATCAAAACAGACAGACAAAGTACCAGCAAAACAGCCATGTCTCCTCAGTCCTTGGCAGATCAGGGGGCAGGTCTCAAAAGTCCAGGGCAATTCAAAGTGGCCCCCAGCAATTCTCTCAGTCTCTCTCTGCCTCCACGAGGTGCTGCTTCCAAAAAGTTCTTCTGCCTCTCTCTTGTCTCTCCAAATCTACGTCCCCAACTCCTCCCAGTTCAGGACTCTCTTTTCACGTCAACAAGTCCATCCCACAGGTGGGATTAACAAGCTCTGGGTTTTAACACAATCAATTTGAAAACCAAGCCAATACAGGGGAATCTTTATATTCCATTACTATCACACCCCCCAAATTTGTTATTTAATAACAATTTCTCTCACATTCAAACAGTTCTGAACCCAGCTAAGTATATTGTCATTGAACCCACATTTCTCTATCTTATTCCTAAAGACAGCATGAGAGTTTGTCAAATGGCTTTGTGAAATCCAAGTATATCATGTCTATGCCAGTCCTTTGATAGGTACAAAGACAAAATTAAATAGTTCCTGACTTCAAGGAGTGTATATTTTATTGTAAAAAATGAAAAGAATTTATCATGGCATGATTATGATCTGTTCTTGATGAGGTTAGGCTGGAACTGAGTGATCATTACCTCTCTTTATAAATTCTCACAAATCATTCTAGAATTTTACCACCATAAAACCATAAATTCAGAGCTAAAAGGGATCTTAGAGACTATTGAGGACAAACCTTCTTATTTTACAGATAAGGAAACTAATATACACAAAGTTTAATTAACTTGCCTAGAGTCCCATCGTTAGTGTCTGAGGTAGGATTTGAATGTCTTCTTACTCTAAAGCCTACACCCCATGTACTACACAGTGCTGCCTCTCCAGAGTCCAAATCAAATTCAGGGTCTAAATAAAGCTCAATAACCCCAATTTTGAAGAATCTATTATTGTTGTTTTACTTTTTTCAGTCATGGCCAACTCTTTGTGACCCCATTTGGGACTTTCTTGGCAAAGATACTGGAGTAGTTCCTTTTTTTTCTCCAGCTCATTTTACAGATGAGGAAACTGAGATAAACAGGGGTAAGTGACTTGCTCAGGATCACACAGCTAATAAGTGTTTAAGGCTGGATTTGAAAGTTCTTCCTGCTTCCAAGTTGTGTTCTTTCCACTGTGGCCCCTAGCTGCCCGTAAAGAATCTATACTCCTAAAAAAAAAATTGGCACATTTACCTGTCATCTGTTCTTCATGTTATTCTACTTTCATCTTGATTGGTAGGAATATTAGGAATTCCTCCCACTCCTGGTCCCCTTCTATTTTCTTTTTATACTTTCTTGATCAGATTTGCAAGAATATATGCAAAAATCTATTGTGCCTTGTTAGGTATACTCCAACCTAAGCTAAGAGCCTATCCCTTCAGTATCTTAAGTTTGTTGTGTTTTTGTGTAGATGTGCCTTTGGAGAATAGAAACATTGTTGCGTTTTAGGGGTGTTTGACACACCAAAATACCAACATGCCAGGTTCTGCTGAATGAATTTGACTCAAGCCTTCTCTTAGCCAAAGAAAAGCAAAGTTTATTAAAGTTTTGCCATTATGGGTAGACTCTTAAGGAGCCTAAGTATTTGTGGCTCTTTAATTGGACAAACGGGCCAGAGCAATATGACACAGACAGAGTCTGTACTAAATTGAATGTCAGCTCCTTCATGGAGCAAGATGGATCTTATATATAGAAAGACCGTGGGAGGGATCTAGGGGTGGTCTAGAGGACAGGTTTGGGGAGGGTTTTGGGGAGGAGTCTAAGGAGGATCTTGATGTAACTGAGGTCAGACTCCAGGAATGGGGTTAAGCATGGGAATTAGTTGAAGGCTACCTGGAGATGACAGACAATGGAGGGCTAGGTCAGTTTAAGGGTAATATATTTGAGTATAGATATTTTGATAGAATCAAAGGTGAGAAGTAGCTGGACAATGGAGGACTAGGCTAGGTTAAGAGTAACAGAGATTTGGGCCTGGGATAATGAAAGGCTTATGGCCTCAGGCAAATGTCTCATCAAATGGGAAGATTCAAGGGGGATCTCCCGAGTCTGCACCCCATAAATATGGCTAGAAAACTTGCTTAAACATCCCCACATTTAGCTTACCTTCTAATGAGGTTTGTATTGTAAAATAAATTATAAACCCTGCTTATGTTATTCCCCTATTTGAAACACTAAAATGGCTCATGAAATGCCAGTAAATAAAAATCCTTTGGATGGTATTTAGGACCTTCTTACAATATGGCCCCAAATATTTTTCCAGGTAATTCTCCCCAATTTCCCCCATCATATACTCTATGATCCAAACAAACTTGAATACTCAGTCCTCACAGAAAATGACTAACACTTTCCTGCTAATAGCTCACAAGGACAGCTAGGTGGCACAGTGGATAAAGTACCAGACTAGGAATCAGGAAGACTCATCTTCATGAGTTCAAATCTGGCCTCAGACACTCACTAGCTATATGACTTTGGGAAAGTCACATAATCCTGTTTGGTTCAGTTCCTCATCTACAAAATGAATTGGAGAAGGAGATAGCAAATCACTCCAGTACCTTTGCCAAGAAAACCTTAAATGGGGTCATAAAGTATCAGACACAACTGAAAAATAACTGAACAACAACAACAATAATAGCTCATAAGGATTTTCTAGTTATACAATTCAAGCATCCTGAAACAAAGTTAAGGACATAGGATGATTGAATTTCATATGGACTAGTGCTCCTCAAAGTATGTGAAGTACTATAATAATAACACCACAAATATTAATGACAACCAACGCTGTGTTGCTACTTTGTGTGTATTATGACATTTGATCCTGAGAACAGACCTGTAAGGGCGATTATTTTCACTTTACAGATGAAGAGAGAGGCAAAGTTTATTATTTAAGGTAATAAAGGTAACAAATAGAAGAACAAGAATTCAATCCCAAGTGGACTAAATCTCAATCTAATAGTCCTTCCACTATGCCAAACTATTTCTCTCCATAGTTTGCAGTTCTCTCTTCTGGTATTCTGATCCATGGACACAGACAAGTCAGAACTTTCCCAGGATAGAGATAGTTTGTGTAGCAGAGGGTAACTAAGACTAGGGGTCATGAGATCTGAATTCTAACCCTGGAGTGAACATTAGCTAACTCTTTGACCTTGAACTCTTTCACTTCTTTGGACTTCATGTTTATCAGATCCTTTCAAGCTCCACATGCTATGATTTTATGCCTATATATTATAGACATCATCTGTTAACTAGATTTGAACACTGAAATATAATCCTTCTTGGTAGCCCAGTGCATAGAGTACTGGGCCTACAGTAAGGAATACCTGAGTTAAAATACAGCCTCAGATATTTACTAGCTTTATGATCTTGGGCAAAACACTCAACTTGTGTACCTCAGTTTTTTTCATCTATAAAATGGGGATAAAATAGCATCTATTCTGCTGGGTCAGCTAAGTGACCAGTGGTTACTGTGCCAAATCTGAAGTAAAGAAGACTCATATTCCTGAGTTGAAATCTGGCCTTAAACATTTACCAGCTGTGTGACCCTGGGCAAATCACTTAATCCTGTCTGCCTCAGTTTCCTCATCTGTAAAATGAGTGGAAAAGAAAATGACAAACTACTCCAATATCTTTGCCAAGAAAGCTCCAAATAAGGTCACAAAGAGTCAGACAGAAGTGAAATGACTGAAAAACAGTTTGCAGGATTATTGTGAGGATGAAATGGGATAATATTTGTAAAAAGCGCTAAACACATAGACTGGCATGGGGTATAAAGGCTTATTCCCTTCTCACCTTCCCTTTCTCTACCCTACTTCCTGGAGACTATTAATATGAATCTTTTGTCTCAGTATCCCAGAATAGCTTAGTGCTCAAAAAAATAAAAAAAACCAAAATCTGTCTATGGTTTGGACAAAAGAGAATTCTTATGATCTATCCAGTGGCATGCTGGTAAATGATTAACAACATAGTCTAAGGGGGAAAAATGCATGCACAATACACTTTTAAGTTTAATTCACTTTTAAAATATTATCTCCATTACTTAACTGAGTTCATGCAGTCAAGAAATCATTAAATCAAGCCCTGATTTATGAAGTGTAATTGAAATTTTTCAATTGAAAAACTTTTAATTATATTTTATTTCATTACGTATTTCCCAATTACATATAACATGCATTTAAAAAAATTTTTGAATTCTGGGGCAGCTAGGTGGTGCAGTGAATAAAGCACCTGCCCTGGAGGCAGGAGGACCTGAGTTCAAATCTGACCTCAGACACTTAACTAGCTCTGTGACCTTGGGCAAGTCGCTTAACCCCAATTGCCCTGCATTTTGCCCTCCAAAAAGCAAAAAAAAAAAAATATTTTGAGTTCCTAATTCTTTGCCTCCCTCCCTCTGCTACCCTACCTTTTGCGAAGGCAATATTATATTATGATATGATACATGATACATATGAATATGATACATGTCACACTGAAATTTTAACAATCAGCTCCCACCAGCTGCCTCATGTTAGAGCCAGCACACCCCTTCTTCTTTCCCTCTCTAGTAAGTGACTTCCACAGTCACTGGGAAAATCTGAAAACTACATAAGGATACATAGTGATTATAAATTGATGAAAAATAAGGCATCCATGCCCAGTATTTACTCAAAACCCAGGACTGATGATCTTGATGTCAATTTAATGGGCAAGAAAAGTCTTCACTAAGCTTCATAGGAGATATTTGCATCAGCAGCTGTGCCAAAAGAGGGTTCCAGAGAGAACATTAATATTGATACACATAAATGTCTCTATCAAATGTTCAATTTCACCTTAGGTTTTTAACCTGCCTTTGCCTCATTCCTGAATAGAAGAGAGAATCTTCTCTTTGGCATTCTAACTGTAGCAGCAAAACTATATAACCAGAAATACAAAACAGAAGAGGAGAGAGAGCTGGAAATATTTTTAGCGCCTTTGTGAACAAGGGTTAAGATTCCAATTAAGCAAACTTATACTACAAGCCCCCAGCAGAGAATCACTGGGACCATAGGGTGAAATTTTCCAAGACCTTACTAGACTGCAGAAGAAAAATAAGCAATAAAATAGGCATTATCCCCTGGGTATGTAATTGAACTGAAAGTTTATTAGAGCATAATATATCATGGGAAATGACTGCTGGCTCCATTGACCACAATAACACCATGTCACAGATTTCTATTGAATGCAGGCAAGTGAAATGGTGTTTGGAGAAGACTGTAGTATTCAAAAGAAGGCACATTTCTCCTTGTTTCGTGGGACATCAATGGCAAGAGCTATTTCTAACCTCTTCTTGGGCTTATATATAAAGTAAGTGGTACCCCTTGAAGCACTTGGAGTGACTTGGCAGGAATGTTATACAAATATAAGTATTTAATGGCTTCATAAATGTCCTCATCATAATCAGAGGGCAAGACATTGTACTGCTATTCAGATCTGGTTCAAGGAATACTAAATGACAAGGGGGTGGAGTGCACTTAGAACATAGGGAGGAGAAGAGAAAGGATATTCCAAGCACTGGAAACAATCAATCAATCAATCTAGGAGCATTTGTTAAGTGCTTACTCAGTGCAAGGCATTGTGTTAGGTTTTAGATACTCAAAGACATTAGTGAAGAAAATCTTGCTATCAAGGAGTTTACTTTGATTGAGGATGGGGTTGCATTTATTAGTATATACATTTACATTTATAGGTATATGTAAAATTAATATATGGTAGAGTTTGGATTTTTTTTGGGGGGGGAACACTAATAATTAAGGCATTCAGGAAAGGCATCATGTGGAAGGAGGTCCTTGAGTTAAACCTTGAAGGTAATTAAGGATTCTAAAATCTGTAAGTGAGGATGGAGTACATCCCAGGCAGAGGGGAGGAGGGAGGCAAAATTTTCAGTGATGTACTTTGGAAAAATCATTTTGGCAGCTATGTGTGGGATAAATTGAAACAAGGAGAGACTTGAAGCAAGGCTATCAAATAGGAGACCGTTGCAGTAGTCTATTTGAGAGGTGATCAGGACCTGAAGGAGGATGGTGGCAGTGTGGGTGAAGGAAAGGGGACAGATGCAAGAGATATTATGGAGCTAAAAACAACTTTGGACAACTAATTGGATACATATGGTGAGAAGTGCTCAGGGTCCATTATAGACCAGTGGCAGTGAGAAGAGAAGAGCAGTAATGGACATGAAAGATGTTGCAGAGAAAGATTTGATGGGCACCTGACAAGGATAAAGGGAAGTCAGGGGAAAGTAAAAGATGATAAAAACCAGGGTGACTGAAAGGTTGGTGATACTATTGATGGAAATAGAATCAGGATAGTGTCAGTTGAGGGAGAAAGATAATTTCAGATTTGGACGTGTAAGATAAATCAAAAAACTTGAGTTCAAATCACTACCCTAACATTTAATACTCATTTGACCTTGGACAAGATATTTAAATTACCTGGTCTAATATTTCTCATCTATGTAGCTAAGACCTTAGATGATAAAGACTAGAGGAAAAAGTGGCATTACAGGAAGGTGGCACAGTGGATAGATTGCTGGTTGGAGTCAGGAAGACATCTTTATGAGTTCAAATCTGGCCTTAGACATTTAGTAGCTGAATGACCCTGGACAATTCAGTTAACTCTGGCTTAGTTTACTCTTCTGTAAAAGGAATTGGAGAAGGAAATGGCAAACCATTCCAGTATCTTTGACAAGAATATCTCAAATGGGTCATGAAGACTTGGACATAACTGAAAAATTACTGAACTAAAAAAAAAAAAGCCCAGGGAAGTAAAGGAGTTTCATATTCATATTCATAAAGCAAAAGCAAAGGCAAAAATGAGTTTCATATTCTCCTTAAGTGGAAAAGCTTAGAAAAGCTTCAGCTTCTTATTTTTGCATTAATAAGAAAATTGAAAAAAAATTAGATTTTAAAAAAAGATAATGGTCTTTTCTATATAAGCATGCAAATCACTGTTTGATAAATGCCTTGTAATAAAAGAGGTTCAGAGCATTGGCTGTAGTTTTCTGTAAATGTAGAGGTAAGTCAATCAGTCAGTCAGACAAGAGGATTTTATTAAGTGCCAGGCATTGTACTAAGTGCTGGGGATAGAAAGACAAATATAGGATCCCTACCATCAAGGAGCTCACATTCTGTTATAAAGGACATGCAATAACATATGGACATACAAAAAACAAACAGAATAGAGGGAATTTCCTTTCAAAAAGAAGGCATCCTTGTGATTTCAAGGATGAAGAGTGGTTAAGACTTTTATTAATACAGAATGTGAGATATGAATAGAAGATTGTAGCAAGCCAAGGAAGCCAGGAGGGGAAGGTGGAGAAGAATAGCTTTCTAGTCATGGAGAAATGATTGGTACAAATACCTGGTGCAGGTAGATGGGATTCTCTAATGGTATTGGGACCGGGGTGGGGAACTGGGACCTCAAGGTCACATGTGACTTTCTAGGTCCTTGGGTGTAGCCTTTTGACTGAGTCCAAGTTTTAAAGAAGACATCCCTTTTATTAAGGGGATTTGTTCTGTGAAGTTTGAATTCAATCAAAGGGCCACACTTAAAGACCTAGAGGGCCACATGTGGCCTCAAGGCTGCAGGTTCCCTGCCCCTGTTTGTCTAAAGCCCTCACTGGCATACTTCCCTTCCTCCCTTCTTCTCCATTCTTCCACATTATAAATTAAGTTTGAGATGCCTAAGCTTAGGATAAGACAACTCAAGCTGCCAGTTTTTGAGGATTTCCCCTCTTTAATTCCCACCTCCCTGAATCATTTCCAATTTATTATCTTTATTTGCTATCTCTGTGTCAAAAGAAACTATAGCACAATGAATTACCTTGTTTTCACTTTGTGTTCTTTAATGTTTTGTATCCTTTGCATTTCCATTATTGAATATTACAGTGATTTCTAAGGTAGACTTTTAACAGCAAAATTAATCTGATTCTCCCAAGCCCATTCATTGATTAGTACCATTTAAGTTACCTTTTCTTATTTCCTTTTATATGATTATATGGTGCCATAGTGACAGATGACAAAAAATTCTTCTTTTACCCATCGTGCTAAACCAATTTCAATTCTCATTTCTTTCAAGTATGCCTCTCTTATTCTAACAAATGAGGACCAATAATAATAAAGATTAAGTGTTTACAGATGTCTGAAATAAGACATGTTAAGAAAGAAAATTGGGACTGTGATTTCATTGGTGTAAGGAACCTCCGGATTAGGAAAGTTTATACTAATACATGTAGGCATCATCTCTGAAACTTAAAATCTTTGAGAGTTGTCTCTTATACAACTATCAAACAGATGGCCTGCAGGAGCATAGCCAGAACTAGATTAAAATGTAATTGGGAAACCCACATAAATCATTGGAATTTCTATATATTACTAACAAATCCCAACAGCAAGACATAGAAAGAGAAATTTCATTTAAATTACTATAGACATTATAAAATATTTGGGAGTCTACCTGCCAAGACAAACACAATTACAAAACACTTTTCACACAGATAAAGTCAAATGCAAATAATTGGAAAAATATAAGTTGCTCATGGGTAGACCAAGCTAATATAACAAAAATAACAATTCTACCTAAATGTCTTTACTTATTTAGTACCATACCAATCAAACTACCAAAAAATTACTTTATAGAGCTAGAAAAAGTAATAATAAAATTCATCTGGAAGAACAAAATTTCCAGAATACCAATGGAATTAATGAAAAGAAGTACAAGGGAAAGTAACCAAGCCTAACCA
Organism: Petaurus breviceps papuanus; assembly: GCF_028583685.1. Lineage (NCBI taxonomy): Eukaryota > Metazoa > Chordata > Mammalia > Diprotodontia > Petauridae > Petaurus > Petaurus breviceps. The sequence continues at coordinate 19,930,725 of NW_027187391.1, forward strand.
GATCTTAAATTGTATTATTAATCAACAATCATAAAAACTGCTTGGATAAGAAATAGAATGGAGGATGAGTGGAATAGGTTAGGTACATGAGAGACAACATTCAATGACTATAGTAATATACTGTTTCAGAAACCCAAAGACTCAAGTTTCTGGGATAAGAACTCACTATTTAACAAAAACTTCAGGCAAAACTGGAAAACAGTATGGCAGAAACTAGATATGGACCAACGTCTTACACTGTATACCAATATAAAGTCAAAATGGGTACACAATTTAGCTATAAAGGCCAATGTTATAAGTAAACTAGGAGAGCAAGGAATAGTTTACTTGTCAGTTTTATGGAGAAGGGAAAAAATTTGTGACCAAACAAGAGATAGAGAACATTATGAAATGCAAAATGGATGATTTCAATTACATTAAATTGAAAAGTTTTTTGCACAAAGCCAATGAAGTCAAGATTAGAATGGAAGCAAAAAGCTGAAACAATTTTTACAGTCAGTATCTCTGATAAATGCCTCATTTCTAAAACAAAGAAGTGAGTTAAATTTATCAGAATACAAGTCATTCTCCAATTGATAAATGGTCAAAGGATATGAACAGGCAGTTTTCAGATGAAGAAATTAGAGCTATCTATAGTCATGTGAAAAAATGCTCTAAATTGCTATTGATTAGAGAAATGCGAATCAAAACAACTCTGAAGTAACACATCACACCTATCAGATTGGCTAACATGATAAAACAGGAAAATGATAAATGTTGGAGATGTGGGAAAATTGACACACTAATGCATTGTTGGTGGAGTTGTGAACTGATCAAGCCATTCTGGAGAGCAGTTTGGAACTATGCCCAAAGGGCTATAGCATTGAATAAGCAATACCACTTCTAGGTCTGTATCCCAAAGAGATCATAAACATGAGAAAAGGACCCACATGTACAAAAATATTTATAGCACCTCTTTATTGTGGTGGCCAAAAATTGGAAATTGAGGGGATGTCTCTCAATTGGGGAATGACTGAACAAATTGTGGTATATGAATGTAATGGGATACAATTGTGCTATAAGAAATGATGAAAAGGAGGGTTTCAGAAAAACCTGAACTGATGCTGAGTGAAGTGAGCAGAACCAAGAAAACATTGTATATAGTAAAAGCAACATTGTGCAATGACTAACTTTGATAGACTTACTCTTAGCACGGCAAGGATCTAAGACAATTCCAACAGAGTCATGATGAAAAATGCTATCTACATCCAGAAAAAGAACTATGAAGTCTGAATGCAGATAGAAGCATGCTATATGCTCTCTGTCTTTTTTTTTTGTTGTTGTTGTTGTCTATTCTTTCTCATGGTTTCTCTCGTTGGTTCTAATTCTTCTTCACAATATGACTAATCTGAAAATACGTTTATTATGAATGTATACATAGAGCCTATATCAGATTGCATGCTGTCTTGGGGTAGGGGTAGGGAAGGGATGGGGAGAATACTTGGAACTCAAAATCTTATGGAAGTGAATGTTGAAAACTAAAAATAAATAAATTAATACAAAATCTAAAAATGTATTTGGGAATTATTTAACAAAATAAATAAAAATTTAATAACACATAGATAATATTACACTACATTTTATGTTTTAATACTAACTTAATATGTGGTCTGCATGAATCCTTATGTATGGATTAGTGACCCCCATTTATTATGTTTTATTTGGACAACACTGCTGTATAACACTAAGTTTAAATGACTTCTCCTAGGGTAAGAAAGCCAGTATATGTCAAAGGTAGGACTTGAACCTGGGTTTTTCTGTCTCCAAGATCACTTCTGTGTTAAATTCAACATACTGTCACCCCAAGTTTGCCTGAGAGAGGGTGAGCTGGCTCATGTGCACCAAATAAAGGACCATCTGTTAATGATTTTACTTTTCTGTAACATTATTAACATAGACTAGTATATTGAGGGATGGCTGGGGAAAGTACTCAGAGTTACAAATGTCAGGGCTACCTCTGAAAATAAGCTCAAATGTTTTCCACTTAGTTCTTGCTGGTGAGAGGAGACTAAGGGGGTTATAAATATTGCCAAGTAGATGATCTTTCATTTCTTTACCCATATGTTTTATTCATTTGTTTAGCCTCAGCAAAATCTGTGCTCATAAAAGATGATCTGGAAAGGAAGCTGAAGGATGGGCATGATCATAAACACATCCATGAAAATTTAGTTGAGAATGTAAAGCAAAAATTACAAGAGAGGACCTTCCCCAGTAAAGCCCACTCTTGACCATGGTAAGTGAGCATTGCAAACTTCCATATTTATATCCAATGGATTGTTTTTTAATCTACAGATAATCATTCTTTAGCATGCTAAATTTTAGCTCATTTATTAGGAATTAATTAGCATGCTAGTTTTCTTAGGTTTGTACTTTGAGCTTTATAGAAGGAAGAGCAACACAACACAAATAGATGCAGTGCAAATGGAAAGCACATCTTAGAAAGCACATCCCCTACAATAGAGAGAAAAGTAAAAAATAATTGTCCTGAGGCATCCCCAAGCAATGGAGTCTCCTCCTTTTCATTTTAAGCCCCTGTCTGCTTTTCTGGCTATCTGACAAACTTATCATCTCTGATAGGAGGGAAGGTATCAGCAATGTGCTGGTAAATGTTTATCAGCCTGCAAAACAAAGCAACAAAAAAGCACCACCATAAACTTCTAAGCTTAACCTGCATTATTGACATTTTCTCCATCACTTTTTTAAGTCTAAAAGATCAACAAAGCAAAAAATCAAGCCTTGATTTGTAACATTTTGCAATTTCTAAGGTGAAAATGTTCATCCTGAAAATTGAACAATCAGCTCTTATGAGCCAGTACCAGCTGGTATACCCTGGGATGACAAATAAAATTTAATTTTACTATATTGTGGATTCTGATTAAGAATAGTCTTCCTGAGCCTTCACTTTTTGTGGGGACTTGGAACTACATGATAGAAGGTTATGTTAGCAAAGGTTAATTATGTCTTGTCTCAGCTGAGGCCATGTCTATATGAAGTGAAATCGATCGCTTGCTTATAGTCAATTTAGTTGGCTGAACAACTCAATGGAAAAATCAAATGAGGTCAGTCAGTAAGCAAACATCTTTTAAGTATTGACTATTTGCAAAGTACTGTGCTGAGCATTGGAGACATAAGAAAAGGAAAAACACGTGGTCTCTGCCCTCAAAGAGCTCACATTCTCAGAGGAGAGACAAATTACAAATAAGCATCCATACAAGATACATGAGGGAACTAGTTGGTTCAGCAGATAAGAGTGCTGGGCTAGAGTCAGGAAATCCTGAGTTCACATTTGGCCACAGACACTTACTAGCTATGTCACTTAGCCTCTGTTTGTTTTATTCCACTGGAGAAGGAAATGGAAAACCATTCACACTTTACCGAGAAAATCTCATGAAGGGTATTGGGCATGCTATGGGTTAACAAAGAGTAGGATATGATTGAATGACAGAACAACAAGATACCTACAGAGTAGATGGAGGGTAATCCAAAGGGAAGGAACTAGAAGCTTTGGTTGGGACTGGGAAAGGCTTCCTGCAGAAGATGGGGCTTGAGTTGATTTCTCAATATAGCTAAGGAAGCCTAGAGGCTGAAATAAGGAAAAGAATACTGCAAATATGAAGAGCAGCTGGAGAAAATGCATAGAATGATGCCATTTCTTGTATGAGAAACAGAAAGAAAGTCATTGGCAATGAGCTGTAGAGGAAATGGAGGAGAGTAAAGTGGGAAAAGATTGGAAAGGTAGGAATTAATGCGTTTCTTCAATACAAATTTCTAAACAACTCAATTCATATACCATAGACACAGGTATGTTTAATCCAGTGCATAATGTCCAAACACCAAAAATATTTCCTTAGCTTGTTACTGAGAATGGCATACAAATTTTGTTTCCTAGTAATACTCCCAACCTTTAACTGATCTGATATCTATCTCAGACCAAAGTGATAGGAGCTACATTGTAAGGTATCAATAAGCAGGGGGTCCAGAAGAAGGCATCTAGGATGGTAAAAAGCCTTGAATATTAGGATCATTTGAAGGAAATGGAGACTTCTAGCCTGGAGAAGAGAAGACTCAGGGGAACATGAGATGCATCTCGAAGTCTTTGAAAAAAATTTATTTGGAAGAGGGATTAGACTTTTTTTTAGTCCAAGAAGGTAGAACCCAGAGACAGTATTGATTTGGCATTATAGGATCAGGATCCAAATTCCAGCTCTACACCTTATTAGTAGAGTAGCAAATGCTCTGAGTTTACTATCCCAAACCCCACTTGCACTGGCAAGTTGGGTCCTCAGTACAAGGCTGATATGCTTTTCCTCTGGGTTCTAAAGGACCCATAATGCCTGAAGGTGGTTTTCTAGTGCTAGAACCCAGTAGGTACCATGAATATGTTTCCAGTGATGATTATCAGTTGATACTAATTAGCCAGACAGACTTAATTAGCTTTTAGAAAGCAGTATTTACTAAGGTGACCCAGTAAGAACACTTGGTAGAAAATATCTTCCCCAAAAGTCTGCGACACATACATCAAAACTTATGATTTCCAAGGGAAAGTGGGCTCAAGTTTAGAGATTGCTTGTTACAAAAGGATAGCTCACAACTCCTAGTTTTTGGAAAAGCTCTTTTCTATACTTCCTGGCATTCTCTTAAATTTCCCCTTTAGGAAAGGTATAGCCTCTATATAGGGCTCCATGTAGAATCTTGAAGCTGCTCCTATAAATCTGGAAAGTTCATAAATTTGAGTACAGTAATAGATTATTCATCTGTGGTCTTTGTAGTCTGAGAAGTAGCAAAGAGAATCATCACTAAAAAGTTGACCATTAGATGATCATCAATTTTTGCCTTTTCTTTATTTTTTTTTTGGAGAGGGGAAGGTAGGGCAATTGGGGTTAAGTGACTTGCCCAAGGTCATATGGCTAGTTTTTGTGTTAAGTATCTGAGGCCAAATTTGAACTCAGGTCTTCCTGACTCCAGGGCTGCTGCTCTATTCACTGCACCACCTAGCCACAGATCATCTGTTTTTTCACCCACAGTAAGTCATAAAATGGAAAACAAAACAAAACAACCCCACCCCCCAAAAGCATGAAATGGTACTTGGTATTGTCTGATTTTCAGGAAAATAGCAGATAAGCAATCAGAGAATACTAAGAAGCACATACTTAAGCTATATACAAATGTTAACTATACTTACTGTATTTCTTAACATCCAAGGTTCATCCAATAGCTAGTGAATGAATAGATAAAATACATATGACAGTTACAGACTCCTTTATTGGATTTTGTCTTCTCTTGAATTTCTGTGCATATCAGTTCTTTGTAGTTAACTTTCTGTAGTAACAAGCTCAACAGTTATATATAGTCTTCTCCTCCCCCCTCTTTTTTTTTTCTTTTAACCTTAAATTCCTTTTGATTATGTGGACAAAATACCCAGGAAATTCATTCTTACCAACCTTTGCTAGGTATTGTACTCAGTCTCTGGCCAGAAATCAGTTACATCTATGTTTTAAGTGGTGGTTGGGCAATCCAGACCCCAGGTTCATATACCACCTTCTTAGCCAGCTGTTCTCTTCCCATATTAACTTTTCTTTTCCAAAGTCCTAGCCTTCCATGGGTAGTAAGGAGGAAAATATAGCATGTATTTCCATGGTTTTCAGTATCTTGCCTAAGACTTTTAATTATTGCATTACTTTTTACATTCCTTCTAGAAGTGTCATTTGTGCCTAAGGGAATTACCACAAATATGTAGTTATCAGATATTTTGATAAGTCTTGGGAAGTTCTCTGTTAAAATATCTTAGATGCATACCTTGGGAAAACAACAGACCTCGACATTATTATCAGATCAACAACTAGGAGATTAGCCCATCCTATTTAAAAAAAGTTTTCAACATTGAAAAAAAAGAGGAATTGAATGAAAGTAATTGTAAAAAAAAAAAAGTAAAAAAAAAAAGGCATCACTCTCACTATGATGGCTTCCTGGACAAGTTTAGCCGCTGCCAAATAATCATTGGAGTATGGAAGCCAAAATAGCCTGAAAGTTTATGTGGCAAGAAAGTGCTTAGTGGTGGCAGCCAAGGAGAGTCACGTTTTGAGTTGAAGTGCAAAACAAATGTAGTAAAATATTCATCCCAAATGTAGTAAAATGTTCATAATAATGCTTTTCATTAAATTGGGAGACTAATGCACTGTTGGTAGAATGGTGAACAGATCCAGCTATTCTGGAGAGCAATTGGGGATTATACCCAAAAGGCTATAAAGCATGAATAGTCTTTGACCTAGCAATACCACTACTAGGTCCATATTCCAAAGATAAAAAGCAAACAATCAAAGAAAGGACCTGTATGTACAAAAAAATTTTTTGTAAAAGCTCTTTTTGTAGTGACAAAGAACTGGAAACTGAGAGAATGCCTATCAATTAGGAAATGACTGAACAAGTTGTGGTATATGAATGTGATGGAAAACTATTGTGTTTTAAGAAATGATTAGCAGGATGTTCTCAGAAAAACCTGGAAGAAAACTTATATAAATTGATGCAAAGAGAAGTGAGCAAAACGAGGAGAACAGTGAAGACAGTAATAGCAATAATGTATCAATGATAAACTATGAAAGACTTAGTTACTCTGATCAAGACAATGATCCAAGGCAATTCTAAAGAACCCATGATGATAAATGCTATACACTTCCAGAGGCAGACCTGATGAACTCTGAGTGCAAACTGAAGTATGCTTTTTAAAACTTTCTTTATTTTTCTTGTTTTTTTCTCTTTTGATCTGTTTTCTTTCATAACATAACTAATATGGAAAAAGATTTTTGTATGACTGCACACGTATAACCTATGTCAAATTGCTTATTTTCTCAATGAGGGGTGAGGGGAAGGGAGATAATTTGGAACTCAAAGTTTTAAGAAACAAATAAAAATTACTTTTACATGCAATTGAGGAAAAATAAAATATTAAATAAATGATCCAAACAAGAAATAGAATAATCCTTTTCCTGGTAACACAAAAAAGGAAACAAATTAGATTCCGTAAATTGAGAACTGGCTAAATAATATGTGACATATCAATTTAATGGATATTATTGTATTATAAGAAGTAATAAATATGAGGAATTCAGATAAATGTGGGAGCTCTGATGTGAACCCATATAGACTAAAGAAAGAACCAGAACAGCATAGAGAAAAATCACAATAATACAAATGCCAGCAATGCTAAATGTAATTTGAATACTCAATAAATGCAACAATCAGTCTTGGTCCTGAAGGGTCACGTTTTTTTTCCTCATGATAAAAAAAAATGTGGTATTGTAGGCATGGAACATTGCTGTCAGACATAGTCACTGTGTTGAATAATCTTGACGAACTCTTAAAAAGGTTGTTATATTAAATTATGATGAGTGGTCCACTGAGAAATTATTGTGGTGTAAAAAAGGACATAAATAAAACCTTTAAAAGAAGAGTACAAGAGGGTCATTGGCAAAATATTATAAAAGATAAATAATGGGAAAACAATGAACAGTATTATCTTTTAGAAGTGTTAAATGCAGTTAGGGAAAAATAAACCTTCAGAGGCCTTGGCATGAGATCCAGCTAAAGTCAAATTATCCTGAGAGCATTTGTAAATATATGCACCTGAAATGAAGACAATAGGTAGGAGCCAAAATATCTAGTTGTGCTGACATGACATTATTGGATTGTTTTCATTATTTATGACAGTAGAACCATGAAGTTGGTACTCAGCTACCAAAACATGGGGAAGTTCTAATGGCACTTAGAGAGATAAATTCAGGAAGAGCAAGAGAATCTAAGTAAAAAAGTACAAGATTAATCCATGCTGCTTCAATCAAATCTTCAAATAATCCTGGAAGACTCTGTTCTTATAAAAACTCACACTTTGGTGAGTTTTCTCATTTTATTGGCACATAACTCCTTTCTGGAAGAAAAAAAAAAACAAGGAAAATGCCTGTCACCTTCCAAGTTACTGGACTCATAAGATTTCTAAGCTCTGATATAAGGAGGATACTCATGGTTGACTTGTTTATTGGAAAGTACACAAAGATAGAAATGAGCAATCCCCAGAGTACATTAAGTAGATCAACTAGTCTACATACATAACCCCTCTGTCCCAGTATATGCTAAATGCCAGCAATTAATTGACTATCATCCTGGTGTCTGCTCCTGTTCCTATCAGGACAGGAGTTTTGTTAAAGGGGAAGGACTCACCCTTCTGTAGAAATCATGTTTCAAATGGACTTTACTCAAACTTAAATTGGTCTAGTTGGTGGATGGTGACTGTGGCATATGCATGTATGTACATACATATGTATGTGCATATGCATTCATGCAAGTATAAATACATGTGCACACACAGAGTCATGTGCATGCATGTACATACATGAATATAAATGCAAACATACATATATGCATGCATACTTGTTTATGTGTAGCAAAAAAGTATTTTCTGAATCTTAGTCCCAAAAGTAGACATGTTTCTAGTCTTGTGTTATATATGAAAGCTTAGAAAAGCTATACTGTCTCCTAGCCTAGTCCTACTTCCATAGTAGTCTACCTCCAGACAGCACAATCTATATTCTGACCAGTGATGACTATTGTGTATTTCGTTGATCCCAAGTAGAGACAGCCTTTATGTAGTGGATTGCAGGGGTGCTGGTGGGTGATCTTATGAACTGATAGAGAAAGTAGGTCCAAGGAAACACTAATAACACACTATAGAGAACAACAGCAGGATGTTACAAAAGATTTTATATTATCTATTGTTTTTTTATCTCTTCCCATCTCTGTGAATTTCTTAGAAAGGAATATTTTAGAAAAACTCTTTATTCTAACAGCTATTTTTGCTCAATTGGGATCTACAAAAATTTTTTTTCATTGCCAATTAAATACTTGAACAAAAGTTAATCATACAGCAGTCAGATTTCTGATTTTAGGAACTTACTGAGAAAGGGGAAAGGTGCTTTTATTGGTATTACATTGCTTGTATTACATTATACCCTGACTGTAGTATTCCTAGGATTTTTCATTTTGGAATTTTTCAGGGAGTGACCAGTGAATTCTTTTAATTTCTATTTTGTCCTCTATTCCTAAGATATCTGACCAGTATTCTTTCATGATTTCTTAAAATATATGTCTAGGCTTCTTGTTATTGTTTTTCATAGCTTTCAGGCAGTCCACAGATTCTTAAATGATCTCTTCTTGACCTTTTTTCCAGGTCAGTTGTTTTTCCTATATTTAACATTTCTACTTTTTAGTTGTTTGTTTTATTATTTCATTGTGTTTCATATAGTCTTTAGCTTCTAATGGAAAAATCTTATTTTCAAAGAGTTATGTTTTCCAGTAAGATTTTATACCTCCCCCCCAATCTCTTAATTTTCTTTTCATATCTTTCTTACCTATCTCTTGCTTCTTTTAAAATTGTTTCCTCAACTACTCCCATCAAGTTTTTCAAAAATCATTTTAGTTCCTTCTTTAACTTTCTTAGGAATTCTTGTTGGACTTGTATAAAAACTGCATTTATCTTTGAGGTTTTACCTGTAGGTTTGTTTGTTTAAATCATTCACTTCTGTGAGCTTCCTTGTCACCATAATAGCTCTTTGTGGTTGGTTTCTTTTTCTGTTTGCTCATTCTTCAAGCTTACATCTTTTTTTTTAGGACTTTATGTTAATTTTGGGCACTGAACAAATCTGAGGTGAATGTTTGTCCTTTGCTGCCATCCTTGTACATCTCTCTGCTGTTTTCATAGCTCTGACTAGGGGTTTGCAAGTTTTCAGTGCTACCAAAACAGTGTGATGCAAGGAGTGATCTGTTCACTGCCCTTGTGGTTTGAGCTATGCAAGTTCTTGATCCAGGTTTGAGTATGGGTTTCAGCAAACTACTGAAACTACAGGTTGACTCAGCTACCTCCATCCCCCACTGGGAAGCTCTTCAGGTTGAGCATGGGTTCGTCCAGCTCCCCTTTGTTCTGATATACTGCTCTCTGCTTCCTCTCCACTCTGAATCTGTGACCAGGCATTGAGTGGTAGGCAAGAATGAAACTTCTTCCTGCTCTCAGCTCTTGCTTTCCTATCTTGACCTTCTCTCAGTACCTGGGTGTTAGAATGCTCTTTGGTACAGCTCCTGGAAGTTTTTGCCAGCCTATATCCCCAGACCTCTCTAATCAGTTCCCTAATTGTAATGGTAATGGAGATTTAAAGATTTTCCCTGCCCCTTGTAATGGCAAGCAAACAAGTACTTAGCACCTTATTTCAGTTGAGCCTTGTCTATGATTACATCAAGTCTTTGTTAAGAAACAGAACTTGTGAAACCCACAGTGGGAGGGACTTGCCAAAGACAGGAACAGAGAGGAACTAATGACCATATATAAGGAGAAACACAAGCTGAGAGAGAGCCAGAACTGTTGAGAACAAGCAGCATGGAGGCTGAGCAGCTAACCTAAATGAGAAAGAGCATTCTTGCTTAAGGGAGCCTGTTTTATTTTGAAGGCCTGATGGAGGGAAGGTTTAGGAAGGCTCGGGAATGTTGGTGTTCACTGCATTGGTTATGTATACCAATTTCGTGGTCACTATGATGAATTTGGCTTTCTGGTTTTGGGATTTGGTTTTCTGGTATTTGAATAAATGCTTTGGTTCTGTCCTCCATGTGGAGAACCTGTTACATTTCATGATTCACAACTATACTAGCATATTCATAGCCAGCTTGGACACTGTAAATATTGCATTGGTATTACACTAAGCCAAACTGGGCTGGAAAATGACAAAATGAGACCTCTTGGCTTTCTTGATCAGAATTATGTCTGGTACCTTCTCTAGATCTTTATTGAGGAAGTGTAAGAAAAGAGTTTGACTCTAAAGCTTCCTCTGACTATGCTATTGACTCCTCTAGACTTAAGAAAGAGATGGAGAAAATGTTAATGATTCAGATTAAAATTTAAAATGTTTTGCATACATTTTCCCCCTTTAGGATTCCAATTAAACTACCAGAACACCTCTGTTGTGTGTATGACCTTTGGCAAATCACTTAACTTCTCTTCTAAAATGAGGGGGTTGGATTAGATACTCTCCAAACTCCCTTCAGACTTGAAATCTTATTAACTTTTTGTATTTATTTTCTAAATCAAATCAGTAGCAAAGGTTAATGAAAGTGGGAATTATTGGGATGACAGATTAAAAAATTAAGCACAATATTATGATAATATATCATGTATAATACATTATATAAGAACTTTGTAGCAAACTGCTGTAATCCCAACCTCTAGGAAAGCTGAAGCTGGTGGATTGCTTGAGTTTGGGAGTCTTGAGCTGCAGTGGCCTAAGCTAATTAGGTGTCCACATAATTCAGGACCAATATAGTGAGGCCTTGGGAGTGGGGGGATTACTAGGTTGCCTGAGGAGAGAGGCAACCTGGCTCAGGTTGAAAGTAGAGCAGGTCAAAGTTCCCATGCCTGTCATTAATGGAATTGAGATGAGATAAGGAGATTTACTTTGAAAGAAAGATTGAAAGAAAAATAGATTAAAGGCAAAAAGGAAAGAAGAGGAAAAAAAGAAAATTAAAGAAAGGAAAGAAGGAAAGGTAGAAAGGGAAGGAAGAAAGATAGAAAGAAGGTTTACATGAGATAATATCACTGATTTTGGTCTTGGTATGCCTAAGTACCTTCTCTCTTTTAAAATATAATAAATAGTGTTGGCTAGGTGGTACAGTGAATGAAGTGCTGTCCCCAGAGTCAGGAGGACCTGAGTTCAGTTCCGGCCTCAGACACTTAACACCCACACAAAACAACTAGCCATGTAACCTTGGGCAAGTTACTTAACCCTAATTGCCCTCCAAAAGGCAATATATATACAAGATGAGCTACCTGTCCAAGCATCTTGCCCCCACCAACTGTAACCTTTTTCTCTCCCTCTCCTTCTTCCTCTTCCTCTTCCTCTTCCTCTCATCAGCATGTGTGGTAGTGGTAGAGGAAATGACTTGCAGGCTGTTTATGGTAGTTGCATGGAATATGAAGAATATTTCTTTTTGTGCCTGTGCTCCTTCATACCTATTCAGGAAAATGAGTCATAGAAGCTAGATATTATATAAGTGTTACATAAGTGTTCAGTTTTACTTCATTTGCATTATTCTAATCATTGTGTATGCTGGTTTTAGGGTTCTGCTTTCCTCATTCTACATCATATCACTTTTCCTTCCAAGCTTCTCTGAATTCTTCATATCCATTTTTTCTTATGGCACATTGAAGATGTCAAGATCATCTACTGCATCCCAGGCCATCCCCAGTTGTAACATTATGGTAACATTCCATTATATTCTTGTATCACAATTGCCATTCCCCATTCAATGAGCATCTCCTTTGTTTTCAATTACTTGTGTGGAAGGGATTCTTATTCAGATGAAGTTTAGACTAAATTGCCTCTGAGGTCCCTTCCATGCTGAGATGTGATTCTGCGACTGTAGAAGTCAACCAAAAAGGGATGGCGAGTTGGCTCGCCTATTTACGTGCTCAAACCGAATCTGTGATTTTTCTTAGATTACATAAAGTCTATCCAATATCTGATATATTTGTCTGAGTGTTTTTATGGAAGTTGGATACTTTTTCTTTTGGGTTACAAAGCCTTGAACATAGACCAAATTTTAATATTCCCAGGTGATACGTTTTATGATTTGTGTGAGGCTCTCTCAATATTGAACCCAATCTATGTAAACCCAGGATTTTGCGTCTGGACAAATGACATCTGTACCATTGCACTATTTTCCAACCTGAAACAAGGCACTTCATTCTTTGTGCCTCTTTCTTCAATTCTTAAATGGAGTCTATTGTTATTTGTCCTTCATTTTTGAAGAGGTCTGATGACATCATGGGTGATGTCTTGATTCATGCACAAATTGGATTTAAGTGAGATAGAGTTGTGGAAAGTCATCAGTCTCACTCTCTCTTCTGGAGTTATCAAAATCTAATGGTAAGACAAAAGTCAAGACAACTGGGGATGGCCTGGGATGCAGTAGATGATCTTGACATCTTCAATGTCTGACCAAGCTCTAGGCCCTTCACAGTGCCCACTTCAGCCTCCTTCTTGGCCACTGGAGCAAATTATCATGTTTTTAAAAATTATTATTATTATATTTCACTTTGGAGAGCTCTAATTGTTCAGTTCTTTTTGATATCTAGCCCAAATTTGCCTCATTGCAAAGTCTACCTTCATAGTTCTGTCCTGTGGGGTCAGGCATATCTAAAGATCTAATGACTCTTCCAGATAATAGTCCTTCAAATACTTGAAGATGGCTATCATATGTCAATCTAAGGCTAAACACATACCAGTTCCTTTGAGTGTGATCCTCTAATGGCTTAGAATTTGAGACTTTCAGAAACTTATGATCACTTTTTCTTTTGATACCCTCAGATTATCAAAATATTTCCTAAATGTTACAAAATTTGCTATATGTGGTCTGACCAAGGTGGATGATAACCTTCCCAGTTCTGGATACTATGTTTTTCCTATTGCAGACTAAGATGCCATTCACTTCCTAGGTTGGCATATCAAATTTGATTCCTGTAGAGCTTATGGCTCAATAACATCCTCTTACCTTCTTCGTCAGATATATTGCTTTCTAAATATGTCTGTTTTTTCACCTTATAGTTATAAATATGATTTTATGAACCAAAATATAATGCTTTATATTTATTACTATTAAATTTTATTTTATTCTATTTGGCTCAGGGCTCTAAAGCACATCAAGATCTTTTAGAATCCTAACTATTCAATCCTGATTCTATCCTTTCCAACTTTTGTCATCTACAAATTTGATAAACATAGCATTTACACCTTTGTCACTGATAAAAATATCACACAGTACAGGTCCAATACAGATGCCTTGGGTACTTTACTGGGGACCTCAGAAGATCCTCCCATCCCAATGACAATGAGCCACTAATGACGAATTTTTGGATATGTTAATTCAGCTATGTACTTCCAAATTCTTCAGAGTCTACTGTCATTTACTCTGCCTCTCTTCATATTATCCACAAATAGAGCATGAGACACCATCTTCCATTGATATTCCAGCTTACTAATTATGTCAAAAAAAGGAAATAAGGTTGATATGACATGATTTTTTCGTCATAAAATCATGCTGATTCTTTGTGATGACCAATTCCTCTGATAGAAAGTTACCAATCATTTCTTTACTAGCTTATTATTATTATTCATTCTCTTGACATTGCATGGATATCAATGGAGCGTCAGAGCTATCCATTGGTTGTCTATCATTTTCATTACATGATTGACCCATTTTTCGTCCTCTGGTTAAACATTCCTTTAATGGCATCTTTTATTTTACTTTGATGGCATACCATTTCCCTTGTGCAATTCCTCATTTGTAATGTGTCACAATCTACTGATGTTCACAATATGCCACTCCATTGCTTCTGAATGATCCTTAAACTCTTTGTAAAATAGTATTCTATGATCACACAATGTCACAAGAGAGAGAGAGACTGTAATAACTGAGAGATGAAAAAAAGGCCTGTATAGAAGAGGGTACCTGAATTATGCTTTGAAAGAAGCTAGGGATGATATGAGATGATGAGAAGTGTATTCCAGACAAAGGGAACCTTTTGTGCAAAGATATAGAGGCACTCAGTTTGTTCAAGAATATTTCCCCATCCATTTCTAATAATGCACTCCCCGAATATTCCTCTTGAGAATCATCTTTAAGAAGAGACTAATTTTTTCTAGCATTAATTTTTTGTTTCATCTCCCTACCTTATGTTTTTGTTTTCTTACAGAAACCTTCCAAAATCACTAATACCTGAAGTAATAAGAAGTAACTGAAACCACTTGAAAATTGAATGGAAAATTACATGAAAAAAGATGCTTTATTTTGCCTTCTGAGAATCATCTATAGTTCAAATCAACTGTCATTGGTCCCTCAGAGCAACTTGACTGACCTACATCGAGTATTAAAAACCCAGGAGATATAACAAGTTTGACCTTATGACTTTAAAAGAGAAACCTGTGGCCAGAAATTTATATGCTATCCTTTAAAAATTTCATTGTAATTTATGGAATAATTTATGAAATTTTCACACTCATTTCTTCCTTCATGTATTTCATAATATCATCAGTAAATTTTAAAAGTAATTATATTGCCCAATTTTCTAGAACCCTCATAAAATCACCCTGAAATGGAACATAATCAGGCACAAATACCTCAAAACCCTTCTACCTAAATTTCTTAATTGTTAAAAAATTCATTTCACTATTTCTCATTTTCTCTTTGCTTTTGCTAAATGGGAAAAATAGAGGGTTTATAACTTTTATAAAGCGAGGGTGTGTGTGGGAGACATCTGAAATTTACAGCAATTCTATTTTCAATCTTTAGAATTATAGGAATGGATTTGATTACAAGTTTTTACCTTTCTTTAATAAGTCACAATAAAGGGGTGGCCAGGTAGCACAGCGAGTAAGAGCACCGGCTCCAGTGTCGAGATGACCTGGATCAAATCCCGGGCTCAGATACTCAGCACCACACCCAGAAATAACTGGCCGTGTAAACTTGAGCAAGTTAACCCTGATTGCTTAAAAAAAAAAAAGTCACAATAAACTAGTAGGATTACTAGCTAAAACTTTTCTGTGTCATAGGCCTTCCCCAGGCTCAGATCCAAAGATGTGACCAACATCTGCTGACCAACCTGGCTACAATTTAGCCACATTTTTTTCCTTCTAATTATCCTATGTTAAAACCACCAAACCTAGATATCTCCTTCAGATGAGTTTGTATTGAGTCACATAGGAAATCCATTTCAATGCCAGTAAGATGTTTTTTTTTTAAGTCTTTGTAGTTATTACCAAAGCTAGGATTTTTATGTTGTATGTCATATTGATCCTTATTTTTAATTTATCATACCCTTACATTTGTGTAGCACTTTAAAATGTTTTTACATCAATGATTTCAGTTGATCTTTTTAATGACTACCTGAAGAAGGTGTTTTTATCCCCCATGTTATAAATGAGTCAGCTGAGGCACAGAGAATTTTTGTAAAGAGGAATGGGAAAAGCACTGTATTTATAATTAGAAGGACTAGGTTCAAACCCCAGATCTGACTTTTTCTAGCTGTGTGCCTTGCCATTTAATTCTCTGATCCTCAGTTTCCTCCTCTGTAAATGGGGGTGATGGCAATTGCACTACTGTTTGTTTGCTATGACAATAATGCTTTGTTAACTTTAAAGCGCTATATAAATGTTAATTATAATTATTATTACTGTTAAGTTACATAATTAATGGCATACAACCATTTTGTGGAAGATACACAATTATAATTGAGGTATTCTGACTCTATCATCTTCCCATAATGCTATATAATAACTGCTTGACCATCAACCTACCTTATCATAATTATGTATTCTGTATGTAATCATTCACAAATTCATCACCAAAGAGAGTTCAGAATAACACAAAACATTTCTCCTTATACAAAGGATATTCCTTCCTAATAATATTATCTAAATTTATTCCATTTCTGTTGTCATATTCTATTTCCTTCCTTCCTGCCTGCCTGCCTTCCTGCCTTCTTTCTTTCTTCATCTCTTTCTCATTCTTTCTCCCTTTCCTTCTCTTCCATGTTAAAACAACAACAGCAGCAATGTAACTTTCAATAGCACAAAATAAATTCCTGGTTGGTGAGTTCATGGCAATAAATCTGAGTTACCACTAGTGCATATGGAATACTTCCTTTTTTTCAACCTTGAAACACTGTACTATACACGTATGTCAATACTGATCCATTCTTGGTAAAATTGTGTTAATGATCAATATTTCTTTTTTTTTTCAAGTACATAGAAAAAGCTCCATTTTTTTCTTTCAGCAAGAACCAAATAATAGTAAAATAAAAAACCTTAGGTCTTGGCTAAATCTTGCTAATGTAGTATGATACCAATGAGAAACTGAAATGCCTTTGTAATGCATTTCAGCTTTCTTAACAAGATTTCATTTTATATTACCTCTCACTTTTATTAAGAAGCAGGCTTGGTACTAGAGGATTTGCTATTTCAGACATACCTTTATGAGATTGTTTCTTGTTGAAAATAAATTTTTTAGCTCCACATATGGCTTCTTTGACCTGATTTTTTATGCACATTTATTTTCAGGGAATTTAGTAAGTGTTTTCTTATGGTCATTTAAAAGTAAGGCCTCTAGACTTGGCAAAAACAAAGTGAATTGTATTTTCTCCTGCATATGAAAGGTGTTGGTTGTAGTAAAGCAGAAGGAAGACAGGAGTGACTTCTTTTGGACCCAGCGACTGCTAAGCATTGTCTCATGGCCATTAAAGCATCACATAGACCAAGTTATAGAACCCTGAAAGAGGATTTAGTCTAGCTATATGCTGATAATTGTTAAACAACCAGCTGTGTGTGTATCACTGAACTACTTCCATTCGATTCAGTGTACTATATAGTTGGTTGCAATGGAAAAAAAAAAGATCACTGTCCTCATTTGTTTTTTTACTATACTCAGAGGGGAGAGGAAAGTCAAATTATTTTCACGTTATAAAGCTTTTGCTTTGATTTTTACATGCTATGAACCAATGTCAATAAATCATTTGGATGTTTACCCATAGTATTGTGTTACAGGTTTATTTTAAGGTCAATAAGGATTGAAACTTATAAATGATCTTTACTATACTTTGGTAATGTTACTATTTAATAATAGTCAAGTGTTTTATTAATATCAATGACACTAAAGAAGATGGATTACCATCTGCTTTGCTGCTGCCTCCTGTCTTTTTGATCTGCCCTGACGCTGAACCCTCCTTTATGAGTTATTTTCTTTTATTAGAATGAGTTCCTTGAGAACATGAACTGACTTGCTTTTGTATTTGCATACCTCATACTTAGCACAACGCTTTGTATATAATAAGCACATATATGCTTTCCATTGATTGATTGATTCATTCATTCATGTGTGAAGTTAATTTCCTATTCCACAAATCTGTCCCAATGAATCAGATAACCTCATCTTTTTTGGCTTTTACTTTCTTCTCTATTGCTTTGTCTACCCCAGTAGTGTCTCCCTCTGATCATCAGCTTCCTATAATGCACAAATCTCAAACTTGTTGATGAGTTAGGGGGATGTGTACCTAAGCATGTGAAGACTTTCCCTAGTGGAATGGGCAGAGCATAATTTGTCCCAACAGCAATGAAGGTGACCGAAGTGGGCACTGTGGAACACTTAGAATTTGGTTAGACATTGAAGATATTAAGGTCATCTACTGCATCTCCCAGACCATGGCCAGTCATTTTGACTTTTTTCCTGCCACTGAACTTTGATGGCTCAGGAAGAGAGAGTGAGGCTGACAAGTTTGAGCTACTCCACCTCACTTAAATCCAATTTATGTGCAAGTCATCACTCCGTGATGTTTTCGGTGTTTTTCAAGTGAGGGACGAACAACATTTATCCCACTGGGAATCAAATAGGGTTGAACAGGAATCAGAATGCAAACATCAGTGTTTTTGAGACTTAGCTACTTTCAGGGGCTCGTTTGTTAAGACTGTCAACCATAGCAGTTAGAACATGATGAGAACACAAACAAGGTAATGGGTTCAATTCCAATATAGACCATTGAACTTAGACAACAGCACAGTTCTTTTGAAAAGAAGGTCAGAAGTTACTTAAAGATGGCATGACATTATTCACACTTCAATGTGTAGTTCACAAGACTAGTTGTAATAGTAACCTTTCTACAAAATTACTGCTTCCCATTGGGTTTTGTACCTTAAATTGTTTGTTTATTTCTGTTGTTGTTGTCATTATCAGGTTGTTCTTTTTTTTCTGGTAGAGATAGATTTTATTGAACCATTCACACACTTAAATAATAAAACCAGCTTTTTCAGAGGGATATATATCATTGCTTGCAAGGAAACCAGGTGAGTGACTGAAACCCATTCCCATAATGGGAAAAACAATTTCATGCCATGGTTGATGAATAGTGGTACTTTTGCCTGTAGTAGTATGAATTTGTTGAGGCTGATTTTGTTTTTGCTTTTTGAAACACTATTTGTAACTTTGAAACTATATGTAGTAAGTGAAATCAATAATTTTCTTTATTCAAATGCATATAATCACAAATTTCAGAATTGGAGGAGACTTCAGAAGCCCTCTGGTTCAACCTATATCTAAAGAATTCCCTTTAAACTAACCAGCTATGGAGTCAGGTATTGTAGACTGTAAAGATATTTTTTAATCTTGACTGTTGTTCGATGTTTTGTTTTTTACCTCACAGGTTTGTTTGCATATTTGATAAGCCTCCCATCTAGGCCTTATAAAAGTCACTGGTAAAAATGTTAAAGGATAAAAGTGTAATGCCAATCATAAATCCTTGGGGCAGTCCCCTGGAACCCAATGTTGAGGGATACATCTCCTGTGTCTATTATCTATTCCCACTTGTGACAGAGTTCAAAAGTAAAGAGTATCCTCTCCTTTACAGAGTTAATAAAATAAGGTTTCTGTTTTAAATCTGACTCATGAGATTTTCACTGTTTAATTCTTATCCAATAATTTTTGAAGGGTGTGACTGATTTGAGATATGCCTGAAAGGTGACTTACAATTCAGCTTGTTTTATTTTAAAAAAATGAGAAGGCAGCCAACAAAATAAAGGTTTTCAAATCAGCTCAATTCCCCCCTTCTCGCCCCTTATTTTAACAGACTTAGATGAAATTTGTTACATGATCAGAAGTTATTTAAAGATGTGATTACATTTTTCACACCTTACTCTGTAATTCAATAGAACTAATTATAATGGTGCCTTTTTCTAAGGAAAGATGGAGTTACTGCTTCCCTATCATTATATTTTATACGTTAAATTATTTTCCCAGTTGTAGGGCGAGATTGCATGAAACCACTCATATATAAGCTTATATATAAGCTCCTTTATAACAGACATGAAAATATGTGATATTAAATGTATAGACTTTAGTCATCAATAAAAATGAATGTGACTCAGCCTCCAGCTTAACTTCTCAGTAGATATTCATGACAAAACCCTTCAATCCTAACATTGCATAAATTTTAGTTTTGCAGCTGGGTTCTACTACCTAAATATCTGAAAGTTTTGAAAATGACCTAAAGATTGGGGAATGTTTTGTTTTCTGGTCCTTGTAAACATTTTGCAGTTTAGTAGAAGCCCTAGATTCAGAGCCAAAAGTCTTCGGTTTGAATCCTGTGTCCTACTACCTATTTCATGTTGGTCATCATGTGTTTTCTCTATGTCTCAGTTTCATCATCTATAAAATCAAAAGGTTGTGTTCAGTTTCTAAGGTCCTTACCCAACACTAATTCCTATCTATTAATACAATCAAAATGTACTAGGTAAATGGTGTGGTTAATAGTATGCTATCTCAACTCCATTCTCTCTGCTATATTGATCCAGAAGCTGACTGGAAAAATACTCACTGTAGAAAGAAAGGAAGACACCAATCTAATGTTATAAAATTTTGTTTACTGAGACAAAGAGGTCCCAGTAAACACCAGAATGGTATTTCAAAACCAGGAGATGCACAGTGTATTTGTGGAGAGCAGTTTGTTTTATGTTCTTCCTTTCTGAAGAGAACCAGTGACATCATAGGGTAATGTCTTTTTTTTTTTTAAAGCAATCGGGGTTAAGTAACTTGCTCAAGGTTACACGGCCAGGTGTTTCTGGGTGGGTGCTAAGTGTCTGAGCCCGGATTCGATCCCAGGTCATCCCTACTCTGGGGCTGGTGCTCTTACTCACTGAGACACCTGGCCGCCCCAATAGGGTGATGTCTTAATTTGCATGTGAATTGTATTTGAGTAAGGCAGAGTTGCACAGTCATCAGACTCACTCTCTTCCAGAGTCATCAAATTCCAGTTGCAAGACAAAGGTCACAATAACTGGTGACAGCCCAGAATTCAGAGGATGACCTCAGTGTCTTGATGTCTGACCAAACTCTAAGTGATCCACAGCTCTTGCATCAGTCACTTTCATGACTGTTAGAACAAATTGTTCTCATCCACACATTCTCCTGGGGTAGTCTTCACATGCTTGCGGTAGACATCCCCCTAACTCACCAACAGGTTTGAGCCTCATCAGTTACCCTTTCCCTGGTTTAGCCTGTCTTCTTAGATGGTTTGTTGGGATATTGCCACTGTGTACACTACAGCTTCTTGGAGCTACAGGTGAGAGTTGGGTGACAGGGGCATATGAATAGCCCTGATGAAGGCTTGGCAAGCCCTCACACCAGAGGTTCTAGTACTCTTTGAGCAACCCATGCACCCCAAGAGAGCAATAGTATAGAGCTATATTTGGAATGAGAAGACCTGAATTCAATACCAGTTTCTGCTAGTTACTGCCTTCATGAATTTGGTCAAGTCACTCATTGGACATAAGTTTTGTTATTGTAAAACAAGAGGATTGAATTACATAAAATCGAAAACATCATGCTCTAAAACCTTTGAACAAAAAGTATATATTTAGGGGAAACTAGGTGGCGCAGTGAATAGAGCATCATCCCTAGAGTCAGGAGGACCTGAGATCAAATGCAGCCTCGGACACTTGACACTTAACTAACTGTGTGACCTTGGGTAAGTCACAACCCCAATTGCCTTGCCTTCCCCCCTCTAAAAAAAATAAAAAAGTATGTATTTGGATTATACCTTATTTTTCATGAAAGTGGCATAAGGAGCCCTGAATTTGGAGTCAGAGGATCTGGGTTCCAATTTTGGTTTTCCACTGCTTGTGTGACCTTGGACAAATTACTTCACCTTTCTAATCTTCAGTTCTGACAAGTGGAAAATAAGATAATTAAAGGCCACTAAAATCCTGTGAAGTTCTAAATCTATAATCATATGATCCTAAATACTTGTTATGATATTTAATCATATATTGCCTTCTTATTGGAAATGCATTTTCTTTTAGGATAATCAATAGTTACTGTTTCCTATATTTATTCTGTTAGCTAATAAAAGACAAAGAAAAAAAAACCACTCACTCCCCCAATATGCTTCTTAAGACATCCCAAAACTCTCTTGCCAAAAACATAACATGCTTTGTATCGTGTGTCTAATTCTTATCTATAGTAGTCTATAAGATAAGGCCAACTCTATAAAGTCAATGTTTCCTAAATACTTAATGTTTGTGATAGTATATTTATCCTTTCTTAGGTCTATTCAAGTGTTATTTTAATTTTTTGCTTTGATGCTTTTTCCCCAGAAAGCTTAGTGTTTTAGGATGAATAACTCCAATCTTTAAAAAGATAAATGAAGAGTCCTTGTTTCCTGGTGATGCTGGGGGAGGGCTGGGGAGGAGAGGGAGAAGAGGAGCATGAAAAAAAGAGGGAGAATGATAGCAGAAATGTTCCTAAGGTTCTCCTCTCCTTGATCAGACAAATAATGTGCCATATGAATGACAGACTTGACTAGTTATTTCCCCCCTTTCCATTATCTGAAAATGATTGTAAGCAACCAATTCTATTTGTAACATGTGCAGGGATATTGAAAGCATTACTATTTGAAAGGTTTCAACAATTAGTTTTCATGCACAGGTTTTTTCAATCTGAAATTAAATGTATCTTGCTAGATTTTGTTCCAACTTGCTAGTCCTTAAAAAGTATATACAAAAATATACATATATATATAATCTATATATACACACATATATATTTATAAATATATCCATACATATGCATTCTAATTTATATCCACTTTTATAGCTTTTAACATGTATGAATGAACATATATATATATATATATAGTTGTAATAACTTACATTTATACAGATCTTTACCAATTACACTATATGCACATTATTTCCTTTGATCTCTATAATAATTCTATGAGGTAAATGCTATCATATGCTGTCATGAGATAATATTGTCAAGTTTTGTCAAATGCTTTGCTGTGGTCAGGTGCTTTGTCAAGTGGTCTCAAGCACTGTGGTGACTGGTAATATTGTCAACAATGTTGTCACCACAAAATTTGTAGTGGACTCAAGGACAGAGGTTCAGTTACTTGCCTACAAAAACACAGCTATTAAACTTCAGATTAGAACCTAGATTTTCCTGATTCCAAGCCCAGCCCTGTTTCCAATGGATCATACTATCTCTCAGTGTTAAACAACTTTAGTCTGGTACATGCATTGAATGTTTATAATCACATTGATTTTCAGAGACTGACAAGCAGGGTTTTCATTCTGAAATCTAAGAAGACCACATGGTGTTTTGGAAATGACTCCAGCAAGGTTGGAAATCAGCAGGGTGGGGTCCTAACCCTGGAGTTTTACCACTAACTGTTGCAACTTTGGATATGTCATTTAACATCTTTGTATTTTACTTTTCTCCTCAGTAAAGTGGGAGAGGTGAATTAAATAATTAAAAATTTTAAATTAAAAAAATTAATAACTCTTGCCTCTAAAATTCTATGTTATAGGATCAAACATATAATTGTCTTTTGTAAACAAGGTAGGTGGTGCTCTGGATAGAGTACCCAGCCTAGAGTCAGGAAAAACTCAAGTTCAAATTCAGATTCAGACACTTATTAGCAGTGTGACCCTGAGTAAGTAACTTATCCTCTTTCAGCCTCAGTTTTTTTCATCTACAAAATGAGGATAATAATAATTTATTATGGAGGATAAAATGAGATAATAATTGTAAAGCACTAAGTACAATATTTGGCATATAAGTATGATATGTTAATTACTTTAGGCAGAAAATTTTTTAAAAATTTCTCAACTTTCCCCCTTAAACCAGGTCTTTGCTGTGTTTTCATATGTACATTACATATTTCCCTATGAACCAAATTTGGGTATATTTCATAAGAGGTAGATCAGAATAATGGAAAATGTATTAGACTTGGAGGCAGATGGAAGGTCCAGTCCTAACTTGATCACTTACTACCATTCTAGAGGTAGACAAGTCACTTAACTGTATCTGACTCTGTTTCCTCATTTGTATAATAGTTTCTACCTGTGTCCCAGGGTTGTTTCTAGGAAAGCACTTTGTCAGCTGTATTGTGTTGATATGACTAGTCTTGTGAAAGTGGATGATGTCTCCTGAGTTCCACCCCATCTGCTTGAGCCGGAGAGACCCTCAGATAATTATGAGGAGTTAATTATTGGATTTCAAAGGGGTTTCTAGAAAACCTAATAGAATGCATTAAGGCATACTTAAAATGGTATATAAAATTCAGCTATTGTTGTTATGACTATTGCCGTCCATTTTTCTCAACTTAGTTCAATGGAGTTCATCAAGAAATATACCTGAGACAGGTGGCTAATCTTCAATTATTTTTTTGTCTTTAAGGCACTCTGGACTATTGTGCAAGTAGATAAATAACTGCTTTTTTAGAATTAAAAAGAAACCATTGGAACATAACCTTATTTTCTTTAGGCTCATTAAAAGCATCTTTGACAATTCTAGTAGCATAAAGGATGACCGAGATGGCATGCACGTCCTCATGTTGCCACATTGTTTTGCTTTCTTCGACTAGGTATTCCTATCATGAAAATTTTTCATTTCATATAGTTTGGAGATTAAATATTCAGTATAGCAACATCTATTAAAATTCCATTTAAATTTTTTGGGATTAATTTATATCTGGAAATCACAGGTAACAGTTGTATTTGCAATAATGCTCCTTTTCTAAGATAGTTTATTTGCTAAATTTTCAAGGACACTTTGAGGTCTAGGTGTGAAGATTTGTTGTCAGTATGTAAAAGATCGCAAGCTTTTGATGTATAATTCTGTTTGTTTGGTTTCTTTGCTTTTTGGAAGAGAGAAGGTAAGGCAATTGGGGTTAAGTGACTTGCCCAAGGTCACACGGCTAGTAAGGGTTAAGTGTCTGAGGCCAGATTTGAACTCAGGTCCTCCTGACTCCAGGGCTGGTGCTCTATTCACTGCACCATCTAGCTGCCCCTTGATATATAATTCTGGCTATATGGTCATGTCTTACTAGATATTTTCTAGGTGCTAAATTTCTGCAACCTGCAATAATAAATGTAACAGTTTCTATCAACATTGATCAATAAATCCAATGTTCTTAAAGATAATGCTTCCTTAATTTATGATGGCAATGACCTGATATTTAATTATCATTAATTTATCCATTTCTACAAAGAAATCCAGATAGTATCATTCAATTCTTCTTTGTGTACATGTTGGTTGAGTTCATATGCATGCTGCCCATGTATGCTCTTTGATTCCAGTCTTGGATCATAGCTTTTTCATAGGCTCCATCAAGAAGTGCTGGATTTGTTTATATTAAACAAAATCAGTCATACGTACATATTGTCAGTCTTAACAGTTGCTCTCAAAAACCATCTCCTAAGTTAGAGGGATTGAGATCTGCATTGATGGAGCTACTCCTTGAATCTGCTACTTAGAACCAAGCTGTAATTTATTTTAGTCTCTCAGTCATACAAACCAGTGGGACCATGCAATGGAAGCGTGATCTCCTGAGCAAACTAAGATGAGGGTGGCCTACCTGGAACCAGTATCTGCATCATGGCTAGGAGTAGAACTGGCACAACTCAGAACACCAAGTGATACAAAGTACCAACCACAAGGAATTGGTGGGTCAAGTTTCCTAAGAAGGCCACATCCTGATTTGCAATTAACCTTCCCAAAGTCTAACATGGAAGGGGCTTGGCACAAATAATTTCAAAAGTGTGAGGGGACAGGAGGGAAGGCAAGGCTGTCATTCTGGTTTCTTTCTGAGAGGGATTCATGTCTCTGGTATGAAATGCATTAAGTGATTTCTGACGTTCTTTCCAACTGTGAGATTCCATGATTTCATTATTTTTATGCTGTCTTATATTACTTTCAAATTATCTCTTCTCTATTAGTTATATTCCCAGTGAAATTTTCCTTCTGTTAGGAATTTCTTCATATTAGTATTCTTCCTGAGCCATTCCCACAGAGGTGGTTACACTACTTCCTTCCAGGCTGATCACTGTTGTCTGCAATTTAGATACTGCTGGTAGTGTCCACTAAGTTGTCTTCTGTTAGTAAAACTGTCTATTCTTATAGAGCTTTCTCTTGGGCAGATGTAGCAGCAAGCACCCCAAGCGTCCTCAGGGTTTGCAGCTACCACA
>NW_027187391.1:19956872-20002494 GCF_028583685.1 Petaurus breviceps papuanus
TTAGCCTAGGGGCAGGGAAGATCTTTAAAATTTACATTCGCATTACATTCGGCCCCAAGATCTTTCATGCCCATAGCATAGACAATTTACTTTTGAATTAGCTCTGAACATTTCTTAGGTCACATTTTCAAAGTACAGAACTAAAGTTACCAAAGTGGCCACTGGCCCTTAAACAAACACAAAGTACATTCTTAGGTTACATTTTCAAGGTACAGAACTAAAGTTACCAAAGTGGCCACTGGGCCTTAAACAAACACAAAGTACATAGCATTATCCCTTCAATTCAGAACAAGAGTTCAAATAAAGTTCTGGGGGGAGGGGAGTGTCCTTCCCCTCACACAGCTCCAGCCCCAGCTTCCAAGCACAGAGAGGGGGCTGGGCAACAAAACCAACAAGGTGGGGTCCCTGGGGATCCAAGGCACTTCATCCCACCCACCATAGTCACAAGTCCATCCTCCCCCTGGGTCCCAAACTGTGGGATGCAGCCAGGAAACACACTCAGTGCCCCTGCTTTGCTGCTCAGTTCTTATCTTTTCCTGTGGCTGAATTCCGAACTCCTGGGCTCCTTCTCCTCCCGCTGGCGGCAGCCGCTCCTGGCTTCTGCCCAGGTCCCGATGCAGGCAGCTCACCATTCCCGCTCTCAGCTCAGCGAAGTCTGCATGCAGGCCACTCTTCTCTCCTGGTCCATGGCTCCACAGAGTCACAGCTACCACAACTGGGAAACAAACAATTATCCCAGTCCCCATACTTTCCTTTTACTCTGCAGATCCTGCTCACAGCGCCATTTTGTAGCAGCAAGCACCCCAAGCGTCCTCAGGGTTTGCAGCTACCACAGGTTCTTAGATCTGCTTTGTTAAAGGAAAGCAACTCAAAATGGGTTAACAAGCTTACTTTAATCAGTCAGACATATATCGTTTACCTTGTTCAGGTGAAAAGGTCAGCACCCTGAACCTCAAAGTATACAGGCATAATTATCAAGACAGAAACATCAAGTAGACAGATTTCCAAATTGTCCAACCATTACATCCATACCCAGTCAACATCTGGGTTTCCACATTCTGGGTTTTTCAAAGCCGGGGGACTCTCAACAACGGCTTCCCAGAATTCAGATCAAATTACAGAACACTTCTCAAAGTGAGTCCCAAAACAAAGCTACACATCAGGGCTTATATAGCCTTCTCCTGGCTCAGAGAATGTAACAACCTTATTGACCCACTGGCCAATCAAAAAGTATCTACTGAAAAACAAGCCTCCCTCCCCAGGCTTCTGGTGCACTTTAGCCTAGGGGCAGGGAAGATCTTTAAAATTTACATTCGCATTACAGCAGAGTACTCAGATACTCAGAGCATCCAAAGCTTTTCCTGGGCTTTCCTATTTATAAGAGAAAGTTAAGAGTCTCTTATGATCTAGAAAGAATTACAACTATCAATAAAAAGAAAGTCCCCATATACACCAAAATATTTATAGCAGCACTTTTTTTTTGCAATAGCAAAGAATTGGAAACAAAGTAGTAATGTGTCAATAGGGAATGGCTGGGGCGGCTAGGTGGTGCAGTGAATAGAGCACTGGCCCTGAAGTTAGCAAGACCTGAGTTCAAATCCAGCCTCAGACACTTGACTAACTTACTAACCATGTGACTTTGGGCAAGTCACTTAACCCCAATTGCCCTGAAAAAAAAGGAAGGAAAAGTGCTTACTTTATTTGGGGTGGCTAGGTGGTGCAGTAAATAGAGCATCAGCCCTAGAGTCAGGAGGACCTGAGTTCAAATCCGACCTCAGACACAACACAAAACTAGCCGTGTGACCTTGGGCAAGTCACTTAATCCCAGTTGCCCTCCAAAAAAAAAATAGGGAATGGATGAGTAAATTGTGGTACATGAATTTAATGGAATGTTACTATACTGTAAAAAATGATGTATACAATGAATACAGAGAAGCATGGAAAAATGTATGTGAGCTGATGCAGAGTGAAGCAAGCAAAGCCAAGAAAACAATGTACACAGTAACTACAACAATGTGAATAGAAAGAACTACACACCAAAAAATAAAAAATGAATGTAACAAAATAATAAATATCAATATCATTCAAATGAAGAGATATGAGAAGACATTCCCAACCTATGCCTTCATAGAAGGGGGAAGCCACAGCTATTACACATTGCTTCCCCCACTTTTTAACATTTTCAATGTACCAATTGTTTGTGCTGATTTTTTTCTTCTTTAAGAAATAATATTTGTCAAATGTGAAGGCTCTCCGAGAGGGGAAGGGGAAAGGATACTAGAGGTAACTATGATGATATAAGAAATAGAAGACATAAATAAAAAATTTATATAAAGAAGGAATCTACATGCTGAACTAAAGAAGAAACAAGCTCTACCTAATAGAGGTTCATAGTTTCATGTACAATCTTCTCCCTCTGTCCTACAATGTATATGGAGGAATGCCCATTTTCTTTGGTACTTGTTAAGTTCATAGTAAAAATTAAAATTTATTTTGAGAGACAGAATGGTGTGGTAGAGAACAGATTAGTCATTGAGTCAAGAGCACCTAGTTTCATGCTCCATCTCTGACTGGTAATAGTTATTCAACCATGAGCAAGTCATTTCACTATGTAAAATGCACATGAGCTGCCAATTTATTGGAATGAGTTTCCATGAAAGGATGAAACCATAGATCTATACTACTCCTTATCCCTCCCTAAAAACCTCCAACTTATTCTACTTGCTCTTTCTATCTTGTCTAGTATTCATATTGCCCCTCATACACAAGATGTGGGCAGCAACAAGTAGAGTTTATTTTGAAGATGAGACACTGCCCCAGCCAGGAGGGGATAGAGAAGGAAGTATTTGTGATAGGTAAGGGAAAGTGTGGGAAATAGCTTCTCTTTCTGGTTTGGGTGGCATCCTGAAAAATATATTGTTAATATTTTCTTCCTATTGTTGTCTACTTGGATGATTTATAGGAAATTCCACCAGAAAATATAATCCTAGCCATTAGAATTGAAAGGTATTTTGAAAATCATCTACTTCAACCCCTTCATTTTTAAAATTTTTTTTAAGCAATTGGGGTTAAGTAATTTGCTCAAGGTTACACAGCCAGTTATTTTTGGATATGGTGCTAAGTATCTGAGCCCAGATTCAATCCCATGTCATCCCGACTCTGGGGATGGCTCACTGAGCCACCTGGCGGCCCCTAAGCAATTGGGGTTAAGTAACTTGCTCAAGGTTACACAGCCAGGTGTTTCCGGGTGGGTGCTAAGTGTCTGAGCCTGGATTCGATCCCAGGTCATCCCAACTCTGGGGCTGGTGCTCTTACTCACTGTGCTACCTGGCCACCCCTTCAACCCTTTCATTTTACAAAGAAAAAATGAATCATAGCGAGGTGAAGTGAGCTGTCTAAGTTCAGAGCAGTATAAAGTAGTAAAGTCAAATCTGAATCTAAGATCCCTGACTCTATTGCTACTTCTATTATATACTCCATGCTTGGCATAGATTTTAGTTGGAAATTATTGATCTTGACTTTTCTGCACAGCTAAAACTAACCATCTCCTATTTGAATTAGTACTTCATGAGTGAGGGAGTGTGCAATTTGATTAAGTGTATGTTATAAATCTTTGCACAGGCTATCCCTCATACTAGGAATATGCTTCCTTCTCATTTCTACCTGCGAGAATACCTGGTTTCCTTCAAAATTTAGCTTAAGCACCATCTCCTACATGGGACATTCTTGAACTCTCAGACTTCTAGGGCTTCTCTCCCAAATTACCTTTCATTAATTTGGTATGTATTTTACATATATGCCTCAAATTAGATACTATTTGTAAAGTTCTTAGCTCCATGCTTGGCACAGAGTAAGCATTTGATAAATGCTTATTTGATCCATCCATCCACCCATCCAAATACTTATGGGAGTCAGCTTGATGACATAATGGATAGATGAATGGAAGAATAGATGGATGGATGAATGGACTAGACTTGGAGTAAAGAAGATTTGAATTCAAATCATGCCTCAGACACTTAGTTGTGTGACCCTGGACAAGTTACTCAAACTTTCTATGCCTCAGTTTTCTCATTTGTTAAATAAAGTAGTTGGATTGTTCTTTAAAGTTATGATATAATGTTCTTTATCCAGCAAAATGTAAGCCCCTGAAGGGCAAGAACAAGTTCATTTTTGCCTTTGCAGCTCCTAGAGCATAATAGATATTAAACAAATGTCCATTAATTGATTGATTATTGTGTAACAGTTTTTTACTAGTTGGCAGTTTGAAGGAAAAGATCTATTACTAGGTAAAGGTTTTACTGGATTTCCACCCAAAATAAATTCACTGAAATCTCTTTTTAAAAAATATTATTTGCCCAATACTGTAATTATTCATTGTCAGTTTTTCAGGACTATTCAGATTATTTCCTCAGTTCTTAGAAAAAAATTCTAACAATAAAATGAAATATCCAAACTACATTTCGTGTCAACCTGTCTGGCATTGTAACCATCATTCTCCCTGAACCATGTTTATTTCCCCTAAAGTAATTGAAGAGTTTAAACTCAGTAAAACAAAGAAAAGGTCAAAATCTTATTTTCCATATCCTGAGTATAATTAGTCCAATATTTTAACAGCTGGCAGTAGCAGTAATTACTTTTTAAGATTAACATGGAATCTAAGGAAATATAATTACCCTGATCTATGAACTGAGTAATTAAGGTAAAAGCTCCTACATTTCTTAGACTTTGTTTTTTTTTAACCTTTGAAATTTATCATGTAGTGTAAAAAATAAAAACAAATTACTCTAAAATGGAACCAAAAATTCAAATCTATGTCCTAGGATGTTAAAGTCAGAATCCAGTTTAACTGTCAATAATTTTGACATTTATTTGGTAGATTTTTGTTTAAATATTCACTGTATAAAAGTCTTGGCATTTGACATCAATGCTTGAGCTAAGTAGAAAAAGGGGATAAAAGGAATTAGAATAGTTTAAATGAGATCTACTTTCTCCCCTCCACTCATATCGATCCACTTCCTAAACTTGGAATAGATCCTGATAATGAGTTATATATGTATGTTCTTTTAAGTATAACAAAGTATTCTCATTGAAACAATCCTGTAAGCCAGGTAGTATGAGCATCCAGAGGAAAGCAGTTTGGGGATCACTACAGTGATAGAGAGCAAAGATTGCAAATTCCACCACATCCTTCCAGTGCTCCTGGGTGAAGCATTAGGGTAATCTGCATGGCACTGACACTAGCTGCCAAGACTGAAAGGAGTTGAAATGGATTTACTTATCCATACCATATATAATATGAATAATGATGAAGATAATGCTGTTGCTACTACTGATAAAAGCATTAATAGCAACAATAATGAAAATAACACTTTGTAAAACGCTAAGGTTTAAAAAGCACCAAACACATATTATTTAATTTACTGTTTGTTAGTTGCTATTATCAACAGTTTACAGACTGAAGCTGAGAGGTTAATTGAACTCAGGTTTATCCTGACTCCAGGTGCAGCATCTTATCCACCCTCTAACCCAATATGAAGAGAGTCTAGGAAAATTCCTGTTGGGGGGGGGGGGGAAAGGAGAATAAAAACACTATACCTAACCTATCAGACTCTTCTGTGCTGGTTGAAAAAGACTGTGAGTTTGACTCTTAAAAGAGGTAAAATGACCATGATCACTGGGTCTAAAGCTAAGGGCTTTACAAACATTATGTTGTTTGATCTTCACAATAATCCTGAGAGGTAGGTGCAATTTTTGTCCCTATTTTACAGTTGAGAAAACTGAGGCAAACAGATATTAAGTACTTGCCCAAGGTCACACAACTAGTAAATACAGATTAGATTGGAACCTATGTCTTCCTGACTGCAGATCCAGTGGTCTAGTGCTGCACCACCTAGCTGCCTAGATAACGACCAGAGATATGTGGTCTGTACGCCATGTAGGAGCAGTATCAATCAGAGTCCTGAAGCACTCACACTGAGAATAGCACAGATACCCAAGGCTCTTATGTCTCTAGCATTCTGTCCGGAGATGCCATAGAGGGCCTTAAAAATTAAACTCTCTGAACTTCAAATATCTAAGGAGTATAATGCCGGGACATTGAGGTCGCCACAGGAACCAAAGGATGAATGGTGAGAGCAAGCAGAATGGATTATACCACCCAAAAGTTATCCATGGGTTGTGTCTATCTCTGGAACAAATCCCCAATTTTGGAACTAAAAATAGAGAGATGAGAAAATAAGAGAAAATATAGACTAGTATAAAAATTCACTGGAAATCTCAATCTCCCCCAAAAGGAGGGAATAACTACATAACAGGTACAAGTAGAGACTCAAAGGAAAAAATGATTTTCCCCAAGGACTACATGAATACCTAGAAAAAAAATGAAACAAGAGGTAAAAAGCAAAATAAAAGCTTTAGAGGAAATTATTGGAAGAAGATTAAACAGCTAAGAAGAGAAAGAGCTGAGACTTAAAGAAGTAATGTGTCCTAAAAAAATGGAATAGAACAAATAGAAACCAATGGCTTCATAAGATCACAAGTTAAAATAGAACAGAATAAAAGATTGAAAAATAGAAGATATAAGATATCTGATATAAACAATAGCTCTTACCTGGAAAATAGGTCAAGATAATTTAATACCTATTACACTCCATGAAAACTATGATTTAAAAAAACCTGACCACTATTTCAAGAAATTATAAATAGAAACCCTCTAGCTCTATTAGGAGCAGAAGGTAGAGAGAAGATAAAATAATATGCTGACCATCCCCTGAAAGAAACTCCAAAAGAAAATGTCCTAAGAATATGGAAGCCAAAATCTAAAACTTCCACATCAAAGAAAAAATATTGCAAACATATAGAAAGAAACCATTTAAGTACCAAGAATCTTGTCTAGATAATATAAAAAATATCAGCCTATAGGGAAAGGTGGGAAGGATTGGGAGGAGTTATTTATTAAGGGGCTGCTCTGTGTCATACACTATTCTAAGTGTTTTATAGATATTTTACATTTTCTCTTTGAAATATTATCTCACTTGAGCTTCCACTACAAACCAGTGAAAATTTTGTGGTACAATATTCCAAAAGTCAAACACAAAATAACTTATCAAAGTTGAATGTAATCATACATGGGGGGAAAGAGGCTTTTAATGGGAGAGAGGACTTTCAAATATATCTGATGAAAAGACCAAAGCTAAATGGGAACTTCAAATGCAAACACAGGACTCAAGAGATATCTGCAAAGGCACATTATTTGAGCAGTTCTAAGAGGCTATTTGATGATATATTGCTAACATTCCACCAAGGGTAAGAAACAACCATCTCATCAAAACCTTAGTGTCTTCAAAGGGTATCAATGGAATATAACAAGAATATATGTAATGAATATAGTAAAAAAAATTTAAATGGAGGATCTAGAATTGGATTTTATCTGTTTTGAGAGTTTTAAGAGACAAAAGAGTAGGGAGAGTAAAAGGAATCCACTGGTGTAGAAAGGAGGGAGAAAGAGATGGAACTTGTTATTTCTCATAATTGGAACAAGTTAAAAGAAAAACATAAACATGGTAGAAAGAATAAAGGGAATAGGTTTCGATTGAGTCACCCTTCTCAGAAACTGAAAGGAAAGTTGAACACATACATACATAGTTTGCTATAGAAATATATTCAATTCGCTTTCTCCCCGACCCCGCTTCTGCCGGGAGTCTGACGTGGAAGTCGCTGCCGCAAAGGCCACTTTGCTGGGGCCGGGGCTGGGGTCGGCTGCAGCGGCGCTAAGGCCCGAGACTTTGTAGGACTCTGGGGCGCCGGCGCAACCATGGGTGGCTTTTTCTCAACTATTTTTTCCAGTCTGTTTGGAACTCGGGAGATGAGAATTTTAATTTTGGGATTAGATGGAGCTGGAAAAACAACAATTTTGTACAGATTACAAGTTGGAGAAGTTGTTACTACTATTCCCACCATTGGTTTCAATGTTGAGACGGTAACATACAAAAACCTTACATTTCCAGTCTGGGATTTAGGAGGACAGACAAGTATGAGACCATACTGGAGATGTTATTATTCAAACACAGATGCAGTCATTTATGTTGTAGACAGCTGTGATCGAGACCGCATTGGAGTTTCCAAATCAGAGTTAGTTGCCATGTTAGAGGAAGAAGAGCTAAGGAAAGCGATTTTAGTGGTGTTTGCAAACAAACAGGACATGGAACAGGCCATGACCCCTACAGAGATGGCAAATTCACTCGGGCTTCCTGCCTTGAAAGACCGAAAATGGCAGATTTTCAAGACATCTGCAACTAAAGGCACTGGCCATGATGAGGCAATGGAATGGTTAGTAGAAACATTGAAGAGCTGGCAGTAGCCTGTAATGGGAATGCAAATTTGGAAGATCTTCCCTGCCCCTAGGCTAAAATGTACCTGAAGCCTGGGGAGGGAGGCTTGTTTTTCAGTAGATACTTCTTGATTGGCCAGTGAGTCAATAAGGTTGTTACATTCTCTGAGCCAGGAGAAGGCTATATAAGCCCTGATGTGTAGCTTTGTTTTGGGACTCACTTTGAGAAGTGCTCTGTGATTTGATCTGAATTCTGGGAAGCCGTTGTTGAGAGTTCCCCGGCTTTGAAAAACCCAGATGTGGAAACCCAGATGTTGACTGGGTATGGATGTAATGGTTGGACAGTTTGGAAAGCTGTCTACTTGATCTGTTAGTGTCTTGATAATTCTGTCTGTATATTTTGAAGTTTGGGGTGCTGACCTTTTCCCCCTGAACAAGGTAAACGATATATGTCTGACTGATTAAAGTAAGCTTGTTAACCCATTTTGAGTTGCTTTCCTTTAACAAAGCAGATCCAAGAACCTGTATGGGCAGCAAACCCTGAGGACGCGCTTGGGGTGCTTGCTGCTACATAGCCTCACACAATGAAGGTGATATCAGGCATCCTTTCTGGAACAGTCAAAAGAGCCACCCACTACCACCAAACATTACTACAGTTTCTGGCATCTACTGGACTGACTGAAACACTCGTAATATTGAAAATAAAGTTTTTGTTCAAGGGATACCTTATCTTGATTGAACCAACTGAATGTCAATTCTGTATTATATAATATTTTCTTGTTTTTTGTTTTGTCAAGGTAGAATCTATCTGTTCATTTGTATGGAATTTCTAGCCAGGTATGGCCCTTTTGAAAAATGCATCCTTGTTGGAATTAAAATTTAATTTTGGAGTTAAAAAAGAAATATATTCAATTCACATAGGAAGCAAGCAAGGATATGATGAATAGTGTTGAGGAAAGATAATACTGGGGAAGGGAGGTCACAAGCAAAACAAGCTTTCTGATTCCTGAGGTGGAGGGAGGTTCAAAAAAAAAAAGAAGAAAAGAACTAGAATCTAAAGTGATGTCTGTCAACTGGGAAGTACTGAATAAATTGTGGCATATGAATTAAATAGAATATCATTACATTTTTTTTTGCTTTTTTTGGAGGGGCAATTGGGGTTAAGTGACTTGCTCAAGGTCACACGGCTAGGTTTTTGTGTTAAGTGTCTGAGGCCAGGTATGAACTCTGGTCCTCCTGATTCCAGGGCTGGTGCTCTATTCACTGTGCCACCTAGCTGCCCCAATATCATTACATTTTCAGAAATTGCAAAAGAGATGATTTCAGAGAATCATAGGTAATATGAACTGATGCAGAGTGAAATAAGCAAAACAAGAAAAACACTGACACAAAGACAACAATATCATAAATAAAAACAACTTTGAAAGATTTAAGAACTATTATCAAGGAAATAATCACCCATGTATCTAGAGGACCTATGATGAAGCATATTATCTATCTCCTGAGAGAGAAATTTTTTTTCCATTTTTCAAATGCTTTATTAACTTCTGATTTACATCATTCATTTCCACCAGATTTTGAGTTGCAAATTTTCTCCCCATTTTTTCCCTACCCACCACCCCAAAATAGCAGTCCCATAGGATATCCCCTCCTCCACTCTGCTCTCTCCCATATTTTTTCCCATACCCCTTTTGACTTTTCCAGTAGGGCATGGTGGATCTCTATGCCCCAGTGCCTGTATATCTTATTTCCCAATTACATATAAAATAGTATTAATAATAGTATATATATATATATATATATATATATATATATATATATATATTTAAACATTTGCTTTTAAAACTTTGAATTCCAGATTCATTCCCTTCCTCCCTTGTCACCCACCCTTACTGGGAAGATAAGCAGTTCAGTATAGGTTGCACATGTGTAGCTAATGCAAAACAATAACATAGTAGATATATTGTATAAGACTGACTATATTTCCCTCCCTCTTTTCCCACCTCCCACTTGTTCTATTCTCTACTTTGATCCCATCCCCTTTCAAAAGTGGGTGCTTCCAACTTCCCTCCCCCCCAGTCTGCTCTCCATTCCATCATCCCCCCTCTCAT
Organism: Petaurus breviceps papuanus; assembly: GCF_028583685.1. NCBI lineage: Eukaryota > Metazoa > Chordata > Mammalia > Diprotodontia > Petauridae > Petaurus > Petaurus breviceps. Next base: position 19,967,313 of record NW_027187391.1, read on the forward strand.
CCCCTTCCCCCCTACTCTCCTGTAGGGTGAGATATGCTATTTAGTGTGTATTTCATTCCCTCCCCAAGCCAAATTCAATGAGAATAAGGTTGACCCATTCCCTTTTGCCTTCCTATTCTTCCCCTCCATTGTAACCATATTCCCTTGCCTCTTCTATATGAGATAGTTTACCCCATTCTGTCTCTCCCTATCTCCTCTCATCATATTCCCCTCTCACCTCTTAATTTCACCTTTTAAGTATCATCCCTTCCTATTAAATTGGTCCTGTGCCCTCTAGCTATGTATACCTGTAAACATATATACACACATTCACATATGTATTCATATGCCCATATACCCTCATACATATGTATGTGTATATATATGTATGTGTGTGTGTATTCCCTTCAACTATTTTCATACTTAGAAAAGTTTCATAAGTTACAATTATTGTTTTTCCATGTAGGAATGTTAATAGTTCAACTTTGATAAGTTCCTTATGATTTCTTTTCCCTGCTTACCTTCTCATGCTTCTCTTGCTTCTTGTATCTGAATGTCAAATTTTCTATTCAACTCTGTTTTTTTTTTTCTGCAAGAATGCTTGAAAGTCCTCTATTTCACTGAATGACCATATTTTCCCCTGAAATATGATACTCAGTTTTGCTGGGTAGGTGATTCTTGGTTTTAATCCCAGCTCCTTTGACCTCTGGAATATCATATTCCAAGCCCTTAGATCCCTTAGTGTAGAAGCTGCCAGATCCTGGATTATCCTGATTGCGTTTCCACAATATTCAAATTGTTTCTTCCTGACTGCTTGTAATATTCTCTCCTTAATCTGGGAATTCCGGAACCTGGCTATAATATTCCTAGGAGTTTTCTTTTTGGGACCTTTTTTAGGAGGTGATCAGTGGATTCTTTCAACCTCTATTTTGCCCTCTGGTTCTAAAACATCAAGGCAGTTTTCTTTGAGAACTTCCTGGAGAATGATTTCTAGGTTCTTATTTGATCATGGCTTTCAGGTAGTCCAATGATTTTTAATTCTCTCTTCTGGGTCTACTTTCCAGGTGAGTGGTTTTTCCCATGAGATATTTCACATTGCCTTCTATTCTTTCATTTGTTTGGATCTGTTTAACAGCATCTTGATTTCTCATAAAGTCATTAGCTTCCATTTGCTCCAATCTAATTCTGAAGCAATGATTCTCCTCAGTGAGCTTTTGAGATTCTTTTTCCATCTGACAAATTCAGCTTTTTAAGGCATTCTTCTCCTCATTGCCTTTTTGAGCCTCTTTTGCCATTGAGTTAGTCTATTTTTTAAGGTGTTATTTTCCTCAGTCAGGCTGTTGATTCTCATTTTGTAATTTTCTTGCATTGTTCTCCTTTCTCTTCCCAATTTTTCCTCACTTCTCTTATCTGCTTCTTAAGGTCCTCTATGGCCTGTAACCAGCTCATATTTTTCTTTGAAGCTTTTGGTACAGGAGTTCTGACTTCACTGTCTTCCTCCTGTTCCATGCTTTGCTCCTTTTTGTCTCCAAAGTAGGAGTCTAATGTTGGAATCTTCTGTCTGCTTTGTTTCCTTTGCCAGGTCATGTTGCCCCTAGGTCACTTGACCCCTGGGTTTTTTGCCACAGTAGGCAAGCTGGACACACACCCCAGGACCTGCACCTAATGCAACACTGCCATCAACATTAACCATGACTTTACCAAAGATACTGCTAGAATAGAGTTAAAAAAAAGGCTGAATTTTAAGAACTTTCTCTGGCCAAGGTGTGTTTGTGCTGGGGTTGGGGGAGATCGATTGGAGACCGATCGAGGAAAAAAAAACTTAATATGGACATGCTGTGGATTCATTTTATTGACTTACTTGTTAAAAGTTATTTTTTTCCCTTTCATCTTTTACATTTGGGAGGTTTGCCAGAGTCATGGCAGCAAAACTCATGTCAAGGAAAAAGAGGGTCATTGAATTATTTTTTTTTTTTGCTTTTTGGAGGGCAATTGGGGTTAAGTGACTTGCCCAAGGTCACATGGCTAGTTTGTATGTTAAGTGTCTGGGGCTAGATTTGATCTCAGGTCCTACTGACTCCAGGGCCAGTGCTCTATTCACTGTGCTACCTAGCCGCCCCCATTGAATTATTTTTAAATGCATAGGAAGAAGTAGAAGGAATTTTAGATGAAGCACAGAAAAACAGAAGAGTTTTGAAAGCAATATGTGGAATTTACTTTAAGAAATCAAGTGGTATAAAATGGAGATTCATGGTTTCATATAGAATCTTTTTTTTGTTTATTCTATCTATTTTTGAATGTTTAAATTTTTTTAATTAAAAAAATCTTTTTTGATGTTTAAGTTTCAAATAAAAATTAAATTAAATTAAAAAGTGAAGCCAGTAATGGGAATCAAAGGAGTACAAAATATTTCCTGCTCCTGGTGAAAACTAACATTCAAATTCCTGATTTTTAAAGATTCAATTTTAGGTGTGAACTGAAATATGAGGAAAATATGTCCAAATTTTATTTTAATCACATTTTAAGAGTGATTTTAGTCCAATAAATCCTACACATTTGTCACATAAAAATGTTTATAATTTGGTCATCTCAAATATACACAATTGCAAAATCCTGTGGGAAATTTGTTGGTAACAAAGAAAAAAGGGGGAAAAAACTGGATCCAGGGAAGATTTGATTTATTACTTTTGAATTACACCATAATTAATAAATAAGACAGAATCTCATTTGTATTTTAGACATTTTAATTAGCTAGAAATGAGAAAATAAGAATTACTGATTGGTATAATTAGGCAGGGAAGCATTAATTCAGTTAAAAAGGCACAAACATCATTAACCAAATTATACAAAAAAAATCTAAATCCAAATCACCAGATGACACAAGAATTATAATATGACGTCAAAATCCATTGTAGGAATGACTTTTCCTCGGAAAATCAAATTTGAATAATCATATGTATTCTGAAAAAATAATATCCAATTCCTGAGGTGATATATTATAATTTTAAAGAATTAGTTCCATTAGTTTATTTGCTGTCTTCCTTAGAAGTTGAGACTTCATCAAATTTCTGAAGAGAGTCAAAAGTTGGTGTCCTGGGAAAGAAAGAGATGGAGAAGTTATTGGTCAAAATGTAAAATTCATATATCACTAAAAATGTACAGTTCAAATTAAATCAATTTTAGTATCAAGACATTAAAGGTTCAGTTTCTCTGCTCTGATATTAGAAGTAAGTTACTTTCTTTTGGTAAGCCAATCTCTAAAATTTTCTGGAAGGTTGTTCTTTCAGTGAAGAAATATTGAGTATTCATCATGGAAAAGAAATGGAAAAGCATATAAGAGAAGTGAGCACACTAACATAAATAATGAAGGACTTTGGAGGATGTGTGCTAGAACCAGCGTTCCTTATTTCCCCACAACAGAGGTTAGTTTTCCCTAAAAGGAGGTGGGGGAGGGGGGAGATGGAAACTGCCTGTGACCTGATTTGCTCTTGCCTCTTTTGGCACAGCAGCTTAAAAAGGGAAGTTACAAATTGATAAGGGTATAAGTAGTCTCACTCACTATATCCATAGTTCCCCTATTGCTTGGTGGATGTTCTAGTTGCCATATCCCACACTTCTGACAAAACAGAGTAAAAAAAATGTTATTTAGGAAAGAAAATGTAATAGTCAAGTGGCAAGGGTGAAGGATGTCAGGAAGGAACAGAGTGACCTGTTGGTATCCTTGTAATGTCAGGAGAAAATGAAGAAGACCTTTGGCCCATACGGTGGAAAACTTCTGTTAAATTTTTGAGAAGATGTGAGCAAGAGTCAAAAGGAATGAATAGGGATGTGTGGATTTTGATTAACAGTAAAGGGAACTTCCAAATTGATTAGACCACAGACCCATTTGAGTACATAAATATGTCTATGATACTTTCCCAAACACAAAGGATGACAAAAAGATGAATAAGACAGTTTCTGCCATTAAGGATCTCACTCTCTAGTTGAGGAATAAGACAAATGTACAAGATCATGGTGGAGGAATACTGGGAAACAGGAGGCCTAGTAAATTTATTATATAAGAAATTAAGTAATCATCATTCATTTATCCATAGGTTAGGCTATCATGTGGCCTCCAGGCTGGACGTACCTGACCCCTGGCACTGCTAAGGGATATTTTAGGTCAGAGATTCTATAAATTACTCAACAACATGGCATATATTGTGACTGAAGATACAAAATTAATTAATTTAAAGTTGACTGCCCCTCTCTAGGAGCCTACAGTTTATTATAGGGATAGGACCCAAATAGAGATAATCATAATGCTAAATATCACATTATTGACCTTTACTATATCACCAACTAGCTATGTGATTTTGTATAATTAATATATTTTTAAACAATTATTTAGGTCTTTATTTGTATAAACAATGGTTTTAGTTGTATTTATACAGTTATTTTCTGTATATTATTATGTAAACTTCAAAATATTTTACACATTCTATAGTAATTTTAAGTGGAATTTCTCTTTTTATCTCCTCCTGCTGGGGGTTAGTGATATAATATAGAAATGCAGATGATTTGTGTGGATTTATTTTATATCCTGGAATTTTATTGAAGCTATTGTTTCAATTAATTTTTAGTTGACTCTGGAGGGCTCTATAATCATATCATCACATCATCTATAAAAAGTGACAATTTTATTTCTTCTTTACCTCTGCTTATTCACTCAATTTCTTTTTCTTGTTTTACTTATAGAGGTAATATTTCTAGTACCATTTCAAACATAAATGGTGACAATGGACATTCTTGTATCATTCCTTATTTCCTGGGAAGTGATTCTAGTTTATCTTCATTACATATAATGGTAATCTTGGTGTCAGATAAATACTATTTTATCATTTTAAGGAAAGGACCGTTTATTCCTTATGCTTTCTAGTGTTTAACAATAATGAATGTCGTATTTTATCAAAAGCTTTTTCTGTATTTGTTGATATAATCACATTATTTTTGTTCATTTTGTTATTAATGTGATTAATTACATTTTTCCCCTGATAAAAGTAAAATCTGATTGTAGTATATATTCTTTGTGACATGTTGTTTTGGCTTCTTTTCTAAAGTAAGTATCCTAGCATTCAAACACTCAAACTTTGGCGTAAGTTCTCATTACTTGACAAATAGCAAAATCTGGACAGAAATATGGGAGAAAATTAGATTTAACGCAGCATCTCAAACCTTATACCAAGATAAGGTCCAAAGGAATATATGACCTGAATATAAAGGGTTACTTCATAAAGAAATCAGACAAATGTGGGGGGGAAAATCTATCAAATCTGTGGATAGAGGAAAAATTCATAAAGAAATATGGGATAGAGAGGATCATAGAAGATAAAATTAATAATTTTTATTACAAAAAATTAGAAATGATTGTGCACAAAAAATTTTAATAAAGTTAAGATTAAAAGGGAAATAAATGAGGAAAAAATCTTTGCCCCTAATTTTCTTATAAAGGTATCACTTCCAATATATGTATGGAACTGATTCAAATCTATAAGAATAAAAGTCATTTCACAACTGTTAAATGTTCTAAAAGTATGAACACACAGTTCTCAATGGAAGAAAATCAGGCTATCTATAGTCAAATGGAAAAATACTCCTGATCACTACTGCTTAGAGAAATGAAGATTCAAGTAATTCTGAGATTCTACCTTACACCCATAAGATTAACAAACATGATAGAAAAGGAAATTTACAAATTTTGGAGAGGCTGTTGGAAAATAGGTTCATTGATGTACTGTGAATGGATAAAATTATTATGGAAAGTAATTTGGAATTATACAAAAAATGTTGCTAAATGATGCTTGTGCTTTGACCCAACTATACCATTGCTAGCTCTATATGCCCAAAAGATCAAAGAAATAAAGTCCTACATGAAGCAAGATGATATAGTAGATAGAGTCCAGGACTTGGAATCAGGAAGACTGAGAACAAAATTTACCTCAGAACCATTTGACCCTGGCCAAATCACTTAACTTCTGTCTACCTCAGTTTCCACATATGTAAATGGAGATAACAATAGCCTCAGACACTTATTATATATGTGACCCTGGGGAAGTCACTTAACCTCTCTTTGCTTCAGTTTCCTCAACTATAAAATAGGGGTGATAATAACAGCACATCCCTCAAAGGATTGCTGTGAGATTCAAATGAGATAATATTTGTGAAATACTTAGAACAGTGCCTGGCATGTAGTGGTTGCTATATACATGCTAAGTCAGAGGAACCAGAAGAATAAATTATACTATGACATCAATTTACAAAAATGGACAATTTTGAGGACTTCTATAAACTGATGAAAAATGCAATTAATAGAACCAGAAGAATGATTTATACAGTAATAACACTGCAATGGCAAACAACTTGGAAAGCTCTAGAAACAATGATCAATCAAAATGACCATCTATGATTCTAGAATATCTATGATGAAACACATTATCTACCTCCTAACAAAGAGTCAATAGACTTAGGGTACAGTATCACACACATACACACACACATACAATCAAAAATTAAGGAATTCATTTTACTTGACTGTATATTTGCTATAAGGATTTTTTTGTTTCTTTTTAAAAAAAATGTCATAGGAAGTAGAAGGGAGAGAAAATTATTTATGCTCATTAAAAATGTGTTTTTTCTTTTCTGAGCACCTTAAAGGCATTAAAGAAAACTTGCTCATGCCTAGCCATACAAGATTTTAATCTGTATTATAAAGCAGCAGTCGTCAAAACTACTTGGTACTGGCTGAGGAATAGAGTAGTGGATCAGTGGAATAGATTAGGTAAGCAAGACACAGCAGTCAATGACTATAGTAATATACTGTTTAATAAACCCAAACACCCCAGTTTTATGGATAAGAACTCACTATTTGAAAAAAAAACTGCTGGGAAAACTGGAACATAGTATGGCAGAAACTGGGCATAGACCATTATCTAATACCATATACCAAAATCAAGTCTAAATGGGTGCATGATCTGGGTATAAAGGCTGTAAGCAGTCTGGGAAAGCAAGGAATAGTTTATCTGTCAGATTTAAGGAGAAGGGAAGACTTTATGACCAAACAAGATTTAGAGAGCATTATATAATGCAAAATGGATAATTTGATTACATTAAATTGAAAAGTTTCTGTACAAACAAAGCCAATGTAACCAAGATTAAGAGGGAAGTGGGAAATTGGAAAAGAATTTTTATAACTGATGTCTCTAATAAATCCCTCATTTCTAAAATATACAGAAAATTGAGTCAAATCTATAAGAATACAAGTCATTCCCCAATTGATAAATGGTCAAAGGATATGAACAAACAGTTCTCAGAAGATGAAATTAAAGATATCTATAAGCATATGAAAAAATGCTGCAAATCACCATTGATTAGAGAAATGAAAATAAAACAATTCTGAGGTATTACATCTCACCAGTCAGATTGGCTAAGATGATAAAACAGGAAAATGACAAATGCTGGAGAGGATGTGGAAAAATTGGAACACTAATGCATTGTTGGTGGAGTTGTGAACTGATCCAACCATTCTGGAGAGCAATCTGGAACTATGCCCAAAGAGGTATAAATAATTTAATGCCCTTTGACCCAGCAATACCACTTCTAGGGCTGTATCCCAAAGAGATCATAGAAGTGGGAGGAAGACCCTTATATACAAAAATATTTATAGCAGTTCCTTTTGTGGTGGAAAAGAATTGGAAATTAAGGGGATGCCCATCAATTGGGGAATGGCAAACAAGTTGTGGTATATGAATGTAATGGAATACAATTGTGCTATAAGAAATGAGGAGCAGATGGACTTCGTATTTACCTGGAGAGACTTATACAAACTGATACTTAGTGAGAAGAGCAGAACCAGGAGAAATTTGTACACAATTACAGATACAACATATGTGTATGACCAGCTTTGAGAGACTGGACTCTTTTCAGCAATGCAAGGTTATAAGACAACTCCAAAAAACTCATGATGGAAAGAGATGTCTACTTGCAGCGAAAGAACTAGAAAGAACTGAATTTGAATGCAGATTGAAATAAACTACCTGCCCTCTTTCTTTTTCTTGTTTGTTTTTGTTTCCTCTTTCCCACCGTTTATTCCATCAGTTACAATCCTTCTTGATAACCTGACTGATGTCTAATGTGAAAGTATTTGCAGATCCTATATAGATTGCATGCTGCAATAGGGGCAGGGGAGGAGAGGGAAGAGGAGAAAATTTGAAACTCAAGGGATTGTGGAACTGAATCTTGTAAACTAAAAGTAATCAAACAAATTAACAAAGACCAAAAAAAAAAAAAAAGATTTGCTCATGCAGACTTAGGGCATACTTGACAGATATCCCAAGGCTACAAGTCACCATGTCATGCCTTACTAGTCAGATTGTGATTCCCATATATCAGAGTTAGGTGCTGTGTCCTTGTTGAATATCCTTCTTATGGTATAGCTAAGTATACCTACTTTTGTTAACCACTGAACACCTAGCATCTCTCATTTCATTCCACTATTGTATATAAATTATCAAGAAATTAACATGAGTCAGGCTCAGCCTATGACATTGAACTCTATTCATGAGGCAGTTGGGAGTCACAGATGATTTTTTTAGAAGAGTAGAGAGGAGGGGCAGGTAGGTGGTGCAGTGAATAGTGTACTGACCCTGAAGTCAGGAGGACGTGATTTCAAATCCAGCCTCAGACACTTGACACACTTACTAGCTGTGTGACCTTGGGCAAGTCACTTAACCCCAATTGCTTCACCTTCTCCTCTCCAAAAAAAAAAAGTTAAAAATAAGAAGAGTAGAGAGGTGGTTAAATATATGCATAAATAGTTAGTAAGGAAGGGATAGCTAGATGGTGCAGTGAGCAAATCCCCGGCCCTGGAGTCGGGAGGACCTGAGTTTGGTTCCGGCTTCAGACACTTAACGCCCACACAAAAAAACTAGCCATGTAACCTTGGCCAAGTTACTTAACCCCAATTGCCCTCCAAAAGGCAAAAAAAAAAAAGTTAGCAAGGTAGCCATATTAATCAAAGACGGTTAATTGAGGGAGTGTCATTAGTTGGGGGTTACTAGTTTAATTGGAAAAATATATAAAATGCTATTTCAATATTGTAGGTACTTGCCAGTGAAGGCTATCATTAATATACAATTATTGTGGAGCTCACTTAATTTTAAATATTGTGGGCCTTCAATGTGAATTTAAAATCAATTCCTGACACTCAATTTTATAGATTATTCATATCAAAATTTAAACTCAAGCTAGCTTACTCTTAGACTCCTTGAGATCAGGGACATCCTAATTGTCTTTGTAACATTCCTGTCACAGACTACAGACTTAAAAACTATTGGTGGGTTGCCTGATGACCCAAGCCTACCATTTCCATTAGTTATCTTCTGATCTCTTCTTCCTCCTTTACCCTATCTTTTAGTCAGTTTTAAATATTCAAAGATCCTAAAGCATACATCTGGCAGCTGAGATAACATCATACCTTGCTTTCCTGACATTCATAGCCTTGGAATCCTTAGGATGTGAGGAAAACTGGTAGAATGTCATTAAATACATTTTAAGGGCACCTTTCCTACATAATAAGGAAAAGCTGAAAAGCTGTCTTAAGAGCTGCTATCCCTGAGCTGCCACCATAGGTGGTGGCCCTTATAGCTAATTGAGACCCAACTCAACACACAAAATCAGACACTCATGGTATCCCCATATCTGCAAGAATAAAGGGGAACAAACATTTATTAACTGCCTACCATATGCCAGGTAGTATATTAAATGCTTTACAAATAACTGCTTTTGTCCTCACAATAACTCTGCTAGGTGCAATTTTCTCCCCATTTTATAGTTGAGGAAACTGAGGCAGACAGAGTTTAAGTGACTTGCTTAAGATCACTCTGTCAGTAAATGTATGAAGCTCTACTTGAAGTCAGATCTCTGACTCTAGACTCAGTGCTCTAACCACTGGGTAACCTCCCTTTCTTTATCCAGAACATTCTAAAGCCTGTCTTTCAACAAACTCATTAGGAATGCATAAGTTTTTGGTGCAGGTTGTCTTTGCTTTCCTGGTATAGCTACTAGTTTACTTTAAAAATACTCATTTAGAATAGGTTTTGCTGTTAAATGGCAAAAACAAAACCCCAAAAACTAAGCTAAAAAGAGTAAGAAAGACAGATCAATCCTCTTTTTCATTTTAAGAAAAGTTTTGTAGACCTAGTATAGAACAAATTTTAAGTTATAGGCTTTCCTTCCCTAGAGGTCTTTAAAATAGAAATGATTTGTCTGTCTTTAATAGCTTCTGTCTATAACTAACAGAATATCACAGAATCAGAGATAGAAGTGATTTCATATTACAGATATACAATCTCAGGCTCAGAGAGGTTAATTGACTTATCCAAGGTCCCACAACTTAGAAGAGAGAAGAGACAGGACTTGAAACCAGATATTCTGATTCCAAATCTCATTCTCTTGCCCCTGTTCTAAGTTGATTCTTGATGCTCCCTACATGTGTGAACCTTATACTTCAATAATTTAAAAGATCTGTGATTTTATTGATGTGGGCACTTCCTTCATCTCTACAGATCACCTCTCCACCCTAACCCTCATGATTTAGTAGATAGCCTTCATTAATTGTCAAGACAAGAAATACCAACATTTGCTTATCAACCTATTGGTAGTTTCAGACTCATACCTGAAACCTTTCCAGCTTGTTAGAACCTTGCTATTCAGAGCCAGGGGACCACTGGCATAATCTTGGCCACTCTGCTATCACTTTCAAGACATGCTAAGAAATCCAAGTGAGACTTGGGTAAAGGAACACACAATAAAATAAGCATTGACACTTCAGCTACTGACCTGAATCTTCATCCAATTTTTCTAGAAGATTAAGCAAAAACAAGACTGTGTTCTGGGAATCAGTGAAATCCTTAATGAAAAGGGGACGATCATCAGGTTTGAGCAGTCTTGGGGGCAGAGACTTCTGGAATTTAACAGTTTTCTTCAAATTTGTTTCAAAGTGGATTGCAGCAATATAATCCACAGCAGTGCTCCAACTTATTGCAAAATCTGTCTCTGGTTTGGGGAAATATAGACTTCTAAAAGAAAAACATTAAAAAGTTAACATTTAGAGTTAGGGACTTAAATACATATCATCTCTAATATTCCGAAAGTGTGATTTGTTTTTCCTCTCATTATACTAAGTATTTATTGTGATTTCAGTGCTTCCTCTTCTTCAATGTTATTAAGAAAGTGTTCCTTCCCCCCCCCCCAAAAAAAAGGAAGAGTTCCTGACTTTCTTTGCTTTTGGAGGGCAATTTGGGTTAAGTAACTTGCCCAAGGTCACACAGCTAGTTTTTGTGTTAAATGTCTGAGGCTGGATTTGAATTCATGTCCTCCTGACTCCAGGGCTGGTGCTCTATTCACTGCGCCACCTAGCCACCCCTGTGTTCCTGACGTTTAACTGCCATTTTTGAAAAACTGCTTCAAATATGAGCATTCTTGCCAATAGCCTGTTTCCCAGGAAATTCACATTACTAAAACATTGGTACAAACCTATGAAAACCAGGCTACATACAAATTCATGCTATTCTTTGTAACTTTACCTGGGTCTTCATCTTAAAAATTAATACTTTTATTAATTTGTTGATTTCTAAGCACACGCCTCATGGTAACTTTCTTAAACCTGCTTAAGCCCCAGATTCCATCCTCAGCCCCAGTTTACTTTTGTCACATTTCCTTTCTTAGTAATGTAGCCCCCTTTACTCAAGGAGTTTGAGCTAATAAATCACAAACTCCCTCCTTTTCCAACCTTAAAATTTACCCATTATCTATACTCCTTCTCTCATGTTTATTTTCTCATGAAAAGAGGTGTCCTTAAAGGCTTTCTGTGTCCTAGATTCCATTTCCTCTTACTTCTTCCAGTAACTTCCTAAGTGCAGCATCATCATTTCCTGACTAGTCACTGAGTGTATCCCTATTAATTCAAATATAAGAAGATTACTCCTATTATCAACTGTAGAAGACAGAAGAGCAGATGTAGATTCAGAAAGACCTGGTTGAAATCTGATCTCTGACACATACTGACTGACTGTGACTCTGGGTGTCACTATAAGTTGCAAAGCACACCAACTGCGTTTGTAGAGGGAATTTCCTATACCAAGGAAATTTCAGATCTGGTCCTTTAAAAAATCCTATTTTAAGAGTAAGCTGATACTCACTGGCAGAGTAAGCCTGGGTGGGCAGTATGCCCTTGAAAACGTATCCTTTGTCTCCTTTACTGTTATGGTCACTTCCTCACATAGACTATCAGGTATTATGATGCCAGAGTCTAAATGTGGTATTTCCACTTATTGTCAATGATGTTATTTTGTTATATAAATGCTAACAACTCTGCTCCCCAAATGGTGATGCATTGTTTGTTCCTAGAAGTCTGTGTTAGTCTTAGTGTTCTTCGAAAGCCAGCTTTTCCCCAAGATTCCTATGTTTTTGGAACTGAGTCAGCATGATGAAAGAGCACTGAATTTGGAATCACCGGATTGAGTTTGAATCCCAGCTTTATCACTTACTACAGTGTGATCTTAAGCAAGTTACAACCTCTCCCAGCTTTAATTTCCTTATCTTTAAAATGGTAAGATTGAACTAGGTGACCTCAAAGATTCCTTCTAACTCTAGAGCCATAGGACTAATTTTATTATCCTATTTGATACTTTATAAATACCTCTTACTCATGCTCCATCTCCTGAAAGTCAGAGACAAATTGCTTGTTAAAGGCTATGGTGTGGACTTGGTGACTTGGGCATAACTGATGTGCTTCATTCATTCATTTAGTACCAAATGCACGTGGATGTAGGTTGAAAAGGAGCAACTGGATCCAGACCAGTAAAAGGTCTTCTGGAAGCCAGATTGCAAGGGATTAAGGAAGTCATATGGAGTAGCAGAATCAGGAGAAGGCTGACACTTCTCTTAACCTTTCTGAATCTTAATGTACATATCTTTAAAATGAGGCCAGAAATACTGCAGAATCAGGAGAAGGCTGACACTTCTCTTAACCTTTCTGAATCTTAATGTACATATCTTTAAAATGAGGCCAGAAATACTGCATAACACACACACACAAACAAACAAATATTATATATACTGAAGTATAGTATACTGAAGCAGAGTGAATAAAGAACTTGCTCAAAGCCTGGAAGATCTAGGCTTAAATCCCAACCCCTTTTCATCCTGGCTATGTGACCCTAGACAAATCTTTAAGACTTTAAATTTCAGAGGATGTGCTAACCCACATGGGTTGAGGGCATTTTCTCATCAAGGAGTTCACTATGCAAATGAAATAATGATTCTAGGGGTGACTAGGTGGTGCAGTGAGTAGAGCACTGGCCCTGGAGTCAGGAAGACCTGAGTTCGGATATAGCCTCAGACACTTAACACAAAAACTAGCTGTGTGACCTTAGGCAAGTCACTTAACCCCAATTGCCCTCCAAAAAGCAAAAAAAAAAAAGAAATAATGATTCTACTCCCTATCTCAATTCTATATTATTACAGATATGGAAATTGAAGGTCAGAGAAATTAAGGGCCACATGTGGCCACATAGTGAGTAATGTAGGAGCTAGTATTTGAACCTAGATATTTTCTGACTTTCGGCCCAGAACATTTTCTGCCATTACTCCTCAATGCCTCTTCATTCTGTACAAATCTTGTCCACATCCTGCCATAAAATCTCCTCAAAGGACTTCCTGAAATGTGCGTAGAGCTCATTTAGGAGGTTCAGTGGTATTCTGTGTTTTGATTCAGTTAACACAAGGTCATCTGCAAACAAGAGAATATAAAGGTAGAGATAATCTTTTTTCTTTTTGGATTTGGCTCCAAACATATTGTTTATGTCTTCCCTTATACTGATTATCAGAAAGTCTTCGAACAAAGTTACTTCTAATGTCACACCTATTGAGGAATCTCACAAGATTTTATAAAATAAATTAGAAACATTTTGTTGGAGGAAATCCCTCTAGGTTGGGTTTTGCCTTACTGGGTAAAACTGTTAAAAAGATCAATGCAAAATGTAGTGATATCTTGTATTTTCTGAAAGTTTTGACCAATTTTATGACTATATAGATATAAATGACTTTAGAAAATTACCTTCACAAGTTTGTCAGCTCTTTTCTGAATTTTTTGTCAAGACCAGTCTCAATAAGTCAATAAATGTATGTCATAAAAATTTCACAGAATTATAAAGTAGGTACATGAGCCAATAATTTTTGATGTTCTCTCTCAGTCACCCTTTTTTCTGATGGTAATATCATCTACACTATTTTTCCAACCATTCAGATCTTTTCTTCTTTCAGATACATGGAGATTTGACCTCTCCATTCTTTCAGAATTATGCTACCTCCAGAAGAGATTTCTTCTATGTTTACTTGTTCTGATCCATCTGCATCATCATCTTTTTCTCCTTTATTGTTATGGTCTCTTCCTCACATAGACTATCAGGTATTAAGATGCCAAGAGTCTAAATGTGGTGTTTCTGCTTGTTGTTAGTGATGTTATTTTGTTATATAAATGCTAACAATTATGTTCCCAAAATGGTGTTGCATTAATAAATTCATGGAAGGATCTCTAGAATAATTAAATAGAGTAAGATTGAAACTTTGCTTAGGCATCAGATGTAAAGCATGGCACTCAATAAAAATGGATGAATTCTTACCTATTTTCAAAAATGTTTTTGGCTGCTGCAATGGTTGCTATGTGTGCATCCCATAAGTATTTCAGTAAGTCATCCAAGCTTTTAGAAGGTTTCTTTGCTTGCTAAGCCAAGAAGGGAAAACTGTTTTAATAGTTAGGCAAAAATTAAGAAGCAAGAAAGATCACGGGAGCACAGGATTTAAAAGGAGAGGAGGACATAGTTTCTAGAGCTAATACATCTGGAAGAAATTAACTAGGAACATTAAGTAGTCCAAGTTCCAACATTTTTACATTTCTAGAGGCAGCTAGATGGCACTGTAGATAGAACTGTGGGCATGGAATCAGAAAAAAAAAACCCGAATTCAAATCTGACACCTGCTAGCTCTATGACCTTGGGAAAGTCACTAAACTGTTTGCCACAGTTTGCTCAACTGTAAAATGGATATAATAATAGCACCTACATTAAATGAGATAATATTTATAAACCACTTAGCACAGTGTCTGGCATATAGTAATGACATGGAGCTTAATTAATTCTTATTTCCTTATCTTCCTTTCTCCTCAAATTATCCAGGATTAAATCACAATTTTAAAAATTATTAAGTTTTGAACTTCCTTTAAAAATTCATGAATATTAAAATAGAAAGGAACAAATAGTATCATTTTAATCACATCAAAATCCAAAGAAGTAGACTAGGTATCTAGAATTATAAGTTTATCATTTCATTATCAAATACAAGCCATGTCTACCTTCTACTCTGACACTCTTCTTGAGGATATTTCATGACTGATTTGGATGGCCACATGTTAATTTAACCAGCTACTACAAGATCTTTGATGAAAATAACAGGAATAAGCAGCCCCACTATTCTAGGGAAGATTCCCTGGTCCTACAATAGCAGTAATTGGCCCACAATTTACCACAATATTGAGTTAAAAAGGACATCTCATTACTCAATCATACTTGTTAACTAAAGTGTGTATTTAATGTGGTTGGGGGCAGGGATGAGGATCATGATAGTTGTCTGTTTCCTCAGAGGTGGAAGAGAAAGATGCTTCACGGTTGTACTAGGAATGCAAAAAAAAAAAAAAAACAACTATTGAATTGTTCAAGAGCCCTAGAAAAAGCATGGGCCAATACAGTATTACTGAAGAAAAAAGATGCTGTGCTCCTTTTAAAAGATGCCTTTCTATTCCTGCAGAATTTGAAAGCAGCAAGTAAACTATCCCCAGTGCAAGAAAGAGATAGGAAACCTTACCCCAAGAGTAGTAGAAATATTTTTAAACCTGAAAAAACGTATTCCATTTTGTCATAACCTCTGGGAAGGTTAAACGACAAGCAGTAACACTATAACAGAAAAGCGTCTGGTCCTTTGGTGGTGGCGAAAGTTTCACTTGGTCTGATGAGATCCCTAATACTCCAGCCTCAACTGCACCAAAGAAGGGTAGTACGCACAGATAGTAATTCATGCCTGTGGAAGGAATACTGACTGTTATTAGAACTAATATACTTTGCTATTGATACAAGACCAAAGAATTAACCATGTAGTAAAGGTGATTATAGATAACTTAAGTAAACACAACTGTACAGTAGTGAAGCTGTATGCTTCACTTATTGGATTATTACTAATAATAAACTTAATGCAAATGACAAAATATTCCAAACTAGGAAAGTGGCTATAGCCAAATTTTAATTTCTGAAACAAAGGGGCTAGGTTATAAAATTAAAATCTATAAAATTCCAGTACAGTATTTCTAGTTGTTTATCTTTCCACTTGGATCTGCACTGCCACCAAAAAAACCTGTGGAAATAATACGTATTATATTCCCCTCTTCAAAAATTTCTCTTTCTTACAGACATCCTACTGCATTACTAGTCTTAGAAGGATTCAATCTTGGGATGATTTCTGACTAATTTCACTTAGTCTCTCCTCAATTTGATCGATTACCAAGTCCTACCAATTTTTTCTCTATAATATTTATTAGGCTCAACTTTTCTTCTTCGTTCCTATAGTCACTAGTCTATTAGAGCATCACCATGATTAGCATCTGAAAAACTGTAATCTGAGGGAGCAATTGCAAAGGCTTAGTGTGGCCCTGACTGAAACTTTCAGACACAAGACTGAATGCCCAAATAGACTAAGGCCCCAAAACCCAGGCCTGATACAGAACTAAGTATGTTACATGCATGTATACATGTTCCAAGTGTGAGATATCTTTTGGGTATACCTCATCCTCATTTGTCTTAGGGATATAAATAAAACATTGAGCTAATGTGATATATGAGTTCAGTCTGGTCTCTGGGGAGCCAGACCTCTGGATCAAATTTCTACTTTTGACTACCTGGTATTTAGAGAAGAACAATGTCATCCTACATCATCATCATCAAAGTTCTCCATAACATAGGGCCTCCAAACTCTTCTTTCTCAGTTTTATGGCTGGAAAACTTGTATCTCCTGCTCCCCTAAACCCAGTGATTCAAAGATTCTGCCTCTTAAGTTTCTGCCTTCCTCTCTTACTGTAGCACTAGCTCCCCTGTTCCTTTGATTTTTTTGCCACCCTTCTCTTCTGTATCATTTGGAATCCTTGCTTGATCTCTAAGAAATTGACTTTTAATTTTCAGTTTCTTTTCATACTCTTTCTACCTTGTGCTTATGGAAACCGGGGTCTCCTAGAAAACATCCTGTCCAGTGCTGGTTGCCCTTTCTTTTTCCTCACAGACTAAGCCAGGAGGAAAAGTAGCTATACCACTTGTTTCCCACCAGTTCTTATAGATAACCCCTCTGACATCACATCTAAGCAATTTCTCTTGATTTGGGGTTCAATTCCTTCATCTAGATAATTCAATCCTAGTTGCTGTGAACTATTGGCCTTCAAGGCAGTAGTTTCCTTCCTTTCTTAAGGAATTCAGCACCTGGTTCAGAGTCTCCCTCTAATAAAACCTCTAACTGAAGACTTGAATACATATACACACACATTATCCCCTCTGACATCCTTGATTCCAAAATCATCCTTTTCAATTCTTGTGACATTTAGCTTTACTCTAACAATAGCAACTTGGAAGAAACATCCTATTTTAGGTTTCATCACTCATAATTGAATCACATCCAAGATTATGAACTCTACAATTTCCTTTTATATTAAATTTTATTTTTTAAATTAATATAGATCTATTTTTTCTCTTTCCCATCACCTACCATATTGAAGATGAAAGAAAAAAAATAAAACACATTCTTTGTAACAAAAATGCATAGTCAAGGAAAACAGATTTCTTCACTGAGTCCCTGTCCTTCCATATCTTGTTCTGTTGTTGTTTTTTTTTTTAAAGCAATTGGGGTGAAGTAACTTGCTCAATGTTACACGGCCAGTTATTTCTGGGTGTGGTGCTGAGTATCTGAGCCCGGATTTGATCCAGGTCATCCTGACACTGGAGCCGGTGCTCTTACTCGCTGAGCCACCTGGCCGCCCCTAAGCAATTAGGTTAAGTAACTTGCTCAAGGTTACACGGCCAGGTGTTTCTGGGTGGGTGCTTAAGTGTCTGAGCCTGGGGATTCTTACAAGCTGTGCTACCTGGCTGCCCCCTTCCATATCTTTCTATGTCTCACTCTTCTTATCTCTTCTCTATCCTAACCATGACCTAGTCTCACTTTTCTCACTTCAGAGTCTTTAACCAGTTACTAACCATTTCAATTACACAATGTTTTCTAGCCTTCAATTCCCTGCCTCCTTGTTCTATCACTAGGATTCCCATATACCAAGCCAAATTATACCAAAGTCTGCCTTTTCTATATATTCCTAAGCTTTTGAATTGGACAAAATCACATCACCATGCTTACTGGGTTCTTGAAAACTGAACTTTATCCAATCTCAACTATGAAGTCACTGTTACCAAGAAAAATCATATTTCACAGAAAATAGTGAAGCCATTCACCATAAGCTACCTCTTTTTCCCTCTTCCTCATATCACTCAGATACCTTTGGCCACTATCTCCTCCTTCACCCATCTCACATGAAAAGGTGGTCTTCCTCCCTATCAAGGCTAATCCCTTTACCTGCACAAGTGATCCCATTCCATCCCATATCCTCCAATAGATTAGTCCCTCTGTCATCTCCCACTTTATCACTTATTTCCAAACTCTCCTTATTTTCTGACTCTTTCTCTATTACCTGTAAACACGCCCACGTCACCCACATTCTCAAAAAGCTCTCACTTGATCCTTCTATCCCTGATAACTCTTGTCCTTATATATTGTCTGTCTTTTATGCTGATGATTCTCAAGTCTGTTATATTGGCCCAGTCTCCAACCTCATATCTCCCAGTGCCTTTCAGTTGTCATCATAGGTACCATTCTTGACTCCTCCTATTCACCCCTCCCCCCATATCTAATCCATTGCTAAGTCTGCCTATTTCATCTTGGTAACCTCTCTCAAATGTGCCTCCCTCTGTCCTCTGACATTGCCCTCACTCTGGTACATCAGCTCATTTGGACTATTGAATGAGCCTGCTCATTGTTGAGGCATATGCCTGCCTTAAGTCTCCCTACTATGATCCATCCTCCATTCAGCCACCAAAATTTTTTCCTAAAGCAGAAGTCCAACTATGCCATCCCCCACTCAACACAATCCAGTGACTGCTCATCACTCTCAGGAAAAAAATACAAAATTTTCTGTTTGGCAATCAAAGCCCTTTGTAACCTAACCCCCCTCCTACCTTTTCAGGTTTTTTACACCTTACTCCTCAACACGCACTCTCTGATCCAGTGACATTGGCTTCTTGGCTGTTCCACAAACAAGATATTCCATCTCTCAGCTGTGGGCATTTTCTCTGGCTCTGCTCCATGCCTGGAATGCTCTCCCTCCTCATCTTCACTGACTGACTTCCCTGCCTTCTAACTAAAATTTCATCTCCATAAGAATCCTTTTCCAAACTTTATTAATTCAAGTGGTTTCCTTCCTTTATTTTTCTTATTTACCCTGTATATGCCTTGTTTGCACATACGTGTTTATATATTGTTTCCCCTATTGGACTGTAATGCTCCTTGAAAGAAGGAAATTTCTTTTGCCTCTTTTTGTATCCCCAGTCCATACTGCCTGGTATACAGTCGGTGCTTAATAATTTTTTTTTACCATTTCTCCCTAATTAATTATCTATTTTAATCCCTAAAGCAACTGCTCCAACCTTCTCTTCCTTGGTTAAGCCCCCAGTACCAACCATTCTACATGGTGGGAAAATTAAGGCTTTATTTCTCGAGGTCCCCCATCTCCTCTACAAATAAGGGATAAGAACCAGACCTATAATTTTAATGAAATAAGAAATTCCCAAATGAGGAAACTCTCTGCTGTGCAGACCTAAGAGACTTGTCTAGAACACTGAGTGGTTGAGTGACTTATTTAGGCTCTCATACAGATGTGTGTAGGTCTTCCTGAATCCTAGACTAGTTTTCTGTTCATTTTGCCATGCTGCCTAATTTCTGCTAGAACACTCAGACTAGACCTCAGCACTCCACTTTATCTTTGCTTGTCTTCTGATCTTTTACACTTGTCTCTTAGGAAAACATGGACTTTTTTTCATTGCAAGGTCAACTCCTCTACCTTTGCCCTGAATCTCATCACCTCTGATGTCCCACAATATTGAATCTTTTGTTCCCTGACCTATCCCTACTCTCAATCTTGAATCTCTCTTGACTAGATCCTTCCCTGCTGCCTACCAACAAGCACATCTCCTCTATTATTCACTTGATGTTTTCCATGCCCTCAAATTATGATTCTATTTCTCTTCCTCTTAACTATTAAATTCCTCCAAATAACATATATCCTAAATTCATTGCCTTCATTTCTTCCTTACCACTCTTTAACTCCATATAATTAGGGTTCTGACCCCTGAAATCTTTTGGAACTACTTTCTTAATGATAACCAAGAATTTCCTAATTTGTAAAGTCATATGCCTCTTTTTCACTCCTTATGCTCCTTGATATTTGTATAGATTTTTGGCACTCTTAGAATGTACTTTTCCTTTCCCTTTTTTCTGCCTTTCAGAATCCTTATCTTTCTTCAAGGTGCCATTTTTCTTAAAGAAAGGTACATCTCTAAGGTGTAGGAGCTATCTCCTTTCTCCTTTTCCCCAGCTGAAAACATTCTCTCCTTCAAAATTCCCTAGTACACTTGTCTCACTTTCTCATTCCCTCTCATTACTGTGAACCTTGAATTATATTTATTACTTGGGACATGCCCATCCCTAAACCATAGAATATAAGATTCCTGAGGTCAGAGACTGTTACATTGTTTCTTTTTAAAATCCTAAATATTACTTCTTTTTCAACAGCTAAAGCAGTGTCTTGTACTTAGTAGGTGCTTAATATGAGACTATATATATAAAGTTCCTTGCTAAGCTTAAAGAACTACATACTGTGTTTCCCCGATAATAAGACACTGTCTTATTATTTTTTTTTTGGACAGAAAAACACCAGAGGGCTTATTTTCAGGGGAGGGCTTATTTTAATGAACATTGACAGCAATTTTAATAAACAGGTAAATGTGTACAAAAAGATGTACCTTTATTCAGTAAGCAAATCACTGGGGAAGAACAGGATGACGCACTCACTGCTGCAGCTCTGATTGGATGCAGCTCGGAGCGTGGCATGTGTTTCACGGGGGTGGGGGGAACGGTGCATACAGAGGGTACCGTAATGTAGCGTGTAGCGTGTAGCGCAGGGGATCACCTTCACTACAGTAGCAATCTCAATAGGGCTTATTTTCGGGGGAGGGCTTATTTTAGAGGAATCTTACACAGTAAGGGGAGGGCTTATTTTCGGGATAGGTCTTATTATCGGGGAAACACGGTATGTATATCCTATCATTGTTGTTAACAAATATTTCTTGAAAAGCTTTAAATTGAGAAGCCAAAGTGCTTTTCATGTTTCACACTTCTCCTCTCTCACTTCATCTACAATCCAGCAAAGTTTGGAAATATGCCATACCACCCTAAGAAGTTTTTTGGGCCAATTGGTCAAGAAAAAGAGGGGGAATTCCCCAAGTTAGGAAATTTCAGCTGCACTTGTCATTGTCATAGCTGAGAATGTGGCATGATGGCCACAAGATGGTGCTGCAATATAGTCTTATGTGCCCAGAAAATATTTTTTTTTTCTTAAATGATAACCTGGCCACTAAGATTGTGGAGAGAATTGATACTTTTTTAAAAGGCACTAGTTTATTCTTTGAATATTCAAATGTACTTACAGGCCCACCAGCTGTCCACAGAAATGCATGTCTTGTTTCCGTTTTCCCTGCCACAGTTAGTCTCACTGGTAGGATCAGCTAATCTGTCTGGAAGAGAATAAATTATACCTAGGTCGTAAGTTTGGGTGAATTGGAAGATAGATGGTGATACAAAATGATACCTAAGTTATGAGCTTGGGTGACCCAGAATGTAGCTGGTGATATTCTTTTGAGCACTACCCCCAACAGTACCCTTTTGGGTACTTTTAGGGATGTTAGAAAAGGAAAGAGTTTTGGGGAAAAATAATGATTTGTAGTTGTGACAGATTGTGTTTAAGATGTCAAAGTGACAACCAATTTGAGATGTCTAATAGGCAGTTGGAGATGTGAGCCTGGACAAATAACTCTGACAGTCATCTGTACAGAGATGATAATTGAAATTATGTAAATCAATGAGATCACTGAGTGAAATGGTTTCGAGGGAGGAGAGAAGAGGGGCCCAGGATAGAGCCTTGGAGTGTCCACACAGTTAGTGGGTATGACAGGGATGAAAATCCAGCAAAAGAAAGAAAAAAGAAACAGTCAGAAAGAAGAAACTGCAAAGAGTTAAGAAGAGAAGATGTAAAGAAGTGGAGACACATAATGGATAGGGCCTTTTCAAAGAGTTTAGCCACAAAGAAGAGGAGAGGTATGGGATATTAGCTAATAGGGATGGCTAGATCCAGTGAGAGGGTTTTTTGAGAATAGAGGAAAAATGGCCATGTTTGTAGTGAGTAAGAAAGAAACCTATAGAGAGGGTGCAGTTAAGGATTATGAGGGTATGGAATGGGTAAGAAATGGCAGGGACTGGAACTAAGTTAGTTGGTCATATTGGTGGAGAGAAATGGAAATGACAAGTATGCAGAATTTAGAGAAACCTTGATAAATTTATATGAATGGACATAGAGTTAAGTCAGTAGAACTAGGAAAAAAACAATGAAGATAATAACTATAATGCTGCAAATAGAAAGAAAAAAATGCCAGAATGAACCCTGTGCTGCTATAACGCTCAAGTATTGTCCCCAGAAAAGAGATGAAAAAACCAACTCTTATTTCATTGGAGAAGTAAGAGACTATAACTGTTAAAATTTGTCTTCTTATGGAGATGCCCCATGCACTGGCTCTTGCAGAGAATGTACCTTTGGCATCATGATTCAGGATAAGCAGCTAAGAAAGAAGGGTACACTACAAAACCTCAGTTATTTACCTCTCTCATCTCAAGGAAAGTTTAGACATTTGGGGAAATCAAAGCATTCAAGGAAAGGTAAATCCTAAAGAGGCATTCCCAGAAAGTCAAGGCTCTGTCCTCTTCTCTGCCCTGTTTCCTCTCCCACCTCCCCATCATCTCCCAGGGAATTCATCTGTTGCATAAAAAAATAAAATAAGGAAAAGAGAACTGAAGTGACTTTGTCCAAGTTTACAAAACTAGTAAATGGCAGAGATAGACTGAAATCCAGTTGCCTGTCTACAATTCAAATATCAAAAGATCTTGGAGGTACCAGAATTCATATTCATAAAGTTTAGGGCTCTTTCCATTGAACTCCCTGTTGATCCTTTAAGGACACTACATGGTACAGTGGATAGAGTGCTGCTGACCCCTGAGTCAGGAGGACTAATCTTCCTGAATTCAAATTTGACTTCAGGCA
The DNA here is from genome assembly GCF_028583685.1 of Petaurus breviceps papuanus. Classification (NCBI taxonomy): domain Eukaryota; kingdom Metazoa; phylum Chordata; class Mammalia; order Diprotodontia; family Petauridae; genus Petaurus; species Petaurus breviceps. The sequence continues at coordinate 19,990,891 of NW_027187391.1, forward strand.
CTCACTAGCTGTGTGATCCTGGGCAAGTCACTTAACCCCGCTTGCCTCAGTTCCTCATCTGTAAAAGTGAGCTGGAGAAAGAAATGACAAAACTCTCTAGAATCTTTGCCAAGAAAACCACAAAAGGGGTCAGGAAGAGTTGGACTAACTGAAATGATTGAACAATAAATCGATTCTTTAAATTTTCCTTCCTTGGAGCAAATCTCCCACTCTAGCATAACAATCTTCCCTGGGACAAAATAGAGATTATAGTGACAGATAAGAATTTGTGAAACAGTAAACCTTAAAGTGCTCTTCCGGTCTAAACTAGTGTTTTTGTCTTTTTAAAATACTGACATAGCACATACACAATAACTGCAATGATTGGTTAATAGATTTCTTTTTCTTGTAGTTGATGTGTTCAGTAATTGTTGTTGTTGTCATTGTTGTTGATTGTCCTTCATTCTTGAAATAAGGAAGATGATGCCATGACTTACAAGTGAGTTCAACTTAAATGAGGGAGAGCTGTAAAAAGTCACCAGCCTCACTTTCTCCTCCAGAGCCATCTGGGTCCAGTGGTAAGATATAGAGCAGGATGACTGGAGATGGCTCCCTGTACTCAATAATACTAACTGAATGAATGCAAAGATGGGAAGTTAATTGTTAAAGGCTGAAAACCAATAGAGAATTGTCAACGTTTCAGTTAATTAAACTTGTCCACCATTTGGCTCACTAATCTGTCAATAACCTATTGCTGGCTACAGTCTAAAACATAAGTGGGTAAATATTGTAAAATGCCTCCTTAAATCAATGAACATACATCAAATATTCCCAATCAGTCAAAAGAATTACCTAAAAAAGAGTATATTTTTTATTTTGACAAAATAAATGGAAGTCAAAAGTAATTTTTATCTGGCCAATGTATGTTGGGTGGAGGAGTTATTTTAATTTAATATGATCATAATGACTCTTCTTTTTGATGTCTATGTTTGATAGATAGGGTATTGATTTAGGAGAAATACAAGTCAAATTATAGACTAATTTGGTTATTCTCACCCATTGAGAAGTGGATAGCCACATTTCCTACAAATTTAGGAAAATGAGCTCTAGAAAAAAAAATTATATCTAGGTATTCGTTAGCATTGTTTGTGTTAAATTCTTTTCATGATTCCATATCATTGAATGTTAATATGGTAGATATGCATTGTAAGGTGTGGGGAGAAAGAAAAAGGAAGTTGGAGAGAGAAGATCTCTGCTCATGTCAATTTTCAGGTTATCAGAGCTGGTATAGACCTTAGAGATCATCCAGGTCAATTGCTTCATTTTGTAGAGGAGGAAATTGAGTTTGAGAGCTTTCACGACTTACTCAAGATAATCTAGGAAGTAGGTAAGAGTGGTGGATTAAAAAAAACAGATTCTCTGAAACCAAATCCATTCCATAACACTATATGATTGAGTTGGTCTCCTTTGCCTAATATTTAAGAGCCTTCATGAGAGCCAGACCAACAACAACAATGACAAGGGTCTCCAAAATTTCCTCCTTAGCTTCTACTAATTCAACACCCATTGCCATCCTTATATAAACATGATGCCCTGGCAAATTGACATGCTATTTCCTGAAAATGCCATCTCCATTCCTGTTCTTTAGTCCTGCCTGGGATCCTTTCCACTATTTCTTTTCACTTATCCAAGGCCCTCTTCCTTCAAGGCCTAGCTCCTTGGTAATTTCTACGGCATCTTCTTTGAATTCCCCCAGTTTTTCATTGTTGTTCCATTTTCTGAAATCCAAAAGTACTCTTTTTGGTACAGCAGATAGTGCCTTCAATTTTTGCATTTTTATTTTGTTGTTGTTCAGTTGTTTCAGTTATATGTAACTCTTCATGACCCCATTTGGAGTTTTCTTGGCAAAGGTCCTAGAGTGATTTGCCATTTCCTTCTCCAACTCATTTTACAGGTGAGGAAACTGAGGCAAATAGGGTTAAGAAACTCGCCAAAGATCACACAGCTAGTAAGTGTCTGGGGTTGGATTTGAACTTATGAATGAGTCTTCCCAATTCCAAGCCCGGTGCTCTATCCACTGAGCCACCTAACTGTCCTTCATTTTGGCATATTTACTTAATTTTGCATTGTATGTCCATTTCTTGTCTCACCAGTAAGAGTGAAACACTCTGGCAGGTGGTGTGCTATAGATAGGTGTGGAATCACAGGACCTGGTTTTAAATACTTACTCATCTGGCATTGAGCTAGTCACTTGAACCTGAGTTTCTTCATCTGTAAAATCATGATAATGAAACATCCTTCCTGCTTCAGAGTGGTGATGAGGATCAAATAAAGTATTGTAGGGAAAGCACTTTGTAAACCATATAAACCATAAATGAAAGTTAGAAATTTCAGTTTCTGCACAAAAAATCTATAGCTGGAATGTCAAGAAATTATCTTGTATAACCCTCTCACTTTATAGATAAAGATATGAATGACCTGTTATATTTAGACTAGAAGATACCACAGAGGTCATCTGTTCCAAGCCCTTCATTATAGATGATGAACCTGAAGGCCAGAAAGGTCACATGACAAAAGTCACATAGGTAATAGGTGACTGAGCCAGTAATTAAACCAGTTGTATTGTCCTCAAATCCATGACTTTTTATATGCTCAGCAACTCCCAGTGTCTCACATACAGTAAGCACTCAGTCTTTAACAATCAGTGTTGATGACGATGAGTCAATTTCATAACACATTAAGTTTCAATCCCCTTGCAGTTCCTTGGCTGCATTAGAAGTGCCCTTCCACTAAATAAGCTTATTCTTACCTGTTTGATATTGCCATCCATGCTGCAAAGGCAGTCCCCATAAAATGTTTCTTTCATTATTTGGTGCAAATCTTTTAAAATATTCAGCTGTAAATGTAACTAAGATTTTGTACATGCCCATCCTTTCAGGATATAGCCATGGATTAATGGTATACACACCATCCTCTACTCTGTAATCACTTAACTGGCCAGGACATTCCTTCCAAAGTGGAGGATAGAGATCTGTGAGATTTGAAGTTTCTACTGAAAAAGCAGAAACATAGCCAGCTAAGGCACAAAGTAGGGAACACAGCAAAAGCACCATCTCTGGAGCTGTGATTTGTAGAGAGTGCTAATAGGTTTATATAAGAATGGATGAGGAAGTGTTGGTATGCTTTTCCTATCAGCCAGTCAGAGTCTGTTCATTTACATACTGGTGATACTAGGTAGAGAGAAAGAGTATAAAATTATGCTCCAGAGACTGTCTTAAAAAGCCAAGTTATTTAATATGTAGTAGTTATAACCAAATAATTCAGAACACACGTGTATACGTAATTTGACCTTATACTCACCTGGGAAAGATAACATGTGGGAATCGTGCAGTATTTTCTTGTCACAGAAAATAGCATCTTTGCAGCAGGTTTTTTGAGCAAATTAATGCTTTAAAATTTTCCTTAAACTATTTTTATTTTAAACTCATTTATTTTTTCTTCAAAAGAATTAGAAAAACTAATTTATTTACTATATACCTATATTTAGTGCACAGAGGGTTCTAGCCTACCACCAAAGGATGAAGGCACAAAACTTGGCAGCTGTGACCATGAATAGGATCAACATTTCATATGATTTTTTCCCAGAAGTAACTGAACTATTCTGTGCTTTGAAAATAGCTTATTAGTGAGAGTAAAGGACCTCATTTATTCATTGAGTAAACATTATACCAGCAAAACCAAAATGGAATAGGGAAAAGAAGTCTGGGCAAAGTAGTCTAGGAGAATTTAAAGAAGGAGAAATCCTATTTGGCTAGAGGATCAGGGAAGATTTAACAGAGTAGGTGACCCCAGAACTGGGGCCTTGATGGAAAATGTGGATTTCAGCAGGAAGAAAGGAAGACGCAGTGCCTTGCATGAATGGAATAGAGTCTCCTCAAAAGCATGGAAGCAAGAAAGCCCAGGATGAGATTAAAGAACAGTTGAGTTTAAGATATGGAAGGGATATGACACAAAAATGAGAGAATGAAAAAAAAAAAAGACTAGAAAGGTAGGTTGAAATCAATTTGTAGAAAATCTTAAATTCCAGGCTAAAGAGGAGGGATTTTATCTTACAGGCAATAGGAAACAACTGGAAGTTTTTGAGTAATTAGTTAATGTATCCCTAACTGTAGGAGTCAGCTAGGTGGCATAGTAGACAGAGTGCAGATCTTGGAATTTAGAAGATCTAAATTTAAATTCCACCTCAGACATTTGTTCACCCTGTGATGCTGAGCACCACTTAAACTCCATTGGCTTTGGGTTTCCCTTGTGTAGATTGGAGCTAATAATACCTGGCAAGATTGTTACGAGCATTAAATAAACTTTAAAGTGTTATACAAATGTTAGCTTTTATTACATAAGGTAGAGTATTTTGGAAAGGGTTGAATTGGAAAAAGGAGACCCTGGAGACAGAGGAAACATCAGGACACTATTACAATAGTTCAAGAAAGATGTTTTGATGTTCTGAACTGGTTTGAGAGGAAACGATGGAAAAAGATAATGGATTTTGAATTGCAATATTTAATGTTTTAGGGAGGGGAGAGAGGCAAAAGTGACTCTAGGGAGTGGGCATGAGTGACTGGTGCCAATAGAAACAGAAATTACAAGGAAAAGTGTATTTAAGAGAATGATGAATTGTTTGTAACATGATGAGTTTGAAATGTTGGTAACCTTGTCCAGGTAATTGGAGATATGAGAACAGAGCTTAGGAGAGAGGACTGGTAACTGCAAGACTTAGAGTTATGTTGATTTTCATTTATAATCAATAATTTGAAGCATTTTTTCACGTGACTGTGAATACTCTGCAAATCTTTTTGAGAATTTTTTGTTCATATCCTTTGATCACTTCTTAATTTCAGAATGGCCATTAATCATATATATGTATCTGTGTGTATGTGTATATATACATACATACATATATGCATATATGCACATACTTATATACAGTAGGGGAGGAGGGAAAGTTTATCTATCTTGAATACCAAGTCATAATTAGAGAAATTTGATACAAAGGTTTTTTTTTTCCCTTTCGACTACATCTTTTCTTCTCCCCTATACATTAATTTTGTCTATACAGAACCTTTTCAGTTTCAAATAATCAAAGTTAAATATTTTATCTTTCCCAATCACCTTATTTGTTTGAGGCAAGTGTCTTAAATTGCCTTATGTCTTGTTTATTTAAGAATATATCTCCCACTCGTACTTGTAAGAAGCATATGGCCTGTTATTGTTTAGTTGTTTTTCACTCATGTCCAACTCCTTTTGACCCCATCTGGGGGTTTTCTTGGCAAAGTTACTGAAGTGGTCTGCCATTTCCTTCTCCAGGTATTTTATAGATTAGGTAACTGAGACAAACAGGATTAAATGATTTGCCTAGGGTCATATAGCTAGTAAGTGACTGAGGCCAGATTTAAACTCAGGTCTTCCTGACTCTATGTCTGTCGCTCTATCAACTGTATCACTGAGCTTCCCTGGTATATGATCTACTTCTTCTGTCATTTTTTTATAATCTGATCATTAATGTTACGTATTCATTTAGAATATATTAAGTAATATGGTGTGAAGCATTAGTCTAAGCCTAATTTTTGCCAGACTGCTTTCTAGTTTCCCTAGCAGTTTTTTATCAAATAAGGATTTTTTCTTAGTAATTTATATCCCCCATAATTTTATCAAAGACTGTATTGTTGAGTTCCATTTTTCTCTGATTTTCCCTTGTCTAATATGTTCCATTGATCTCCCTATTTTTTAAACAACTCAAGATGAATGACTACTGCTTTATAATATAGTTTGAGGCCTGAAAATACTGTTGCCCCTTCATCCTGATTTCTTTTCATCATTTCCCTTGACATTCTAGATCTTTTTTATTTTTACAAATGAAATTTCTCATTATTTTATCAATTTCTACAAATTATAGTCTGTGGTAATTTGATTTATATAGCATTAAAATTATAAATGAACTTAGAAGTATTGTCATTTTTATCATAGTGGCATTTTAAGTCATGAGGACTGAATATTCCTCCAGCTATTTAAATTGTTCTTTATTTCCTTAAGAAACACTTTATAATTGAATCTATACTTATTTTGTTGCTTTGACAAGTCTATCTCTAGATATTTTATTCATTTATTAATTTAGAATGGGATTTCCCTTTCTATTTTTGCTTCTTGGGCTTTTTTATTCTCATAATATAGAACCGTTGCTGGGTTTTGAGGGTTTATTTTGTAGCATATAATTTTGCTGAAGCTATTAATTATCTCAAATGGCATCTCGGCTCTCTAGGATTTTCTAAGTATGCCATCAGGCCATCAACAAATAAGAACAGGGGAAGCTAGGTGATGCAGTGAATAGAACACTGGCTCTGCAGTCAGGAGGACCTGAGTTCAAATTAGGCCTCAGACACTTAACACTTTCTAGGCATGTGACCTTGGGCAAGTCACTTAACCCCAATTGCCCTGCCTTCCCCCTCCAAAAAACCAAAAAAAATAGGGATAATTTTCACTTCTCTTTGTTTCTCTTTATGCCTTCTATTATAATCCATTAGATTGTAAACTCCTTGAGGTTAGGGACTAATCTCTTTTTGTATCCCTATTGCTTAGCACAGTGCCTAACACACAGTACATGTTTAATAAAGATTTAGTTATTATTTCTTTCTCTTGTCTTAATATTGTTGCTAGCATTTCCAGAACTATATCAAATAATAGTGAAGAAACATCTTTTCTTCATCCCCATATTTATTAGAAAAGGTTCTAGTATATTTCCATTGCATATGATGCTTTATTTAAAAAAATAGATTTTAAAATGTCCTTCCATGCCTATACTTTCTGGGTTTTTGTTTCTTTGCTTTAGTATAAAAGAGTGCTGCATATCATCAAAGACTTTTTCTACATCTATTGAAATGATCATATGGTTCTGGATGTTTAGGTTTTTAATATTATCAATTATACTAATTATTTTCCTAAATTGAACTATCTTTGCATCCCAGGTATAAAAATGATACTTTTTTTTAAAAAGAGTAACATAAATTATCTCCCTACAAAAACAAAACAAAACAATTTCATGACCACAGACACTTAGGTGGCCAGATTGAGGATCCATTATGCAATATGATTAATGTTTGTCTCTTTGGGTTTAGGGACACTTTTTAATTGTGTTAATATGGAGTATTCCCTCAAATTATAAACCAGGTTTGCACTTCTGCCTACATGAATCTCATTATCTTTCTCAGGAAAGGGTACTAATTTTATTTTATTTTACTTTTTAAAGCAATTGGGTTTAAATAACTTGCTCAAGGTTACACAGTCAGTTATTTTGTGTGGGTGCCAAGTATCTGAGACCTCTTAACTTGCAGGAATGGACTGCCTAATTTATATCTCTATAGAACAAGACCAGAGATGTCTGCCAACACTTTGAGATAGAAAAAGATACTGGAAAGAAAATTCTGAGTTGGTCCTAGAAAATTTTCTGGTAAGACTTGGTTGGTTGGGTGTGATCTTATCATTGACTAGAATTAAAAATAACCTCTGGCTTAAAGTATTGTTCCAGGGGGAAATAATGATCCATTTTTAAAAATTATTACTCTTCCAAAGCTTAAGTATGGACTTATCATGAAGACAAGACAGAGAAATTATTGGTAAAGTGATGTTTTAAATCTTAGAGCTAAGAACTGATTTGGGCCTCTGGGCAATGTAGCCTATTTCTCATGCCTTACATTTTATCAATTTCAATGTATTTTTATAAAGAGAAAGGAGTGCTGTGTACAATTGCAGCAGTTTCAAGGTGATCTATTTCAACAAGTTGCCTTCAGTATTTCTTTTTTTGAGCTAGAAGCTCCATCATTAGAATAAAATATTCTTGGGAGTTTTTATTTGGGGATATCTTGGGAGTTAATTGGTGGAATTTCTATTTTCATTCCACCCTCTGGTTCTAAGAGATCCAGGTAGTTTTACTTTTGGATTTCTTAAAATATGATGTCTAGGTTCTCTTTTTAGTTATGGTTTTCAGGTAGTCCAATGACTATTAAATCATCTCTCCTAAATCTGTATTCCAATTCAATTGTTTTTGACATGAGGTACCATACATTTTGTTCTATTTTTTCCTTTTCCTTTTTTTTTTTTTTGTGAGGCACTTAGAGTTAAATGACTTACCCAGCATCTAGCAAGTATTAAGTGCCGGAGGCCAAATTTGAACTAAGATCCTCCAGAATCCAGGGTCAGTGGTCTTTCCACTATACCACCTAGCTTCTCCACTTCTATTTTTTTCAAATTTGTTTTTAACATTTCTTGTTGCCTCATGTATTCATAGGCTTCTTTTCAGCCCATTCTAATTTTTAGATGCTTTGTTGTTTGGTCTTCTATGTTGCAAGATTTTGTGCCTCTTATGCCAAGCTGTTAATTGCCTTTCTAATTTTTTTCTTCCATAGTTCTAATTTCTCTTCCATTTTTCTCTAGAGCTCTCACCTTACTTATAAAAATAACCTAAACTTTTAAAAATGATTGCTTTGTCTCTTCCACAAATTCTTGTTGAACTTTTGTGTAAGCTTTTATTTATTTGTTTTAGAGGCTTTGCTCATAAATGTTTTAGAGTTATTCTTTTTTTCTGGGTTTATATCTTGAGCATCCCTCAAGTATCAACATAATAACTTTTTATGGTGGAATTATTTTTCTTAACTTGCTCATTCTTTTTGACACTTTTTAACTTCAGATTTTATATTAGAGCTGGGCTTTGTACATATCTGGAAAGACTGCTGCTGCTGCTTTCTTAGAGAATTGGGACTAGTGCCTAGGATCTCAGGGACAGCCCAGGCCAGAGAACTGAAAGCTTCAGGGGTCCTAAAGTGGTCTGAACCAGGATAAAGTCTGATTTTTGACCTCCCTGCCTGAGTTCTCCAAGTTTCTTACCTGGGATTAAGTCTCAGAAACATGGCTGTGGTTTGCTCCTAGTTGTAATTCCAGCAGTCTTCTTCTAAACTCCACATTATCAATCACCTTGAAAACTTTGCTGGTTTAGAGTGGCAGAACTTCTAGCTCTCCTCTGGTCTAAGACTCCTGCTCTGATTATTTCATTGTAGGTTTCAGACTAGGCTGAAGGTTGGAACTGAGACTTCATCTCAATCCCAAGGTTAAAACCATAGTTTCTGAACTTGTTCTTTGCTCAATATACAGTCTATTGTCCACAACCTGAAATACCATCACATTTTATAGATCATCTCCTCAGTTAGCCCTGGGTTTATGACACAAAACTGGGTTGTTTATAACAGTGCAGCCAGTCGAGACAGTTCTGAATCTTACAAAAATTTAAGTCCTTCCATGACAGATTCAGGACCTTTACTTACCCTGGTACACAGCTTCTCCCTGCATTGAAATGCTGTGTATGGTTATCCAGGACCAGTAACAGTACCCCAAGTCTAAAGATCTCTGTCTGTCTTTCTATGCTTTCTGGCATGGAAAAATTACTCACTGTGATTTTTTTTCTTGGATTTCCTGATGAGAAGTCAGCCTAGTGCACTTTCTAATTCTGTTTGGAACAGTGTTGGGGTAGATTTCAACCATACTTCTTTTTGCTACTTTACAATCATCACTTAATGATACTTTCTTAAAATCCAATATTACATAGTTCATTTAGATTGAGATCTAGATGAATTTAGATTCATTCTCTATCTACACAAGATGGAACTGGTGGGGCACATAGACAGGAACAACTAGAATTACTGATGAATGTATTTAGTTCAGCTCCTATCATTAAAGGAATTATGCCAACTCCTGTGATTTACTTAAGATTAGTAAACTCAAAGCTGAATGGCATCTGCTTGCTTCACTTCTAAAAGACACATTCTCTCTTGTCTAAAACCCTACAAACCTTAACCTTCACCAGCCATCCAGAATTTCAAAATTCTAGATAGAGCTATTTTCCTGGGACTAGTATGTGTCCTGCAATATCCCACAAAACCAAAAATATATTGTAACCAGGAATGGTGGTGACATATCCTAGCTACATAATCTTCAAGGTTTATACACTGTCAACAAAAGCTCAATAGAGATATCTCAATGAGAGACTATCTCCATACTTAGAAATCCAGATTGATGGACAGTGTTGCCCCACCTCCTTAAAAATATCTATCCTGATCTTTTTGAATCGAGTATACCCTTCCACAATCATATTTCAGTCTTGATTCCCACCACCTCATTCTTTATGAGAATTCTCATATCAAAAAAAAAAACCAAGAAGGTTTTCACAGATTATTTTCTATAATATACAGTATTTTTATAGTCACTCAAATAATAGGAAAAATGAAAAATTGTTGTTGTTAATAAACCAAGAAGAACCACTGGGGGAAAAACAACACAAGGGTGGCCATGGAATGGTCTTTATAGACACAGTTCAGGCAATCAACAAAGTTGTGCAAATATTCATTTATATAACACTGTCACACTTGGAATCTCACTGTAATTCACAGGTACTTTAAATATAACTATAAGCAGAACAGGTGGTATGATTCACATTGAATATGTGAAAAAAATATTCACACAGAAAGTTTGTAATTTGCCCAAGGTCACAACTAAATAGTGAAAAAGCTAAAGCTAGATTCTAAGTCTATGACCCTGAACCCACTGTTCTTTTTCTTAGAAGTTTTCTTCCTACACCTTATGAGTTCTTCTTATGAGGCCAGGGAAATGGGAATGGAAGAGAAAGCTCCGAGTTCCAGTCCAGATATCAGTCAGAGAAATATGATTCACATTGCCAACACTTGCTTGTGAAGCACTTTAAGAAGAATTAGGGGGTAAATGTGGCTTTGGGGAGTTTCAGCCCCCTTGTTCAAGATTTTATATACTAAGACACCCTGTCATTGAGCAAGAGGTCAGATATGTCAAGAGAAATTTCTATGAGGTGTTTAGAAAATAGCAAGAACTGAGGAGTCAGGAACTGGGGAAAGTCAAGAAGGTTTATTCAGCACACATGATTAGAAAAAGCTGGGATGGGGGAAGGGATCCCAATAGGTGGGTCATCCTGAGGCGGACAGTAGTACCAGAGATTTGACCATACTTTTAGATAGATGGACTAGAATAAGGTCAGGGTTATCCATATTTTCCCCGATTCTTACTTAAGAGGATTAGGCATGACCAGGGTCTGATACCAAATCAGCCCCCACCAAGGCAGAAGTGTAGATGATATAGTTGTTACTTAGGCAATGCTAAGGGGTGGGGCAGGATCTTAGTAGTGAAGGGGGTTGGACCATCATAACTGTCATTAAGGGTATCCCAGTGTAGATTGGCCAAAGGTCTTTATTCTTTTTTTTCTTATTCTTACTTATTTATTCATGTATTTATTTATTTGTTTGTTCATTTATCTATCTGTTTTTGTATTTATTTTTAGTTTTCAACATTCACTTTCATAAGATTTTGAGTTTTAAATTTTCTTCCTCTCTCTTCCCTCCCCCCTCCCCAAGACTGTGTGCAATCTGGTATGGGTTCTACATATACATTCATATAAAACATATTTTCATATTAGCCATGTTGTAAAGAAGAACTAGAACCAGTGGGAGGAGCAACAAGAAGAAACAAGGGAGACAGAGAGACACAGAGAGAGAGAGA
>NW_027187391.1:20002594-20007548 GCF_028583685.1 Petaurus breviceps papuanus
AGAGAGAGAGAGAGAGAGAGAGAGAGAGGGAGAGAGAGAGAGAGAAAGTGACAGCAAGAGAGAGAGAGAGAAAGCAACAGTGAGAGAAAGAGACAGAGAGAGAGAAAGCGACAGCAAGAGAGAGAGAAAGTAACAGTGAGAGAGAGAGAGAAAGCAACAGAAAGAGAGAGAGAGAGAGCGACAGCAAAAGAGAGAGAAAGCAACAGCAAGAGAGAGAGAAAGCAACAGTGAGAGAGAGAGAGAAAGACAGAGAGAAAGCGACAGCAAGAGAGACAGAGAGAGAGACAGAGAGAGAGAGAGACAGAGAGAGAGAGAGAGACAGAGAGAGAGAGACAGAGAGAGAGAGAGAGAGACAGAGAGAGACAGAGAAAGAGACAGAGAGAGAGAGAGACAGAGAGAGACAGAGAGACAGAGACAGAGAGAGACAGAGACAGAGACAGAGAGAACAAATAGTATGCTTCAATCTGCATTCAGATTCCATAGTTCTTTTTCTGGATGCAGATAGCATTTTCTATTATGAGTCTTTTGGAGTTGTCTTAGATCCAAAGGTCTTTATTCTTACACAGAACCTTTTCTCATCATCTGATCAACAAGCATTTATTAACTGCCTACTATGTGCCAACTTCTATGCCAGGCAATGGAGATACAAAGGCAAAAATAAGATATTCCTTTCCTCAAAGAGCTTACATCTATTAGAGTTTTAAAAAATAATGTACATATGCAGGTAAATACACTGTAATGGGATGTGGGAGAGTTATTAGAACCCGGGGGCAGTAATCAAGAAAAGCCTCTTGTAGGAGGCGGTATGTGAATTGAGGAAGTTAGATATTTGAAGAGGTGGAGATGAGTAGAGAATACATTTTAGCACTGTGGGTTCTAGAGTGGGGAGGAGCAGCTTGTGTAAAGGAGATAGAATATCATGCATGAGGAGCTACGTTCAAGTAAGTCTATTTGGTTGGAACATAGTGCAGGAAGGGGAGAAATGTATAAAAAGCTTTGAAAGGTTGCCTGGAGCCAGATTGTAAGATTTAAAAATGCAAAATAAAGGAATCTTTATTTTATGCTAGAGGCAACAGGAAGCCATAGGAGATTATTGAGTAGGGAATTCACATGGTCAGACTTTGCTTTAAGAACAGTAATTTTAGCAACTGCATGGAGGATGGAATGGAAAAGAGGGAGAGGCTTGTGATGAGGAGGTGATCAGAAGGATGTTGCAATAACAGCAACAAGAATGGATGAGGGCCTGAAGTAGGGTAGTGATTGTGCAAGAGATAAGAAGGGGACAGATGAAAATGATGTCATAGAGGTAGACAACTTGTCTTGGCAACTGATTAGACATGAGGAGAAGGAACTAATCATATTCCGGGGATAGCTTTGTAAACTTTTAGGGAAAACTAGCCTAAGTCATGTTGGAGATGGGGGAGGTGAGGAAGAAAGGAAGGAAGCAGAGAAAATACTGATGTTAGTCCTGTTACTTACCACCCCACTACATACCATTACACACAGATATATATGCATCCTGATCTGAGATTTCAATGGTGTAGGGAACTCTCAATAAAAAATCTTTCTCTATCAGTGCAAATTGCCAACACTTCTACAACTGATTTTCTCAGAAAGTCATCTGGTACACTAAGAAGTTAAGTGTCTTGTCCAGCCAACATGTGTCAAAAGTGGCATTTGAAGCACCATCTTGACTCCAAGTTCAAGATTCTATGCACCTCTTTCTCTACAGATAGTGATTTAAGGGTTACAAAACTCTCCTTCAACTTTCTTTACACCTCAGTCGATCCTCAAAAAAACAAACAACAACAAAACCAAACCAAAATAAAAAAACAAAAACAAAATCCTGTGAAGTAATGTCAGACCAGGCCTTACTTGGACTAGTCTGATGCTTCAGTGATGGCATTAGAATGAAAGGAGATACATCTAGAGGGTCTAGCAGTTAACGAAAAGAAGTTTACTTGGCTATAGAAGGGAAAGAATATTCAGCAAGAAATAAGTGTTGATACAGTTGGACACAGTTTCCTGACCTCATCATTGGATGAATTGTCTCACGTCAGAAAAGTATGTCAAGCCTGAAAGATAAACTCCTACTTCTCATGGACTGGATTTTGTACTTAGGCCATCAAAAAGTTGTTTCAAATGTTTGAACCTTAATCCAATGGATCACTCAAGTTTCAGGAATGATCTCAATAGGATTTAAGGAAAAACTTGTCTAGTCTGAATGAGGTGCACGCTATTCATACCACAAGTAGGTACCAATTGCAGATAAGAAAACTGAGGCTTTGGGAGGTTAGATGATTTTCCCAAGATCATACCACTCACAAACTGTAGAATCCACAAGTCAACGGCAAAAGGCATCTATTAAGGTATGCAGGCACTGTGTTTTGCCATGGAAATACATACAAATACAAACAGAAAGAATAAGACTCCCACTCCTCAAGATTATATGTTAATGGTGGAAATCAACACATAATACAATATCAATGTAGGGAGGGTGTGAAGGCACTTAGAGAGGGCGAATAGTAGAAAAAGATGTGATTAGTCTAGGATTCTTCCTTAAAATGGAGGTTCTGGGAAGAGCCAGCCAGTCAGAGGAAGAAGTGCAAAAGGGCACTTCCAATATGATAAATAGTCCAGGGGTGGAATGATCTTCCAGGGTGAAGAAGTTTCTATGACAAAGCTGAGAAAGTCAGCAGTGAATTCTGAAGATGAATGAAATAAACTGAGCCTCCAAGAGATTAAAAGATTTTCCCAAGTTCACACAGCTCACATAGTTAGAATCAGAAAATAATTCCTGCCAGGATTTCTGACTCAAACTCTAACTTTTGTTTGACTAAACCACCTTTGAGAGAATGCTGGACCTGAAGTTGGGAAGATTCATCTTCCTGAGTTCAAATCTGGCCTCTAAAACATAGTAGCTATGTGTCCCTAGGCCAGTCACTTAACTCTGCCTCATTTTCCTCATCTGTAATATCAACTGAAGAAGAAAATGGCAAACTGCCCCAGTATCTCTGCCATGGAAACTACAAACAGGGTAATGAAGAGTCAGACACAACTGAAAATGACTGAACAACAGCTGAACATCCCCCATAGTTCCAAGGATAACAATCTAAGACTGATATAAGCTTGGGGTTGAGGATAACATTATATGCTGAGAAAGTCAAATTAATTCTACTTTTAATTGATCCTATGCTGCATTGATTTAACATTGTAATAGACATCTATATCAACAATCTTTCTATATATGTTAGCTAAGCTTTCTCCCTCTAAGCCAGTTTAAATGCAACCTGTCCATAAGTCATTGTAATTAAATGAGAAAAAAGGTTATCTACCAATATACCTTTAGCTCCTGGAAAAATTCCAGGAATTTTTTTTAATCTTTAAAGACCTACATACTGACCTGGTATATTTCCATAAGATATATTGTCCTTTCCTTGCCCATTATCTCCCTAACAAATCTTTCAGCTGGGGTGTTGGTTAACTCAGGTTCACTAATAAGGTCTTCAATATGCAGACAGATCCCACAAATCAGTCAAACATTCCTTAATGATAGAGAGAAATGGTTACTAACTCCATGTAGGTGCCAGTCAGCATTGCTTGATAGAACCAGTCATATTGTCCTCACTCTGTAATGCTGTAGTACACTGTAACCAATCACATTGACTTCCTCACCTATCCAACTATGTTCTTTGTTCTATGCTTCCCTAAAATCTATTTAAAAAAAAAACATTGCTAACCCTATAACAGGGTCTTAGCTCTTCTGGGAAAGCTAAGAATCTATTTATTGATAAATTCACACCTTATCAATAAATTGAATGTGCTTAGAACTTAGTGCTTCAGTTTACCTCAGAATTTAAATACAACAATACATATGTAACATGAGCCGATTTCTAATAAAAATGTGTGGGACAAGAATGACCCTTGCCCAAAATAAAATAAGCAGAGATATCTCCAAATAGAGACAGGAAAGATTTATTTAATTATTTCTTCTTGCAAGAAGGGTGGTCTCTCTACTAGAGGCAGTCTAGTAGGAGAGGCAAAATACAAAATACAAAACTTGGTCATGTACCCAAAAGACCACCCCTTTCCCCTCTCCCTTGTTCTGTCCTGTTCCTGTTAATTAGGAACTGAGGTGCACAATCTTAACTGCAAAAATCTTCTGGCGTTTGCAGATGAAATGTCAGTAATATCAAAAAGCAGAAGGTACATGTCTAGCAGACATGGAAACAGACGAAATATGTCATCAGTATCTACTTAGATATGAAAGCAGAAGATAAATGTTCTAATATCGATATAGATATGAAAGTAGACAATATTTTATGAATCATGGGGATTTTAGGACATGGTGACCTGCACGTAGACTAGTAAGGATGGGCTGGGCCAGGTTAGGAAGGCTTTAAAAGTCCAACTGAGGATTTTATATGTGTTCTTTGTTGACCTACTACTTAGCACAATACCTGTCACATGATAAATTTTAATTGCTTTATTCTACAGTGTCCAATCTGAAGATCATTCTCCTTGTTGAAGAAGGGATGGCGCAAAATATGCACTGAATAGTTCTTATTTCTAATTATTGTCAGTGAACATTAAATTATTCTCTCAAACCAATAGATGTGTTTCTTCCTTCTTTCTCATGTTACAAATAGACCTTCCAAAAGTCCCTTTTCATACTCCTTAAGCATTTCTCTAAAGCCTCAGAAATTTTCACCATTTTTCTTTAAGGCACTGTTCTTAGAGTTCCATGTCATGCTTTGCAGTTCATCTTGGGCAATTTTTGAACCATATCTGTAGAATAGTGCTCAGTTTCAGCTGCTCCGTTTGAAGAAGGACAATGATGAGCTCAAGAACGTCCTAAGAATGGTGACTATTTCCTGTGTGGAGCACTTGAAGGAGCTAGCAATGTTTGTGTGTGTGTGTGTGTGTGTGTGTGTGTGTGTGTGTGTGTGTGTGT
>NW_027187391.1:20007558-20043210 GCF_028583685.1 Petaurus breviceps papuanus
GTGTGTGTGTGTGTGTGTGTGTGTGTGTGTGTGTGTGTGTGTGTGTGAAGTGTTTGAGACCTGATCCGAACTCAGGTCCTCCTGACTCTGGGGCCAGCACTCTACTCACTGAGCCACCTAGCCTCCCCTGGTTGTTGTTCTTTATCTTTTAATCCCCAGCACCTAGAACAAGTTTAATAAATGTTTATTGATTAATTAAAACTTCCTACTACATTATATGTTCCTTGAGAGTACAGACCATGCCATATTTACCTT
The DNA here is from genome assembly GCF_028583685.1 of Petaurus breviceps papuanus. Taxonomy (NCBI): domain Eukaryota; kingdom Metazoa; phylum Chordata; class Mammalia; order Diprotodontia; family Petauridae; genus Petaurus; species Petaurus breviceps. The sequence goes on from NW_027187391.1 coordinate 20,007,814, forward strand.
CATATTTTTCTCAGCATTTTGATATTTTTGACTCTTCATTTTGTGTAAATCAGTGGGTTTGGAAATATTGCCATTTCAAGCATCTGGTAATTTGAGTCCTGAGATTATGTGTAGCTCTGTGTTCTCATGATCTTTCATGGAGGAATATCAGTAGTTTGAGGACTGTGGTAAATTCCTAGTTTATCTAAGTAGCTGAAAGAAATAATTTTGAACCCTTTGGTCCCCGTGAAAAGGAAGTATTGGGAAGGGATAGGAATGATATGTGAAAGGTCAAAAAACACACAGAGATTGGTAAATTATTGACCTTGCAAGTGTTTACAAGTAGATCTATGTCAGGTCATGACACTCTATACTTTAATTTGCAAACCATTTCAAAATTTTATGGATGTGTGAAAGCCTTAAAAAAAAAGTGACCAAATTTCAGCAGTGACTGTACAAGACCACAGAATTGAACTGAAAGGTAACTTTTAATCTCCTCAGTTTCTTTTCCCACTAATCTATATATTACTTGACACATTTGCACCAATTACTTGAACCTCTTGTGCCATTCTTACTGCTATACTATGGTAGTTTTTGCATACATTTATATACCAAGAAAGAATAGATATAACATAACTTTGTGGGTGTGTGATGGAATCGTCCTTCTTCAGCAAAGTGCTAGATGTCCCAATTACATTTGGAAAAATCTGAACAGTTTATATACACTTGTTTTCTTTTCATCATTGGTACCATAATTCTGACTATCAAATGACTAATATTATGTAGTTTGTTTGTTTGTTTTTTAAGCAATCAGGGTTAAGTAACTTGCTCAAGGTTACACGGCCAGTTATTTCTGGGTGTGGTGCTGAGTGTCTGAGCCCGGGATTCGATCTCCAGGTCATCCCAACACTGGAGCCGGTGCTCTTACTCGCTGAGCCACCTGGCCGCCCCTAAGCAATTGGGGTTAAGTAACTTGCTCAAGGTTACACGGCCAGGTGTTTCTGGGTGGGTGCTAAGTGTCTGAGCCTGGGATTCGATCTCCAGGTCTTCTCAACACTGGAGCCGGTGCTCTTACTCGCTGTGCTACCTGGCCGCCCCAATTATATAGTTTGTTAAGTGAGTTAAAATTTTAAATTTAAAAAATGAGGACATAGTCTAAAAGAGGGGCAAATCCATTATAAAAGGATAAAAATCACAGGATTCTGAAGAGATGTGGAGTTGAAATTTTATGTCTCCAGGGGTGGCTAGGTGTTTCAGTGAGTAGAGCACCAGCCCTGGAGTCAGGAGGACCTGAGTTCAGATCCAGTAGCAGACACTTAACACAAAAAAAACTAGCCATGTGACCTTGGGCAAGTTACTTAACCCCAATTGCCCTCCAAAAAGCAAAAAAAAAAAAATTTATGTCTCTTGTACCTGTATGGCTTAAATGTATCACCATTAAAAAAAATAAAAACAAAACATTCAGACTTGAGTTACACCAAAAGATTCTTTGTCCTTAAGTTATCTCAAACTTAAGTCTCTAAAGATTTTCACCTCTCTCTCTCTCTCTCTCTCTCTCTCTCTCTCTCTCTCTCTCTCTCTTTCTCTCTCACTGTCTTTTTATCTCTCTCACCTTACTTCTCCCATTCTCTTGTATTTCTAATAACTTTGACCCAATTGTGCAGTATTTTTGAGTTAATATTGCCTTTACATATTTTTATACTCTTTTATCTACCTAGAATAATTTCCTCCCAATTATTTAATCCTCCAGGAAAGTCTTGCTAAGTGTTCATGTCTTCTGGTCTGTCTGCAAATTTGTCATCCAGAAATATGCATTAGGTTTCCACATGGAACTCCACTCTCTGCTTGCTGAAGTGTACTCAGGGATGTGCTAGAACCAGCTATATCTGGAATGCAATGGTACATTTTGAAATATTCAGTCTGAACATTTACACCTCACAAATTGGTAATTGCTATAAGTCAACAGATTATTTTGTTGATTGTCTAGATTTAAGGAGTTAATAATGCAGATTAAACTTAAAATTGTATGTGCATGTTCTTTTTTTTTCCCCCAGAGAGTCATGCTGCAAATATTGATCTATAAACGTTGCTTGAGTTCAACAGAAGTGGAGGAAAGAGTTCAGGGAATGGTCATCACCATCACCATCACTGTAGGCCTGGTAACTGGATGACAACAACAACCAGAATATTAAGCATTTACACAGCACTTTAAGGTTTTCAAGTGCTTTATCTCTACCATCTCATTTGAGCCTCATAATACTTCTGATTATATCTCAAATTTTCCTTAGGCAATGTATCTTTTAGCTATATAATTCTAAGATTCAAGGCCATGTATATGCTTTAGAACAATGGTGTCAAACTCAGATAGAAATGGGGTCATCAAACCATACAATAATAATATAAATAATAAACTAAAATGACATCAATTGCATTTCCAAATTATCACATATAAAAATCATTTATCTTATCATGTTTGGCATTTTAAAACCAGTTGGAATTATCAGGGATGGAAAAGCTTTGGCTAGAAAGGGATTGAATTCAACCTGATGTGTACGGTCAATGTTTTCTGCATTGACGACAATCTGTTGAGAAGTGTTCAGTCCATTTCTCCAGGATCATGTCCTTATGACTAATCAATGTGGTTCCATAGACACTGAGTAGTTGATATTCACCATGGGTCTTTGGCCCAAAAATAGCCTCAGGTCATCATTAAAGTTTTTTTGACTATTGTTAAATTAGTGTAAAACTGAATTTCATCTGTTTTCTTACTGAACCAGGAATCCTACATCTGTCTAAGCTTTGTTTCCACTTTACTTTTGATGGAGTTAAATCTGTCTTTTTAGAGACTTATGAACTATCCCACTGGTATACTACTCCACTGTTGCCAACAATGAGTTGCCTCAGCTTTCCCTCTAAATTATCAATAAACTGTTTCCACTCAGAGAAGCACTCTAATCTGTCAACATTAAGTCTTCTGATAGTCATCTTGCCTTGGGGTTGAAGCATTTGTTCACTGAAAATATTTACCCTAGAGAGACTTATGTCTATGATGGCTTCAGTGCTCTCTGTACCACACAATGCCTTTGTTACTCTCATATCCTGTCTGATTCTTCTCCTTACAATGTTATAGACTATTAAATGCCAATGTTTGCTGCCATTGTCCATATATGAAGTTTTATTGCATTTAGATAAACAGAAGACAGTGTTGGTGAAGAGAAAGTCAATGAGACACACAAGTCATCAGTAGTAAATGACTATGGCTGTTTCTGTTTCTGACTCCATTCCTCCTAAGGGCTCCCTGCCATCTCTAATAGTCTGTGACTACTTTGGCATTAAAGTTATCAGAATTACAAGCTCATCCTCTTTCAGTACATTGATGACAAGAATCTACTAGTCTTCATGAGATTTTTCTTTGTCTTCATCAGGGTTCTTCATGGTGGGAGCATGCACACCAATCATGGTGGCATGACACTTTCCTGTAAGTGGCAATCACATTGTCATGAGCCCATCATTCACTCTCTTTGGGAGCCATACAAACTTGGTGACTAGATTAGCTTTGATTGCAAAGCCTGTGCCAGCTTCATTGTGTTTCCCCATGACTGTGGTCACTCTAGAAAAAACATATTCCCAGCTCCTACTTCCATAAACTGGCCTTCATTTTCCAGCCTTTTTTACTCAGGGCTATTATTTGGATGCAATAGCTGCTGAATTCTCTTGCAACAAGAGATGCTCCTTTTTCAGGTCTACTGAATTTCTTGTTTTCTATAAGGGTGCACACATTACCAATAGTGAGTGGAATTATCTTCATAAAAGGTTTTGTACATTGTGTTTGTGTGTGTGTGTGTGTGTGTGTGTGTCTGTCTGTCTGTCTTTCTGTCTGTTGTTTCAACCACAGGACAGGATCCTCACCCACTGAGGTAAAACAGAAGAGCGTGATGTTTGGTGAACCAGACAATCTCTAGGGCACCTTTTCTAGCCCTTTCCTCATGCCAGGATGTGAGGAGTATTATGGTCCTTTAAAAAGGCTTCTCAGACCTTATTGGTTACCCTCAATCTGGTTTAGCTTGTCTACTGAAATGGCTTATTGGGGTATGGTCACTGTATATGCTACAATTTTTTGGAGTCACGGATGAGAGTTGGGTGACAGGTGGACACCAAACGTGGAAAGAAGCCCTGCAAAGAGCTAAGCATCCCTCACACCAGAGGTGCTAGTCTTCTTAACACCTGTATATCCCACTTTATAAGTAATATCTTTTAATCCTAATAACAACCATGGAATGTTGGTGTTGCTAGTTATCGTCATTTTTATAGATGAGGAAACTGAGGCAGAGGTGAAATGTCGCTGTTTGTTTGTTTACAAAAGAGATGGCTAAGAGAGCATGGAAGTACCTCGGCCAAAGAAGTGGAGCATCATAAATGCAGAGTAGCCTTTGACTCCTAAGTGCCCTGCTCACTTGCTTTCCTTAGATGAATGGGTTTTTACTTGTTACCACTAGGTGTGTCATCTCTACTATCCTTACTAATGCTGTATGCGTTTGTGGAAGAGTATGCTTCAGGTTTATGTGGAAGATGTTATGTTTCTTAAGACTATTTCAGTTACACTTTTACATTGAATCAAATGCATCTTTCATTGTATCTTTGAGGAGTTGAGGAAGGCTTCCAGTAAAAGATGGGATTTTAATTGCAGTTTAAAGGAAATCAGGGAAGTCAATAGGAGGAGTTAAGGAAGAAGAGCATTCCAAGAATGGGGGAAAGGCAGAGGTTAAGGGCCTCTTAATACTGGTTAATACTGTGAACACCCACCTTCCCAAGCCTTCACAACAGAACAGGTTCCCTCAAGCAGGGATCCTCCTCTCTCATTCATGATACCTCCTCAGCCTGGTTCTCAGAAGCTCTCAGCAGAAGTTCCCAGAAGAAAAGTCTCAGCAGAATCTCCAGCTGGCTCTCAGAAGAAACTCCGCCACCATAAGCCCTGTTCTCAAAATCAAAATCACTTTCTCCAGCCTGGTTGCTCCAAGAAGTTCTGACTTTTCAGCTTGTGCTTTTCCTTATATAAGGTATTAGTACCTCCCTGTTCTAGCCCTTTCTTGTTACATCCCACTGTGGGATTTACAAGTTCTGGGTCTTAGTACTTGACACAATGAGCTTGGAACTAAGTGCTAAGTACCTGTTAGCTTGCCAATACAAGGGGATGTTCAAATTCCATTACTATTACAGTTGCATGTGGTGTCAGCAACTGGACAAGTAGTCAAGAGTCCAAATACATGTTTATGTGAAAACAAATCTCTATCATGAACAGCCTGCTTTTTAAAATTAAAATATATAATAAATTCAACATGTTTCTTTTAAAGCTGTCCCAGTTCTATGCATTTTATTCTGAACTTCTTTCTGTCCTCTTCTACATGTTCAAAAAACGTTTCAAAGACCATCTTTTATTTCTTTTTTCTTTTCTTTTCTTTCCTTTTCTTTTCTTTCCTTTTCTTTTCGCAATACTATCACTAGCTCCTCTCCCAGCTCTCTACAGAGCCAGCCCTCAATAAGAAAAAAAATTTTGTAAAAATAAGCATAGTAAAGGAAAATAAATTCACATGCTTGGCCACAAATACTTTTCTCATTCTGCACCTGATGGTCATCTCTGACAGGAGGTGGATGGTATGCTTTATTTACCATCTTCTGGCATCATAGCTGATCATTGCATTGAACAGAGTTTTATGTATCTCAAAGATGTTTGTTTTCTTTAAAAAAAAAAGTTGTTATTATATAAATTCTTCTTCTGGTTCTGTTCATGTTACTCTACATTAGTTAATATAAGTCTTATTCGAGTTTCTCTGAAATCGTCCTTTTTTCATCGTTGCTTTCAATATAATAATATTCCATTTGATTCATATACCATGTTTTTAGTGCTTCTTTCAATAATGGGCACCCTCAGTTTAAATTTTATTCTCACTATGAAAAAAAATTTGTGCGTATGGGTTCTTTCTCTCTTTTTTCCTCCTCTAGTCTTCAATTTCTTTATTAGTACAATTGTAATAATAGTGCCACCTACCTCACAGGGTTGTTATGAGGAACAAAAGAAATAATTTATATAAAGGGCTTTGCAAACCTCAAAATGCTATATAATTGCTAGGGATTACTACTGCTGCTGCTGCTGCTGCTGCTGCTGCTACTGCTGCTGCTGCTGCTGCTGCTGCTGCTGCTGCTATCAATTGTTTGATCTCTTTGGGGATTTGCCTAGTAATGATTTCAGTGATTCAAAGGGTGTGACTTTGGGGGCATAATATAATTATTTTAATATAATGCTTCATAGGCAAACATCAGTTTGATTAATGACATTTTTTCCCTTTCTGAAAGTGCATGAGGTGTCTCAGGAGGGTGTGGCCCTCTAAGTAGAGGTCTTTCAGCAAAGGAACTCATTTGTTTGGTAACATGAAGAGGGTGAGGGAGTTCTTATTCAGGAGTGGGCTGGACAATTCAACCCTAAAATTAAATTCTGGATTCAGAATTCTTCGGAATGGTTATGATGAACATATTCTGGCTGCCACACATTGTCCTTTTAGTTTCTTGACTCCAGAACATTTTGATTTGGACAATTCATCTTGCCTTGTCCTTTAGCATATGGATCTTCCAGATTCTCATCTGCCTTTCTGGTTGCCAGTTCAGCGTTTGCCCTTTAATTTTTTCTGTGCACTCTGATTTTTGCTGCCGACTAGTTTGTAATTCCTGGCTGCATTCTAAGATCAATCGGGATATTGAAGACTGTGGTGCACATGCACAGGATAGAGAATCAGGACTTCAAGTGATACACCAAGTATTCTAGGGAAGGGTGGGGTTGAAGGTAGGGCAACAGATACCAGAGCAAGCAAGACCTCAACAGGACACAGGAAAAAGGAAGAACAAATGATTGGGGCCCACAGAACCAGGGAATACAAATATCAGAGAGAGGTCTGAGGAAGGATTTGATTAGAAATAAAGTAGTCAGTGATGAAAAGAACAGAAATATGTGAGGACAAGATAAGGAAGTAGGTTAAAGATGAGATAGGCAGAGACAAGCAAGTAAAAAAATTCTATAGGAAATGAAGGGACAGGACTGTATAGTGAAGTTAATATCCAGTTCAGCATCCTAGACATAGGATAAAGAATCCAGGCAGAGTCTAAAGGAGCAACAGACTCTTGATGGGGTACAGACTCTGGAAACCCTCTTGTACTCTCCTTGAATCTTCCTACTGGATCTGGCTTTCACCTGAGGCATCTAACCCATCCCAGTCAAATGACCTTTCATTGTGTGCACCTGGCCCCACACTTGCCTTCCCACCCTTGATCCTATCTAGACTTCATTCTCTTTTGGGTGTGGTCCAGGTTCCTGGCCTTCCCTTGCCCTTCTCTGTTACCTCATGCACCCCAGCCTATTAGCCATTCCCATCAAGATCCTCCCTAGACCCCTCCTCCAAACACCCCAGACTACTTGGCCAACCCTAGATCGTTCCCACATTCTTTCGGTATATATGATCCATCTTGGCCTAGATTAAGGTGCTCAGTTTCAATCTGGACCAATTGTATTAGCATTACAAATGTTCAGATTCCTTAAGAGTTTGGCCAATATGAAGGATCTTAAATAAGCCCTGTTTTGATTTGGGTTGAATGCATTCAGGCAGAACCCCCGTTTTGCTATTTTGGGGTCCCATTGCAAGTTTCTTTAGTTTCCTCCTAATATCTGGAGGCACACTAATTAATGAAATACATACTAAGGATTGCTGCCCCTTCTATAGAGTCAGGATCTAAATTTGTATATTTCTTAATAGCTTCTACCAGCTGGTGTTGTAAAAGAGTAGAGTTTTTCTTTTTTTCCTGAGTAATTGGGGGTCCCAATGCCCCTTGACCTCAACATCTGGGCTTCCAATAGCAAAGAGACAAGAGACAATGCTAGGAAAGGAACCAGCATCAAGATATGAGCAGCCTGGAATCCAGAGGTGAAATCCGTAAGGCCATGCACCTAGAATGAGGGGTAGAAAGATAAGTATATCCTGACACTGATCTATCATTTCTGTCAAAGTTCAAGTTCAAGTTCAAGTTCAGTATTAGTACTCTATCAACTGTCTATTGGAAACAGCTATGTGGCTCAGTGGAAAGAGTACTTGGTCTGGAGTCAAGAAGAGCTGACCTCAGACGTTCACTAGCTGTGTGACCCTGGGCAAGTCACTTAAGCTCTGTTTGCCTAATCCACTGGAGAAAGAAATGGCAGATCATTCTGATATCTTTGCCATTAAAACCTTATACAGGGTGTTAACCCCTGAGAATTTGGTCTAAGAAAGACAAACGTCATTAGTTTTGGTCCATCTACATGTTTATTTCTCTTCAAGTGGGCAGACATACATGGGTGGGGTGGGGACCTGCTGTGTTGGAAATGAGCCTATTTGGAGGTTGAGGCACACAGTTTATATACCTTTTCAACAGGAAGCTAAAGTCACTCCATCATCACCTCATCTCTGAACAGGGAAAATACCCTTTCTATCAGACCACCCCCAGGATTTGAGGCTATCTAGACAGAAGAATCCAAGCCTGAGGAGAACACAGTGGGCCTTCTGTGCTTAGGTTAAATAATTTTCAAGTTTGGATTGGGATTTGACCAGGAAAAGGAGAGTCAATGTAATCTCATTATCAGAAATGTCCTTCTGGGGCGGCCAGGTGGCTCAGAGAGTAACAGCACTGGCCCCAGTGTCGAGATGACCTGGGGATCGAATCCAGGCTCAGATACTTAGCGCCACACCCAGAAATAACTGGCTGTATAACCTTGAGCAAGTTACTTAACCCCAATTGCTTTTTAAAAAAAAAAAGTCCTTCTGGAGAAAAACTGAACTTAAAATCAGGACTTTGAAAGAAGGGCTGGGGATGGGGTGGCTAGGTGGCGCAGTGAGTAGAGTACCAGCCCTGGAGTCAGGAGGACATGAGTTCAAATCTGGCCTCAGACACTTAACACAAATCCTAGTTGTGTGACCTTGGGCAAGTTACTTAACCTCAATTGCCCTCCAATTAAAAAAAAAAGGGCCGGGGAAAGCTCTGAATCTTCAGGATAATGATTATTAAAAATCATTTGTCACAAGGGTCATAAAGAATAACATACGACTGAACAACAACCTCTATTTATCATCTATTTCTATTTCTATCACTTTATATTCAATAATTTTTACTAAATTAACAGGTCAGTCAAACAAAATAATTTGGTTATTCTAGGAATTAGACTAACATGTTATGACCAGCCTTTATTCATACCCATTTTCTTTTCCCCATCTCTGGCCAGGTGCATCAATTTACCTACCAGATATTAACAGATGGCTTCAGCTTTTTCAGTTTAGTTGACATCTTAGAAGATAAGACTTAAGAGAAAGTATCATAGCTTCCTCCAAGTGTTTGAAGGATTTTCATGTGGAAAAATTAGACTTTTTCTGCTTGATTCCAGAGGGAACGACAAGGAAAATAGGTATAAATTACAAACAATCATATTTGGGCTAGATATAAGAATGTGTGGCATTTTTAAAAGTTCAAGAGATATAGTTTCTGGGTAATATAATCATTTTATTAATATGCCCAACATGTTTATTAATAAAAGGATGGCCATTTGATCATCTCTCTTATACCCACATAGGGGTGGGCTCACAGTTTACATGCCCTTGGAAAAGCGGGTGTTCCTGAGGGTGGCAATCGACTGTGGTCAGGAAACAATGAGAAAATGAATAATATAATGATTGGGTGGGGTGTATTATAATGAGGGTCTTGGGTTGTGTGACTTGCATCAACAAAATTTTGGTCAAGGAGACTTATGAATTTCCATATCACCTGTCCAACAAAAGGGTGAATCAACACTTCCCCAGACCTATCTGAGCAAACACAATGAGTAGGGATGTACCCATTATCCCAAACTTAGAAATTCTTTTACTATCTTTGATTCTGTCTTTGATTTTACTGTCTTTGATCTCAGCCATTCTGACTGGGTAAATCTTTTAGAAAAAATTTTCCACACTGGTTGATTTCTGGATGAGGAAGTAGGAAAGGGGAAAAAGCTTCAACCTAATACAATAATTAGCTATTATATACAAGAGAGAAATAATCATTTCTCACAAATTCATGCTGTATGTGGGGAGCTTCCTATCAAGACACATTCAGAACTTATATGAATACAACTACAAAATTCTTTATGGAAGTAAAGGAATGGACTTAGAAAAATATGGAAAGACTTGGACTTTTGAAGGAAGATGTTATCCAACTTCATAGAAACAGAGGACAAACAAGTATAGTACAGTCTTACATAGATGCATATGAATGTATACATCAATATATGAGTATGATTGTAGAAATTTAAGTATATGTATGTGTATATATGTGTTTGTATGTATGTGCACATTTACTTGTAACCTTGGGGGCATGGGGAGATAGGGGGGAAAAGAACAAAGTAAAAAGTGCATAGCAGAGAACAAAAGAAAACTTACAAGGGGGAGAGGCTAGGTGGCGCAGTGAGTAAAGTGCCAGCCGAAGTCAGGAGGACCCGAGTTCGGTTCTGGCCTTAGACACTTAACACCCACACAAAAAACCTAGCCGTGTAACCTTGGGCAAGTTACTTAACCCCAATTGCCCTCCAAAGCAAAAGAAAAAAAAAAGAAAGAAAACTCACAAGGAAACAAAGGAAAGAGAGACAGTTCTGAACACAATGTGTGGCATTTATTATGCAGGCTTTCTTGAAATGGAAATTTACTGCTGCATATTTTGAATCTTCTCTCACATTCTGCTGTGCACAAAGCAGTGCTTTTTTTTCCTTTTCTTATTTTGTATTATTTTAATATTTAAGTTTATAATGTTTCTTTTCCTTTTCTTATTGTGTATTTGTCTTACTACTTAAATTTAAAATAAATTAATAAAAAAGAAAGTAAAGGAAAACATAATTTTGTTTTGTTGTTATGTAGTCTTTTTCAGTCATGTCTAACTTTTTGTTAACTCTTTTGGGTTTATTTGGTTTTTGTTGTTGTTGTTGTTGTTGGCAAAGATACTGGAGTGGTTTGCTATTATCTTCTCCAGTTCATTTTACAGATAAGGAAATTGAGACAAACACAGTTAAGTGACTTGCCCAGGGTTACAGGACTAGTAAGTGCCTGAGGTCAGATTTGAACCCAGGTCTTCCTGACTCCAGGCCTGGCACTCTATCCACTGTGCCAGAGGCAACAAATTACACAGTTATTTCATATGTTTTTGGTCAATTAACTCAAAAGTATTTTATGCACTTTGTAGGGTCATAAGTCTTTTAGGATTTTGGGGTTTGATTGAAAGGAATGGTAGTAAGGAAATGGTCAGTTGGGAATGTGGATTGGGTTTGTATATTGGCAGCAGGGATTTCAGAATCACTGGTATGGGGAAAGTATGAGTGTTGGCTCTATATTAACAAATAAGGGATGAGTTAAGACAGAGTACCTTGTATATTGAGGAGACTGAGATGAACATATTGTTCAAGGTCTCAAAGGTCCAGCTGAAGAAAGTCTCTGGTGACTAAGATGGATGCCAGGAGAAGAATAAAAGATTCTGGTCTCCACGTGGCCATCTGTGCCTGGTTGGAGAGGTCCCCTGGGGTACTATCTTCACATATACTCCCACAACCCATGCAAACATCAGAGAATTCTTTCAGAAATTCTTCCAGTTTTTCTCCATAATCTTATTTACTTCATTCCATTCAAATTCTAGGAATACTCTTGTTCTGTAGCTCTAATCTTACATGATGAATTTCAACTCTGACATGTCTTTCTTTCCCTGTTGTGTCATGTATATCTGTCCTATTCATGCCAGGGCTCATTTGTTCACCAGGTTTTGATCATAAGGTGAGCATAAATAAACTGCATGCATATCTGTTCTCACTTGTAAAGGTCAAAATTATTTATTACGGCAAACCTTACTAGGAGATAGTTGTGTTTTATCACTCAGATTATATAAATCTTAAATCTTTATTGGAGCAGAAAAAAAAATCTAAGCTGACCAGAGCAATTATGTACTCACAGAAGACACGATGTGGCTAACTATCATTAAGAATAAATGATGTAATGTTCCAAATCACTACTGATTAGAAAAACGCAAATCAAAACAACTCTGAGGCACCACATCTCACTAGTTAGATTGACTAAGATGACAAAACAGGACAATGATAAATGCTGCAGAGGATGTGGGAAAAAAATGGAATGCTAATCCATTGTTGGTGGAGTTGATCCAACCATTCTGGAGAGCAATTTGGAACTATGCCCAAAGGGCTATAAAAAAATGCACACCCTTTGACTGAGCAATACCACTTTTAGGACTATCCCAAAGAGATCATACAAGTGGGAGGACCTGTATGTACAAAAATATTTATAGCAGCTCTTTTTGTGGTGACAAAGAATTAGAAATCAAGAGGATGACCATCAATTGGCAAATGGCTGAACAAGTTGTGGCATATGAATGTAATGGAATACTATTGTGCTATAAGAAATGAGGAGCAGATGGACTTCATAATAACCTGGAGAGACTTATATAAACTGATGCTGAATGAGGAGAGCAGAACCAGGAGAACTTTGTACACAATTATAGACACATCATACCTGTGACGACTAACTTTGATAGACTGGGCTCCTCTCAGCAAGGCAAAGTTATAAGACAATTCCAAAAGACTCATGATGAAAAGGAATATCCACATCCAGAGAGAAGAACGACAGAGTATGGATGCAGATTGAAGCAAACTACTTGCTCTCTCTCTTTCGTGTTTTATTTTGTTTTGTTCCTTATTTCTTGTGGTTCAATCCATTGGTTATAATTCTTTACAACTTGACTAATGTTTAATATGAAGGTATCCGTGGAACCTATATCAAATTGCATTCTACCTTTGGGGAGGTGGGAAGGAGCAAAATTGGAACTCAAGGGATTGTGGAACTGAATATTGTAAACTAAAAGTAAATAAATAAATGATTTTTCTTTCTTTTTTTTTGAAAATGACTGATGTAACACTTTATAAGTTTACAAAGCTACATACATTCTTATTTTAGCCCCTCAGCCCTATGAGGTAGGAACATTATCCCCGTTTTACAATTGTTAATACAGGCTTAAATGATTTTGTCCATGGTATCCCAGCCTGGTAAATATCACAGGTGGGGAAAGTTTCCTTACCAAGATTGGTCAAATCTTTACAAGTTACAGTTTTCCTAAAATAGCATTACTTTGAAGTATGAAAATACACAAAATTATAAATGCATCTGAGTGTTAAATACAAGAGTATATAAATCCTTTATTTCTACAGTTCACTGATTCATGTTTAGACAGCTGTTCCTCTCTCCAAATTCTGTTTGATTTCAGCTGTATATTTTCCATAGAATCTCTCTGCTTGTTGAATTTGGCATTTCTTTCATTAATGTAGTCAATATCAGAGTCATCATTATAAGGACGTCTCCGACTGTAATTTTCTCGTTTCTCAATTTGTTTTTCTAGATCTATAACCATCCTATCAATTTCCTCTGTAGAAGATACATCTGTTCCACGAAGAAGACTGTTGGATGTTGGGTAGAATTCTTCTCCATGTTTTTCTCTCAGTTTTTCATGTTTCCATGTCAGGTTTGATCTGCTTGGTCAACCAATGATACTGGCGTAACTGAGCAGTTGCATAGTCTGAAAAGCCCAGATCTGGGTTCTTCCTCTTCTTTCTCTCCCATCTTTCTTCATCTTCAGCACTGATCTCTAGTAGCTTCACTCATTCATAGTCTTCCCCCCTCGCAGCACAATAGAGGCACACAGTCCCCTAAAAAAATTTTAGACCCTGGTGTGAGTGAGCTTAAATTTAGAGCAATGTCGACTTAACATTCACTCACACTAAATTCATTTCCTTGATTTCATTGTAGCTCCCTCTTGACTATCTTCCATCTCTACTTTGTCAAACAGGACTTCACTCTTCACTATTTTGCAGGGTATAAGGACCCCAAAAATCCCCTACCCAAAATTTCATAAAAGTCAGAGGTGTCTCAAGGTAAGAACAGGAAGCATTTATTCAGTTCTCGGGAGAATAGGGCATTACCTCCAGTAGGATGGACTAGTGAAAGGAAGCGTGTTGCAGAAGACAAAGCGAGGTTATATACCCTAGCACAGACAAACTCCTTCTAGCCACTATCCCTTTTCCCATTGGGTGGGAGGCAGGCTTACAATCTAGGTGAGAAAAAGACAAAGAACAAGGAAATGGTATAGCCAATCCAAACATACATGTCCTTATTTGGCAAACTTAATGCTGATGTGACAGTAAAGGAGGGGGAAGGGTCCTAAAGGACTCCTGAAGGACTTAATGTTGATGTGGCAGTAAAGGAGGGGGAAAGGTGAAACCGAAACTCAGGCCTATCCCCACAAGAAATCTTACTAGATTTTAGAATATAGTCTGAGAAGTTTTCACCTCTCCTATTCACTGTCCAGGATGATCATGAAACTTGGCATGCACTCCAGCACCTGGACTTTTAGTAGTTTGATATTCTGACCTTTCAAAGGCCGCAAGGTCATAGCTGTGTCTAATATTCCTTTTCATGTAAAAGTCAAAAATAAAGAGGGAAAAACAAAGACTTATTTTCATTGGCCAAATGTCAGCATCAAATGGGAAGATACAGAGGCCTTTCCTTATAGAAGGAAACTCACTTCATTCAAGAGTTGTGCTTTGGCTGATTAGCGACTTTTAAATGCACCTTTGGCTTTAATCTTAATCAAAAAGCCTTATCTTCACTATGTAGTTAGTGCATTAGAGTTAGTTACCAAATGTCTTTATAGGCTCCAAATTGATGAGTAGGACTTTCTGTTAGAGGGTATCATGACTTTCTGGAAACAAGCTTGCTTGGCAAAGAATTGGAAATTAAGGGCATGCCCATCAATTGGGGAATGGCTAAACAAGTTATGGTATATGAATATAATGGAATACTATTGTGTCATAAGAACCGAAGAACAGATGGACTTCACATCTACCTGGAGAGGCTTATACGAACTGATGCTGAGTGAGAAGAGCAGAACCAGGAAAAATTTGTACACAATTACAGACACAACATATGTGGGAGGACCAACTTTGATAGACCAGACTCTTCTCAGAAATGCAAGGCTATAAGTAAACTCCAAAAGTCTCATGATGGAGAGAGATGTCTACATTCAGAGAAAGAACTAGAAAGAACAGAGTTTGAATGCAGATTGAAGCAAATTACCTGCTCTCTTGCTCTTTCTTGTTTGGTTTTGTTTCCTCTTTCCCATTGTTCATTCCATTAGATACAATCCTTCTTTATAACCTGAACAATGTCTAATGTGAAAGTATCTGTAGATCCTATACCTGATTGTATGCTGCCATGGGTGGGGGAGGGGGGAAAAGGAGGGAGGAAGAGAAAATTTGAAACTCAAAGAACTGGGGAACTGAATCTTGTAAACTCAAAGTAAAGGAACAAATTAATAAAGACAAAAAAAAAAACACAAGCTTGCTAACCAATTCTACTTAATGACCTCATATATGTATAGATAACTAGAGGCAATCAACCTTTAAGTCCAACAGCAATGGCTTATTATCCAGAGATTTTTGCCTTTGTGAATAATCACTTCAGAAATAGTTAAATTTACCAAAATAACCACATCAAGCTCACGAGACTTAGAAACATACAGGTATCTTTTAGAATTACAGGAACAAAAGTTAAAAGTCATTTAGTACACCCCTTATCTTAAGGATGACTAACCTGAGGCCCAGAGACCTCAGTGATTAATCCAAGGTCACACAGATATGGAGCATCAGAGTAAAGGTTTGCAAAATGCTCACCACCCTGTCCACTTTTGATTGAGATTGAGGTCTATCAATCTCACTGGCATAGTCTAAAATATTTGAAGGCACAGCTAATCTGCATGTACAGTAAGAAAACTTTAACGTTTTATTCATAGTAATTTTTATTTTACTGAAACCTTTACTCTGGAGAAGGAAATGGCAAACCACTCCAGTATTTATTTTTTCCAAGAAAGCCCCAAATGGGGTCACAAAGAGTTAAACAGGACTGAAACAAGTCAACCACAAAAACATCCTTTACAAAGCATTTCTTTGCCTTGTTCTCTTCATTATTCCTCTTCATTTTTAGCATAGCTTGAATTTTATTTTATGATCTGTGGGATATGCCCTTATTTATTTCTTATTTATTCTCTCTGTAACCTTGGTGGGGTTAAAGCTTCTGAAGAATCACATTCAAGCTCCCTCTTCTAACCAATTCCTAGTATTGTGTCCTAGCATTGTATAGTATATCCTTTCCCATTCTTGCTTTTTTTTCTGAAGTGACTCACCTTTTGAAATATCAGTTTGTGAGGGAAATAGTGTTGGACAGAAACCAGACCACACAATAGAAGTTAACCTGGTGTCTTAAATTGTGACATCTTATGCTCACTATGATCAGTTTTCTTTCCAAAGGTTCTGTCACTTAATCTCTGGTTCTGTGTATCTCTATAGCATTCTGGGAGCAAGATGCCACTAAACTTGTACATACCTTCTCCTGTGTTGGAATGCTTCCCAGGAAGGAAAAATATTCTTGGAAACTAGCCTTCCCCTAAGATTACTCACACCATTATGTTCTTATCTCTTACTGTAAGTAATACTTCCTCCCTAAGGGGATACCCTTGAGCAGGACTCCATTTTCTTATCTCCTTTACCCCAGGGCAACACCTTCTAATTCCTTGGTAGTAGTCCCTCTGCCTGAATACCTCCCTCATTCTCATACAGTGCATTCTCCCCTTGCCTGTAGACCCCAGAAGTTGCCATTCCTTCATTATTCATCCTGGAATGATCACCTATTACCCTCTTTCCCTTGTTTTTCAGACCTAATTTATGTGACCTCCAGATCTGCAGTTTAGTCCATGATAATTCATTTCTACTCGTCTACTCTGTTCTTCTGATTCTTTAAGTTCCCCTTAGCTCATTGTGTTAATTATATCTTCTTCTAGTCTCCCTAACCACCCACTTCCCTTCTAGTTAATATAGTAATCATCATTAAGTAACAATAGTAGGAAGTAAAATTGCAAAAGAGAACCTAGAAGTCACATAACAACCATCCCCCAAATTAAAGGTGAATAATTTGCAAACTATATCATATATTAACCAAAAATCCCATTCTGAAAATATGTGCTAAATTAGGGCAAGTCATCTAAGCTTTTTGTCAGCACCTTTTGATTCTCTGATGTAAAATCTCAGATAAATTCCAAACATCTACAGTAAGGTCAATAGGACACCAAATGGTGCTAATAATTTTGAGATCACATGGACATGTCAACTTTACAGTTTTAGTGACAACTTTGAGATGATTTGGATGTGTTAATGAACTAACCACAAGGTGACATGGTTAAGAGTCTATCTTCTACCAAAACCCTACAAAAATGAGACCTTAAGCTCCTGAACTTCCCCTCCGCACCCCCATTCACCCAGCACTCTTATATTTCCATCTAGATCCATGATGCTGAGTGTTCCCAATACTATGGTTACACTACCCATAAGACAACTTTCCCCCTCCCAATTCTCTGCCCCTTTTGCCTGCTTTATTCCACTACCTTATCCACATGCCATCTGACTCTTTACCAAACCTCTCCTTTTGCTACTTGTCTCTTTACTCTCTGTGCCATTTGCTCCTAGACCCTCTGTTCTTCTTTAAAATGTGATTGCATCTTCACTTTCCACTGCCACCATGGTCTATCCTAGTGAATGTCCAAAGAACCAAACAGTGCCTGCCCCAATTTAGTAATTCCATCAATTAATTAGTAATTCACTCTTTATCCCTTTTGTGTCCTTTTTATCCTTTGGTGTTCCCTCTTAATCCTTCTTTTACTATACAGATTAAAGTTATTTCTTTTAAAACAATGACAACAACCTCTAAGTATGAGATAATTGGTTTCCTTGGTTGTTGTTGCCCAGTTGTTTCAGTCCTGTCTGACTCTTTGTAACCTCATTCATAGTTTTCTTGCCAAACATCCTGGAGCAGTTTGCCATTTCCTTCTCCAGCTCATTTTACAGATGAAGAAACTGAGGAAACAGGGTTAAATGACTTGCCCAGGGTCAAGCATCTAGTAAATATCTGAGGTCAGATTTGAACTCAGAAAGATGAATCTTCTTGACTTCAAGTCTGACATTCTATCCACTTTGCCACTTAACTGTCCATTTGGTTTCCTTAGGTATTTTTTTATTGTAGCCATTAACCTCTCATGTTTCTGTTTCAAGGTATTTATGCGTCCAAATACTCTGTGGGTTTTTTGTTTGTTTTTTGCTGCAACACCATAAATATATCTCTTTTATTGAGTCTATTTGTTTTTTCATTGATGCTTAGATATACATTTCAAGGCATATCATTTCAGTTCACAGCTTGAGTTTCTTTGCTTTAGAGTATATTATTCCATTTATTTCATATTTTCTTGTGGATGTGAAATAATACTGTGCTACTCAAAATTTTCCTTTTCCTCATATTTGAAGGTTTATCTCTTGGTAACTTACAAAATTTGTTGTCTGTAAAAACAGACATCATTAAGTTGTTCAATCAATGGACTTTGACCTTTATTACTCACTATGTGTCTAAGTTGGAAAGGCGTCGTTTTGTTTTGTTTTGTTTTCCTGTGAGGGAATACTTTGTTTTCTGCATTCAGAAGTTCTGGACAGTTTTCTTATGATTTTTCCACCTATGTTATGATATGAAGGATTTATTTATTTGTCATGTCATTCTAGAAGACTTATTATCATAAACTTACTTCTATGCATTTTTGTCTCCAAGGTCAATTACTTTGGTTTGTCCAGAAGTCATACGTTTGTAATATTTCCTTTTCCTTCTCTTCTGTCAATTTTTCTTCTACTTCTTTTTGTGTTTTCAATTTGTTACTCTCTCCCAGCTTCAATTTATTTTAAGAGATTTCCCATCATCAATTCAGTTGTCCAAATAGGTTAATTTTGTTTTTAAATCATGGGTTGAAAACTCTATTTTCTATGTTGAAAGATCTAGTTTCTGACCTATCTTCTTCCTGACTTTTTATTTCCTTAATATTTTTCTCCTTTGTTTTGAAGTTTCTTATTGTTTTTTGTTATTCTCTGGAGAGTCACCAGGACTTTGCCTTTTCTCAGGAACTATACTGGTTTACTTTTTTCAAGACATTCTTATCTTTGACTTTTTGGGCCTCTTTTGCCATTTGAGTTAGTCTATTTTTTAAGGTATTATTTTCTTCAATATATTTTGGGTCTCTTTTAACAGGCTGTTGACTTGCTTTTCATGATTTTCTTGCATCATTCTCATTTCTCTTTCCAATTTTTACTCCACTTCTTTTACTTGGTTTTCAAAATCCTTCTTGAGTTCCTCCATGGCCTGTAACCAATTCATATTTTTCTTGGAAGCTTTTGATGCAGGAGTTTTGACTTTGTTGACTTCTTCTGGTTCCATGTTTTTATCCTTTTTGTCCCCAAAAAAGGATTCTATGGTCTGATTGTGCTTCCTTTGCTTGCTCATCTTGCCAGCCAATTACTTGTCTTTTGAGCTCTTTGCCACAGTAGAATTCTGCTTCCAGAGTGGAGAGAGCTTTGTCCCAAATTGCTGGGGTTTTCACAAATGTTGTCAGAGGTCTGAGGAGGGCGCCCTCTCTACAGCCACCACAAGCTCTGGCCCACTGGCCACACACCCTAGGACCACCACCCAAGACTGCGATCCAGGTCAAAGCAAGAACGTTTACCTTCTGGATGGTTGCTTGGTCCCGCTACAATCTGCAGACCAGGAGCTCTGAAGGCAGCCACTGTCAGCAGCAGCTGCAGCCGCTGGGCTTCTGCCACCTCTCACACCAGGGGCAGGGGCCAGACCAGGCTCTACTATTACTCAGTTCCAACAGAGTTCCCCACTGACCTATTACTTTCTCCTTGGCATTTATGGGTTGAGAAGTCTAGAAACCACCATGAGAGGAATGGAAAGAGGATTCTATTTGACTAAGAAGAAAAAAAGAGGGAGTGAAGAATTATATAACCAGATAAATCAGTAGAGAAGGAATTAATAAGCAAAACTTCAAAAGGAAAGAGGTGACAAACAAGAGGAGTGGATCAAGAGTGATGGGAAGAGAGCTAGTTGGAATAAGGTCACCTTAAAAAAAATTAAGACAAAGTAACTGAAGGAATATAGAATGGTTTTTATAGAAGAGGAGGGAAACATAACATGAAAAAAGTCAATATTAGAGACATAAAATACATGTTATTTTTGTTTGGCTATGGTTTAGAACACTGGCATTGAACTCAAATAGCAACAATCCCTGTGGGTATATATTGACTTTGAAACTCACAAATTAATATTATTTATGTTGTATTGTATTTTCATTTATTTTGTTAAATATTTTCCAATTAAATTTTAATCTGTTTTGAGTCATAATATGGGATTTTGCTGGAATGTGGCAGGTGCAGCATGTGGGCCATGAGTTTGAGATCTCTGGTTTAGAGAGAATCCTGTTCTTCTTATTCTTTTTTTCTTTTTGGAGGGGGAAAGGCAGGGCAATTAGGGTTAAGAGACTTACCCACGGTCACACAGCTAGTGTTAAGTGTCTGAAGCCAAATTTGAACTCAGGTCCTCTTGACTCCAGGGCCAGTGCTCTGTTCACTGCACCACCTAGCTACCCCGAATCCTGTACTTATCCTGTTTTCCAGGGCAGTTGCTGTTTGATAGCAGAAACAATTGTTTCTCAGTATTTGTGGATTCTGTATTTGCAAATTTGTCTACTAACTAAAATTTGAAATTAAAAAATGAATATTTGCAGCAGTTTTGTGGTCATTCTTGGATATGTATGTGCAAAGTGGTGAAAAATATGTGAGTTGCCCTGGTTCCTATTTTCCCAGCTGTGGGCAAACAAAGTTAGGTTCTGCCTTCTACTCTTAGCTCTCATACTATAAATATGTATCATTTTTACAATCTAACTAGTACCTCATTTTGAGCATTTTGGTACTTCGTGTTGGTGATGTCACTGTTTAAAGTGGCCCCCAAGCATAGTGCTGAAGTGCTGTCTAGTGTTAATAAGCACAAGAAGACTAATGTATCTTATGAAGAAAATACATGTTAGATAGTCTTCGTTCCAGGAACAACTTATCGTGCTGTTGTTATAGTGTTGGTTGTGAGTTCAATGTTAATAAATCAATAATATGGTACCTCCTGAAAAAAGAAAAGGATATTTGCCAATCTTTATATGAGATCTCTGCTCTCATCAAGGTGCCAATATGAAAGTCTACTCCTACATAAGGTGCCCTTCAAACAGAGGTCCAAGTATTATAATTTCATCATCTTGATTTAGTGAACTCTTCAAATTGATCCGTGGTTCCCTCGATCTCTCCTCTCTCCTCCCTGTACACACAAATGCAACTTTATTTATTTATTTTTTGCTTTTTTTTTAGGGCAATTGGGGTTAAATGACTTGCCCAAAGTCACATGGCTAGTAAGCATGTCAAGTGTCTGAGACCAGATTTGAACCCGGGTCCTCCTGACTCTAGGGCTGGTGCTCTATTCACTGTGCTACCAACTGCCCCAACAAATGCAATTTTAAAATGTATTTTATATAAATGAAGGAATCTTGCTGACCAAAATATACTCCACATGTGATGGAATATATATCAATCTCCTCTCCATCAAGTGAAACATAAACCTATACTGCTAGTGTTTGCTTGGGTAAGTCACTTAAGCTCTATTTGCCTCAATTTCCTCAGCCATAAAAATGGAGATAATAAGACCAACTATCTCTCACAATTATTGTGATGATTGAATGAAATAATATTTGCAGTGTCTTTCATATAGTAGGTACAGTAAAAATGCTATTAACAATATTATTACTGCTATTATTGTCACCAATAATTTCCTGAATGAAACGTCAAAATTAAATGTCCAAGGACTTCATACCTAAAATCTAGTACTTGCAGGTCAAAGAAAAAATAGAGCAAGTATCCAGAAAGGAAAAAATTCAAATATCAGGTAGTCACAATCAGGATCACATGTTTAATTGGCATGGAAGACTATAAAGGATGGGAGAGAGTGAAATGTGATGTTCCCAAAGGCAAAAATTAGAGGTCTACAACTCAAGAATGCTTTTGTTATGTTTTGATGATTTTAAAAGAAGAAAGAAAGGAATATATTAAGGAAGAAGGAGGTAGAATTCACTATCTCATACAATTAGGATACACAAGAAGGCAAACATGGAAAGACAGAGAAGTAAGCTTCATTTGAACTTCACTTGCATCTGAACCAGAAGGAGGGTACATGCACATAAAGATTTAGGTGCTTAAATCAATTCAAGTCGACAGAGAAACAGGAGAGAACTGGGAAAGGAGGAAATATGAATGGGGTAGATCTAGAGAAGAATTAGTCACCACATCATAACCAAAAATCTTTTCTTATTCCTTTAATTGTTTAAAATGATCAAGCATCTATTTTCTCTTACACAATCTGTCCCTTCACTGAATAATCAAATAAAAACAATACTCTATAACAAACATACATAATTGAACAAAATTAATTCCCTCATATGCCATGTTCAAAGAAAATATGTCTGTCATTCTGATTATTTTTTCCCATCACCTCTCCATCAGGAGATAGGTAGCATTCTTCAACCCTGGTCTTCTGGCATGATGGTTTATAATGTTTTGACTGAAGACTTTCATTTCTTTTAATGTATCAACAAGTGTTTATTAAGCAAAACAAATGCCAGCTTCATGGGATTTGATTGTAAAGACAGGGGTGTGAAAACAAAATAAAAAGGATAAGAACCACTGATTAGGGCCTGATCAAGAGACAAAGAAGGCACGGAAAGGAGTAGAAGATGATTGATTCAAGTTCGATCACTAGTGTCAATCACACTTCTTCACCCTCACCACCCTCCTCTTCTGGGAAAGGAGGAAGGAAGTAAACAGAGGAGAGGAAAATGAACAATGAGCAATCATAACCATGAATGTTCATCATAGAAACTCATTCATAAAACATGAGTACAAGAAGCAGATCTAACAATAAATTGTTTACAAGAAACACACTTGAAGAATAAAGATTTGCAAAGTTCAAGATATATTATGGTTCAGGTGCACTCAAAAAAGTCATAGGTTAGTAATCCTAATCTCAGATAAGAAAAAAGTAAAAACAGACATCAGCAAATGTGGATAACAAGGTCTCTAATTCCTATACAGGTTCTAAACATACTAAAAGCATATAAGGTATGGAATGGTCTTTAACCCTCCACACTCCAGAATATTCATAAAATCTTAAGGAATCTCATGAACAAATACAAAATTCAGAAACAAACGGCACTCAAATAGCCCATGAAGTCCTCCCCAAAGGAAACTGGACTTGCGGTTGCTATCATGTAACACTTTGTCATTTAAGTGAGTCTTTCTTTATCAGAAAATTCCATAATCTTCCCAAGACTCATAGTACCTCACTGTCATTCAGACTTGCCCATGGAGAAAAACAAACTGGGAGGAGGGAGGTTGGTGATTTCTTTAAAAAAAAAAACAAAACCTTTTTTGGCCCTATCCTGTCTGAATTATTTGATTGAATGCCTCTGTTCTCCAAATCAGATGCTGCATCAGGAAAAATATGAACTAAACTTTTCTTTCCCCAAGAAGCATTAGGGAATCATTTTCTCTCTAGACATTCTGGTACCTGAACTTTTGGATTCAGGAAATGAACAGGAAAAAAGAATGAAAAAGGAAAAAGTTGGAAAAGGGTAAGGTTGACATAGTAGATGAAAGGACTCAAGCTATAGTGGAAATCTGTTCCAGAAAAATTCTTAGAACTTTCCTCAGTGCTATGATTGTCTTTATTAGAATCTTCCTAATCCATCTCTAATTTGTTTTAATCTGAGAAAAACACAATCTTAGAACTTGAAGGACCCTATGAGATCAACTTGTCCAACTCTTATTCAATAAGATGAGAAAACTGGCTTCTCGAATACTTTAATCTACATAGCCCCACTCTGCTAATATAACTAGTGCTGACCTGAATGTCTGTAACTATCTCTCTGAGCCTGAAGTCTTCCAAGACCCATGCAAAGGTGTTTCTATTCATGCTAAGAACATGGGTCAAGGCTGCCTACTGCCTACCCTTATGTTGTTACTTCAAACCTCTCTGGCTATAGCATAGTGAATTTCAATTCAGATAAAGTGTTTTTTCATCTGTTATACCTATAAATCAATCCCATTTCAGTCAGGGCTTGTATGACACCCTGGCACAAACCTAATCTATCCAGACATGATCTATAGTCATAGCTGTTCTCATCTGAAAAGCTTGAGATGATACACTATAGCGCTGCAAACTAGGTAGTTTGTTGTCTTTTAAAAAGACTGACACCCCCCCCCCCAAAAAAAAAGTGTTGTCTTTTATTACTTCAGCTATGGGCATAATTTGCTTCTTGGGCCAAATAAATTAAAAGTCTTTAGTAGAGCTGTCAAGAACCTGAGCTAAGCAGAGGGTCAACATACTTGAGGGAGAGATTGTTTTACGTCTTCATGCCATGGGAAGTACCAGAGCCCTGGAAGAGACCTGGGTATTAGTTTTATTCTTGTGACTAACTAGCTGTGTGAAAGGAACATCACTTCATCTCTCTGATTTTTAGTTTGTTCAAGCAAGGTTAAGAAATAAACTATAATTCAATAAGGTTCTTAATCAGTGGCCTATAAACTTGTTTTAAATGTTTTTTTTTATAATTGTGTGCCAATATAATTGATTTCCTTTATAAATAATGTGGTTTTTTTTTTTTTAGGTTTTAAAACTTTCCTCTGAGAAGGAGTTCATGAGTTTCATCAGACTGCCAAAGGAGTCCATGGCAAAAAAAAAAATGATGAATAAGAATTCATAGAGTATCTGTAAAATGAAAGGTACTAAAATTCTTTGTCCTTTTTTTTACCCTCAAATACAAAAGTTGATGATCAAAAGTACAGAGAATATGCAACCATTTGCATATCAAATTCCATTTTGTAGATATTTATTGTGGATATTATAAAACATTTATTGCAGATATATAAAAGATTCCTAAATCAAGAGACTCCATAAACAAAATATTTTGTCATACCCAGTTTGTTGTTGTGCTTGACTCTTTTGAATAAATGTTTCTCCTTTTAAGCCTCCTGTGATCATTTGGGCTCAGCCTGGCAAGGTAAATATTCTTCTTTCTCTATTGTGATTCTGTAACTCCTCAGAGACTCTGCTCCCAGATTTATCTTCAACCAATTGATGAACAGGGATATGCGTCAACAAGATTGTTTCCTTTAGGTCCTATAAAAACACACTGGTCCTGTGCAAAAATTGAAGAAAAGCAAAATGGGCAATTAAAGTGTCTGGTCTTCTCTGATCATTTTACTTTCAGTATTTCTGTTTCTTTCCCAGCAGGTCAGCCACAGAGGAGAATTTTGACTACCTCTATGTTTGGGACCCGCTGCCTGAAAGTGTAGAAGATCTTCCAGTCAAGGATAACAAAATCATCATGGATCCTTGGGGATATAGAGACAGATTAAGTGTGTATAAATTGACACTAAACTCTTCAGCAAAATATTTCACTCAATTTGGAATAAATAATCCTGGGAGTGAGTTCTGGGCAACATACTTTATAGAAAACTCTATGAAACAGGTACAAACATTTTAACTATTTCAAAAAATTCTCACTCTTTTCTATGAGCCACAGTAGTGATGAGAGCACAATTCCAGCAAATTCTCTTTGAATGCTGTGGTCTGAACGCCCTAGGGTTATTACAGGTAGTTGTTCTACCTGGCTTGCAGTGTTACAGTGTATCATCTCAAGGTTTTCAGATGAGAACAACTATGATTATCCACCAGCATTCACGAGCAGGGAGTCTGTTTACAAACCATTATTTTCTTTTAAGGAAAAACAAATATAACATGGAACTTTTAAAAATTATCACAATAATAATGAGGATAAAATCACAGTTTTTTGAGAATTGCAAGGAAGCTCAGTAGCAATTCAGTCCAATCTATACATATGAAAGAATACCCACTAGCCAAGACTTTGTATCTCTATGCTACAATCAGATGGTTATGCTCCTAATCTTTCAGGATATTAATCATTCTTTTAAGCTAGATATCCCTTCTTTTCAAACAGCTAGGTATGTGTTTGTATGTATGCATGGGTGTGTGTGTGTGTGTGTGTGTGTGTGTGTGTGTGTGTGTGCGTGTCTATGCATATGCAGAGGTCTGTCACTAGCAGAGAGAAAGAACAAGAACCTAGAAAGGGCAAGAATGTCCAAGGAAAGTTTCATGAGAAAGGATTAGAGATTTGATCCATAATTTCATTAGTCCAGGGAATTCACAGATGAGAAAACATTCTCTACCAATGTAGGTCAGCATCTTCTTTGCAACTTAAAGCCTTGGCATCCTGAGACACTGAATGATTTGCTTGGGATCGCACCACCAGTATGTGTCAGAGGCAGAACTTGAATCAAAATCTTCTCAGGTTTGAGGACAGCTCGAACCATCCATTATGCCATGCCTCTCTTGAGAGTTTCAAACCCCTTTGAGAAACTTGGTTCTTTCTTTTTACAATTCTAATGACAAGGTTTTATCCAAGGCATAATTTCCTATTCTAGTCTCCCAGGTTCAATGAGAACAATATGATGCAGGGAGGCAAAAGAAAATGATTCAAATTCATAAGATCACAGGATCAAGATAATCAGTATGATATATGATGCTTGATTTTTTTTTTTTTGGTTTTTGGAGGGTAATTGGGGTTAAGTGACTTGCCCAAAGTCACAGGGCAAGTAATTGTGTCAAGTGTCTGAGGCTGGATTTGAACTCAGGTCCTCCTCACTCCAGGGCCGGTGCTGTATTCACTGCACCACCTAGCCTCCCCATATGATGCCTGCTTTTGTGTTTGTAATTTAAATCAGGGAAATAAGGTCAATCTATAATACCTCAGCTGTGCCATCAGTGTTCCTCTAGGCTCTAGAGGAATTTATTTCTATTTCTCTTCTAGGATTTTATTTCCTAACTCTTTCATTATTTTCTCAAATTTTTAAAAATTTCATTTCCCACCTCTAAGGTTCATTTTCTTTACAGTTTCCTTTCTGAATTCTCTCCTAACCTTACTACTTCTTGCTTTGTGATTTTGAGAAAATCACTAGTCACTTTAGGCCTCCCCAATTTCCTCAGCTATCCAAAATAAATGTTGGATTAAGGGATCTTAAGACCCTTGCTTCTGTAAAAATGTAAGATTGGAAAGGAAACAAACAAAAGAGATAATCTCTTTACCAACTGGACTGTAAATCTCTGTGTTTTATTCCACATTTGTTTTCTTACCTTGTGGCCAATTTCTGTTGCCAACATCCGAATCATTTGAAAACCTAAATATTATTTTCCATCTCTTTATCCATTGTAGGAAGATGTAATGATCCTTCAAATTATTTAGTTAATGACAGTCCAGAAAAAAAGAACTTCATCTCAACCAAAAGTGGATGGAGTGGTATTTTACAATGACATGATCTCTACTGCTGAACTGTCTCATTCCTGTGAAGAGAGGTCCATAATAGACTATCTGCCCCTATATAATTTCAAGTCTTATTGTGGCTCTTTCATTTCAGAGGACTGGAGAGTTTACATGGGAAAAACAAGTGACCCCTTATTTCAAGTTATATGTGTTGATAAACATTGTATATGTACCTAAGTTTAGTCTAAATGATTAAGGAAAAATATATCTTCAATAATTCTCGAATACTGCCCTTTAAACAAATCACTCACTCTTGCCAAGTCTCCTTCTGTCACCTTCAGCCGTTCAACAGTCACCTGAAGGTTATAGTAGTTCAAAGGTTTGGGAATTCTGTAGGACTCAGTCCTGCTGAATCCCCCTCTGTCACCTTCACCTGCTCAGCAATCGTCAGAAGGTCAGTCACCTTAGAATATAATGATTTACCCCAGCAGCTGGGCCCCAGTCAATTTGATTGACTCTCTTTTCAGAGAGAGGGGTCAATTAGCAACTTTTCAACTGACCACACCTAGATTTGGCACTTAGCATATTTCCTGACACAAAGTAAAAAAAAAAAAAACCACAATAAATATTTGTTGATTTGATTGATGAGCAGCATGTGAATAAATCCATCCAGTCATACAAAAGGAAAAATCAACTGTCAAAAGGAAGGAACAGGTTGCATAACCTCAAACTTTCCTATGTGAGATAAGCAAGAAACTGGAGAGAATTAACTTTGAATTTCAACAATGCTGGGCAACACAGTGAATTTTGCCAATATAGGTAGCCAATTGTGATGGTTCTAGATAAGTCTAGAGAACAAATGATCTGTATTAAGATCAATAATGGCAGTAAAAATGAAGGTATCTTTTAGAATCATAAGAACAAAAGCTGGAATGAGATTTAGAAGTCATACAACACAACACAATTCTCTCATTTAACAAATGAGGAATTTGAGACTCAAAGACATTAAATAATTGGCCCAAGGACAAGGAGATAGTAAGTAGGAAAGCAAGGATTTGTACCTAGGTCCACTGTCTCCAAATCCCATAGTTAGCATTTCATCAACTTCTAGTTCTTAATTCATTTATCATATATATTTTTATAATATATAACATACACACACACTCACACACACACATATAGTTTTTGTATCACCTTCATTTCCCCAAACATTCTTCTCACACTCATTGAGGGACATCCATCACAATAAAGATTATTTTTAAAGAGATAAAATAGTTTATCAAAATTTACAAACACAACAATTTAGTTCATCATTACATGCCATTTTTCATACACAGAGTTCCTTACTTCTGCAAAGAAAGGAAGTTATGTTCTCATATCTCTTTTTAGTACTAATTTTGCAGTATTATAATTATGCAGTATTCAGGGTTTTTATTTTTCTAATTTACATTGCTGTAGTCATTACGTATATTGTTTTTCCCAGTTCTGCATACTTTCCTTTTCTACATGACTTTGGACAAAGTTTCTAAAGCCTCTGGGCCTCAGTTTATACATGTGATAAAAGAAAGTTGGACTGGATGACTTCTAAGGTCTCAACCTATAATTTATGATCCATGTTTCTCTGCATTTCTTAATTCATCATTTCTTACTATATGGTAATGTTCCATTATAAGCAATAACTTATAGCTAGCATTAATATAGTGCTTTATTAAAAATATTATTTCATTTTATCCTCAAAACAACCCTGGGAGGTAGGTGCTGTTAATATCCTCATTTTATAGTTGAGAAAACTAAGATAACCAGAGTTTAAATGACTTGCGTAGGGTCACAAAGCTAGGAAGTATCTGAAGAAGGATTTGAACTCAGGTCTTGCTGGCTCCAAGTCCTACACTATAATTATTGTATTACCTAGTTGCCTCCTAATATGTACGGAAAATTTTTATCGATTCTTCAATTCATGAGTTTCTTCTTAGCGTCCAGTCTTTTGCTGCTAAAAAAAAAAAAAAGAGCATTGCTATAAATGTTAGTGTATATGGGACCTTCCTTTTTCTTCTTTACTTCCTATGGATAATGCCTAACAGTGAGATCACTGAGTCAAAGGATATATAAAATTAAGTTGCTTTGATCCTGTATTTACAAATTGTTTTTCAAAATGACTGGAGCAATTCACAATTCTACTAACATTCTTGCAGTATGCCTTTTTTTCCTACAACCTCCAACTTTGACAAGTCTAATATTTTTGTCATTTTTTACTATTTTGTGGATATGAGGTGAAACTTCACATTTGTTTTAAAATGTATTTCTCTTGTTAACGCTGATGGAGCAATTTTTCTTATAGTTATTAAGACTTTCCATTATTATTTTGGATTTTGATCTTCCATAGTTGTTTTAATTTTGTATGTATCCTGAGTCTCAGACCCTCATCAGAGATATTTAATACACAACTTTTCCCTCCTTGAATAACAGTTTCCCTTCTTATTCTAGTTACATTGATTTTGTTAATATAAAAGTTTTTCTAGGGGCAGCCAGGTAGCACAGCAAGTAAGGGCACCGGCTCTAGTGTTGAGAAGACCTGGAGATCGAATCCCAGGCTCAGACACTTAGCATCCACCCAGAAACAGCTGGCCGTGTAACCTTGAGCAAGTTACTTAACCCCAATTGCTTAGGGGCGGCGAGGTGGCTCAGTGAGTAAGAGCACTGGCTCCAGTGTCGGGATGACCTGGATCAAATCCGGGCTCAGATACTTAGCACCACACCCAGAAATAACTGGCTGTGTAACCTTGAGCAAGTTACTTAACCCCGATTGCTTTAAAAAAAAAATTTCTATTCCAGGCAACTGACATTGCCTATCTTATCTTCTGTGACATCCTTTATCCTTTTCTGGAGAAGAGTTTTCACTTAGGTATAGCTTTAAAAGACCCCTATTATTCTATTATATGTTTATATGCTGTGACCTTTAATAATCAAGTCTTGCATCTATTTTAGTTTGTTGTATAATGTATTATAATATCTTCATATGATATGAATCTAACGTCTATTATCTTCCTTTATAGTTTTCTCATCAATACTTAACAAATAAGAAACTTTCCCAAAATAATTTGTAATCTCAGGGTTACTGAACACTGGATTTTTTAGTTCAATGGTTACTGATTTTGCCATATGTAGCCAGTTCCACTGGCCAAGTTTTAAATTTTTAGGCAATATTAAATGATTTTGATGATTATTACTTTATATTACTATTTTATTCTATAACAGGTAAGTTGTTGGCTATATTTTCTTCTTTTCTATGATTTTGACAGTGCAGCAAATAAAGACCCATTTTCCATTTGCTCACAGAAAGTTTTCCTGAGATTTTCACAATTAGTAAAAAAAAAATCTGATCAATGATTAATAAAAGATTTTTTAAGTAGATATTTTAAAGGCTCCAGGACCACACTTCATGTAGGTGTAATTGTTAGGAAACAAATCCATTTTTTTTCCTGAAGTATCAGTACTCACACTCAAAATTAAACAATAACCCCTCAAGAGCCTTCCAAATTGGTTCCCTGCCTATTTCTCTTATCACCTTTGTCTGCATCTCCTTTCTTTCTTTTTATACTTTTCTCTACATCTCCCAGCATAGATAGGGAGCACTATAAGGCTCCAGGACTTGGAAGTGTCTGATACAACCTCTTGCTTTATATCAGTGTATGAATAAATTCCCTGAGACAAAGAGTTGTGTTGTTTTCTATAACCTTGACAGGGAAATGAATTACACATTTTCTTGTGGTCACCTTTATAACCAAGAAGTTCTTCTTTGTGGCTATGTAGCACCAACGCAATATTCACAGCACTGACAGTCATTGTAAATATGCCAACATAGTGCTCAAATGCAAAATATAGCAGACTCTCCATAAATAAGACAGAAGCAAAACATATATTCAAACACCAGAAAACTGAATCCCAAAACCAATAAGCTGATTCCATCATAGTAGCAAAAAAGTTAATAAGCCATAACAGCACCGAAAGCCACAGCATCCTTTAGCCTTCTCACAAACCAACATTTACTCACAAGCCTAACTATCTCCCTGGGGTTCATCCTCTCTCTCCCACCATCTAACTGCTCTGACTCCCAACTTCCTATTGGCTCTGCTCCATCCTTCAGCAAACTCTTCCCACCACAGGTTCCATGTGATTATATTCAGCCTATTAGGGGGCAGGGTACATCTTCAAAGCAGGGAAGGTCTTCAAAAACTAGGCTTAGGGGCAAAGAAGATCTTCAAATTACTATTATCATTACAGGCTAACCAAGCTCCTTCTTGCTACAATTTAGGTACCTTTTTTTTTTCATTTTTTCCTTTAGTTGCCAAATCATTGAGGAACAGACTCCTCACTTCCGTAAAATTAGAACGTACCTTCCCAATATCATTACTAGATCAATTTGTGGAATTCTAGTGATAATTTTGGTAGGAGATTTGGATTGAAGATACAAAGTAAAAGTGATGTATATGAAAATATTTAATTAGTGAATTACATGTTGTTGTGTATTACTACCATATTCCTTTATACAAAAATTAATCTTATAACATAGTAAGGGAAAAAAATATTCAGAAAATCTTTTCAATCAAGAAAGAAAGTGAAATCTGCTCTTTGAATTTTTAAAAGAAAACCAAAAAACAAACTCCGTAATTTCCTAAGATTTAACTTTTCAGGCAGTTCCATATAGCATGACCACTAGAGCTCTGGGAAGGTATATGCTTAAAGAAGAAATTTATGGATTATAATCTACAGAACTAAAATTAGGTAAAACCGTGGAGCACACTCTCAGAGTTCACTCATCTAGGCATGCATATCAAGTTTGGGCATGGAAGGAAGACAGTTTTTAAAAATTGACTTAGAAAACTGGAGGTGAGCTGTGACTACTGAGCTTGCTTCAAGCCATCCCTCTCTCTATTCATTCATCCCCATCAATTAAAAGTAGGCTAAAGATACAACTGGTGGTGAAGCAGCAATTGAACTAATTTTCAGTGCAGGATACTTAAGAGCTGATGTGAGCAAAGCCTGCTTTGATAGGCCCAAAGGCCTTGTCTCACTTCATTTACCTCTATTAAGAGCTTAGCTGCTGTTTCATTATGCCCTATTACAAAAAAGTAACATGCAGAAAGAAGCTAGCCAAAGGAAAGGTATTAGAAGAGAAAGACAAATAAAGATGAAAATATTCAGAGATTCTAATGGAGTAGGTGAATCGGAAGAAGTGGTCCAGAATGAAACTGACTCTGAAGTCACTAAAGAAATTATATGGGGATCTGGCTAGAAGATCGAGAGATTTCAACCTATGCTACTCCAAAATTATGAGCATTACTGTCAGGTGTGTTATGCATATTAGACTCTAAACACAAGTTCATGGGCTCATAGGATCGTAGATCTAGAACTGGAAGGGATTTCTAAAGCTGAACTCTTTATTTTATAGATGAGGATATTGTTGTTGTTCAGTTGTTTTTAGTCATGTCCAGCTCTTCATGATCCCATTTGGGATTTTCTTGGCCTTTAAAAGATACTAGGGTAATTTGACATTCCTTTCTCCAGCTCATTTTACAGATGAGGAAACTAAGACAAACGGGGTTAAATGACTTGTTCAGGGTCACACAGCTAGTAAGTTGTCAGGTTTGAATTCAGGAAGAGAAGTCTTTCTGACTCTTGGCCTGGCACCCAATCCACTGCACCATGTAGCTATCACAGATGAGGACAGTGAGGACCATAATATACCTACCAAAGATAACAGATGTAGTCAGCCTCAAACAGAATTCAAACCATATGAGGCTTTGCACTTAAAATACATCCTGGAAAATTACATTTCCAGGAAGACAGGGAAAGTTTTGTCTTAGTCCTATTAACTTGCTAATTCAAAGTCTTTCTTTTTAGAAGCCAATTTTATTCTACAGGTGAAAAAGATTTTACTGAATCCTTTCTAGCCACTGTTGAGTTCATCAAGGAAGCAATCACCCCTCTGACTTCAAGAATTCATCAGAAATCTTGTTGGAGGGGCAGCCAGGTGGCTCAGCGAGTAAGGACACCAGCTCCAGTGTTGGGATGATCTGGAGATCGAATCCCGGGCTCAGACACTCAGCACCACACCCAGAAATAACTGGCTGTGTAACCTGGAGCAAGTTACTTAACCCTGATTGCTTAAAAAAAAAAAAGAAATCTTGTTGGGATTCCCTTATAAAGAACTCATCACTGAAGACTGACTCATTCCTGGCTGGAATTTCAGTCAATATGATAAAGCACTCTTGACCACAGTAAAATTTCTGGAATAAATAGTATTTCAGGCATGAATCTTAAATATATGAAAATCATGTAAACTAGATAAATAAAATGAGAAAATGATAATACTGAGCATAACTGGATAAATAAGGTTAATTATGGTTTTGGTACCCTTTGTTCTTTGAAAAGGTTAGCAATATCATTTAATATGATATGATCAAAGGGTCACTAGTAGGAAAGGATCTTAAGACAGCATCTGGTACAACTGCCTCATTTTACAGTGGAAAAATTGACACCCAAACAGGTCAAGCATCTGGCCCAAGGTCACACAGGGAATTAAGTAGACCGATGAGATTCAGATTCTAGGTTTTTGGTGAACTATTGTTTAAGTATTTCCTAATCATTTATTATATCTGAGGTACTGTGCTAAGTATTGAATATGCAAAAAAGAGCTAAAACAATTTTTTAAAAACCAGTGCTGGCCCTTAAGGACCTTACATTTGAATAGTATAAACAACATGTATATTACACAGGTACATACAAAATACAAACAGACTAGATGGAAGGCAAAGTGGGGGAACTCTAGCATCTTGGGAGAGGGAGAGGTGGAAAGGAGGGAGGCAGGGAAGACCTTCTGCAGAAAGTGGTGAGTGAGCTGAGTCTTGAAGAAAGTCTGGAATTCTTAACTACAAAGCAATCTCACACACAGGATACAATCAGTATTAAAGCCTGAAGTCAAGGGGTGGAGCAAAAGGAGTAAGGAATAGCAAGTAGACCAATGTGGCTGGACCATGGGGTGTGGAAGGGATAAGAGTTGGGCTACAAATATATGAGTCTAGACCCATAACCTCCCAATATTAAAAACCCATGTGACCTCACCATGATGTAATCAATATTCTCCAGTCTTCAAAATAGCTTGAGATAAAGCATATGTGCTGTCTTTTAGGAGCTGAATCTTAGCCTGAGCTCTTTCCTTGTCTCAGATTCAGGTGCCATTTGCATGTCACATCTTGACAGACGCTTGTGAGGATCACAAGCCCAGCCTTGACTTCCGTTTCTGGCTCTTGGCTTCCACCAAGTGGCTATACACAGCATTTCACCTGTGTTTGAAGGGGACTAATTAGCCCCTCACAAGGACCAACATGGCTAAAGTAAAGCTTTTGGCTACTGGTCATGCACTGGTAATACATTGATAATGTAAACTTTTAGTTTATTTAAGTAAGCTGTTCAACAAACTTTTTTAAGACATTGGAAAAAATGTACAAATATACAGAATGAAAGACATTTTTGTTTGTTGCCTGGGTGGGAATTTGTTCTGCCTGATTACGCACAAAAGATAGGAGATTCCTTCCTGCTTTCTTTCTTTCTTTCTTTCTTTCTTTCTTTCTTTCTTTCTTTCTTTCTTTCTTTCTTTCTTTCTTTCTTTCTTTCTTTCTTTCTTTCTTTCTTTCTTTCTTTCTTTCTTTCTTTCTTTCTCTCTCTCTCTCTCTCTCTCTCTCTCTCTCTCTCTTTCTTTCTTTCTTTCTTTCTTTCTTTTCTTCCTTCATTTTCTTTCTTTCTTTCCTTTCTATCTTTCCTCCTTCCTTCCCTCCTTCCTCTCTCTGTCTCTCTGTCTCTCTCTGTCTCTGTCTCTGTCTCTCTGTCTCTGTCTCTGTCTCTCTGTCTGTCTGTCTGTCTGTCTGTCTGTCTGTCTGTCTGTCTCTCTCTCTCTCTCTCTCTCTCTCTCTCTCTCTCTCT
>NW_027187391.1:20043310-20060346 GCF_028583685.1 Petaurus breviceps papuanus
TCTCTCTCTCTCTCTCTCTCTCTCTCTCTCTCTCTCTCCCCCAATTTGTTGTAAAAACAGAAAGCATTTAAAAGCAGACTTTATTTAGAGCTGGTCAATTGGTCACTAATGTTGAATTAAATTAGCATGTTTTTCAAATATCATATCAATCATAGATTTAGAATTTGAAGGGGTCTTGGTTTATCTTATCTAAATCCTTCATTATACTTTAAAAGTAAGGTCCAGAGAAGGGAAATTATTTATGCAAGGTTACAAAGGTGGCAGTACTAAAATTGAGTTCTAGATCCTCTCAGTCTACAACTCTTTCTCTTTCACTGCACTAGTTGGTTTTTGTTAGTGTCAATCTTAATATGAAAGTTCCTATTTTTCTATTTTTAGAAAGTAGCACATTTCTTTTTCTTTGACAAGAGGTGCCTTTTTGAATATTTGGAAGAAGATCCTGATGTCTGAGACTGCAAGAAAAGATGTCCAAGATCTCATTAAGACTATATTTCTTTTCCCAAAATTTATCCTTCTAGATAATTAGCTAGTATGGTCTCCTATTCCTCACTGAATTATTGTGAACAACTGTTTCAATTGTCTTTAATTATTTCCTTAACCAAAAGGAACAATAAAGGTACATCTGTTGATCTCGCATAGTAGACTCTTGGTAAATATATGTGAATGGTGATTATCAAAGTAAATTAAACAATACATCTTCCTGAAGCATGGCTGTACTTTGATTTTTCTTCATTTTGGGGGTTATTTTTCTAAATATTCTGATGCACGAGTTGAAAATAGATTGAGAGGTAGATTTTTAAAAATCATCACCAATTCGGTGTTTTCCCAGGGATGCAGGATGGTTCATTATTAGGAAAACAGCACAATTAAATCATATAAACAATAAAAATCACATGACAAATTGACAATGAAACAAAAATCACATGACAATTGACAATGAAAAATTGAAAATAGAGAACTTTTACACATTAAAAAAGCTGAAAATCACAGGCATGAAAGTATATACCTCAAATCTAGCACAAGCATTATTTGTTATGGAGAAACACTAGAAGCTTTCCAAAAAGGAAGAGGGGTAAAGTAAATATTTATCCTTCCTCCATTATTATTTGATGTAGAAATGTTAACTTCACCAATAAGACAAGAAGTCAAAAGTATAAACATTTGCCAAAATGCAACAAAATTACCCACATTTGAAGATCACAACATAGTTTAATTGGAAATATTAAAAAATCAACCAGGGGTAGAGCCAAGATGGCAGAATAGAAGCACAACCTTGGCGTGAGCTCCAGCTCCAATCACTTCCATTACATGTAAAAAGTGACTCTAAACAAACTTTAGAGCTAAATAACATACAAAGTGACAGAGAGAAACAAATCTCTCACTGAAGGAAGCCTGGCAGGTGTACGGGAAGGGACTATCACACCAGGCAGGGAGCTGAGCACAGTTCTGGCCCCAGAGCAGCCCCAACCAGCAGTGGCCAGAACAGATTTCAGGAAAGTGCATAACCAGCAGCTGTGGCAGTTTCCAGACTTCTCAACCCATAAACGCCAAAGAGAAAGTAAAAGGTCAGTGTGGAACTCTGTTGGAACAGGGGGGATGGAAGAGTGCAGTCTGGCCTCTACCCCCAGGGTGAGAAGCTTTGGAGGCATGGCAGCTGTGTAGCTGCCTCCACCTGGCTACCTCATAAGCTCCTGGCCTTCAGACTGTAGGGGGAGCAAGCAACCATTGAGGGGGTAAATGTTCTTGCTATAACCTGTTTGGATATGGATTGCAGTCTTGAGTGGTGGTCCTGGGGTGAGTGGCCAGTGAGCCAGAGCTTGTGGGGGCTGTAGAGAGGGTGCCCTCCTAATAGCTCTAGCAGCTGTGAAAATCCCAATGATTTGGGACAAAGCTCTCTCCATTCTGGAAGCAGAGTTCCGCAGTGCCAAAGAGATCAAAAGTCAAGTAATTGGTTGGCAATATGAGCAAGAAGAGGAAGCATAAACAGACCATAAAATCCTTTTGGGGAGACAAAAAGGATCAACTCATGGAGTGGGAGGAAGATAGCAAGGTCAGAACTCCTGCATCAAAAGCCTCCAAGAAAAATATGAATTGGTTACAGGCCACAGAGGAGCTCAAGAAGGATTTTGAAAATCAAGTAAGAGAAGTGGAGGAAAAATTGGGAAGAGAAATGAGAATGATGCAAGAAAATCATGAAAAGTGAGTCAACAGTCTGCTGAAGGAGACCCAAAAATACATTGGAGAAAATAATACCTTTAAAAATAGACCAACTCAAATGGCAAAAGAGGCCCAAAAAACCAATGAGGAGAAGAATGCCTTAAAAAGCCAAATTTTCCAGATGGAAAAGGAATTTCAAAAACTCACTGAAGAGAATAACTCCTTCAAAATTAGATTGGAACAATTGGAAGCTAATGACTTTATGTTTATAAAACAGATACAAACAACTGAAAAAATAGAAGGCAATGTGAAATATCTTATTGGAAAAACCAATGACCTGGAAAATAGATCCATAGCTTTTCTTTTCTTTCCATTTTTTTTGTTTTTTTTTTAGAGGGTGGAGGGCAGGGCAATTGGGGTTAAGTGACTTGCCCAAGGTCACACAGCTAGTAAGTGTTCAGTGTCTGAAACCGGATTTGAACTCAGGTCCTCCTGACTCCAGGGCTGGTGCTCTATCCATGGCACCATTTAGCCGCCCCCTGGAAAATAGATTCAGGAGAGAGAATTTTAAATTAGTGGACTACCTGAAAGACATGATCAAAAAAAGAGCCTAGAAATCATCCTTCAAGAAATTCTCAAGAAAAATTGCCCTGATATTGTACAACCAGAGGGCAAAATAGAAATGGAAAGAATTCACCAATTGCCTCTTGAAAAAGATCCCAAAAAGAAAACTCCTAGGAATATTATGGCCAAATTCCAGAGTTCCCAAGTCAAGGAGAAAATACTGCAAGCAATCAGGAAGAAACAATTTGAGTATTATGGAAATAAAATCAGGATAACACAAGATCTAGCAGCTTCTCCATTAAGGGATCTAAGGACTTGTAATATAATATTCTGGAGGTCAAAGGAATAGGATTAAAACCAAGAATCACCTACCCAGCAAAACTGAGTATAATGCTTCAGGGGAAAATATGATCTTTCAATGAAATAGAGGATTTTCAAGCATTCTTTTTTTTCTTTTTCTTTTTTTTGGGGGGTGGGGCCTTTTGGAGGGCAATTGGGGTTAAGTAACTTACCCAAGTTACACAGCTAGTTTTTTTTCTGTGTGTGTGTGTGTGTGTGGGTGTGGGTGTGTGGGTGTGTGTGTGGGTGGGTGTGGGTGTGGGTGTGGGTGGGTGGGTGTTAAAAGTCTAAGGCCAAAACTAAACTTGGGTCCTCCTGACTCCAGGGTTGGGGCTTTACTCACTGAGCCACCTAACTGCCCCAAAATCTTTTTTTTTTTGCTTTTTTTTTTTTTGGAGGGCAGTTGGGGTTAAGTAACTTGCCCCAGATCACAGGGCTAGTTTTTTTTTGTGTGTGTGTTGTGTCTGATGTAGGATTTGAACTCAGGTCCTCCTCATTTCAGGGCTGGTGCTCTATTCACTGCACCACCTGGCTGCCCCCATTTTCAAGCATTCTTATTAAAAAAAACAGAGCTGAACAGAAAAATTCACTCTCAAATACAAGAAGCAAGAGAAGCATGAGAAGGTAAACAAGAAAAAGAAATAATAAGGAACTTATTAAAGTTGAACTATTTACATTTCTACATGGAAAAATGAAAATTGTAACTCATGAGACTATTCTCAATTTGAAGATAGTTGAAGGGAATATATATTATATATATATGTACACATACATATATATATATGTTTATATAGGAGGGTGAGTATATAAATACATATGTGAGTGTGTGTGTATATATGTGTACATGTATACATAGAGGGCCCAGGATCAGTTGAATAGGAAGGGATGATATCTAAAAAATAAAATTAAGAGGTGAGAGAGGAATATAATGAGAGAAAGAGATAGGGAAAGATAGAATAGGGTAAATTATTTCATATAAAAGAAGCAAGAGAAAACTGTTACGATGGAGGGGAAGAACAGGAAGGCAAAAGGGAATGGGTCAACCTTACTC
This sequence comes from Petaurus breviceps papuanus, assembly GCF_028583685.1. Lineage (NCBI taxonomy): Eukaryota > Metazoa > Chordata > Mammalia > Diprotodontia > Petauridae > Petaurus > Petaurus breviceps. The sequence continues at coordinate 20,047,422 of NW_027187391.1, forward strand.
TTATTGAATTTGGCTTATGGAGGGAATAACATACACACTAAATAGGGTATCTCACCCTACAGGAGAGTAGGGGGGAAGGGGATGAGAGGGGGCATGATGGAAGGGAGAACTGGTTGGGGGGGAGGGAAGTTGGAAGCACTCACTTTTGAAAAGGGATGGGATCAAAGTAGAGAATAGAATAAGTGGGGGGTGGGATAGGATGGAGGGAAATATAGTTAATTTCTTTCACAATATATCCACTATGGAAATGTTTTGCATAGCTACACATGTACAACCTATATTGAATTGCTTATGTTCCCAATAAGAGTGGGTGATGAGGGAGGAAGGGAAAGAATCTGGAATTCAAAGTTTTAAAATCAAATATTTAAAAATACATATATTATTATTATTTATTATTATTTTACATGCAACTGGGAAATAAGATATACAGGCACTGGGGCATAGTGATCCACCATCCCCCTGGAAAGTCAGAGGGTGGATGGGGGAAGATATAGGAGAGAGCATATTGGGGGAGGGAGTATTCAGTGTGATAACTATTTTGGAGTGGTGGGTAGGGGAAAAATGGGGAGAAAATTTGTAACTCAAAATCTTGTGGATATGAACTAGGTAAACTAAAAATAAACATAAAATTTAATTAAAAATAAAAAATATATGATAAATTCAAAAAAATCTTGTGGAAATGAATGTTGAAAACTAAAAATAAATAAATAAAATAAATCAACCAAGAGACTAATAAAAAAGGATTAATTACTTTAGCGAAGTAATAGATAAAATAAATCCACAAAATAATAAGAATTTCTATACAGCGCTGACAAAAAGAGTGAGATAGAAAAATTTGATTCAAAATATCTTCAAAAATGAATAAAATATTTGTGTATTGACCCAACACACACAGGAACCATATAAATACAACTACTAAACTCTTTTAACAAACAAAGAAAATGAATAATTGGAGGAAAGTTCATTGTTCAGGATGAGAGTGTGACAATATGATTAAAATGAAAATGCTCAATAAATTTAGAAGTCTAATATTATATCAATCAAGCTTCTAAAGGACTGCTACTTTATAGAACTGGAGAAAATAATAACAATTAATTTAGAGGAACAAAAAGGTTCAACTCAATGGAAATAATGAACAAAAGGAGGAGGGAGGAAAGAATAAAACTCTAAAATCATGTAATAAAGCAGTACTCAAAATATTTATCAAAATAAATGTTAAAAATAGGAAAGTAGGTCAGTGGTCCCAACTATTTAAGGCAGGAATCAGAAACTACTAAACTCATAGACACAGTGTTTGATAAATCCTATTTGACAAGAATGCTAGAAAACTGACATTTAGTTAGGAAGAAACTAGGCTTAGGTCAAATCTGAAAAACCTTATGCCACAGTAAGCTCAAAATGTATATTAAAGATCTCACCATAAAAATAATAATTGAAGAGAACCAGAGCAGCTACCTGTCACAACTTTGGCTGGTGGGATATCACTAAACAAAGGCTGGAGATAATCACAAAAGATAAAATAGATCATTTCAATACCTGCCGCTTATGTGAACCCAAAGACATTGGGGGAAATAGTTACTAAAAATAACCTAGGATCAAGTCATGTCAACAGCATAAATTTAGACTAAGGGATTAGATCTGTATTGGTTAACCTAACAAAATCATGCTAAAAATCCAGAAAGATCTTAGAGCTTATTTAGCCCAACCTACTCATTTGACAAATAATAAAACTGAGTCTCAGACTAATCAAGTTACTTCATCAAGATCATTCAGGTAGGAAATAAGAGAACTGAGATTTGAATTTAAGTCATGTGGCTTGAAATCCAGCATTCTTTCCCTTATGCTATACTAATAAACATGCATATCTTTTTCAGAGTAAGAGAAACAAATCTAGAAAACGGTGTCATTTCTGTTAAGGAGCTTTAAGAATCCAGATACTTCAAAGTTCCTGACACCATCAAGAATCTTCATTTTCTTGTTTAAATCTATAGGTCTTAGGCCTCAAAGCTATGGAAATGGGAACTAATATGCAACAAGACTGTCCAGAGCTGCAGAAGCTTCATGGGAAGTTCCCTATGGCTCTCTCCAATCATGACTTGGACTTTTCTCCACTGTACTATTTATCTCTCATGTCAAGTCCCCATGGTTACACAGAAGACAAATACAAGGACAGGAGGAATATTTAAAGAATCCAAGCCTTGGCCTTTGTCCTCAGCTTCCTGGGGCATGAGCTACTTTTCCTGGAACTTTCTGACAATACTGATAAGACTGTTTACCTTTCATTACTTTCTAAACATCCTGGTTACTGACTGAACCTCATATCAAGGAACTGAGTTTTGACCTCTCTAAATTTTTGAGCCAACTTGGCTCAGAAACCTATGTCTACTTTCTAAATTCCAGGCCTTACATCTCCTTTCTGTTTCCTTCTGCCAACTGTCTTCACATGTTTAAGAAAACGTGAAAATATTTTCTAGAGTTTACTCATCGTAGAAAAAAGGCAAAAGAAAAGGCAAATTCTACAGATTCATAAATACAACAAGATATGGTAAGATTATTAGAGTTTCTGTGATGAACACCAGATCTTGAGTGACCTTAGACAAGCAGAATGATATTTTCCCTTTCCCTAAGAAAGTATTTTCTAAGGTTTTCTTAAAAGGAGAAAGAGACGGGGGGGGGGGGGGGGGGGGAAGGGCTGATAGGGATTGAAGAACAAGGAATTGTGGAATGGAATCTTGTAAACTTAAAATAAACAAACAAATTAATAAAGACCAAAAAAAAATTTTTTTAAAGGGAGAAAGAGTATATTTAAATTCTGAAATACAACAGGAGAGTTAGGTTTTTCACCTTGGGTTCTTGTGATTCCATCAGGTCTTGAATGATATGAAAAACGGAAACAGATTAAGTTATTTGTCCTGTGTCCAAGAAAAGTTGGATAGAAAAAAGATGGTGCCAGCTTTTAATTGAAGTAACTTAACCCACAAGAAGTAGGATCCAGAAAACCTTAGTACATGTTTCAGTAAACAGGTCTTTCTAAGAACTTAAGGCTAGGTAGGTGTTAATAGATTCAATCTTTTACATCCTTCCTCTACCTATTATATCATGGATTGAAATCATGAATTTTGGCAATGATTAATACATCACTAGCTTAGAGATCTGGAAGCCTGGATTTGAATCTTGACTCTATTACTTGCTCCTTGAATAACTTTGGAAAAAGTTCATTTGTTCTCAGGGCCTTAATCAACAGGCATTTACTAAGTGCCTACAACATGTCAGACACTGTTCTGGGAGCTGGTGAGACATACATACATACATACACATAAATAAATATATGTCCATATACGTATATACACACACACGCAAATATGTATATGCTTGTATACACAAAAGTGAAACAATCCTTGCATTCAAGGAGATTACTTTCTATATCCCTCTATTTTATTAACCCATGTGACCTGATCATGATGCAATATATATTCTCCAGTCTTTGATACATCTCATCTTTACAGATTTGTCCTTTGGCCTATAGCAACTGAATCTGAACTTATACCTTATACTAGACTCAGCTGCCATGGGCATACTCCACCCTAACAGAGACTCATGGAGGTAACAAGCAGCAATCTGGCTTCTGCTTCTGTCTCTTGCCTTCCCCTGACTGGCCATTTATTTGCATTTCATCTCTGCTATGAAGTGACCCTTATGGGTTTTGGGAACAGGTGACCAGGATAGATATTGCTAACATGATGATATTAAATTACTGTTTAAGCACCAATAGCATAAAAATGAAAACATTTATTTTATTCAAGTAAGTTGTTCAACAAACATTTTCCTAGGTATTGTAAAAGAATGAGAAATACATTTTTATATGTGGCCAATGTCGGAATTCATTGTCCTTGTCTGTGCATATATGATACTAGGATCCTGTATTTCTTTCTTTCTCTCTTTTCTAGTGGATGATAGGTGGAAAAAAACTAAATGTCTTATAATTTAGAATGAATAAGGAAATTTTTTTATAAAGTAAACATCATCCAGAGGTGGTCACCTAATCACTAATTATGAATTAAATTAACTTGATTTACCTAAAGGTTTTCAAAAATCATACTGTCCCTTGATTTAAAATTAGAAGAGGCCTTGAAGCTTATCTAGTACAAACCTCTTATTTTAGAGATGGGAAAATGGAGTCCAGAGAAGGGAAGTGACTTAGCCAAAGTCACAAAGATTATCAGACTGTTTTGCTTGGAAAATACATGTTTTGTTGGCATTATTCTCAAAATGAAATTTCAGATGACCAATTTTTATAAACATTGACAGGATGTACCTTTTTTTAGTTTTGGGAGAAAATTGCCCTCTGACTAGGGATCCAATTTCCTTACTGTCTCCTGGTCATGAGATCTCTCTGTATTCCTGCTGTTGCTTCTACTGCTGCTGTCAGCTACACCCCTTCCAAAGCCCACGACTGGTGTTCCTTCTACCCAGGGCTCCCAGCCAGCAGCCACCACAGTCCCACAGACCTCTCCTTTTGGTCTCCTAATTTGTCCTGGGCTAGAAAAATGTTTCACACCAACCTTTTATTGGTTATGGCATGTTAGAATTAAATTTGATGCAATATTTAAAGTTGTTTGGAAGAAATGTTGGAAGAGTTCAGCTATGATGGTCCCAGCATTTCCTCCAAACAACTTTAAATTTTAATAACCAGGCAACAACAGGTGCAATAGGCTGGGCCATGCCAGTGCAGTGAGCAAGCTGCCAGCACCAAGGCTCCAACACACAAAACCAGTGACCAGCCCCCTGGTTCCCATCACAAGAAACTTGGGACAGTACCTCCTATGACCCAGGAGCAGAACTCAATTTTAAAAGTCACAAAAGAGGCAAAAATATGAGTAAGAAGCAAAAAAGAGCACTGACTATAGAGATCTTCTATGGGGACTGGGAAGATCAAAACACAAACTCAGAAGAAGACAACAATGTAACAATACCTATACACAAAACCTCAAGAGAAATATGCATTGGTCTCAAGTCCAAAAAGTCTTCACAGAAGAGCTCTTAAAGGATTTTAAGAGTTAAATAAAAGACACAGAAGAAAAATTGGGGTCAGGGAGAGGGAAATGAGAAGTATGCAAGGGAGAGTCAACAGCTTGGTAAAGGAAGGACAACAATTGACCTAAAAAATTAGAAGAAAATGTAAAATATCTCATTGGAAAAAACAATTGAGCTGGAAAATAGATCCAGGACACATAATTTAAGAATTATTGGACTACCTAAAAGTCATGATAAAAAAACCCAACTTGGATAGCATCTTCCAAGAAATTATTAAGGAAAACTGCCCTGATATCCTACAAGCAGAGGGCAAAATAGACATTGAAAGAATCCACCAATGACCTGAAACAGATCCAAAATATAGTACCCATTCCTACTAAAAACACTAGAGAGCATAGGAATAAGTGGAATTTTCCTTAAAATGATAAGTAGTATCTATCTAAAACCATCAACAAGCATTATATGTAATTGGGATGAACTAGATGCATTTCCAGTAAGATCAGGTTGAAATAAGGATGTCCATTATAACCACTATTATTCAATATTGTACTAGATATGTTAGCTTTAGCAATAAGAGAAGAAAAAGAAACTAGAGGAATTACAATAAACAATGAAGAAACAAAGCTTTCACTTTTTGCAGGTAATATGGTGATATACCTAGAGGATATTAGAGAATCAACTTAAAAACTACTTGAAATAATTAACAACTTTATCACAGTTTCAGGACATAAAATAAACCCACATACATCATTGGCATGAATATACATATAACCAACAAAATGCAGCAACAACAGATAGAAAGAAAAATTCCATTTAAAGTATCTGTAGACAATATAAAATATTTAGTAGTCTACCTGCCAAGTCAAATTCAGGAACTATATGAACACAATTATAAAACACTTTTCACACAAATAAAGTCAGACCTAAATAATTAGAAAAATATCAGTTGCTCATGGATAGGCCTAGCTAATATAATAAAAATGACAATTCTTCCAAATTAATTTATTTATTCAGTGCCATATCAATCAAATTACCAAAAAAATTTATAGAGCTAGAAAAAAATAACAACAAAATTCACCTGGAAAAACAAAAGGCTAAGAACATCAAGGGAATTAATGGGAAAAAAATGCAAAGGAAGGTGGTCTAATCATACCAGATCTAAAACTATATTATGCAACAGCAATCATCAAAACTACTTGGTACTGGCTAAGAAACAAGCGTTGTGGATCATTGGAATAAGTTATATACACAAAACATAATAGTCAATCACTATAGTAATCTACTATTTGATAAACTCAAAGACTCCAGTTTCTGGAATAAGATCTCACTGTTTGACTAAAACTACTGGGAAAACTGGAAAATAGTATGGCAGAAACTAAGCATAGACCAGCCTCTTACACCATATACCAAGATAAAGTCAAAATAAAGGGTGATATTATAAGAAATTAGGAGAGCAAGGAATAGTTCACCTTGCAGATCTATGGAGAAGGGAAGAATTTATGACCAAACAAGAGGTAGAGAACATAATAAAATACAAAATGGATAATTTTGATTACATTAAATTTAAAAAGTTTTTGCACAAGCAAAACCAATGCAGCCAAGATTAGAAGGGAAGCAGAAAGGTAGGAAATAATTTTTATAGAAAATATCTCTAATAAAGACCTCATTTCTAAAATATAGAGAGAACTAAGTCAAATTTACAAGTATACAAGTCATTCCCCAATTGACAAATGATCAAAGGATATGAAAAGGCAGTTTTCAGATGAAGAAATTAAAGTTATCTATACTCATATGCAAAATACTCTAAATCACTATTGATTGGAGAAATGCAAATCAAAACAACTCTGAGATAACATCTCATACCTATCAGATTGACTAATATGACAAAAAAGGAAAATGACAAGTGTTGGGGAAGTTGTGGGAAAATTGGAACACTAATGCATTTGTGGTAGGGTTGTGAACTAATCCAACCACTCTGGAGATCAATTTGGAACTATGCCCAAAGGGCTATAAAACTGTGCATACCCTTTGATCCAGCAATACCACTACTTGGTCTATATCCCAAAGAGATAATCAAATAAGGAAAAGGACCCACATGTACAAAAATATTGATAGCAGCTCTTTTTGTGGTGGCAAAGAATGGGAATTTGAGGGGATGACCATCAGTTGAGGAATGCTGAACATTATGTTGCATATGAACATAATGGAGTACTATTGTTCTATAAGAAATGATGGACAGAAGGGTTTCAGAAAAACCTGGAAAGACTTACATGAACTGATAGAAAGTGAAGTGAGCAGAACCAGGAGAACATTGTACACAGGAACAGCAACATGGTATAATAATAATAATAATAATAATAAAAGAAAATTGCCCATGAAAACTGCAAATCTATTATGTACAAATTGCTATTTCTTTTACATATATAATAAAAAGTTAACATATAAATTTCTTCCTTCCTTCCCCCCATCCTAGAGATGGTTACCATTAAACAAATAGAAAGATAGACATCAAAAATCATTCTATTCATAGTTCCATTTATCAGTTCTTTCCCTGGATGCACATAGCATTTTCCTACACACTGTAGTTAATTTGGGTATTTATAATAGTCAAAAGGGGGTGACTACATGGCACAGTGAATAGAGCACCAGCCCTGGAGTCAGGAGAACCTGAGTTCAAATCCAGCCTCAGACACTTAACACAAAAACTAGCCATGTGACTTTGGACAAGTCACTTAACCCCAATTGCCTGCCAGCAAAAAAGAAAAAAAATAGTCAAAAATGACTTAGTCACTCACAGTTGTTTTTAAAACAATATTGCTATCACTGTATACAATATTCTCTTGGTTCTGCTCTTTTTGCTCTTCATTATTTCATACAAGTCTTTCCATTTTTTTTCTAGGATCATTGAGCTCACCCTTTTTTACAGCATAGTAATATTCCATTACAATCACATATCACAACTTGTTCAGTCATTCCCCACTTGATGGTCATTCCCCAAATTTCCAGTTCTTTGCTACCACAAAGAGACCTGCTATAAATATTTTAGAATGTTTAGGGTTTTTTTTTTCTTTTTCACTATCATCTTTGGAAATAGACCTAGTAGTGGTATTGCTTAGCCAAAGGGTAAGGTCACAGAATTTTAAAACTCCATAAAACACAGCATTTATTTACAGCACCACTTTCACTAGATCTTCTAAAATTGCCAGTAGGGCCAATAATAAGGATTAGTTAGTTTTTGAGGAGTGTTAGTCTTCCCAGGAAAGATTTAAAAAGCATGTCAGGGATCCCAGGATAAAATAAAAGAAAATAATCCCTCCCCTCAAGAAAATTATATTCTACTTCCTGGATACTTTCGGTGAACTGAGATATATGCACACGATAATTTCAGTAAAAGGGAGCAAATAAACAAAACTAAAGGAATTAGCAATGTCTTCCCATAGGAGACAGATCATAGGAGACAGACTGAGTCATGAAAGAAGACAAGTATTAAGAGGTAGAAGTGAAGAGGGAGTGCACTATAGAAATGGGGGATAGCTTGTTTAAACAGAGATGTGGGATTTGGGATAATATCAGTGGGAAAAGGCAAGTAAAGCTACATAATTAAAACAAAGAATATGTAAAGGGGAATAATATTTTTTCTTTTTAAAATTTTCTTTTTCTTTTTAGTTTATGGAATAAAATAAGTATATCCATAACATGGTAGAATAATAAAAAAATGATCACACGTGAAACTGCAAATCTATTTTGTGCAACTTGCTAATCCTTTTATATAACAAAGTTATCATGTAAATTTCTTTTTTTCTTTTTTCTAACTTCCTAGACTCCCTCCCTGGAGATAACTACCATTAGACACAAATATGAATATATGTAAAAGTCATCCTGTATATACTTCGGCACCTCTGGATACAGATAATGTCTTCCTTCATATGTCCTTTGTAGTTAATTTGGGTATTTACAATGGTCAAAATGACTTATTTGTCCAAGGTTGCTCTTAAAACAATATTGCTGTTATTATAAACAACATTTTCTTGGTTCTTTTCATTTTGCTCTTCATCATGACATGCGATTTTATCCATGTTTTTCGAAGATGAACAAATTGTGGCATGTGATTGTGATAAAAGGGGAGTAACATAAACAATAAGTAGGATCCAGAAGGTAAGGGCCAAACAAAAAAGTCTATCTCACACATAGGAGTAACACAATCAGATATCTCCTTAGGAATATCAATTCAATAGCTACATAGAGGATGGATTGGAGAGGGGAGAGACTGGAGGCAATCCTGAGTTCTAGTTCTCCCACCTCTAGTCGTTTCTGTATGACTTTGGGAAAATCGCTTAATTTTCTAAGCTTCAATTTCCTCAGTTATTTATAATATAAAGGCTAACTAAAAGGATCTTTAAATCCACCCATCCTGTTATAAAAATCTTTGATAAGCAAAGAAACTTAGAAGAAAAACCAAACTGTAAGTCTCTGTGTTGTATTCCACATTAATCCTCTGTCATTTCCCTGAGACCACAACACAGCAGCCAATTTCTATTTTTTTATATTGTAAACATTTGAAATCCTATCTCAATTCCAATTCTTTAGTCAATGATAATGCCCCAGAAAAAGAGTTAATCTCAATCAAAAGTGGATGGAGTGGTATTTTAAAGTGATGTGCCTTTAAATCCTTAGTTCCTTAATCTAAGCACTCTTGTTCCACTTGTGAAGAATGGATAACAGTGAACTATTCCTCATATAGGAAGGAAAGGAATAAGCATTTGTGTAGCGCCTACTATGTGCCAGGCACTGGCAATTATTATTACATTTATTTACGATTATTATTTCATTTGATCCTCACAATAGCCCTGGGAGGAAGAGGCTATTATTAACCCCTTTGAGCAGATGAGGAAACTAAGGCAGGTAGAGGTTAAGTGACTTGCCTAAGGTTACACAGATATTAAGTATATGAGGCCATATTTGAACTCAGATCTTCCTGACTCTAAGCCCCAAATTCTACTCACTGCGCCACATAGTAGTCTGGTGGGGGTGGATGGCAGGGGTGGAGAGGAATGGTCCATTTTTTAAAGTTATCTATGTTGATAAGCAATATATATGTACATAAGTCTAGACAAAATGATTAACAGAAAAACTGTCTTGGAATAATTCCTAAACACCACACTGTACACAGATCAGTTAATCCTGCTGGGTCTCATTCTGTCACCTCCAGCTGTTCAGCAGTCACCTGAAGGCCACAGCAGTTCAAAGACTTGGAGATGCGTCATCATTCAGTTCTCTGTCACCTTCAGCTGCTTAAGCAGTCATCTGAAAGTCAAGGCAGCTCAAAACATGGGGGATTCTGCACAATTCAGTCCTGTTGTGTCTCTGTCTGTCACTTTCATGTCACTGCCCATTCTGGCTTGCTTCCTGAGTGCTATCCAGAGCAGGAGAAAAGTGTGTTCCCTAACTCTCTTCATGAACCATCAGAAGGCAGAAGATCAAGTCCCTGTTTTCCCACTACAAGCCCTGCCCTCAGACACTTGGAATTCAGTGGCCTCAAGAACAGAACTTCATATACCTGGACCTCACAGGCCAGAAACCTCAACTACAGGAGCGTGATTTTTATTCCCCTCCTAAGTTGGTCACACTTTAAGGTTTCCCCTCTCTTGAGTTTTACCACCTCCCTCTCTAGCCCTGCTTTGGAACTCTGGCCCTCTGAGCAGGATCTCCTGTCCCTTTGGCTCACTCCTCCCAAACCTCCCTTTCTAGTGCCTCTATTGCTCATTGTTTTCTCCATCATACCCTTCTCCTCTTCCTCTGGCAGACATCCCTGTCCTCCCTGCATAAGCTAGGGTTGCCCATGCCATCTTTACACTCTCCTCCAAAGAATTCTTTGGTTTCTTGTCCATCTTCATCTCTGATTTACCATATTCCAATCCCAACCCCAAGGAGACCTCCCCCTTCTCATCACCCTAAACATTCTAATCAGTGCTGATCTCCTGACAAGGCCTCTTCCTGCCTGCAGGGAATGTGACAGAGACCATTCACATCTGCCTATAGATTCTCTAGACTAGTCTCTTCCTCCCTACTGGGGACAGAGGAACTCCATTCCTTACTACTCCCTCCACCTATCTTTTGGCCTGGTCTATTTACAGGGGCTCCATCAGTTGCTCCAACAGTCCAATCAATCTACGCTAACTAACACCTAGAAAGGATTCCACCCTGAATTTGAACCTCTAATGATGAAAAACAACTTTTTTTCCATGCTTACAATCCAGGGACAATACATATGGCAGCAGAGAGAAGTCTACTTACAACACAGATAGATATGGACACAATAGTGTATAACTATGGTTTGAACATCAGGGAAGGATGGATGTTGGAAAACCACTGTTATACAATGAGTTAAAGCATCTAAATGGTGATGTTGGCGATAGTTTTTTGTTCTGGAATTCTGACAATTCAGCAAATTAAGATCCATTTTTCATCCTTTCACAGTCTATTTTCTAGAGATTTTTACAAATATTTCTATAGCTGATTAAAGATTTCTAAATATTAATAATTTAAAGACTCCCTCCCTCTACCACAAAACTTCACATCAATAAACTATAAAGTATCAAATCTAGTCTTTACTCACCTGTATAACATACTTTAAAATTTACAAAGTATTTTCTATTGAACAACTCTAGGAATTATTATTATTACTATTTTACAGATGAGGAGCTGAGGTTCATAGGAGGTAAATGTCATCTCCAAAGACACATGACTTTTATTTATTTATTTTTTGGAGGGCAATTGGGGTTAAGTAACTTGCCCAAGGTTACACGGCTAGTTTTCTTGTGTGGGTGTTAAGTGTGTGAGGCCAGAACATAACTCGGGTCCTCCTGACTCCAGGGACAATGCTTTACTACTCACTGTGCCACCTAGCCACCCCAGACACATGACTTTTAAATTAGTTTGAACTCTATTCCATTTCTTCTCACTCTAAAACTAGTACTTTTACAACTGTGAGATGTTAAGGTTACTTTCCTTTGTCATATTATCTACTGATGTCAATGCCCATTTCCTTCTAACTTCATTTTCTTTTCATAAATGTTGTTTCATTTCTACAATTCACATAGCTGTTAAAAAAAAACCCAAATGGTTTCAATAAATTTCTCTGGGGAGTTAAAAAATGATAGCTATAATTTCCCCTGGGTCACTTTTTTTTTTTTGCTTTTTGGAGGGCAATTGGGGTTAAGTGACTTGCCCAAGGTCACATGGCGAGTTTTTGTGTTGTGTCTGAGGTCAAATTTGAACTCAGGTCCTCCTGACTCCAGGGCTGGTGCTCTATTCACTGTGACACCTAGCCACCCCTCCTGGGTCACCTCTAAGCTTTGTTTCTCTACCCTTTATCATTGCTTGAATTCTTCCCTACAGCTACCAGCATAGACATACCACCATAGAGCTGGAGAGGAGCTCAAGAATTGTCTAGTCCAATCCTTGGCAATAGACCAGAAAATTCAAAAACTTTCTGGCAAAAATGATTTTGTTTCTTTTTTCCACAAACTCTCCACAGATAGAGATTCCATATTTTCCCTTGCTAGAATGTGCAGTTCTTCCTTGTGACTACCCAAGTTCCCTCTTGCTGCAATATAATCCACTTTCTTTCTCTTTCTCCTTTCTTGTTTATATAGAGACATCAAATCAATGGCGAACAGACTATGTGTGTGTACAACTCATTTCTCTCAAATGGAGAGAACGACACCTTTTCAGCATCATCACTACTGATGAAATTCTACTGGTAAATTTTGGCTACATGTTTATATATTAAAATCAAAGCAAATGACATAGTTGAGGATATGTTGTAATTAATAAAACATTGCTAGATAGATAGATAGATAGATAGATAGATAGATAGATAGATAGATAG
>NW_027187391.1:20060356-20062721 GCF_028583685.1 Petaurus breviceps papuanus
GATAGATAGATAGATAGATAGATAGATAGATAGATAGATAGATAGCCTGCCTGCCACAGAATGTGATTCAATTAACTAGCAGGAAAAAAAAAACATCCAGGAAGTCCTTTAGATCAGAAGGGATGGTGAAATCCCTTATTTGAAGTTCTAAAACAACAACAAAAATCTTCCCAGTTTCCTAAAATATAGTTCATTGGAGAGTTCTGTATAGCATAGATGCATCATTGCACCTCTACTATGAAGATATGTACTTAAAAACACAATATTATAGATTATAATATACAGGACTCAAATTGGGTAAAGCTTTGTGGAGCATGATCTTAGCATTCACTCGTCTAGGCATGAAGTCAGCTTTTAAAGCTTGACTTAGAAAACTGGAGGTTGAGCCCTGACCCCTGGGCCTATTGAGATACTTTCAAGTTATCTCTTTCTCTATTTGTCCATCCCCATCAATTCAAAATAGGCTAAGCATAAAGTTGGTAGTGAGGCAAAAACTGAAGAACTTTTCAGTGCAGGATGTTTAGGAACTGTACTGAGCAATAACGTTGATAACTGTGACCTTCAGTAACTATGACCAGTGACTGTGTCCCACTTTTTTTTTAGCCCTGAAAAGCCCCTAGTTTCTGTTTCATTGTGTAATATTACATAAAATAACTTGGAGAACCTGGTCAAAGGAAAATTACCAGAGGAGAAGGAACAGAAATTCAAGTAAAGATGAAAATATTCAAAGATACTGAGCAAATGAATAGGCCAATCAGAAAAAGTGATGTAGAATGAAGCTGTATCTGAAGTTACAAAAGATACTTCCTACATAGAGATGTGTGTAGAAGACGGTGAGAGATTTTTATCCTCTGCTGCTCAAAAATTGTGATCATTGTCTTCTGGTGTGTTCTTCAAGTTGGCCCCTAACCATCAGATCAAAGGCTCATAGGAAATCTATAGTTGCAAGGGACTTTAGACTCTATCTATTCCAGCCACTTTATTTTTACAGATGAAGAAACTGGGGCATAAGTAATTTTCCCAAGATTATACAGCTAAGCAAGCATCAGAGGTAGAATGTGAATCATGTGAGGATGTGCAAATCAAATAAAATCTTGAATATTACACTGTTAGAAAGACTGTGAAAGGGACAGGGAGAGTATTATGCTGCTACTTGCTAATAAGTCTTTCATTGCACAAGATAATTTTAAGCAGCAGGAAAAGAGAATTTATTGAATCATTTCTCACTATTATTGAATTCATTGATAAATCAAATTATCCATCTGCCTTTGAGAGTGCTTCAGAATTCTTGGTGGGATTTCTTCACAAAAAACTCCCCACTCAGGACTGGATCATCCTTGGTAAGAGAGAGGGGAGGGGAGACCAATAAATATGAAAAAAGTGTTTTTGGTTCAAATAAAAGCAATTTCCAGAACAAAATACTTTCAAGTATGAGTCTTAAATATATGAACATCTTATAGGCTGGATAGACAGTACAACTAAGAATATATTATTATATTGAGCATTTAACTGGATAAATGAGGTTTATTGTACTTTTTGTACCTTTTTTTTCTTTGAAAAGTTTTGTGTAATATAGTTTAAACTAAAATGGCTTTATCATAGGATCATTATTAGGAAGGAACTTTTGAGGACATCTAGTCTAAATCTATTGCTTTGTATGTGAAGAAACTGAGGTCCAAAGAGCTTAAATGTCTTGCCTAAGGTCATACAGGTAGATGATGATGATGATGATGATGATGGTAACAATAAAATAATAGTTAACATTTATATAATACTATGTACTGAGCACCGTACTTTACAAATATGTCATTTAATTCTCAAACACCCCTATGACATAGGTGCTATTATTATCCCTATTTTGCAGATGAGGAAACTAAAGCAAACAGGGGTTAAATGACTTGCCCAGGGTGACACAGCTAGTAAGTACCTGAGGCTAGATATGAACTAAAGCATTCTTGGCCAACATGTTTCATATTCCAAGTTTTTGGATTCTAGATTCATGTCCATATGTGCCAATTATGTTTATTATTATATGTTTATTAGTTGCCAAGTCCTAAGCACTATGTTAAGCATTGTGCATAGGAAAAAGAAATAAACCTAGCAAAAAGGTCCCTTCTCTCAAGAAGCTTATGTTCTGATGTGGGAGACAGCATGTATATAAAAAAGTATATACAAGATACATAGAGAGTGGAAGTAGAAGGTAATGGTGCTGGGGGAAGAAATGGAAAGGAAGAAGGTCTCCTGAAGAGAGTGGCATTTGTTCTGTATCTAGAAGCAAACCAGGAATTCTTAACTGCATAAGTGAGAGAGAGAGAGAGAGAGAGAGAGAGAGAGAGAGAGAGAGACAGAGAGAGACAGAGAGAGA
>NW_027187391.1:20063121-20093737 GCF_028583685.1 Petaurus breviceps papuanus
AGAGAGAGAGAGAGAGAGAGAGAGAGAGAGAGAGAGAGAGAGAGAGAGAGAGAGAGACAGAGAGAGAGAGAGAGAGAGAGACAGAGAGAGAGAGAGAGAGAGAGAGAGACAGAGAGAGAGAGAGACAGAGAGACAGAGAGAGACAGAGACAGAGAGAGACAGCGAAAGAGAGAGAGAGAGAGAGAGAGAGAGAGAGAGAGAGAGAGAGAGAGAGAGAGAGAGAGAGAGAGAGAGAGAGAACATTTCAGATATGACAACTTGTGTCAAGATATGGAGACCAAAAATGGAATATCATGTAAAAGCAATGACAAGTAGCATTGTGTGGCTAAACTGAAGAGTATAAGGAGGGGAGAAAAGTTTAAAAAGACTGCAACAATAAGAAAGAACAATATTGTGAAGAATTTTAAAGACCAAGTTTATAATTAATCCTAGGGGTACTAGAGAGCCATTGGTGTTTGAGTCAAGGGTTGACAGACTTTTGTTTTAGGAAGATCACCTTGGCAGCTCTAGAGAGGATGAAATGGTCTAGGTGAAAGGTGAGGAAGGCCTGCAATAAGGTGGTAGTGGTGTGAAGACAGAGGATAGGCAGCACAAAAGAGAGATGCTATGGAAATAGAAATGGCAAGATTTGGGCAATTGATTGGATATGAGAGGTAAGTAGAATTGAGGAAATGAGAAGAGACATTGATGCTGTGAACTTGCATGACTGGCAGGTCTCTTCATGTCCATTAAATCCATTCTGTTCCATTCTATTTGGCATAGAATTAATACTCTCTGAGGATGAAGGAAAGCACAGTATTGGGGTGACTAGGTGGCACAGTGAATAGAGTACCAGCCCTGGAGTCAGGAGGACCTGGGTTCAGATCTGGCCTCAGACACTTAACACAAAAAAATAGCCGTGTGACCTTGGGCAAATCACAACCCCAATTGTCCTCTAAAAAGCAAAAAAAAAAAACCCAAAATCCAAAAGCACACTAAAAGTAGCACCTCTCTCTCCTATTTTTCTATGCTGATTTAAGAATTTTGGCTTGTAAAACCTCCAGTTGTTAGTTATCTAGCAAAAGATACTTGCTTATAGTCATTCTACTATCACATAAGATGAAATTCTGCCATATAGACCATCACCCCATCACCTCCAAACCTCCATAAATCTTCAGAGGGCTAGCTCTCATGGTTGGTGAAAGCCAAATACATCCAACCGATGAGTCATCCCAGCAAAAATGATTGAACAGCTAACATGGGCATGAAGTCAGAAGGAGCCATATGCAGCTCACATTTGAATAAGTTTAACCCAACCTGTGCAGCTTCAATGATGACTGATTGCACAGCAAGGCATGCAATTTGGCAAATCAAAAAAGGCTACTGTAGGGGTCCAAGATTAGAAGGAATGGCATTAAAGTGGTTGCAAATAGATCAAACAAGAAAACTTGCTTCATACTAGTGTTTAAATTGAACTTGGTGCCAGTACAATAATTGAAAGACATACTGCTGTGGCTTCTGGGATTACAGTAATAACCATAGTTTAAGATATTAACAGGAAATCTTCAAATATGAAGGCGTAAATAGATTGAAGTAGTTCTAGGTAGTTGTAATAGGAATATGCTGGAAGCCATCATCGTACCCCAGGTATCTAGATGATATAAATGACTAACCCAAGGAACATTGTAAGAAATTGATTTACTTTGCTTTTTAATGAGGATCTAGCAAGGCAAGGAGGTATGATGCAAGATCAGAACCAGTAAGAGTTGTGATGAGAAGGTAGATACTCCATGACACTCACTGTTCCTCCAAAGTGGGGTTGTCCATCTCCCAATCAAACAGCTTGCTCTAGGTGGAGGTCTCACTAGGTCAGAGAGACAAGAATCCCATCTCTGATTGCTCTTATCATCAAATGTTGGATGTTCTGTCATCCCTAAGGTCACTTGGGAAATTGTCCAAATAGGATCTATCTACATGATTGGCAGCATGTCTTTCACATTGTGTATCCTTGTTTTTCTGATGACCCCCACCCTTTATTTTACAACCTTCCTCAGTCCACACCCACCCCAGTTTCTGTCTTTTCCCCTTTCCCCTTTCAGCCTTAATTACCTACCCTCACCTAGCTTTTACCTATCTTTGACATACTTAACTATATGGAGCAATGGGAGTTGTTACAGAGGCCCTGGTCAAAACCCACCACATATTTGAACCTAAAAATGTCGGGGGAAATGGCCACTAAATGACAGGCTAGAACTAAATCATGATAACAAAATAAATTTGGACTAATGGATAAAAATCTTCATTGACTAACCTAAGGAAATCACATTAAAAGCAAGATAGCCGATTGCTATCCCATGAGGTAGTCAGAAATAGTTGCAGAAAAAAAAGTCATGACATTTAAATCCCTACCCCACATCTTGTCATTTGGCAGATGATAAAACTAATTCTCAGAGAAGGTAAGTAATTTTTGACTGAGGTCATTTAGGAAAGAAGTAGCAAAAACTTATATTTTAATCCAAGTCATCTGACTTTAGAGGCAGTGCTCTTTCCTGTCCACCATACCAACAGCTATGTTGACCTTGGATAGGGTAATGGAAACAAACCAACAGAACTGTGTGTGTTGTTTCTGGTAAGAAGTTTTGAGAATTCCTATAGCCCTGGGCTCCTGACAGAGCCAAGAATTTTCACTTCATTGCCTAAATCTATACATTTTAGGCCTTGGATCTGTGGAGAAGGAAAGTAGGATGTTCCCAGGCTGTCCAGAATTAATTGCAGGAGCTGTGGCGAGAGCTCTCATACTTGCTTCCCACCACCTCCAGATTGGAGAATCTGTCCATTTGCTTTCTTCTTCTATGTTAAGTCTGGCTTAGGATAACTGATAGCTGATTGAGGCCAGACAGTGACCTGATAAGGTCTGAATTAGAATCATTGAAGACTAACACTGGAGGGACCTTCTACATGATCTAGTTCAACCCCCCTTATTTTAGAGATGAGGGACGTGAGGTCCAGAGAGCCGAAGTGATTAGTTTTAATTGATTCATTTAATTAAAGGCAAAGTTGAGACTAGATCCCAGAATTCAGGTCCTCAACTGCCATGCCATTGTTTTTTTCATTAGCCCACTGACTTTTAAAAATAATTATTATTATTTAATAATGATATATCCCATTTATAAAGCTCTATAGAGTTTATTTAAAAGCACTGTATTCACAACCCAGTGAGGTTGGCAGTTTAAGTATTATTGTGACCAGTTTTAGGTAAGGAACTTCAGGGAGTAGAGAGAGAGTTTGTGCAAGACTTGCTATTCTCAGATAAGAGTGCACTCAATGCAACCTCTGAGCCTCATTTCCAGCAAAGGATAGATCAATTCTCACTGCTTGTGCTAATTTTGACCCGACAATTAAACCAAGAAAATAGAGGTTCTCCACCAGTCAGCATCATACCATTCATACATTTAACCATCTGTTACAGCAAATAGAGAAATTTTGAAAGCTGTGGATGAGTTCATTTACCTTGGCTATATACTTTCCAGGAATGCACACATAGATGATGAAGTTGATACAAGCATTTCCAGAGCTAGCTCAGTGTTGGGGAGGCTTCAAAGGAAAGTGTGGGGGAGAAGAGATATTAGACTGACTACCAAACTGAAGGTTTACAGAGTTATTGTGCTGAACTTATTGATGAATGCCTGTGAAACTTGGACAGTCTCCCAGCACTATGCTAGGACGCTGAATTTCTCCCATTTGAATTGTCTTAGGAAGATTCTGAAGATCACCTGGCAGGATAAAATACCAGACACTGAGGTCCTTACTTGAGCTAAACTGCCAAACATTCAAGCTCTGCTGCAAAGAACACAAGTCTGATGGGATGGTCATGTTGTTTGAATGCCAAATGCATGTTTGCCTAAAAGACTTTTTTATGGAGAATTGGCACAAAGCAAGTGCTTACATGGAAGGCAGAAGAAGCAATACAGGTCTTTCTGAAGAACTCTGGAGTTGCACATAAGACACAGGAAACATTGACACAGGGTTGCCCAGCATGACATGCCCACATCAAAGAAGATGCTGTGTTCTGTGAGGAAAGCAGAATTGTAATAGCTCAAAAGAAGTGTGTAGGGTTCAAATTTAGAGACATCCCCTCTTTGAATGTTCATGTGGACTATTTGTGCCCAATCCATGGTACAGTCCATATTGGTCTGATCATCCAGTCAGACACACTGTGCCATTTTGGTCCTCTTGAAGCATGAAAGACAACAATCATTATTAGTGATGCATCCATTTATAAAACTCTTTAAAGTTTATTAAATAAACTTTCCTTACAACCCTGTGAGGTCAATAGTTCAAGTATTATCATGGCCAATTTCAGGAGGAGCTTGAAGTACAAAGATGCTTAAGACTTGCCCAGGGGCACATAACCTTATGGCATATCCAGGATTCTGAGGCCTTCTGAATCAAGTATCTTTGATCCCACTCATGACAGGAATGAGAGATGAAGATGAACATTTGGATTGTAAAGCATCCAGCCCTACCTTCCTGGAGCATGCACTGCTTTCCTTGGAAACCTCCACCACTGACAAGGGTGTTTGCCTAACACTTCTTTCCGGTCTCTTCTTTTTGCTCAACTGTATCTCAAAGAAGTGACATGGGAGGATCTTCCTAGGTCCCTGATTCAGCATGACTCAGAGATCTCTTGCACTTGAGCCTAGTTACATGTTCTTGGTGCCAGACCTTATGCCTCCTATTCTTTGCCCTCTACTTCCTGACTCTACACACTACAGAAAACAAGAAAATATTTTCTATTGTTTACTACAAGGAAAAAGAGAATATACAAATTCAGACATACGCCAGCATAGGGGTAGGCTTCTACATTAGCAGACCTGTACTGCCCAATATTCTCAGCCCCTGTGTCCTCTCCCTCTGATTGGATGGTTTCTCCTATAATCTCCACTTAAGGTGGGTGCTGGGACTGGCCAATATTGTCTTCTCCAGACTGCACTCCTAACTTTCTCTATTGTGCCCCAGAGCAGGGTACCTATATCCCTCCCTCCTTTGCAGCATCCCTATTTAGGTGCTGTCTTCACCCATCAGAACACAAGCTCCTTGAGGGCAGGTATTGACTTTCTTTTCACTTGCATTTGTATTTCCAGGGCTTACATAGTAAGCACTGAATAAATGTTTGTTACTGTCTGACTGACTGACCCTATCAGGCTTTGAATGACTTGAAAGAGATTATGTCCCCTCTGCCCAAAGAACATTGGGTAGAAAGAATCTGGTAGTCACTTCTGATTAAAGAATCAGCTAGCCTCTGAAACTTGGGGCCAAGACAACCCTCATATTTACCTCAGTAAGTAAGCACATCTAGGGACCCGGGTCAATGCACTTGTTGCTGAATTTAATCTTTTACACCTATCCCCTACCTTGAGCACCTTGGACAGAGGTTGTAAATACTTACTACACTGGATATAACACCAATGGATTACAATCTTGACTATGCCACTTGCTCCTTGTTTAACTTTGGGGAAAGCTCATTTTCTCTCAGGGTCTCAGTTTCCTTTTCTGTAAAATAAGGAGTCATATTATCTTACTTATTCTTAACCTGAGCTCTATGCATGCAAAAAAAAATTTTGATAACTACATTTCGGTGTAATGGTTTTCATTTGCAATCTTATGTACTTTCTATCATGCATCACAAAACATCATTCTGAGAATTACATAGGTTTCACTAGAAACCTGTCAAAGGGAATCCAACACAAAAGAGGTTAAGAATCCCTGCAGTAGATGATTTTTTTCCTTAGGTCCCTTCCAGCTGTAAATGCTAAAATCTATAATCAATCAACAGACATTGACTAAGTACCTACAATGTTCTAGGCACTGTGATAGGACCTGGAGATACAAATGCAAATTAGAGACAGTCCTCATTCCCAAGATTTTTTCTATTTCTCCCTGATGCAGTTAATCTATGTGACCTAACAATGATGCAATTAACATTTTCCAGCCTTCATCATGTCTTTAGATAAAAAAAAAAAAAAAAACATTTGCTGTCCTTTGGCCTGTAGGAACTGGATTTAAATCTGAACTCTCCTCCTGGACCAGACTCAGGTGCTCTGTACCCTGCATTCTGACAGATGGTTATTTGGTTCACAAGCACCAACCTACCATCCATTTCTGGCTCTTGGCTTCCACCTTGTGGCCTCTTTCAGCATTTCACTTGTATTACAAGGTGATGCTTTGGGGTGGTGGGAGCCGTTGCCCAAATCTAACATTGGACTATCTAAAATGATATAGTCAATCTGCTGGTTATGCATTAGTAGCATAACAAGGTAAATATTTAGCTTATCAAAGGAAGTAATTTATTTAAGTAAGGTTCTCAACAAAATTGGATGTTGATTATGAATTAAGTTAACCTATTTTCCCTGTAGTTTTCACAGATTATATAGGTCCTATAATCAAAATCAGAAGGGGTATTGAAGATTATCTAATCCAAAACCTTCATTTTACAGATGGGGAGACTGAGATCTTGAATGGGGAAATGATTTATCCAAGGTCACAAAGGTGGTAGGACTGAAATTTTAGCCCAGGGTCTCTGACTCTAATTCAACAGCATTTCTATTACATCACACCTCCTGTTCTTTGATGGTATAAATATCAATATGAAAGTTCAGGTTCTTCATCTTTGTAAACTAACAATTTCTCCTTCACCTCTGACAGGAGGCGTCTTCTTTCATATTTGGAAGACCTTGAAGTCAAAGACTGGAAGAAAAGCTGCCCGAATTCTCAATAAGGTTATGGTTCTCCCAAGAATTGTACCTCCATACAATCAAAATATTATCTCCTACTTCTCACCAAATTCTTTAGTGAACAACTGTTTCAATATAGATCTTTGTTTTCTTGATTAAATGGTACATCAGAAGTGCATCTGCTAATCTAGCATCAGTAAATAAGTGTGGAAAATGATTAGCTAAGTAATTCCAAATAATAAATCTTCCCAAATAATGGCTGAACTTTTTTTTCTCATCTGTTAGTCATTTTTTTCCTGAATATTCTGATCCATGGGTTGAAAAAAGACTGACAGGAAGGCCCAAAAAATTATTCAATTAGGACGAAGCTGGAGTTATACCAGAGATACAAGGATAGTTCAACCTTAGGAAGATAGCATGATTAATCATATAAACAACAAAAATTCCACAATTAAATCAATAGATGTAGGGAAAGCCTTTGAGAAAATAGAGTATTTTTACATGTTAAAAATTTCAGAATTTCTCAGGTAAGGATATACCATTTTTAATAGCATCCAAAGTATGGATTCTAGCTTTGTTCTCAAGCATAGAACAAATGGAGAAACACTAGAAGTGTTCCAAAAAGGAAAAGGGATAAAGCAAGTATGAAGTCTCACCTCATTATTACTTGACATAGTCCTAGAAATGTCAGCTGCCCCGACAAAAGATAAATTAAAGCTATAAATGTTGGAGACAATGCAACTAAAATTTTCCCTACTTGAAGATCACATGACAATTTAGTTAGAAAAAAACAGAAATAAGTAAAGAAACTAATAAAAATGATTAATAGCTTCAATGAAATAGTGGACTACAAAATTAATCCACAAAAATAATTGGAATTTCTATACATTATTAACAAAACTGGAATAAAACAATATAAAGTGAAATTCCATTCAAAATAACTTCAAAAGGGGCGGCTAGGTGGTGCAGTGAATAGAGCACTGGCCCTGAAATCAGGAGGACCTGAATTCAAATCCAGCCTCAGACACTTAACACACTTGATAGCTGTGTGACTTTGGGCAAATCACTTAACCCCAATTTCCCTCCAAAAAAAGAAAAAAAAAGCAAAATAACTTCAAAATACATAAAATATTTGGGCATTGACCTACCAAGACAAATGGAAATTATATAAACAAAGTTATCATACATTCTTTGTGTTTTGTTTTGTATTTTGTTTTAATAAGCAATTGGGGTTAAGTAACTTGCTCAAGGTTACATGTCCAGTTATTTCTGGGTGTGGTGCTAAGTATCTGAGCCCGGATTCAATCCCAGGTCATCCCAACACTGGGGCCGGTGCTCTTACTTGCTGAGGCACCTGGCTGCCCCTAAGCAATTGGGGTTAAGTAACTTGCTCAAGGTTACATGGCCAGGTGTTTCTGGGTGGGTACTAAGTGTCTGAGCCCAGATTTGATCCCCAGGTCATCCCAACACTGGGGCCGGTGCTCTTACTCGCTGTGCTACCCGGCCGTCCCTATCATACATTCTTTATAGAAAAGGAAGACAAATAATTGAAGGATAGATAATGTCAACATTTTGACAATTTGATAAAAATAACAATGCTACCTATGTTAATTTAGAAATTAAATGTTACATCGATCAATCTTGCAAGGGAATACTTTATAGAATCAGAGAAAATATCATCATTATTTAGGAAGAACAAAAAATTATACTTTTTTCTTATTTTTAATTTTTAAATTCATTTTAAACTTAAACACTAAACAAGAAAAGAAAAAAAAGAACATTTCCACGTATACAGTAGAACATAAGATGAAACAATAAATTTCCATATCATGAAAACCTATGTAATAATTTCACAAATTGTTTTTAAAGCAGACCAGCTTTTCTGTGCTTCCTCCTAGGTTTTCTTTTGTTTTTTAATGTGTACTTTTTATTTTACTTTTTTCTCCCTTCTCCCCCCCCACTTTCCACCCTGGAAAAGGCTACAATTATGTGTGTATATACATACATAGACTATATATAAACATATACACATGTATACACATATACATATATCTATAAACACACATACACACAAATATATATACACATATACATGTATGTAAGACCATACTATGCATATTTCTATTTGCCAGTTCTTTCTCTGGAGGTGGATAGCATCTTCCTTCATAGGTCTAAGTTTTTCCATGAGATTAGACTCTTAGTAGAAATAATGAAATTATTAGAAATGAAGGGAGAATAAAACTCCAAGACTTTAAAATAAAGCACTATTCATTAAAAAAAAAAAACTAGTACTGGTTAAAAATACAAGAAAGTAAGTCAATGTGTTTAACTAGATAAGGAAAAATTGGAAACAATTGAACTTGGTAAACCTAGTATTTGATAAATCCAAAAACATAAATTACTTGTGGGAAGAACTCTTTAACTGACAGGATGCTAGGAAACCTATATAATCCCAGTCCCAAAGCCCTTTGGAATAGGACTCTTTCTTTATTGGTGAGGCCCTTGTGGCAGCAAGCACCCCAGTATCCCTAGGGTGGCTGCCAACACAGGTTCTTAGATCTGCTTTTCTAAAGGAAAGCAACTCAAAATGGGTTAACAATCTTGCTTTAATCAAACATATGTCATTTACCTAGTTCAGGGGAAAAAAGTCAACACCCCAACTTCAGAGAATACAGAGGTTACAAACAGAGAAACAGTTCAGCAGAGAGTCTTCCAACTGTCTTGACCATTACATCCATACCTAGTCAGTTACCAGAGAGGGAAGTACCAACATCTGGATTTTCAAAGTTGGGGGGGGGGTGGAGATGTTGACGGCTGCCCAGAGTCTCCTCTGGTCAAATCACAAAACTCTTCTCAAAGTGAGCCCCAAAGCAAAGCCTCACATCAGGGTTTATATAGCCTTCTCCTGCATCAGAGAATGCCACAACCCTCTTGACCCACTGCCCAATCACAGAGCACCAAGGTGTGGGCATTCCTGAAAACCAAGCCTCCTGCCACAGGCTCCAGGTGCACTTAAGCCTATCCAAGGGCCTAGGGGCAGGGAAGATCTTAAATTCACATTCCCATAACAGCCCTGCTGTATGTGAGGGGCAGGGTGGAGTTGAAAAGAGACAGAGAAATTGAGTTCTCTGTCAGTCCCCACTTTGGGGACTCTCCAAACAAATGTCTTTGAGTTTGTGCTGAGAGAGGAAATAGAGGATGCCAACTACAGGTTACTGAAGAAAACAACCCTGGGAAGACATGAGAGGACTGTACAATCTCTATCATGTCCAACTTGATACTCTAGAGACTCTCTCGTGATGGAGCTTCAATAGGAGATCTACTTCATTCTGTATTGTATGGCATACATTCTCCTATATATACCTTCTCTGATTTCTGTTTTGCTATGATTTAGATAAATGGGCTTCTTTACTATTCATTATGTGTGTTCATTGTGGAATTGGTATCAGGTGGGGAAGGGATCAAGCCTTGAATATAGAACATGGGGTGCCCTTATCCCCTAAAATGACAAAATGATGAAAAGTTGACTTGAACTCAAACATAACCCCTAGACTAATAATATTTAAGGGATCAGATGGATACACTTCTAGTCTGGCCTTCTCTCTGAGGTGGGCAAAGTCCTGGCCTCTGGCTCCAATCTCTTGCTTCTTCTTCTGGCAGGATTGAATCTCCCTTGGAGAAGTGTAGGGGAAGAAGAGGCTAGAGATGTCTATTTCTGCCTTCAAGCCACACACCAATTATAATTATAATATATAATTACAGAGTCAATAATATGATATATATTATAATTGCTGAATTACCTATCCTTATATAATGTTTGTATATTGCCATGTTGCCTGCCATAGATTTTCTAACACATTGTGATAGTAATGGAATATAAAGATTCCCCTGTATTGGCTTGGTTTTCAAATTGATTGTGTTAAAACCCAGAGCTTGTTAATCCCACCTGTGGGATGGACTTGTTGATGTGAAAAGAAAGTCCTGAACTGGGAGGAGCTGGTGACGTAGATTTGGAGAGACAAGAGAGAGAGAGGCAGAAGAACTTTTTTTGGAAGCAGCACCTCATGGAGGCAGAGAGAGACTGAGAGAATTGCTGGGGGCCACTTTGAATTTGCCCTGGACTTTTGAGACCTGCCCCCTGAGCTGCCAAGGACTGAGGAGACATGGCTGTTTTGCTGGTACTTTGTCTGTCTGTTTTGATGTTGTTTTGCCAGATTTGTCCGCTGGTGAAAGACAGTCCTTTTGTTGAAGAAGTCCTGGAACCTGGCTGTTGGCTAAGAGCTCCTGAGACTGTCCTGCAGACAGAGTGAATACTGTCCACTGGTGAAGGACAGTGCTGTTGTTGCAGGGGTCTGGGAACCTTTCTGTTGGTTCAGAGCTACTAAGACTGTCCTGCAGACAGAGAGTGAATACTGTCCACTGGTGAAGGGCAGTGCTGTTGTTGCAGGGGTCTGGGAACCTTTCTGTTGGTTCAGAAGCCCTGAAGAAGGATTTTCTTGTTGTATGTTTACAGAAATCCTGGGAGAGGGTTTTGCTAATGTTTTCAGGGGTTCTAGGACTGTTCTGCAGACAGAGGATGAATTAATGAAGAGACTGGCAATGTATCTTGTGGCCTTGCTAAGCCTTGTCTCCCCAGGAACTAAGATTGCTGAGAACTTGCCTTGTGTCAAGATGAAGAAAAGACCTTCATTTGGGTATTAAGTGCTGTGCTTAAACTTGTTGTAACTCTGGGGTAGATTCAATTGTGATCCAGGGGTGGGGAACTTTTGACTTTTTTGTGTTCTATGGTTGAACAAATGAATGTCCTTTACTTATGATTGGAAACTAATCTCCATTTGAGAAGAGGGGTATTGTGATGGACTAAATGAAGGTACAGCCTAGGGGTGGAGTAGTATTTAGAACAGGGACTTTGTAATTGATTGAATGATTGGAAGGTCCTGGGGTGGGGTAGTACTTGGAGATTATTTAATCACACTTAGTAAATGCTGTATTTTGAATGATGTCATGTTTTGATCTTCTCTGTTCTTGGTTTGTCACTGAATAAAATGGAGAGCACCTATGCTGGTATTTTGAACCTTGGGAAGTTGCCTTTCCTTGGCATTATATTACACACATCAAAAATATTCGCAAATCTCTTAGATTGGGGACATAAGTGAATGTTAGTATTCAAAACCCTAAGATGTGGGAAAACATGCAATTCCCTAAACTTCAGCTCTGTAAGCAGTTACTTAATTCAAAACCATAATACCACTCCTTCCACAAAAGTAAACAAGAAAGAAGCAATTTTATTCATTACAATCTTCAGGAATCCAGTGGGTACAGCCATAAGGAGCATGTTTCTACTGTTGTCTCTTCTAGCTGTGAGGGATCCAAGGGGAAGTTGGATTGATGACTTAAGGTCATCTGGTTCAAGCCCAAAGTCACTGGAATATTCCTGGTGTTCTATATTACAGGCATAACAACTTTAGTCTCCAAGGAAAGTTTGGTTTTTGGTATGCCTTGAGGTGAACCCTCCCCAAAAGGCCTATTCTGGAACCTCCAAAGCAGAACTTGTCCTGTTTGTTCATCCCCATTAATTCAACATAGTCTAGGCATACCCCAACTGTGAGGCAATAAATGAAGTACATCATCATCATCATAATCATAATTATTACTATCATGCTTTAGAGCTGATGTAAGCTAGGCCAGTATTCAGTAGGCCCAATGACCTTTTCGTGTTGTTGTTGTTTTTAACCATGTTGTTTCATAACACAACAGGAATAGAAAATAGCTAGAAGAAGTAAACCAAAATAATATGATAGAAGAGAGGAGAAAATATAGAACAAAGGTAGAATAGGTTAAAGGAGGTGAGAGAAGACTGGGCAAATTGAGAAAAGTCTGCTCTGAAATGAAGCCCCATCTGTAGTGATTTGAGATTATCTTGAAGTAGATATATGTAGAAGATTAAGAAATTTCACCCTAATGCTGTTAAAAGTGTGGCCATTACTTTCTGGCATCTTCTACAAATTCACTTTATGAAACTTGCTAACTCTCTTTGAACAGTACCGGTACTTGAGTAGAAGATTTGGGAGGGTCTGGGAAAGAATTTCAAACAAACAACCTGAACTTGCTCATTGTGTCTTCCTTCTTAAACCCCAATTTTGTTTGAAAGGTGAATTTAATTTGCCAGCACTTTTCTAAACTCTAAAACAAGTTTGTTGAAGTATCAAGATGCCCCACAGAGTTTGAGATCATATCAAAATTCTTTTGGAGATGCCCAAAATCCTCACAAATTAAGATTGAGTCATTCCTGGGAAGGACCTGGATGGAAAACATTCATATTTGCTACAAAAACAATTGGCAGAGCAGATAATGCTACAGGTAAGAGCCCTGAATGTACAAATGCCTTATCGGAAAATGTCCAAATTGCCTAATGGGATGCATAGATAGAACAAATAGGAACCGCGACAAAACTCCAGGCATTTAAGTGTACAAATTAGGAAAATTTAAAAAGTACTTCATACTTTTTTTTTTATCAATTTGGTACCATTGGGCTTTAATATAACAGCAAATATTTGTAGGATGAGCTGAATAGGACATTAGAGATAATCTAATCCAGCTGCCTCATATGAAGACTTTAAGGCCCAAAGATGTTAACTGATTTGCGCAAGGTCACTGAGGGAGTTAAGTAACCCACCACCATTCAAATCGAAGCCATTGATCTGACTCTAAATTCAGGATAATATATAATAATGGAAAAGTCCACTAAATTTCTTCTGATTGTTCCTTCATGAGATCTGTATCATTGAAGGTAATAGCTATAATCAATGAGATTACAGATTCATGAAATATCAGTGAGACTTGGAAAAACTTACAAGTTTGTGAAGACAATTCATGGAATGCAAGAAACTTTTGAAAAGTTACACTCCAAGGTAGCTTGAGGCAACTGGTAGTTTACCAAGGACATGTAAATAAATTAGTAAGGAACGTGAATAAATCAATCATACAATGTTTTTACTTGAAGGAAACTTAAAGGTCATTTGATTCAAACCCTTCATTTTACAAAGGAGGGAGCTGAGGCCTAGAGACATGAATTGACTTCCCAAAAGTTACTAGTCTAGTGTCAAAAATTAGGTAAGAACCTAGAACCCAGGTTTCCTACTTGATGGTCTAGTGTTCTCTTCACTATAGTACATTGGCTTTTCGAAAGATCTACGATTTGGTTCTTACTATCACTAATTATTACACACAGCATTTCAGAGTTTGCCAAATAGTGTCATTAGATCCTATGAGACAGGTAGTACAATCAGTAAATCTCATTTTGAGGTTGTGACTTGTCATGTGTCACACAAATTCTAAGTATTATAAGTAGGATCCTAAGTAAGGTCTTTTTTTTTTATAAGACTGATACTCCTTTCAATGACAGGAAAACTATCTCTCAAACAATATTGTTGCTGCTGCTGCTAATAGTTAGCACTTATACAGACCTTTAAGGTTTTCAAAGCACTTGATACTCAATACAAGAAATACTCTATTTTACAGATGAGGAAATTGAAACTGAGAAAAGTTAAGTGACTTGTCCAGTGTTCCACAGCTAGGATGTAGCTGAAGCAGGATTATGAACTGAGGTCCTGATTTCAGGTCCAGCACACTATCCATTATATTACCTCCATCTGCCTCAACTTGAGAACACTATTGAAAGACCTAAGGGTAGGGGAAGCCAAGTGATATATTGTAAAGAATCTAAACCTGGCCCTTATTCCTCAATTTACTGCAGTACAATTCCCTCTGACCTTATACAATGCTTTAAATCTTCCTAATCCTTGATATAAGTCAATTCAGTGAAATCAAGTCAATTTCCAATGTCTTTGACCCAACTTCCTGCTTAAATCCAGGGATCTGCTGCACTTAGTCCCCAATTACCATTCCTTAGTGTCAGTCCAGACACCCTCCTCCTTTTCTCTCCTCCTATCTGTCTCCACACATTGCAGAACACAAGAGTATTTTCTAGTTTTGTTTTGTTGTTATTCTTCTTACAAGGCAAAAATAGAATATATGTATATATTCAAAAGTAATACAACTGAGTAAGGTCATTGGACTAAAATGTTTCTCTCACCCTGTAAGACTCTGAATGGTTTGTGGAAGGCACACTAAGGTACTTCCTGTCTGTCCAAAAAAGTCTGCTTAAAAAAGAAGTTGATAGGGCAGCTAAGTGGCGCAGTGAATAGAGCACTAACCCTGGAATCAGGAGGACCTGAATTCAAATACAACCTCAGACACTTAACACAAAAACTAGCCATGTGACCTTGGGCAACTCACAACCCCAGTTGCCCTCCAAAAAAAAAAAAAGGCAAAAAAATAAAAAAGAAGTTGATGACAGCCTTTGACTGGATGAACCTTTGACTCCTGGAGAGTGAAATTCAAATAATTCCATACTTAGGCTAGTAAGGAAGCAAATTTTGGAATCCAGGGACAGAGAAGGACTTGACTCTAACCCTGGTACAATCTTTTCTTTCCACAACTGCCTGGAATGCTTTCGATTCAGGTGGTAGGTACTGGCAATATTGGGGAAAAAAAATACTAGCTTTGGAGCCAGAGCACCTGGCTTCAAATCCAGACTTTGCTATTCAGTTTGGGACTTTGGGCAAGTTACTTTTACCTCTCAATGACTCAAGTTTCTTCATTTGTAAAATAAAGTGTTACAATAGTTGGTCTTTAAGGTCCTTTCTAAATCTAAATAATTTGTTCTGTGATCTTATAAAACCATGACATCAAATTATGCCAACAATTTCAATTACAGACTATCATGCAAGAGTTTCAATCCTTTGGCACCTTCAAGTAAAGAATGTGAACTATTTTTTTACTTATAGGAACTGGATCTAGACCCAAAGTCCTTTTCTACTCTAGACTAAGCTATTCCCTTGGCATCCTTCAGTCTGATGACTGGCTTTCTGGTTCATAATCAGTAGCTCTCTATCTGTTACCATCTTTTGTATGATCCCCAGTAGCCAAGCACTACCATGCCTGTGTTTTGGGTGACCTTTGGGAGCTGGGAGCCTAGTACTAATACTGTTAAAGTGATACTGTAAAATGACTGGTTATATAGCAATACTGTTTGTGTATATACATCTATAATGTACATATATACATAAGGATGTATGTATGAGCATGTATGTTAATACATACATATATCCATATGTATTTTATGTATATAAATTTGAAAATAAGTTGTATAAAAAACTCATTTCTTCATAAGCATTGCAAAAGTAAACTTTATCCAGAGCTGGTCAAATTAGGAACTAAGTTTCATTCATACTTTACTTTTCATAGAATTAAATGCTTCCTTCTTAGAGAAGAATTATCCTGCTGGTAAACCCTGTGGAGTTCTCATTTTTCATTTAGCAGCTTCTAAATTTTCCTATCATTTTCATCAAACCAGTCTTGATGTTTGCAAATATTCTGACCTATATGAGCTGCTGTAATGTTAAGGGATATAAGATCTTTCCCACCCATCAATAGGCCTCACATGGAGCCAATTAGACTCTGGGCTGCAGGGATCCCCACACCTTTCCAATTAAGTGTTGATTTTCAGGCTTCTCGACACTCAGCAATCAAAGGCTGAGTATTATATTGCTTGAAGGGAGAGGGTGGGCAGGGAGAGCAGGGCCTGAGAGAGAGCAAGAGAGAACCTTGCCTAGCGGAACTTACTTGTGGGGAGGCTTGATGGACAAAACCCTTACAATGTTGGCACTCCCTGGATTAATGATGAGTACCTTCCTAAACCTTGCTTTTTGGTATCCTAATAGCAATGTCCCAAATAAATGTCTTGGTTTTGTCTTAGAGGAGGAAAGTTTATTATATTTGATGAACAAACCCTGGGAATGCATGTGCATATTCATAGTAGCTGCTATGGGTATCATCACATTGGTGTTAGATGAGTATGCAGTGCTATAAACCAAATCTCTGAAAGCTGCCCATTATTTTTCTGCTCCTATTGTCAGCTGTGTGTTGGTTCAACTTTTCCTCCGAGTTAGTACCAGATTGTTCCAGCTTAGAGAAGCACTCTAATATGTTGACACTGATTTTTCTTTCTAGTAGTCATTTTGTCTTAGGGCTGCTGCTTTTGTTGAATGCAAATATTTACCTTGGAGAGGATAAGTCTATGATCAGTCCAGCATGCTATAATAATACATTGTCTTCATTACTCTCCCATCCTGTCTGTCTTTTCTCCTTACCATCACATAGATCATTAAATGCCAGAATTTGGTGTGGTATTATGTCAAAAGTTTTTTTTTCTATTGTCATAATCACGTTATTTTTATTATTCTTGTTACTAATTTTGCCTGTTGTGTTCCACATTGTGCTATTATTGAATGAACATTACATCCCTATTATAAATTCAATCTGGTTACAGTATATAATATTTTTTAATGCAAGACCTTAGACTTTTTTGTAATATTTTATCTAAATTTTTTTGCCTGAATTTTTATTGTGAACATTGGCTATAGTTTTCTTTCTCTGATTCCTTATTCCCTGATTTAGGTTTCAAGAACATATTTGTAGCATACGAGAAATTTGGTAAGATCTTTCTGTTCCTACATTTGTAAACAGTTTACATAATACTGAAATTGATTTTTATTTTTTTTTTACAAAATTCACTTGTACATCCATCTGGTTCCAAGTTCATGTTTTTTTCCTCATTGGGAGTATATATATGTCTTATTCAATCCCTTTTTCTGAGATTGGGTAATTTAAATCTCTAACTCTTGTTCTGATATTGGGGGAATTTCATATTTTTATAAATATTCATCCATTTCACTTTGTCAGTTATATAATTCCCACAGATCTATCTATCATAACTCTTCTAAAATTCTATTTACTTTTTCTTCTTTTTGCTATATTTTTTCTAAGACTGAAAAGGGTGCATTAAGGTCTCAGAAATTATAGTTTTACAGTCTATCTCAACCTGTTTAACTTTCCATTAGATAGTTAGATGTCACGCCATTAAGGGGATATCTATTAAGTATTGTCTGTAGTCTCTTTTGGCATAATGTAGTTTTCTTGTTTATCTCTTTTAATCTAGTCTATTCTTGTTATTTGTCAAAGATATCCCCTGCCTTTTGTTGAGTTCATCTAGAGCTTTAAAATTTTGTTTTAGTCCTTTATTTTAACTCCATGTGAATCTTTGTTTCAAAACCAAACTTCTTATAAACAACACACCATCAGATTCTGTTTTCTAATCCATTCTGCTACACATTTTCAATTTATGGGTAGGTTCATTCCTCTTCATTCTTTCAACCCCACCCTTCTTTTGTCCCCTTCTCCTCTTACTTCCTGTAGGGCAAGACAGATTTCTATACAGAATGTGTTATTCCATCTTTGAGACAATTACAATGAGACTAAGGTTCACTTGTACCCACCTCAACTCCCCCATGTTCCATTGTAAAAGTTCTTTCATGACTCTTTTATGTCAAATAATTCACTCCATTTTCCTCTCCCTTTTCCCTTCTCCCAGTGTATTCCTCTTTCTTACCCTTAATTTTATTTTTTAGATAAGCATCCCATTATATTCAACTCAACCCATTCCTTTGCCAAGCTGTTGACTCTTTTTTCATGATTTTCTTGCATCATTCTTATTTCTCTCCAACTTTTAACTCTATCTCTCTCACTTGCTTTTTAAAATGCTTTTTCAGCTCTCCCATGGCCTGAAACCATTATTCATATTTTACTTTGAGGCTTTGGATGTAGGAACTTTGATTTTGTTGTCTTCTTCTGACTTCGTGTTTTGATCTTCTCTGTTTCCACAATAACTTGCTGTGGTCAGCTTCTTTTTTTGTTGTTCATTTTTTCAAGCCTATTTCTTGACTTTTAGTTCTATGCTAAAGTGTAGCTCCCCTTCCTGAGTGGAGGGGGCACTGTCCCAAGCACCAGGTTTTTTGTGTAGCTGTCTTCAGAAATAATTCTGTGGACCAGTAATTTTTTGGCTCTTCCAAGGTGGTAGGAGCTAGGGAGAGGTGTGTTTACTACTCTCCTGACCTTTGCTTTGATCTGTGAATGACCACAAGTACACGCCATCCTTTTGTGGGTTCTGCCACTCTAGAATTTTCTTTGAAGCATTATTTAAAGGTGTTTGGAGGGGTTTTGTGGAGAGCTCAGGTGAGGCACTTTTTCTCTACCATCTTCTCCACCATCTGCCCTTCAAGAAGTTTTTCTAAAATGATCAATGCAAAGAAATAAAAGAAAACAATAGCATGGGAAAGACAAAAGATGATTTTCAAGAAAATTAGAGATATTAAGGGAACATTTCATGCAAAAATGGGAATGATAAAAGACAAAAAGGGTAGGCACTTAAAAGAAGCAGAATACATAAAGAAGAGGTGACAAGAATATACAGAAAGGACTATATATCACTGATAACCATAATGGTATCATTACTGATATCTCAGAGGATAAAGTCAAATGGACTTTAGGAAACATTGCTAACAATGAGAGTAGTGGAGGTGACAGAATTCCTTCTGAGTTATTTAAAATCCTAAAAAATGATGCCATTAAAGTGTTGTATTTAATATGCCAGCTAATTTGGAGGACTTAACAGTGGCTGCTGGGCTGAAAAGGATCAGTTTATGTCCCAATCCTAAAGAAGAATGATGCCAAAGATTGTTCACATTACCAAACAATTGTTCTCCTTTTACACACCAGCAAGGCTATGCTTTAAGATTCAACAAGCTAGGTTTCAGCAATATGCTAACAGAGAATTACCAGAAGAACAGTCTGGTTTTTTAAAAGGCAGAGGAACTAGAGGCGAAATTGCCAACATTTGCTGGGTTATGGGGAAAGAAAGGGAGTTCCAGAAAAACTTCTACTTCCATTCACTACAATACAACCTTTGTCTGGATGGATCACAACAATGTGGCAAGTCCTCAAAGAGATGGAAGTACCAAATCACCTTACTTGTCACCTAAGGAACCTGTATGTGGGTCAAGAAACAATGGCCAGAACCAAACATGGAATAACTAATTGTTTTAACATTGGGAAAGAAATATGACTAGGCTATATATTGTCACCTGATCATTTCACTTACGTACAGAGCACATCATATGAAATGCCAAGTAGAATGAATCAAAATCTGGATTTATGGCAGGAAGAAATAGCAACTAAATCAGACATGCAGGCAATACCACTCTGATGGCAGAAAGAGAAGAATCAATAAGCCTCTTAATGAAGGTGAAAGAGGAGAGTATAAAAGCTGACTTGAAGCTTAACGTAAAAAAAAAAAAACTAAGATATTGGGAACTGGTCCCATCACTTCCTGACAAATAAAGGAAGAGGAAATCAAAGCAGTGTCAGAATTTATATTCTTTAGCTAAAAGATCACAGCAGATGGTGACTAATAACCATGAAATTTAAAGATATTTGTTCCTTGGAAAGAAAGCTGTGGCAAATCTGGACAACATACTAAAAAGCAGTGACATCACCTTGCTGACAAAGGTCTGTATAGTCAAAGCTATGGTTTTTTCCAGGAGCAATGTATGGCTCTGAGAATTGGACTATGAGGAAAGTTGAACACTGCAGCACTGACACTTTCAAATCATGGCACTGGAGAAGACTTTTGAGAGTCCACTGGAAAATAAAGAGATCAAATCAGTTCATACTTAAAGAAACAAGGACAAATATTGAAGTCATATAATGAGAAAAGAGGACTCAATGGAAAAGCCCCTGATGCTGGAAAAGGTGTAAAACAAAAGGAAAAGGGGACAGCAAAAGATGAGATGGATAGAGAATGTCATGGAAGCAATGAACATGAGGTTGGACAGACTTCAGGACATATTGGATGATAGAAGGGCCTGGTGTGCTAGGGTCCTTGGAGTCACAAAGAATCAGACACAACTGAGCAACAAAAACAACATATTCTTCCTGAGATTTTTGTGCTAATATAATGTAGTATATCAAATTTTGGTTTAAACCTAATTTCAGACACAGTACCCATTTTCTCAGAAGTACTTGTCAGGTACAGAGTTCTTCAAATTATTTTTGTTCAT
Source organism: Petaurus breviceps papuanus (assembly GCF_028583685.1). Classification (NCBI taxonomy): domain Eukaryota; kingdom Metazoa; phylum Chordata; class Mammalia; order Diprotodontia; family Petauridae; genus Petaurus; species Petaurus breviceps. The sequence goes on from NW_027187391.1 coordinate 20,083,853, forward strand.
GGCTTTAATAAACTGAGTTTTTTAGTTCAATTCTGTCTGCTTATCCCTTGTCTAATTTATTGCACTAATATTCATTCCTAAGGAAAAAGAAACACCAAATAGTTTTGATGAATATTGCCTTATAACATAATTTGAGTTCTTGAAATATTCTTTCTCTTCATCTGTGCTTTCTGAAATTATTTCCCTTAAGATTTAAAACTTTTGTTCTTCCAAATGAATTGTGATAGTCTGCATAATTTTATAAAGTATCCTCTTTGCAGTTTAATCGATATAGGAGTAAGTCTGTAAATTTAAATAGGTAATATTATTATTTTTTGTAATGGTATAGCAACATCATAAATAATTCATGTCACTATAATTACATGCCTACTAGTATTTCTTATTAAGAATGTTTTGTATTTCCCACACGTATTACCCCAGAACACACCATCTCAGTCTTCTCTCTTGCATATCTTTCTGATTCTAGACACGTCTCTATCTCTTGGTCTCTCCTGGTTGGCCTACAGTCCCTCTGATTTTCTGAACAAGGACTGCCTATTACCTTTTTTTGTTTCCAGTATTTTTCTATCTTAGCTTAGGCTTTTCAATAATGCTTATTGAATGACCAATGATTTATCCTGTCTACAATTTGTTTGTACATAGTTGTTTTCATGTTATTTCCCCCATAAGACTGTGGGGAACTTCGAGAACAAGCACTGTTCTTTCCCCTCCCTCAGTATTTAGCATAATACTTGGCTCATAGTAGGCATATAATAAATGTTTGAGTGGGGAGAAGAACTGTATTATTTCAGTATTTATAAAATTCTTGTGAGTATTTGAAAGTTAATACATTTTATAATTATTTTAAATGGAATTTCTTTGTTCCAATAATTTTTGTTGATACCAATATAGAAGGCAGAATAAAAACCTTAGAAAATAGTAACTCTTACTCAAATAATAGACTCTTTCCAAAGAGAAATTATTGATTCAATGAGATAGAAATATTAGAATCAAATTTTAGTTGAAAAGAATAGGAGAAAATGTAAGATATTTTATATCAAAACAACAAACTTACAAAAATTAACAGGGAAACAAATGAGGAGAGAAGGGGAAGGGACAAAAATACCATAAAAGGAGTAAATTTAAGCAAAAAATAATAATTAAGATCCTGAAGGGATGACTAGAAGTAATAAAAAGAGAAACTAGAATTTGAAAGGATACTTTATCAATTTGAGAATGATTCAATAAATTGTGGCATAATAATGTAATGGAATATTGTTGCACAGTAAGAAATTAAGGAAAAGCTGATTTCAGAAAATGCTAAGACATATGAACTGATTCAGACTGATTCAGAATATTTTTGCACAGTAAGAAATTAAGGAAAAGCTGATTTCAGAAAATGCTAAGACATATGAACTGATTCAGACTGAAGTGAGAAGAAACAGACATATATACAATGGCAAGCAACAACACTGCGAAGAATTTTCATCAAAGCAAAGATCAACCATGTCCTCAGAAGACCTATGGTGAACCTACCTCCTTACAGAGAGATAGGTGATAGACTCAGTCCTAAAAGAGATACACAGTTTTGATATACATCACCCTTAGGGTCTTCCCCTCCCAGCTTGTTTTTTTTTTCTTTTTTCTAAATAAAGGGGCTTTTTCTTAATTCACTTCTTAAAGAAGCCTATTCCTTGAATGGGTGTTAACTCACTCTGAGTTCTTAGAAAGGCCTTAGCCTAAAAGGGCCAGGGTCTCACAATGCATTCTGAGTCATCTCCAGTCATTTTGATAATTATCTGGTCACTGGATCCAGATGGCTCTGGAGGAAAAAGTGAGTTTGGTATCCTTCCAAGTCAACTGCAAGTCAGGTCATCATTTTCCTGATGTCATGATCCTCTTCAAAAATAAAGGACAAACACAAACAGGGTACGGATTTGTTTTTCTGGACTGTGTTTATTTACAAAGTTTTTTTCTAATCAGAAAATCAATTAAAAACTATATTGAAATAGTTATTAACTAACATTTAATAATGAAAGGAAGACCATTGTGTTTGTGTCTGGTGGAATAATATTTGGGAGAAGAAACTTCCCCTTAATGATAAACTGACATACTTCCATCCTGTCTCAGACAACATGTTTTTCTCCTAAAATTTAAAGAAGGTACATCCTGTAGATATTTACAAAAATTGGTCATCTGACCTTTCATTTTGAGAATGATGCCAACAAAAACATGTGTTTTCTAAGTAAGACAGGCTTTATAGTGTTGGTGACTTTGCTTAAGTCACTGCCCTTCTCTGGACTACATTTTCCCATCTGTAAATTAAGAGGTTTGTACTAGATAAGCTTCAAGGCCCCTTCTAATTCTAAATCTAGGATCAGTATTATCTTTGAAAACCTTTACAGAAATCAGGTTAATTTAATTCCAAATTAGTCTGGAGGATGTGTACTTTTAAAATTTTTTCTTATTCATTTTAAATTATCATACATTTAATTTTTTCCTCCCATCACTCACTGGAAAAGAGAAAAAGAAATACAGAATCCTGGTATCATATGTGCATATTCAAGGACAACAAATTCCCACATTGGCCACATCCAAAGATGTGTTTCTCATTCTTTTATGATACCTAGGAAAATGTTTGAACAATTTATTTAAATAAACATCTACATTATTATGCTACTGATGCATAACCAGTATTTTAATAGTATGTTAGCAATACTGATCCTGGTCAACTGCTCCTAGACCCATAAGGGTCACTTCATAGCAGAGGCAAAATACCAGTGGCCAAAGGGAGAAAGGTAAGAGACAGAAGCAGATGCCAGACTGCTGTTTGTTAGCTCCATAAGTCTCTATTAGGATGAAGAATGCCAGTAGCAGCCGAGTCTGGGCAAAGGTATAAGTTCAGATCCTGTTCCTATAGGCCAAAGGACAAATATGTGAGTATACAATGAAGGCTAGAGAATATCTGTTGCATTATGGTCAGGTCACATGGGTTAATAAAATAGAGGGCTAAAGTAATCTCCTTGAAAGCAAGAATTATCTTTGTGTGTGTGTATACTTATATACATATCTATACATTCATGTACGTACATACATTTATCTCTAGCTCCTAGAATAGTGCCTGGCACATTATAAGCATTTAATAAATACTTGTTGATTGAGACCCTGACAATAAATCAACTTTTTCCAAAGTTACATAAGGAGTAAGTAACAGAGTCAAGATTCAAATTCAGGCTTTCAGACTCCAAAACTTGCAATGTATAAATCACTGCCAATATCCATGACTTCAATTCATGATGTAATAGGTAGAGGAAGGACGTAAAAGATTTAATTTAGTAATACCTACCCAACTTTAGGTCCTTAGAAAGGCCTGTTTATTGAAACATATACTAGGGTTGTCTGGATCCTACTCCTTATGGGTTTAAGTTACTTTAAAAGCGGGCACCAACTTTTTTCTATCCAACCTTTCTTGGATACAGGGCAAACAACTTAATCTGTTTTTCATATCATTCATGACCTGATGGAATCATCAGAACCTAGGTTGAAAACTTAACCCTATCCTGCTGTATTTCAGAATATAAATATACTCCTTTCCCTTTTAAGAAAACCTTAAAAATGCTTTCTTAGGTAAAGGCTAAATATTATTGTTTGTCTAAGGTCACTCGAAATCTGATATTAATCACAGAAACTCATTAATAGTCTTACCATATCTTGTTATTATTTATGAATCTTTAGAACTTACCTTTTCTTTTGCCTTTCTTCTACAATGAGTAAACTATAGAAAATATTTTCACATTTTCTTAAACATGTGAAGACAGTTGTTAGAAGGGAACAGAAAGGTGATGAAAGGCCTGGAACTAATTAAGTAGACATAGGTCTCTGAGCCAAGTTGGCTCAGAAACTTAGAGTCAAAACTCAGTTTCTTGACATGGTGTCAATCAGTAACCAGGATGTTTAGAAAGTAATGAAAGGTAAACAGTCATATTAGTACTGGTAGAAGGCTCTATTGAAAGTAACTCATGCCCCAGGAAGCTAAGGACAAAGGCCCAGGGCTGGATACTTTATAAGTTCCTCTTGCCCTTGTACTTGTCATCAATGTGACCATGGGGACTCGATGTAAGAAATAACTAGTACAAGTCTTATGATCAGAGAGAGCCATGGAGAACTTCTCATGAAGCTTCTGCAGCTCTGAATAGTCTTCTTGCATACTAGTTCCCATTTCCATAGCTTTAAGGACTAAGATCGAAAAGCGTAGATCCTTAACCATCAGGAGCTTTGAGCTACCAGAATTCTTAAAGCTCCCTAACAGAAATGACACAATTCTCTGGGTTTATTTCTGCAACCCTGAAAAAGGTATCCTTACTTACTAGCATAGTGTAAGGGAAAGAATTCTGGATTTGAAGCCAGACAACGGGGATTCAAATATTAGTTCTATTATTTCCTACCTGAATACCTTGATCAGGTCACTTAATTAGTGTGAGGTTAAGTTTTATTGTTGGTTAAATGAATGGGTTGGACTAAATAAACTCTAATATCCTTCTGGTTTTTTAGTATGATTTTGTTAGGTTGGCCAATACAGATATAATCCCTTAGTCTAAATTTATGCTGTTGACATGACTTGGTCCTTGATTATTTTTAGTAACTATTTCCCCCAACACTGATGTGTTCACATATGTGGCAGGCATTGAAATGATCCATTTTATCTTTTATGATTATCTTTAGCCCTTGTGTGGTGATCTCCCACCAGGCAAAGTTGTGACAGGTAGCTGCTCTGGTTCTCTTAAATTATTATTTTTGTGGTGAGATCTTTAATATACATTTTAAAGCATTGCCTTTAATACATATTTTGAGTTTATTGTGGCATAGGGTTGGTCAGATTTGACCTAAGCCTAATTTCTTCCTAACTAAATGTCAGTTTTCCAGCATTCTTGTCAAATAAGTTCTTCCCTCCCAGTCATTGATGTTCTAGAATTTATCAAACACTGTGTCTACGAGTTTAGTAGTTTCTCATTCTGCCTTATATAGTTGGAACCACTGACCTACTTTCCTATTTTTAAGCATGATCAAATATTTTTAGTATTGCTTTATTACATGATTTTAGATTTTAGAGTTCTATTTTTTCCTCATTCCTACTTTTTTCATTATTTCCATTGAGTCAAAACTTTACATTCCTCCATATTAATATTTATTATTTTCTCTACTTCTATAAAGTAGTAGTTTTGGGGGGCAGAGCCAAGATGGAAACACCATGAGCTCCTGCCACAACCACCTCCAAAACCTATAAAATATGACTCTAAAATTTTAGAGCTACAGAACCCACAACGTGACAGAGAGAAACAAATCTTCCATGGAAGGCAGGCTGACAGGAAGGGTCTATTGCACCAGACTGGGAGCTGATGCAGAGTCCCACGTGGGCTGTGCCAAGCCCGGGGCAGCCCTGACCAGCCAATGCAGACTTCAGGAGAGTGAATCACTAGCAGCTGTGGTGGTTTCCAGACTTCTCAACCCATAAATGCAAAAGATAGAAAGGAAAAGGTCAGTGAAGAACTCTGTTGGAACTGAGTGATGGAAGAACATGGTCTGGCCTCTGCCCCCCAGGGCAAGAGGTGGCAGAGGCCCAGCAGTTGCTGCTACCAGTGGCTGCCTCCAGAGCTCTTGGCCTTCAGATTATAGTGGGACCAAGCAACTATTCAGAGGGTAATCACTCTTGCTTTGACCTCCTTGGATCTGGATTGAGGTCTTGGGTGGTGGCCCTGGGGTGTCTAGCCAGTGTGCTAAAGCTTGGGGTGGCTGGAGAGAGGGAGGGCTCCTTAGAACTCTGACAACATTTGTGAAAATCCCAGCAATTTGGGACAAAGCTCTGCATAATCAGGCCATAGAATGCTTTTTTTCAGGACAAAAAGGATCAAAACATGGAACCAGAAGTCAACAAAGGCAAAACTCCTTCATCAAAAGCTTCCAAGAAAAATATGAACTGGTTACAGGCCATGGAGGAACACAAGAAGGATTTTGATAATCAAGTAAGAGAAGTAGAGGAAAAATTGGGAAGAGAAATGAGAATGATGCAAGAAAATCATGAAAAGCAAGTCAACAGCTTGCTAAAGGAGAAAAATACTGAAGAAAACCAAAAAAATACTGAAGAAAAAACCACCTTAAAAAATAGACTAACTCGGGGCGGCCAGGTGGTGCAGTGAGTAAGAGTGCCGGCCCCAGAGTTGGGAGACCTGGGATCGGTTCCGGGCTCAGATACTTAACACCCACACAAAATAACTGGCCATGTAAACTTGAGCAAGTTATTTAACTCCAATTGCTTAGGGGCAGCTAGGTAGTGCAGTGAGTAACAGTGCCAGCCCCAGCATCAGGAGACCTGGGATCGGTTCCGGCTTCAGATACTTGGCACCCACAAAAAAATAACTGGCCATATAACCTTGAGCAAGTTACTTAACCCCAACTGCTTTAAAAAAAATAGACTAAGTCAAATGGAAAAAGAAGCTCAAAAAGCCAATGAGGAGAAGAATGCCTTAAAAAGTCGAATTGCCTAGATGAAAAAGGAATTTCAGAAACTCACTGAAGAGATTAATTCCTTTAAAATTAGACTGGAGCAAATGGAAGCTAATGACCTTAAGAGAAAGCAAGATAATATTAAACAGATCCAAACAAATGAAAAAATAGAAGGCAATGTGAAATATCTCATTGGTAAAACCACTGATCTGGATAATAGATCCAGGAGAGATAATTTACAATTATTGGACTACTTGAAAGCCATGAACAAAAAAAGAACCTAGAAATCATCCTTCAAGAAATTCTCAAGGAAAATTTCCCTGATATTCTAGAACAAGAGGGCAAAATAGAAATTGAAAGAATTCACCAATCATCTCTTGAAAATGAACCCCAAAAGAAAACTCCTAGGAATATTATAGCCAAATTCCAGAGTTCTCAGGTCAAGGAGAAAATATTACAAGCAGCCAGGAAGACACAATTTGAGTATTGTGGGAAACACAATCAGGGTAACACAAGATCTAGCAGCTTCTACACTAAGAGATCAAAGGGCTTGGAATATGATATTCTGGAGGTCAAAGGAACTAGGATTAAACCAAGAATCATCTACCCAACAAAACTGAGTATAATGCTTCAGGGGAAAATATGGTCATTCAATGAAATAGAGGAATTTTAAGCATTCTTGATGAAAAAAACAGAGCTGAACAGAAAATCTGACTCCCAGATACAAGAAGCAAGAAAAGCATGAGAAGGTAAACAGGAAAAAGAAATCATAAGGAACTTATTTAATTGAACTATTTACATACCTACATGGAAAAATGTAACTCATGAGATTTTCTCAATATGAAGAGAATTGAAGGGAATATATATGTGTGTATATATATATATGTATACATACATATATGTTTATATAGGAGGGTATGTATATATATACATATATGTACATGTATACATAGACAGAGGGCACAGGATCAGCTGAATAGGAAGGGATGATATTTTAAAAATAAAATTAAGAGGTAATATAAGGAGAGGAGACAGGGAGAGATAGAATAGGGTAAATTATCTCATATAAAAGAAGCAAGAGAAAACTGTTACAATGGAGGGGAAGAGCAGGATGGCGAAAGGGAATGGGTCAACCTTACTGTCATTGAATTTGGCTTAAGGAGGGAAAAACATACACACTCAATTGGGTATCTTACACTACAGGAAAGTAGGGGGGAATGGGATAAGGGGGGGATGACAGAAAGGAGGACAGATTGGGGAGAGGGTAGTTAGAAGCACAAACTTTTGAAAAGGGACAGGGTCAAAGTAGAAAATAGAATAAGTGGGGGCAGGATAGGATGGAAGGAAATATAGTTAATTTCTTTCACAATATATCCAGTATGGAAACGTTTTGCATAACTACACATGTACAACCTATATTGAATTGCTTATCTTCCCAGGGGGGATGGGTAAGGAGGGAAAAAGGAAAGAATCTGGAAATCAAAGTTTTAAAAACACATGTTAAAAATGTTTTGTTTTTTTTTTTTACATACAACTGGGAAATAAGATATACAGGCAATGGGGTATAGAAATCCATCTTGCCCTACTAGGAAGTTAGAGAGTGAATGGGCGAGGATATAAGAGAGAGTAGATTGGGGGAAGGGGTATTCAGTAGGCTTGCTATTTGGGGGTGGGGGATAGGGGAAAGATAGAGAGAAAATTGTAACTCAGTTGGACTAAAAACAACTGAACAACAACAATCGTCTCATCTATAAAATAAAGAGCTTGACTTTTGAAATCCTTTCCAGTTCTCGATTTATGATCCTATAAGCCCATGAACCCATGCGTAGAGTCTAAAATGCAAAACACTTCAGCCTGTAATGATCAATTTTAGAGGAGCATAGATTGAGTCTCTGTGTTCTAGACAGATCCCTATATAATTTCATTGCTAATTTTAGAGTCAGCTTCATTCTGGACCACTTTTTTTTTTGCTTTTTTTTTGGAGGGGAGAGCAGGACAATTGGGGTTAAGTGACTTGCCCAAGGGCACACAGCTAGAAAGTTTTAAGTGTCTGAGGCCCGATTTGAACTCTGGTCCTCCGGACTCCAGGTGCTCTATTCACCACACCACCTAGCCGCCCCTGGACCACTTCTTCTGATTCATACACTCCCTTGGTACCTTTGATATTTTCATCTTTATTTATCTTTTTCTCTTTTCCTGTACTTTTCTTTTGACTAGCTTCTACAAATTACTTTTTCTAATATGACATAATGAAATAGCAGCTAAACTCTTTATAGAGCTAAATGAAGTGAGACAAGGCCATTAGGCCTATCAAAGCAGGAATAACAGAAATGAGATCTACATTCTTCCTGTGGCAATAACTCAATTTGATGTGGCAAAGGCCCAAAGAAGTTCATTTCAAGGCAGTGAGGAAAAATGGAATTATCATCTAGTAATTAATACCTGTGATGTAAAATAAAATGTATCACAGTGAATCATTTGGCCAAATCCCTGTACAAATGGGAAAAAGAAATCAAAACAAGGAACATTGTGTTCACATAGCTAATTTAGGCAAATTAGTTCCTCAGTCATGCAATCATTCAGTGTGTTGGCTCTACGACCATGGAGAGAATGGAGATGAACCAAGCCAAGTAGGAAATATGTTCATTGTGTCTAGACTAGGTATGGTGATTCAACAACCAGGCAAGTGGTGAAGGGTCTAGATACTTGAGCGAATAGTAGGTCAGCAACAGGAAATGTTCTCATTCTGCTTGTTCATTGTAGCTGTATGAATTTAATTATTATATTTGCTGGAACTTTGTACTTTCTAAAATGTGGAATTGGTTTGTGCCCTAAATGAAAGTATATAAAACAAGAATTAATAACAAAAACTTGTGGGCTAAGGAAAAGTCTATGTTAAGCTGTACTTTCTGTTGGTACCTAAAGTCTATTGCCCCCACTGGTTCATTTTTTTGTTTTGTTTTGTCTTGATTCTAAAATTTCTGAAGTTTGTATGTTTTACTTGGGTTTGGCTTTACTATCCAGCTGTAGCCTAAAAAACACTGGTTCTAGAGACACAAAATTTGGGCTCAAATACTTTCTCCAATGATTTAAGTATTTGTGAAGTTGGGCAAGTCACTTAAACTATCTTGGACTCAATTTCCTAATTTAAAAAGTTAGGTCTTTGGACAATATCACCTCAATTGTCCCTTCCCATTCAAGATCTATGATTTCGGCTCTCATGAATTTCTTCATTCCAGTCTTGGATACACTTGGATGAACTCTCTCTAGCACTTGTGCCCTTCTGGTCATTAGCTATCTGATTTTGATTCACTTCCTTGTTCTAACCAATGTTATCTTCACATATTCAGATTCTGTAATATATATATATATATATATATATATATATATATATATATATATATA
>NW_027187391.1:20093747-20141545 GCF_028583685.1 Petaurus breviceps papuanus
TATATATATATATATATATATATATATATATATATATATATATATATGTGTGTGGTCCCTGACCATTATTTCCTTCTTGTTTCTGTGTCCTGATAAGGCATGATTTGATTATGTATCTACCCTCCATTCTTTCTCTCTTAGTGTTTTCTGAAATCCCAAGTCTGCATCCTATACCTGTAACAACACTGTGTGTCATAGCCTTAATAATGACAGGGGGTAAAAACTGAATCTAATATCAGACAAACAGAAGTCCAAACTCATAGACAGAATGGGAGACAAAGCAAATAATTTGTTCAAAATGAAGAAACAGATAAAACCCTGGATGATCCCAATATTGAAGGGCAAAACAAAAGGTAGATTAGGCAAAAAGGAGATTTCTAGGAACCAAGAAGTGAAAAGACAGGGTAAGTTAGTCAAGACAACTTAGAAACAACAGTATTAAGTAATCCTAGATTTTGAAGAGTTCTGTAGTCAAAGAGAAAGATTGAGGCTACTACAATGGTGAAGGTATCAAATAGTAGATAATTCCATTATAGTGCTGGTTTTGTTCACAGAATGGTGAGATGGATTTTAAGAGGTATTGTAGTAATAGACTCAATGGGATATAGCAACTGATTGGAAATGAGGAGGAAAGGAGAAGGAAGAGTTAAAGATGACTGGGAGGATGGCAGTCATTCAAAAGAAAGAAGGAGAGATTAGAGAGAAGGTAATTTTAGTGTAGAGGGAGAAGGAGAAAACATACAATGCAAGATTAATCATTTATAAAGCACCTACTCTGTGCTGGTCACTGTACTAAGTGTTGAATGTTTTCATTTTGAGACATATTGAATTTGATGTTTTACTAGGACCTATAGGAAAATATGCCCTGTAAAATGGTAGGAAATGTGACGCTGGAGCCTCAAGGATAGATTGGGATATAGATATCAGTGCATAGATTTTGGAACCATTCTCAAAGATAATAATCAAAGCCATAGGGATGGATAAGATCACCAAAGGATACTATATAGAAAAACAAGAGAACAATGGTCAAAGGCATAGTCTTGGGGAAAAGCCATCCTTTGGAGATAGAAGGATGCAGATTGACCAGTAAGAGAGACCAAGAAAAGCATGTATAGGTAAAAGAACTAAGGAAAAAATACCATAACAGGTAAGGGAATGAAAAATATTAAGAAGATGGCAAAATATCATATAATACAGAAATAAAAAGGTCTGTGAATAAGCTAATGGATTTGTCAATTAAGAATTATTTTTTTGAGGGGCGGCCAGGTGGCTCAGCGAGTAAGAGTACCGGCTCCAGTGTTGGGACGACCTGGAGATCGAATCCCGGGCTCAGACACTCAGCACCACACCTAAAAATAACTGGCTGTGTAACCTTGAGCAAGTTACTTAACCCCGATTGCTTTAAAAAAAAAAAAGAATTATTTTTTTGGTGCCCTTGGAGGGGGAAATTATGTTCCTGATATAGTGATTACAGATAAAGCCACAGGAGAATGAGGGGAAAAGATAGATAAAAAGCTCATGAATTAACTAGAGAGCTTTAAAACCTAAAAATCTGACTCAGTGCCTCTTCTTTACCTAGCTTCAGACACCTACAGCAGTGAGCACAAGCAAACTTGAAGGTATGCATCTGAGCCTAAACATGGGACTTTGAACACTTCCACCTCATTTCTAATGCAGTAAAGCATTCCACATCTTCTTCCATTTTTTTTTCCATTTCAAAACCCCCTAAAAATCACTCTCCATTCTCTCCTTAAGACTCTGATAATAAAGCAACCCTTCACCTTGTTCATCATGACAAAACTTTCTTCAGGAAATTGTCCCCTCAATCATTTCACAGGTCAATTTCCAGTATCTTCCTATCTATTCATTACTTTCTTGATGCTTTCAAACCTGCCCATTTTGCCATCCTTAGAATACTTTCACTAAACCTAACTTTTGTTAAACTCTCAGCTTATATCTTACTCTTTTTCTCAGCCTAATTCCTAGGAAAAATATCTTCATTTACTGCCTACATTTTCTCCCTCCTTTCAATCACTTCTATACATTTTGAGATCTTGCTTCTGATCTAATTACTCAACTGAAACTGCTCTCTCCAAAGCTCCTGATCATCTCTTCATTGTCAAATGATGACTTTCTTTTAGTTCTTAGCCTTCTTGATATCTCTGCTACATTTAACATTGTTGATAACTTCTACTGAATGATTTTTTTCTGTCTCTGGGTTTTCATGACACTGCAATCTTTTGGCTCTCCTATGTGCCTGACTACTTTTCATATTCATCATCCTGTTCCTTAACTACAAGTATGTTTCATAGCTTTACCTCCCTCCCTCCCTTCCTCCCTTCCTTTCTCCCTCTCTCTCTCTTTCTCTCTTCCTATATATGTATATATAAAGTTATATTATATATTATAATTATATATTTGTATAACCATAATTATAAATTTAACTTTATTTTATACATATATTTATATAAAATTTATAAGCATTACTTATATAATATATGTAATATATGATATATGTGTAATTATAAATTGAATTGTCTGTAACATCTCAACCCTCCATGTCCAAAGAGACCTCTTTACCTTTTGCCACAAACACACTCTTTCAACAAATGATCCTATTTTGGTCAAGAGAACTACCATTCTTCTAGTCTACCAGGTTCATTACTTTGGCATTATACTGAGACTCTCACTCTCTACCCACATAGCCAAGAATCTGCCAGATCCTGTTGTTCTTTCCTCCACATCTCTCATGATTGATCCCTTCATTACTCACAGAGTCACCACAATAATTCAGGTCCTTGTTACTTCTCACCTTGACGACTACAAAGGCCTGCACATTGATCTTCCTGATTCAAGTATCTTTCTTTTCTAATCTATTCTTCACACAGTTGACAATGTGATTGTCCCTAATTACAGAGTATATTGAGGATCTTCCTTCTATTTATTTAGCATATTATTATTGAGTATACTCCTAGAAATTATAGTTATCATAGTAAGAGAAGAGAAATAAATTAAAAGTAAAGGCATTTGTAAAAGAGAAAGAGGCAAAAATATACTTGCTGTTATGTTTTTCTCAAGAAACTCTAGAGAAGAATCAAAGAAACTATTTAAGACAATGAATAGCTTGAGGAAAGTAGAAAAATATCAAATAAAACTTAAGAAAACAACCACATTGCAATTTTCAAGAGTTATAACAAAATCTAAGAGGAAAACCATTTAAAAATAACTACAGAATACATGAAATAGCTTTGTGTCAAATCTACCAAAGAAAACTCAAAACTTATGAAGATGCAATTATAAAACACTCTCAAAAGAAATAACCACCGAAATAATTGGAGGAATATTCAATTCTTATGACTGAGATGTGGCAATATAACAAACATAATGTTACTTAAATTAATTTAAAGATTTGGTGCTATGTCATTTAAACTTTGAAAGCAAAACATTTTTAGAAGCAGGAAAAACAATAAAATTCATTTTGGGGGAAGAGGGTTTAGAATATTGAGGGAACAAATGAACAAAAAGTAGGAATGAAGAGGGATTAGCACTTCCAGATCTCAAATAGTAATATATAGTAATAATCATCAGATAGGGTTGGCTAAAAAATTGAAAAGTTGATTGGTAAAACCAGCTACATATGGTAAAATCAGTAACTATTGAACTAAAAAATCCAGTGTTCAGTAAACCTGAGACCACAAATTGTTTTGGGAAAGCTCCTTATTTGTTAAGAACTGCTGAGAAAACTATAAAGCAAGATCCTAGAAATTAGATTTATACCATATGAACATCCTAGATAATGAGCTAAAATAGATGCAAGAAGAGAGGATTCTGGGAAGATGGCAGAGTATATCAGACCAGATGCCCCACCTCCACCCCACTGCAGACAAAATAGTGCCTCAGGGCAAACATAGGGAGATGTTCCTTCTCTATGAAGAGTAGACTCCTCCAGGCAAGTTCCTCTGAAACAGCAAGCAGTAAGTGCTAGGGCTAGCTGGATTGGGAGGTAGTCTCAGCCACAGGAATTTTTACCTCCTGGACAGTGTGGGGAGATGGCTGTTTGAGCATAGGAAAATTGAGGAAACCTCTGCTGATAAGGGATGCCAGGTCCATCTGTTCTGACAAAAAACCACACTGGGTGAGAAAAAACCAGCACAGTCACAGTAAGTGCAGAAGCAGAGGGGTTGGGATGCCTCTGGCTGTGGACACATATGGGACTCTGTGTCCACACCTGAGACCCCAGATGGAAATATGAACTGGTCTCAAGTCCAAAAAAGATTCTTGGAGGAGCTCAAGAAAGATTTTAAAACACTAGGAAAAGGTAAAAAGAGTAATTACACAAATGAGGTGGGAGAGGAAAAATTGACACAGAAGAATTAGATTGGGGAGGAGGGCAGGTAGTTCTGGAAACTTACCTCATCCAGAATGGGGTAACTTTAGAGAGAACAATACACATGTATCTAGAAGGGCATGAAAGTTTTCTAAATACAGAATAAAATAAAAGACTAAGGAGATTGGGAGGGGGGAAAGAATAAGGAAGGCATCTTTGGGGGAGGGAATAGGTTAAGTAACAGGAGGGCAAGGTAGCAGGTAGAAGTAAAGTAAAAGGAGTCAGGAGAAATAGGAAATAGAAACACAAAAATATAAAGATCAGGAGTAGAATTCATTAGGGGAAAAAGTAGAGGTAGTAATCATGATCTCATGCAAAGCTAAAGCCAAAATGGATTTAATCAAAAGGGATAAAGAGATAACATGCCTATACTACAAGTTATTCATATTAATCAATATTTTTTGACTATTTAAAATAACCAGACAGTTTAAGGTTGGAATATTGCTGTGGTACAGGAAATGATCCATTGGTAGACTTAGAAAAGGGTAAAGAAATTCCAAAAGATAAGATAGGCAATGTCAGTTGTCTGGAATAGAAAAGCTTTTATATGAACAAAATCAATGCAACTAGAATAAGAAGAGAAGCTATTAATAAGTGAGGGAAACTTTTGTATTAAATATCTTTGATGAGGGTTTGAGGGTCAAGATACATGGAAAATTAAAACAACTATTAAGGACCAAAATCCAAAATAATAATGGAAACTTAACGACTATATGAAGAACTGCTCCATTAATGTTAATAAGAGAAATACATTTTAAAACAAATGTGGTTTCACCTTATACCCATGAAATAGCAAAAATATTAGAAATAATCAAAGTTGGAGGTTGTAGGGGGAAAGCCTACTACAACATTGTTAGTAGAATTGTGAATTGGTCCAACCATTCTGAAAAACAATTTGTTAATATGGGATAAAAGTGACTAAATTATATATGTCCTTTTACTCAATGATCTCACTGTTAGGCCTTATCCACAGGAAGTAAAAACAGAGTAAAATAAAGGTCCTTTATACACTTAATACATACTTATAGTAATGCTTTTTTTTTTAAAAAAGCAGCAAAGGACTGGAGGCTAAGAAGGAACTCATGAATTGGGGAACTGCTAAAAAAATTTGCTGTACATATTAGGAGGCAACTAGGTAATACAGTAATTATATTGCTGGACATAGAGCCAGCAAGAAATGAGTTCAAATCCTGTTTCAGCCACTTCTTAGCTGTGTGATTCTAGGCATGTCATTTAACCTCTGCTTATCTTAATTTTCTCAACTATAAAATGAGGATAATAACAGAACCTACCTCCCAGGGTTGTTTTGAGGATAAAATGAGATAATATTAATCCAAGAAACATTTAGTAAGTTTTTATTATGTTCTAGGCAATATGCTAAATCTAGGTGTGGTCAGTTGAAAAGATGTTGGGTGACCCCTATCTCTGAAAAGAGTCAATCAGATCAATTGGGGCCTAGATACTCAGCAGGGCTGAGTCCTGCAGAATTCTTGACCCTTTGAAGTACATGACCTTTAGGCACCCAATTTAACAGCTGGGGGTGACAGAAAGAGACCTGGCAGGACTGAGTGAATTATTAAAGATATAATTTCACTTAATCTTTTTACCTAAACATGTACTTATACAATGTTTATCAACACATATAACTTGCAAGAAGGGGTCACTTTTTTTTTCTCCACATAAATTCACCATTCCTCTGAAATACAAGAGCCACAATAAAACTTGTGGGAATAGGGTAAATATGAAACATAGAAACATAATGAAACAGAGGTCAAGTGACTTCCTCAAGGTCACAATCTAGTAAACATAGTACTATATTTACAGAAGAGGGGGAAAAGATAATATGAAAAAAGGAAACATTAAAGGTTTATATTTCTCTTGATGGTGAGAAATTGAAATATGTTCCATCACATGTGTAATATATTTCGGTTAGCAAGATTCCTTTATTTATATAAAGGACAATTCATAGTTTTATTTATATACATGTGGTGGGAGGAAAGATCTTGGAAACCTTTGATCAATTTGAAGAGTTCTAGATATTGGGGTTCTAGATATCTAGATATCTAAATCTAGATAATGAAATTACAGTACATAGACTTTTGTCTGAAGGGCCCTATATGTGAAGGTACACATGCACCTTGGCATCTTACTGAGAGGACTGGCCTCACATAAAGATTGGCAAACTTCCTCTTCTTTTTTCTGGATGTACCATATTGTTGATTTATTAACATTAAACTCATGGCTAATAGCACTATGACTCATCCCTGAAATGAAGTTTATCTTATGCATGTATTTTTGTCATAAGGCACATCACAGCCTTCTTGTACATAAGAACACTAGACAAGCACGTCAGCACTATGTTTAGTGGCCAATTTAAACAGTGAAATCAACAACAAAAGGCACAAAAATGCTCAAAATGAGGTACTAAATAGGTTGCAAAAAATTATACATGTTTATAGTATGAGAACTAGAAGTAGAAGGCAGAGAGCCTCCTTGTTTGACTTTCTTTATACAATTAAACTTTCAAGGTGTTTATTCCCTCTAGGCAGTTTCTGCCACTGGATATTTTTTAACTTTCCCTTGAGATTTCCCCTTTCCATTATGCCTCACTCATAGAACAATATCAATTATTGTAGTCATCAAAGAGGATTCTATCCCATGGTAGAGTCCGTCTCCTATCACATCCCTGAGCATGCAGACCACCACTGATCTATACCATTCCCCTTAATCCCCCCGCCTCATTTGTCTGAGAATCTCCTCCCTTGATCCATGCTCTCCTGGGTGCCAGTTGCTCCTAGGAGCTCCAAATCTCCTCCCCACCCCCACCCCAATGAGGTAGAATGAGTGGATTTTTTAAGTACCCAATCCCCCATATCATAACCAGTGCACAGTTCCCATTACCCTTTAAAGATTATAGGCACATTCATCAGTGGAATCATCTACCATAACCAAATAAGTGTTTTGTAGTATTTATTCATAGATACCTGAATTCATGTACTTGATCTGGAGTTCATATTTCTCTCTGCTGTTGATTTATCTGATTATGTTCAAAGTCTTTGAGAGTTTTTTTTTTTCCTCCTGGGATCTTGGGTAATTTCAGTCTTTATTTTTTTTTTTGCTCTTTTCTTTTCCTCTTGCTTACTTTCTGATTCTCTCCCCTCTGATGGTGATTTCCTTCAGGGCTAGATCTCAAAGTCCTAGTCTCACTAGTTAATTCATTCTTCAAAAGCCAAAGATCAAAAAGTTATTCTGCACCAAGTGACTTTTGTGTAGACAGAACTCAACCCATTTAGATGCTGAGTTTTTTTTTTCTTTAGGCTTAGCTTATTACATAGCAACACAACCCCAACCTCCCTACCCCCAGCTCCCCCACACATCAATATGGTGTCCCATCTGGTGATCTATGTCATTCCCTCTGTTCCTCAGTCCTCTGGCCCAACACAGTAGTTAAGAGCTTTCCAATGCTGGTGCCACAGACAGCCATGGCACTGTGGCTTTTTTCGTTTTTGCAGCCCTCAGCAGGCTCCTGCTCCTGACAGGCTGCTACCATGCTGGCTGAATATTGCAGCCCAAGCAGACTTCTCTGGCCTAGATCTGGAATCTCCATAACACTGGAAAGAGGGAGGAAGGGCATAGTTATTCTGTTACAAGTCCATATGGTTGGTACTTAGGTCAGCTAATGCAGTCTCACTGCCAGAAGCAAGGGAAGTGAAGGAGGGGTGGTGAATGATCTCAAAGCAGGCATCATGGCATCAATTTATGTTTATATTTTTTGGCCTTTTTAAAATTCTGGGCATCCTAGACCAAGGAGAGAGCTGAAGTTCCTTTATCTTTGGTTCATTATTGCTGTTTTGGAGAGATTTGAGAAGTTATGGAGATTAGAGAAAATATCTAGTCTTCCTTCTTGTTGTTCATGTAAATCCTGAATTCTAGTGGTTTTCAAAGAAAGAAATCAATCTATCAATAATTATGTGAAAAAATGCTCCAAATAATCAATAATTGTATAAATCTAAATTAAAATAACTCTGAGATTCTATCTTTCGTCTACGAGATTTGTAAAAATGACCAAAAAAAGTAAATTGACAATTTTTGGAGAGGTTATTAAAACATAGGTGCACTGATATACTGTTGGTTGTGGTGTAAGCTGGTTGAGAAATTTTGGAAAGCAATTTGGAATTATACCCTAAGAGTCACTTAACTTAGATTCTGAAATACCATTATAAGAGAGAAAAATACCCAAAGAGAGAAAAAAAAATAGAGAAGCTCTTTTGTTGTAGAAAAAAACTTAACCTAAAGGGAATCCTTAAATTGAGGAATTACTAAACAAATTATGATATATGGATGAAATGCAATATTAGCAGACTATAATAATTGTAAAAAGAGTTTGATTCAGAGAAATCTGGAAAGATACATAGGAAATGAAGAAAACAGTGAGCAGGATCAGAACAGTTTATATAGTAAAAAGAACACTGCAAAGAAAAACAACTTTAAGAGACTTAACAACTCTGATCAATACAATGACCAACTCCAGAGGAGTGATGGTGAATGACACTCTTCTCTCAACAAAATGATGAAGAACCACAAGTATGGAATGTGACATTCTTTTGCAGGGATGTCACAAATGTTTAGATTTATTTTTCTTGAATGTGCCTATTTTTTCCCTTCTTTTTTATTTGTTAGAGCCATTTTGAGAGAGAGGGGTTTAAATATTTTTTAAAAAATTACAAATGAAGTTTCCTATGGTAGGTAGTATGCAGTCTTATTGCTATGACTTTGTTGTTCTTTTTGGATTAATTCAGCACCTAAACCCACAGCTCATATTTCATAGTCCTTTAAAGTTTGTAGAGTGTTTTCCTTATAACTACATCCATCCTGTTGCAAGTATTGAACAAATTGCTATAGCTATTTTACAAATAAGGAAGGTAAAGAACAGAGAAATGAAAATATTGTTGGTATTCCTCATGAGACTAGTAAGTAGTTAATCTGTATTTGAATTCAAGTCATTTGTCCCCAAGAATAGTGTTAGTTCCATCACACCACAATAAGATCAAAGGTTATCTATCTTTTTTATCCTTCTTCCCTAAGCATATTTTCTCTATGCCTATCCTGTATTTGTTGTGCTGTGAACTACTCTGGAACAAGCTGAAATTTACTGTACGATTCAAGTCGCTTTAAATATTTTTCCAGTAATTTTCCACAAAATGTAAGGTATCAGAATTATTTTGCTTGATTTTATTTCTTTTACCTTGGAGAGATGGCATGACATATTAGATAGAGAGTCAGCCTCAAAGCCAAGAAGATGAGGATTCAATTTCTGCCTCTCAAACATACCGACTGTGTGACCCAAGGTCAGCCACTTAACATCCTACTGCTCCATACAACTCTCTGACTATAAATTTCAGAGAAGGTGCTCAGTTGCACTGGTAGAAAAAAATTCCTTCAGCTGAGAGTTTTATGCCAATGAAACCACAAATTCATTCCTTATCCCTACCTGGGCAGAGGGGGAAGAATAGAAAGAAAAATGTAATCATACTTGAAAATTAAAGAAGTAATAGCCTTTTGTGTTTTTCTTAGATCTAAAGAGATAAAAATTTATCTCAAGACATACTGAAGTATTCTGGTAAACAGGATTTTCCCTAAAATTGTGAAATCATAGTCACAAGATATTAGGAACAGAAGGTACCTTAGATATCACTTAGCCAAATACCTCCATTTTGAAGATGAGGATCCTAAAGCTAAGAGCAGTAAAATGTCTTAGTCAATATCAGCACAGCCATGACTAAACCCGATGTTCTTGAAAGATCCCTGGATTCAGAGCCAAAGATTGGGGTTTTATTCCACATATTGTGACTTCCTAGCTGAATATTCTTAGGTAAGTCACTTTAACTGAGTTTCAGCTGCTTCACTTGTAAAATTATATGAACATTAATTATCTTGTAGGTTTATTGTAAGGAATGCTTTTTATGACTTTAGTATTTGTACAAAGGAAAATACTAATCAGTCAATAATCACTTGTTAATCACCTACTGTGTGCCATGCACTGACTATGCTAAGTTCTAGGGTTATAAGTAAAGGCAAAAAACAGACCCTGCTCTCAAAGAGCTTACAATCCAGTAAGGGTGGGGAGAGGAGACAGCAGGCCAATAGCTGTCTATAAATAAAACATGTACAGGATAAAGTGGAAACAATCAATGGAGGTAAGGCATTTGTATTAGAGAAGATCAGAAAAGGGATTTTAACCATGACTTGAAGGAAGTCAGGGAAACTAGGAGATGGTGATGAAGAGGAAAAGAATTCCATGCATGAGAAACAGCAAGTGAAAGTTCTGTGAGTTAGAAAATGGAATGTTTTGAGTGAAGTGTTTTTCATTATGAACAGTAAGAAGACCAGTGTTACTAAAAGGAGTAAAGTACAAAAATATTGGAAAGGTAGGAGGAGGAGTAGATTGTGAAGAATTTTTACTACTAAACAAAGGATTTTATATTTTGTCCTAGATAGGAAGCCATTGGAATTTATAGAATGACACCCGAGAGGGAGAAACGTGGTCAGACTTGCACTTTGGCAAAATCAATTTTACAACTGGGTGGATGGGTTAGAATGGGGAGATACCTGAGACAAGGAGGCCAGTCAGAAGGTTATGACAATAGTCCAGGTGTGATGTGATGAAGGCCTGAACTCGGGTGGTGGCCAGTGTCACAGGAGAGAAGGAGGTATATATAAGATGTGTTACAAAGACAGAATAGGCAAGACTTGACAACAGATTGAATATCAGAGGCAAGGTGAGAGAGATTGATAAGATAAGAATAACAAATAGGTTGTGAGCCTGGGAGGATGGTGGTGGTATCTTCAACAGGAATAGGAAAATTCAGAAGAAGGAAGGGTCTGAGCGAAAGATAAGTTCAGTTTTGGGCATTTTAAGCTCAAGATGTCTAAGGTTCATGCAGTTTGATATGTCCGATAGACATTTGGAGATGTGAAACTATGTTATGTGAGAAGTTAGGTCAGGATAATCTGGGGATCACATCTAGGGATCAGTAGCATAGAGTTGATAATTAACTCCATGACAGCTGATGAGATCCCCAAGTGAAACAGTATAGAGCCCGTCTGCACAACATACTGCCTGCAGGTCTCTTTGGAAGGTTTTTCTGTGGGCTATATGTTATACAGGCCTGGTATAGAGGAAGAAGAGAAAAAGGCTGAGCACAGAGCCTTAGAGGACAGCTATGGTTAGTGAGTATGACCTGGAAAAAGAACCAGGGAAAGAAACACAGTAGTATTTTCATGGGTAGGAGAGGAACTGGGAGAGAATTATATCACAAAAATCTAGAGAAAAGACAGTATTAAGGAAAAGAAGGTGATCAAGGGTGTTAAAGGCTCTAGAGTGATAAAGAAGAAAGAAGTTTAAGAAAAGGTCACATATTACACTTTGGGGAGTGAGGTGGTGCAGTGGAAAGAATTCTGGGCTTGAAGTTAGGAAAACTGATCTTCCTGAGTTCAAATCTATTCTTAGGCACTTACTAGCTGTGTGAACCTGGGAAAGTCACTTAACTCTGTTTGCCTCAGTTCCTCATCTGAAAAATGAGCTGGAGAAGGAAATGGCAAAACCACTCCAGTACCTTTGCCAAGAAAATCCCAAATGGGGTCACAGTTAGCTATGACTAAACTAAATAACAACAATAACAACATAGTCCTTTAAAGTTTATAAACCAATACATACACACACACACACACAGTCTCATTTGACATATGTAATGTTATTATACTCATTTTATAGATAAAGTAACTGAGACTGAGAAAAGTTGTCTTGCCCATGGTCACATAACTTCTAAGTGTCTGTTGCAAGATTTGAACTTAATCTTCTTGGCTTCTAGTCAAACACTCCACTTACTATACTACCTGGACTATAGTTTCCTCTATATTTAGGTCACATGTTCATTTTAAACTTATTGTGGTACAATTTATTAGCAATACATTCATATGTATATACTATATATATATATATATATATATATATATATGGAAAGAGATAGAGAGAGACAGAGAGAGAATAAACCAGGAAGTCAATCTTTGAAACAGAGTAGAGTAGACAAGTCCCTACTTTTTCACCTGAATGCTCATTGCTAAAGAAGGCTTTCTGGTCCTGGTCCCCTGCTAAAAGAGTAGCCTGGGAGAAGGTGGGATTGTTGGCAATGGACAAAGGTTTCATGCTTTTCCAAGAGTGACCTTAGTATAATTCCAAATTCTTTCCCATGATGGTTGGAACAGTTCACAACTTTACCAACCCTCTATTACAGTACCATTCATTTCATACATTAACTATTCCTATTTTAACTATTTTCGTCTTTTTCATGTTTGCCAGTTTTTACTAGGACTGGTGTTACTCTTCAAAGTAATTTTGATTTTCATGCCTTTTATTTTTAAAGATCCAGAGCATTTATATGGTTTTCAACAGTGTGAAGATATGCTTCACTATTTTGGCTTTTTGGAGGGGGGAAGGCAGGGAAATTGGGATTAAGTGACTTGCCCAAGGTCACATGGTTAGTTGGAGTTAAGTGTCTGAGGGCTGATTTGAACTCAGGTCTTCCTGACTCCAGGGCTGGTGTTCTCTATTCACTGCATCATCTAGCTGCCCTGATGATAAGCTTTTGAGAAATATCTGTTCACATCTTGAGGAATGGTTTCATTCTTATATATCTGTGTTAATTTCCTATGTTTCTGGGATATCACACCTTTCTTTTCTTTGCTTTGCTTATTGGAGGGCAATTAGGGTTAAATGACTTGCCTAAGGTCACATGGCTAGTTTTTGTGTTAAGTGCCTGAGATCAAATTTGAACTCAGGTCCTCCTGACTCCAGGGCCAGTGCTCTATTCACTGAGCCACCTAACTGCCCATGATATCACATATTTCTTAATGATATTTTATGCAATTTAAAAAAAAAATTAACAGCTTTCTTTCTTATTCTATTTGCATAGAGTCTGTTCATACAAAAAGCATTTAAATTTAATGTAATTGAAATAGTCTGTTCTATCTTTTATAACATCTCTTCTTTATTTGACAAACCAATCTCTCATTTGCCAAGTTGTAATAGATATCTAATCTGGTTCTCTTTTAATTTTTTTATGGCATGATCATTAATATTTAGGTCACATATGATTGATCTTATTCTGTTGAGCTTATTGTGAAATATGAATTGTTGGTTTAAACCTAATTTCTGCCTAACTGAATCTCAGTGTTCACAGAGATTCTTGTCAGGTAAGTAGTCCTTCCTTATTTATACTCTTGAGTTGATCAAATTCTGGGTAATTAAGAAATTTTTTTTCAAATTTTTCCTTATCTAATATAGTCCACTGATCTTCTTTCCTTCTTTCTGAACAAGTAGGAAATAGCTTTGATGATGAGTACTTTTTAGTGTAATTCAAGGTCAAGAAGTGTTATTTACCCTTTATTCTTGCCTTTTAAATTTATTTCCCTTAAAATTCAAAAAATATTTTTTCTCCAAATGAATTTTATTATTTTGTCTGCTTCTATAAACTATCCTTTTGGTAGTTTGAATGATATAACACTGTCTGTCAAGTCAAGTCAAGAAGCTGTTATTAAGCACCTACTATGTGCTCGGTTCTGTGTTAACTGCAGAGGATAAAAAGAAAGTAAAAATAGTCCTTACCCTCAGGGAGCTCACAATATAATGATGGGAAAATATGAAAATCACTCTGTGCAAACAAAAAAATTTGGAGAAAATCTTAGAGGCAAGACACTAACATTAAAAAGGCCTTGGAAAAAGTTGTAGCTTTTTTCAGAAGGTGGGATTTTAGCTGAGACTTGAAGGAAACCAGGAAATGGAGGTGAGATAAGAAAGGGGAAAGAATCCCAGCCTTTAGTGACAGTCAGTGAAAATGCACAGAATCAAGAGATAAAGTGTCTTGTGCAAGAAATAGCAAAACCACAGATTAAGAAGAGGTGTCAAGAATGTACAGAATAACTTATACAACAAATATCTTAACATCACTGATAACCACAGTGGTATGGTTATTAATCTAGAGCTAGACATCCTGAAGAATGAAGTCAAGTGGGCCTTAGTTAACATTGCTCACAATAAGGATTGTGGAGGTGATGGAGTTCCAGTTGAGTTATTTAATATCATAAAAGATGATGCTATTAAAGTGTTGTACTCAATAGAGCAGCAAATTTAGAGATCTCAGCAGTGGCCACTGGATTAGAAAAAAATCAGTTTGTGTCTCAATCTTCAAAAGGGCAATACCAAGGAATGTTCAAATTACCAAAGTTGTGCTCCTTTCACATACCAACATTCTGCAAGCTAGGCTTCAACAACATGTGAACTGAAATTATCAGAAAGGCAGGATGGTTTTTGAAAAGGCAGAGGAACTAGAAACCAAATTGCTAACATTTTCCAGATTACAGAGAAAGCAAGAGAGTTCCAGAAAAAATATCTACTTCCACTTCACTGATTACACTAAAGTCTTTGACTGTGTGGATCACAACAAAATGTGGCAAGTCCTCAAAGAGATAAGAGTACCAGATCATCTTACTTGTCTCCTGGGGGACCTGTATGCAGGCCAAGAAGCAATAGTTAGACCTGAACATGGAACAACTAGTTGGTTTAAGATTGGGAAAGGAGTATGACAAGGTTGTATTTTGTCACATTATTTATTTAACTTATACACAGAGTACATCATGTGTACATCATCCAGCCAGGCTGGATGAATCAAATGTTGAAACTAAGGTTGCCAGAAGAAATATCAACAATCTCAGATATGCAGGTGATACTGCTCTGAGGGCAGGAAGAGAAAAAGAAGAATTAAGAAGCCTCTTGATGAGGGTGAAAGAGAAGAGTAGAAAAGCTGATTGAAGCTTAAAATTTAAAAAAAAGTGATGGGACAACTGGTCCCATCACTTCCTATGAAACAGAGGGAGGAGAAATGGAAGCAGCATTAAATTTTATATTCTTATATTCTTGGACTCTAAGATCACTATAACTGGCAACTCTAGCCATGAAATTAAAAGACTCTTGCTACTTGGAAGGAAAATCATGACAAATCTAAACAGTGTAGTAAAAAGCAGAAACATTATCTTGCTGACAAAGGTCTGCATAGTTAAAGCTATGGTTTTTCCAGTAAATATGTCTGGCTGTTAGATCCAGGCCATAAGGAATGCTGAGCACTGCAGAACAGATGTTTTTGAATCATGCTGGAGAAGACATTTGAGAATCCATTGGACAACAAGAAGTTTAAATTAGTCAATACATTTCTTGTCCCTCTCTGTTTAAACTCTTTCTTCTAGCTGCTTACAATACTTTCATTGTGACCAGTAAGGTCAGATTTGAGTTATAATGTTCCTGAGAGTTTTTATCATGGGGTTTCTTTCAGGAAGTGACAGCTGGATTCCATTTCTATCTTGCTCCCACCTACTATATTATTTCCTAATTGTGTCACCTACATTCCCTAATGAGAATGTAAGCTCCTTCTATGCAGGGACTATGTCTTGACATAGCTGACTATCCTGCTGTGTGGTCAAGGTGATTGAGACCACATTCTTTTTCTTGGAATGAACTCAGTGACTAGATGTTGTTGCCTATGTTATACTCCGGTTCATTTCCTGTCGGTGAGAAAAGGTAATGGGGCAAACTTTTATGAACATCTTTAGGTAGTGCCTTATGTTACAGCTTTTTAGAGCTTAAGGTGGCCATGGAGGTTTTTCTCCCTACAATTTCCTGGATCTTTTAGGTAACTAAGAGAATGAGAAATGCAGTAGCTGTATGATTTCTAGGCATTTAATATAAATCAAGTTGCATGGAGTACTTTTAATGTTGCCCCATAAGTGGAACATTTAGAAAGAGGATGGCTTAGTGAAAGAGTGAGAGAAATGTGAGAAAAAAATGTGAGAGATGAAAAAGACCTGGAGAGAAAGTAGAGACTTTGTATTGAGTCAGAGACAAAGAATACTGGGAGCTTCATAAAGGAGTCACCAGGAGAAGCAAACTAGAACACTGAATAGCACATGAAAATTTGCATACCACTGAAGTCAGATAAAAATGCTGCTAATCAAAAGTACAAGATCATTATGGAGCTTGTTAGACAGAAGATGGTGATAATTTGCACTAACTATAAGAGGGAACAAGAAGAAATGCCATTTTGCAAGATATTTCTGTCTGCTTTCTCCTTCTGTGGCTTTTAAATTAGATTATTGGGGGTGATCCCTTTTGAGTGTAAAGAAACAAATACCCAAGCAAAGGTAGAGGGAGCTGAGATTTCAGATCATTACAAGAGTAGCCCCACCGATCCAGAATTCTAACTATACCTTCACTTTTTAAATTTTTATTCAGTTTAAAGATACTTTTACATATATGTAAATAATCTTTTCTGGGTCACACTAGCATAGGAAAGCAATTATAATCTTATGGGAATGGGTGCTAGAGTTATTTAATAAAATATTTGGGGGAATATCCATATTCTTATAAAGAAAACCAAGGAAAGCCAACTAGGCAAACGTGTCTTGGTAAATATTTAGCAACTAGGTATCTAAAAAATGCACACATGACACACTTTTAAGTTTAATTTGCATTATTAAGTTTTTTTCATCACTTTAAGTCTAAACAATAAAAAAGAATCAAGCCCCGATTTTGTGGCATTTGCTGATTTCTGATGTGTGAATGCTTACACTGAATGTTTAACAATTGGTTCTCATGAGCCCATCTGAGCTGGCTCCAACACACTCCTGCAACTGGGGCCACTACAGACTAAGTATTCTTAGTTGGTAGTGAAAGCTTGCTAGATGACAGGACACTAGATTATGTGGGGACAGATGCAATGGAAATGAGTGGGTGCAGCTCAATCTTGGAGTGCCACCTTGTGGCTTATGCAGATACTGTATTCTCTATACTCAACCATTTCTCCCTAGAGAACAGCATATGTGCTTTAGGGGAGAGAATTATAGTGACACGATTATTTGACTAAAAGGTGCAGAAAATGCAAGAACCCACTCTATTTATTGTTCATTGAGTGTAAAAAGCATTTAGTTCAGTAGAGCCAAATGCATCCTGAAAGGCTATCCTTCAACAAGGTTTGCATATATTCAATATTTAATAATGTATGTGCATATATTAAGATTAAACAAGATTCCTTAATAGAAACTACAATAAAGATAACTTTCTTGAACAATGTTCTGATTATTATGCTCAGCCAAGCATAAAAAAGTGCAACGTCTTCTCCAAAGATGTTGGGAACTGTTGTAAAAGGTTTCATTTTAAGCCTTAGAAAATTTCTTGGGGCAGCTAGGTAGTATAGTAGATAAAGAGCTGACTCTGGAGTCAGGAAGACCTGAGTTCAAATCCTGCCTTAGATACTCAATTAGCTATGCAATCCTGGGCAAGTCACCTAACCTCTGAGCCTCTGTTTCCTTGTCTGTAAAATAGGAGGATTTTACCTACCTTGGAGGATTAAATGAAATAATATCATAAAACTCTTTGCAAACCTTGAAATGCTTGTTATTGTTATTAATGGGATATTATAGTTCCTTGTATATTACAGTCTCTCCCTTCATAGAGCTCACATTCTAACTAGAAGAGTATGCATATATGGATATATAAATGCTTTTATTTGTAATTAGCAGAAATTTACTTTGCTCCCTCCCAAAACATCTGCCCCATTGGGGAAATTTTTTTGTAATAAATATGAATAATAAAGCAAAACAAATTTCCTCATTGCTTGTGCTCAAATGTGTTATTCTGCTCCCTAAATCCATCACCTCTCTGTCAATAAGGGGACAACAATTTTTTCACCATCAGTCCTCTGGCATCATAGATGACTATTATACCAGGGTGGCCAGGTGGCTCAGCGAGTAAGAGCACCGGCTCCAGTGTCGGGATGACCTGGATCAAATCCGGGCTCAGATACTCAGCGCCACACCCAGAAATAATAACTGGCCATGTAACCTTGAGCAAGTTACTGTAAGGGTTATGGGATTTAAAGATCTTCCATGCCCCATGGACGTGCTGACATAGCAGAGCAAGAGAAAGCGGAACGCGAGAGAAAGTGAAAAGCCAAGCTAACGGTCCTGCGGTTGGCGGTTGGCGGCGGTTGCGGTTGCAGTTGCGGTTGCCCCTTTTTTTTTTTTTTTTAGTTAGGACCCCTGCTGAGCACCGCCAGGGGCCGGAGCTGCTGGGAGCAGCACTTTCTGCTAAGGACTCCTGCTGAGGACTGCCAGGGGCCGGAGCTGCTGGGAGCGCGCTTCCCGGACGCTGGGTGGTTGCTGTGAGTGGGGAGAGGAGGACCTTTGCCTGAGGTAGCCTGTTCTGTTTTAAAGGCTTGAAAATGTGGGTGCTTTCTACTTTATCTACCTGTGCCAATATCATAACTACTCTGATGGCTTTCACTTTCTGGTTTTGGGACTCAGTCTTTTGGTATCTTAATAAATTTTCTAGTTTATTTCCCCAAATGGCAAACCTGATGTATTTTGTGATGGATAATTATATCAGCATATTTGTAATCTCTATAGGCATTGTGAATATGGCATTGCTGATACAGTTACTTAACCCCAATTGCTTTAAAAAAAATAGATGACTATTATATTTATTATAGTTTTTATAACAAAGTTGTTTGTCTTAACAATATTACTGTTATTGTACAAATTATTTTCCTGCTTCTGCTAATTTCATCTTTCATGAGTTTGTGAAAATCGTCAAAATTCATTTTTTATAATATTGGTGTTTTAGTAGAAATCACCTTTCTAATTCATTTATTTCACTCTGCACCAGTTCATATATTCTTCATTAAATCATATCTCTTCTATGTCTCTTTGAAATCTATGTCATCATTTCTTATAGCACAAGAGTACTCCAAAACATTTATATGCCACAATCCATCCATCTATTCCCAATTGATAGACATTCCCTTAGTGTCCAGTTTTTGTTACCCCCCCCCCCCCGCCAAATGCTGCTATAAATATGTTTGTATATAAAGGACTTATTCCTCTTTCTTTGATCTCTTTTGGATGTAGGCTGAACAATGGCACATTTGGGTCAAAGGGTATACAAAGTAAGGGGCATGTAACTTTTGTGTATAATTCCAAATTGCTCTCCAGAGTGGTTTTATCCATTCCTAGTTTTGCTAACATTACTCATAGTCCCTCCAAAACCAAACATTTTCTCTTTTTGTCATCTTTGCCAATCTTATGAATGTGAGATGGAATTTAAGAATTGCTTTAATTGGAGCATTTTTTTCACATGGCTATCAATATTCTGGATTTCTTCTCTAGATAACTGCATTTTCATCTCCTTAAACCATTTATCAATTGGAGAGTGGCCCTTATTCTTAGAAATTTGATAAATTATTCTTTAAAATTCTTATAAAATTACAGAACTGTGACTTATCAGAGATATTTACTATGAAAATTTTTTTCTCCTATTGTTTACATTTAATCATAAATTTATTGGATTTGTTTAGGCCAATTTTTTTAAATTTCATATAATCCTAATTATCCATTTTATCTTCTTGGATCTTCTTTATCTTGTTTTTGGTTACTAACTTTCCTTACATCCACAGAACTAATACATAATTTTTCCATGTTTTTCTAATTTGCTGATCATGTGGGCTTTTATATCTAGGTCACATGTCCATTTGGAGTTTATCTTGGTGTAATGAGGGAGATGTTAATCTAAATCAGCAGTTTTTATCAAATAGTGAATCCTTATTGCAGTAGCTGGGATTTTCATATTTATTGAACACTGGCAACTAGATCCCTTTTTCTGCAATATTTTTTGAGATCTGGTACTGTTAGGATCCCTTTATTCCCACTTTTTTTCATTATTTCATTTGAGATCCTTGACTTTCTTTGTCCTCAAATAAACTTCATTATTATTTTTCTAGTTCCACAAAGTAGTCCTTTAGTAGTTGTACTGGTACAGCATTTAATGAATGCATTAATTTAGGTAGTGTTGATTTTATTATATTGGTTTGTCTTACCAATGAGTAATTAATATTTTCTCCAGTTGTTTGTCTGTCTTTATTTCTGTAAATAGCAGTCTGTAGTTACATTTATATTCTTTTTCTATGTTTATGCACAATATAGTTATTTTAAGTGGAATTCCTCTTCATCCCATTTCCTGCTGAATTTTATGAGTATTAGAATTGTTAATGATTTGAAAAGATTTATTTAATATTCTTCAATTTTACTGAATTTATTAATTGTTTAAATTAAATGTTAGTTGATTCTCTAGGGTTCTTTAAGTATATTATCATGTTATCTAGAAATAGTGATAATATTGTTTCTTCCTTACCAATACTTATTCTCTCAATTTATTTTTCTTTTCATATTACTAAAGCTAACATTTCTAGTACTACATCAAATAAAAGTGATGACAATGTATATCCTGATTTTATTCCTGGTTTTATTCAAGTCCTCAGCTTCCTCAGCATTTATTTTTCCATTAGATTTATCTAGATAAAAAGAATACATTAAGGCCTCTCCTTATTATGGTTTTACTGTTGGTTTCTTCTTATAATTATAAGAATTGAAATGAAGAAATGAATTCATTTAGTTTTTCTTGTAAAAATTTAGATGCTATGCCATTTGATGTGTGTGTGTGTTAAGAACTGAAACTAACTAATTCTCTGTTAACTTTTAGCAAAGTGTTTCCCTGGTTAGCACTTTTGATTAAATCTATTTTTACTATTTCTTTATCTGAAATCATAGGTACTATTGTTACATTTTGTGTTCAGCTAAGACATAATAGATTTTGCTCCAAACCTTTATTTTAAATCTGTATGAGTTTTTAGGTTTCAAGTGTGTTTCTTGTAAACAATATATTATTGGATTTTACTTTCTAAGTCATTGTGCTAACATCTTTCTTTTTATGGGTGAGTTCATCCCATTCAAATTCATAGTTATAATAGTTTTTTTTTATTTTCCTCCATCTCTCTCTCTCTCTCTCTCTCTCTCTCTCTCTCTCTCTCTCTCTCTCACACACACACACACACACACACACACACACACACACACATTTTTACTCTTTTTTTCTCCTTTCAACTTTCTCATCAGTATCACCACTACAAGATTAGTTTCTTCTGCTTATGATTCCATTTATGATGCTCCCTGAATGCTCCCCTTTCCCTTTTTCCTGTTTCTATCTGTATCTCTCTTTTTATTATTCATTTGTTTGTTTAATGTTACTAGATTAAACTCTGTGTCTGGTTTGTATTTACATATGTGCTGTTCTTACATGTGTTCTTCCCTCTTTTGACCAGTTGAGATGAAACTGAACTTCAATTTTAATCTGCTCCCCTATTCTTTCCATGTTTGTATTAATATCTACTGGTACACTCCCAAATATGTATATTAACAAGTTTCTCTATCTTTCTTCCCATTTTCCCCTAGTGTATCTCCCTCTCCTCTCTCTGTTTCTTCTTTGAGCATTATCAAAGCATAACAAAGCTATTAATAGGCTTTCTATTTTGTTGACTACCTCTATAATCCTTTATTATGATAAGACTCTGAAAAAAATAACCTTATCTCCTTACCTTATCTTGTTATCACCTTATTTTCATTGTAATGTAAACAATACTTGTATAGGACTTCCAATTATTTACTTGTATTTACCTTTTTATTTTTTTTCTTGATTCACATATTTGCATTCCAAAGTTTCTTTCCAGTTCTAATGTGTGCATCAGGAATGTTTGAAAATCCTCTTTCGTTTATTTTATTTCTCTTTAGGATTATACTTAATTTTCTTTGGTAAATTATTTTAGATATGGGTCTTTACTTTTTATATTTTGGAATATCCTGGTCCATGTTCCCTGTTTCTTTATAGTGATAATTGTTAAACCTTATATAAACCTGGCAATACTGTCTCAGTGTTTCAATTTTTTCCTTCTGGCTTACAGGATTTTTTTTTCATCTAGAAGCTCTGAATTTTGACAGTGCTATTACTAGGAGCTTTAATTTTTAGGTTTCTTTTACAAAGTTATCAGAGAATTCTATTTCCCTCTTGTTCTGATGTCTGAGAAATGTTTTTTAATGATTTCTTAAAACATCATGCTATTTTTAAAATCATACTTCAGGTAATGCTATGTTTCTTAAATTATCTCACCATCTCCTTTTAGGGTCATTTGTTTTTGATATGAGATATCTTACATTTTCCACTAGCTTCTCAATATTTGACTTTAATAGTTCTTGTTGTCTCCTAGAGTCATTAATTTCTATTTGTTCAATTTTGATTTTTAGGGAGTATATTAAAGGAGTAAGGTTTTATATCTCATGTTAAGCTACGATGTCTATCTTCTATAGCTTCCGTTTCTTTTATATTTTAAAAATGTAATAATAATAACAATAATAATGACTAACACTAATATAGCATTTACTATGGGCCAGGCAATATGCTAAGAGCTTTACAAATATGACCTGATTTGTTTCTGTCAACAACAACCTACCTAGGAGGTAAGTGTTATTATTGTCCCCATTTTACAGATGAAAAAAGGAAACAAGCAGAAGTTTAGTGATTTGCCCAGAGTCACATGGCTAGTAAGGATCTAAGGCTAGATTTTAACTCAGGTCTTCCTGATTTCAAGCCCAGCCCTCTATCCACCTAGATGCCATATAGACAGAGATAGAGATAGATATCCAAATATTTTTTTTCCATGAAGTCTTTCCTGATCCTCTTCCCCAAGCTGCTAGGGCCATCCCTCCCCAAATTATCCTGGATACCTTAAGTGCATTTTATATAAGTTTATGTTTTCTCTTTATTGGAATGCAAGTACCAAGGCAGGGGTTGTTTCACTTTTGGTTTTGTATTCTTAGCATTTAACACAGTACTTGGCACATAGTAAAAAAAAATAATAAATAAGTACTTGTTGATTAATCAATTACAATCCACTTTGAAGTTTGTTTTGCTTGTGAATATTGTCTCTTCCACTCTACCCCATAATATAGTAAGTGCTTAATAAATGCTTCTTGACTTACTGGTTAATTACATGATAATTAGGGACAGGCAAAGGACTTTTGGTTTCAGTGACAGAAGGAATTCTCCAATGAGGAATCTACCCCAATGCAGGTCAAAATCTTTTCTACAATAATTCTTTTAATTCTTTCTCCAGGAACAGTAATCAAATCAATCGAACAATTCCTTCCTAAAAGAGCCTATCAATCAACTGCCCTAAGCTCCACTCACCAACCCTTTAACTCCCCCAGCAAAGTACCTTTCCCTCCCTATTACTCTCCTGTATATGTTGATTCCTCTATTAGAACATAATCTCTTTGAGGATGTAGACTAGTTTTTGTATGTGTATCCCCAGAGTTTACCACAGTGCTTAGCACAGTTAGCTCTTAATAAATGCTTTTCATTCATTCAAATGAAAGTGACAACTGAAGCAATATAGTGGGTTTTTTATACTAATTAAATTCCATTTGTAGGGTGACTCCAACAAACTCCTAGATATTTTTCCATTTCAAATTGCCTACAGGCTCTTAAAACAAGGATTGACCATGAATATTCTGTTTCTTAGCAGTTCAAAATTGTTCCAGAAACCTCACTTCAGCCAGTTACCACCTTACTGGAGTGGGTTGAGAATTATTCCATTGTTCATATTAAAGTTATTTTTAGTTTGAATTATGTTATTAAATTAATTGTATTGCCCTTGGTTTCCTCTTTTCTTTGTAGACAGATGTCACCATGGATAGAATGCTGAGTATAGAGGCAGGAAAAGGAGTTCAAACTCTAGCTCAGACATTTACTAACTGTGTGAGCTGAGGCAAATCACTTAACCTCCCTCAGCCTCAGTTTCTTCATCTGTAAAATGGAGATAATAATAGCACTTACCTGCCATAGTAGCTGAAGGAGCAAAATGAGAAATTTACAAAGCCTTCTGTTAACCTTAAAGTACTAGTGAAGGTTGGAGGCTTCTAATATGCTCAGTGAATAGAGAGTTGGACATTGAAGCAGGAAGTCCTGATTTCAAATAGCTTGGGCAAGTCACATGACCTTTGTCTGCCTTAATTCTCCCATCTATCAAATGGGGATAATAATAGCATCTATCTTCCAGGTTTTTGAGTCTCAAATGAGATATTAGTAAAGCACTTCACAAACCTTAAAGTATAATACAAATCCTGTTATTATTTATCAATAAATATTTTTATGCTTCTACTAAAAGCAGAACATTGGGGAGATAAAAATTTAGATAAGACACAATCCCTGCAGTAAAGAGTTTTAGGAATAGGAGAAGAACAAAAACAGAGGATAAAAATGCACGATGTTATTTGCTAAATGCATTAGAGAACTACAGAACAGCTATATGAGATACAAAAGGGTGAGGTCATTACTAACAACAGGACACTTCCTGGAGGGGTTGGCATTTGAATTAGATTTCAAAGAGTGACTAAGTAGTGAACAGAACAAGAGAAAGAACAATGTGTACTGACCACCTATGTCCGGGGAACCATTCTAAACCCAAGGAGATGATACAAGAGAAACAGAAAACATCAATGCTGTCCTCAAAATGTATAAGCTTCTTGGAAAAAAAATGTCTGTATAGCAGGGATTTAGCTAGGAGTAATACACATGTCAGAATGTTTTTTTTCTCTTTTTTCAGCTCCAAGTAGTAGCATTTCAGTGAAGGTGGATGGAGTTTCTTTTCTGATTTGTTTAGGAACAAAATGTGCTTTTCTTTGCTCTTTTAACAATTGTGGTCTGTGGTCCTGGCTTTGTTTCATGGTTTTCATTGAAAAAAAAAACTCACAAGAATGACATCAGAATGGATTCTTCTCTTGAGAAAACAACATAAAGGTAAGTTAAGCTTCAACATTTTATTGATCATTCAGTCCTTCTACTTGCTACTCTGCCCAAACTGTTAGCTTCTTAAAGGGAAGTATGTTCTCCCCCTCCTGGAAACCCTGATTATTTTAATTGCCTAAGCCATGTGAGATCCACTTATCTTTGTAAATTAAGGTCTGAAGGCAGCAGAATTTCTCCAACATCAGACCAGCTGCACCTGTCACTTGCTGAGTCATTAGGGCTTAATTTCTCAGTTGAGTCATTCTTCCTTAGTTAATTTGAATCCAATTAAAATAATTATGGGGGAAACTCCAAAAGAGCTCATTGATGATAGGGTAAAAGATGAAAAGGTAACATCAAAGAAAAACTCAATGGTACAGTGCTAAGATCATTGGCTCAGGGGTTAGAGGATTTAAATTGAAATTCACCCTCTGACAGTCTCTGTGAGACTTTAGATGAATCATTTAACACCAGTTTTCTCATCTGAAAAATAAAGTGGTTGGATTACATGGGCTCTGAGGTCCCTTCCAGGTCTAGTTCAAAGATTCTATGACCCTAAGGATTGCTGTTGTTTTGTCCTTCATTTTAGAAGAGTACCAGTGACATCACAGGCAATGTCTTGACTTGTGGGTGAATTGGATTTCTTCCCTTCTTCCCGAGTTATTGAATTCCAGTGGCTGGACAAAAGTCAAGATGACTGGTGATGGCCTGGGATGGAATGGATGGCGTTGGCGATTTCAATGGCTGACCAAGCTCTAAGTGATCCACCACCACGTTAATGGCCATTAAAACGAATTGTTCTCATCTGCCCATTCCACCCAAGAAAGACTTCACATGCTTGAAGTAGACATCCCCCAAATCACAGACAAATTAGAGGCCTTTTGGTTGCTCCCAACCTGTTTTAGCCTGTCTGCCTACGTGGCATACTGGAGTGTGGTATCTGTGCAGGCTTCTTGGAGCTACAGATGAGAGTTGGGTGAAAGTGGACAACAAAGATGGATGAGCAGCCCTGAAAAGGACTGGTAGTCCTTACACCAGAGGTATCAGTCCTCCTTGAATACCCCATACACCACACCCTAAGGATACCAAGTGTTGGGAAGAAAACTTGACCCTAAAAAAGTTTTGTAAATTACACACACACACACACACACACACACACACATGCACACATCCCTGCTTATATTTCCACTTGTAGTTTTGATCCTTCATTGTAATATTCAGGGCTTAGGATAACAGAAAAATGGCCAATCCCAGGATTTGGCAATGACAGAATTTCAGGTAAACTTGAGTTGGCTATGTACTACTCTATAATGTGGAATTGTCAATAAACACTAAATACCATGAAAATATGTGAATTTATGAAAGGCTACATGATTATGTCTAAAAGATTATAGGACTGTATTTTTTAAAGTGTCCCTTATAATATTTTGATTTTTCCCTACCCCCATGTCTATGTGAAAGAAACAATGACCTAATACACACTATTGTGTAAACGTCTGACCACCTGCAACCCACTTGAGTGCCTGCCTTATCCAATGTGACAGAATATATCACCCGGGGGCAGAGCCAAGATGGTGATATAGAAGCAGGAAAACTCCATGAGCTCCCCACATAGCCACCGCAAATTCCTATAAAATATGACTCTAAACAAATTTTAGAGCTACAGAACCCACAAAGTGACAGAGAGAAACAAACCTCTTGTTGAAGGCAGCCCACAAGGTGGACAGGAAGTGTTCATTGCAGCATGCTGGGAGCAGAGCCCCACCTGGTGTGAGCCTGTGGCAGCCCCAACCAGCAGTGGCTGCAGTGGACTTCCGGAGAGTGGATCACCAGCAGCTGTGGTGGTTTCCAGAAATATCAACCCATAAATTCCAAAGAAAAAGTAAAAAGTCAGTGTAGAACTCTATTGGAACTGGGAGGGAGTGGGGGTGGGAAGAGCATGGTCCAGCCTCTGCCCCCAGAGTGAGAAGCACGGCAGCTGTGCAGCCACCTCCATGTGGCTGCTTCAGAGCTCCCAGCCTGCAGATCATAGGGGGTCTAGCAACTTCAATAAAAATGTCATTCAAAGACCTGGACCTAAGTAGATTAAAAAGAATCTATTAAGGGAGGTAGTTATAATAGTGTAATAGAAAGAACACTGAACTAGGCATCAGGGGACCTGGGTAATCATCTCAGCTCTGGTACAGACTAGCTTTGTGACTGTGCAAGTCACTTAAAAATAACTCACATTTTTATAGTTTCCTTTCCTCACAACAACCTTATAAAGAAAGTATGAAAATGAACTATTATTATCCCCTTTTTTCTGATGAAGAAATTGAGTCTTGGTAAATTATTTGACCAAGACCACTCAGCTCATGTCAGAGGCAAAGGTCAGAATCAGAAAGTCAATCTTTGTCTTGATTCACCTTGAATCTGCCTTGAATCCAGTTAACACATATAAGACACTTTGAAGATTTTAAAGTGCTATATAAATGCCTGTTATTATTATTGTTGTATTTCAAAAATCAGCAAGTTGCCTACATAGCAACTATCTTTGGCCTCAGTTTCTTCATCGTTAACCTCTCTATATTGGTTTCCTTCTCTGAAAAATTAGGTGACTTGTGTAAATAATTTTTAAAGTACCTCCCATCTTTAATATTTTATGATTCTACTCCTTCCCATGGGTTTATCTAAATGTCAAATCTTGGCAATGCTGACTCTTAGTAGGATTATAGAAATAAAAAAACACACATTGAATGGAGTTTATTTTTTTATTTTACTTTTTAACCTTCAGAGAATGGGATAGTTATTCTATGATGGTCCATGTGAGGACAAGGTCAAGAATCCCACAGTGTGGGATGGCACAGATGGATTATGGGCTATAGCAATGGAAAGACTGCCTACATAAGTGAGATCTCAGATTCATGGAAGTATTTGAAAGTTGATCCCACCTCCATTGTGCTGCCAATGTGTTTGATTCAGATCCCACATTTCCCTCCAAAATCTTTCCTTATCACTGCAAAACAAAACAAAACAAAATTCGCCAGCAATAATGCTCAGTGTAGGCTAAGCAGTATACACAAAGCATTACTATAAGTGGACTCAGTGGTCCATTGGTATTCTGCATTTGTGAAATGTTCTACACCTCACCCACCTCCCATTATTCTAAAATTTGCTTCTCAATCAAGTTGCCAAAACATATGCTTCAGTGGGACCATTGCATCTTTTACTTTGCTTGCTTCAGAGTCCTAAGTTGGCTCTGCTTTGGGGGCTTAGAGAAAGATGAAGGTAGGAAAACAAATGTTCGTTTTTCATTCCATGCTATTTGTTTGACTTATCGTTGAACTGACTACACTTTCATTGTGAGAATGGTTATGATGTGCAAAAGTAAATAAGGCATCTCTTTTCTCCTGTCATACAAAACGATGGTAAAAATAACCAAATAAGCAGATAATGTTGCATTGGTTTTGTATAGCAATGGAAAGACTGCCTACGTAAGTGAGATCTCAGATTCATGGAAGTATTTGAAAGTTGATCCCACCTCCATTGTGCTGCCAATGTGTTTGATTTAGATCCCACATTTCCTTCCAAAATCTTTCCTTATCACTGCAAAACAAAACAAAATTCACCAGCAATAATGCTCAGTGTAGGCTAAGCAGTATACACAAAGCATTACTATAAGTGGACTCAGTGGTCCATTGGTATTCTGTATAATCAGTGAAAAACACACTGGAATCAAGAGGCTAGAGATTCTAGTACCTGCTGCCACTAACCACCTTAAGCAACTCATTTAATGTCCCTCTACTTCTGATGCCTCATCTGTCAAGAGGGATAATAATATCTGCCCTGCTAATGGAGTTATTGTAAAAAATGTAAGAGTTTTGAAGCAAACTATAAGTACTATACCAAAATAAGATGGCATTATTATAACTTTCACTGTGATTTTTAATAAAATTATATCAAGATAAACTGAAGCCATTTTTGCATGTCTTGCATAGCTGGACTGGATGGAACCAAAAGAACCAGTCTTTTCATTTCCAGCATTTAGCACAGTGCCTGGCACATAGTAGGTACTTAATATATGATTGTTGACTTTTGTTTCATTGCCACTTATATATACTGCCCACTTTGACAAGGTATACTGAAATAGGCCATAATCCTAGGTTCCATGTGATTTGTCTATACCTATATGAATCTGACCCCTCAGTCTTGCATGGAGAGGACATACAGTGAGCAGTGGTCAAAGGAGAGAGCTTCAAATGAAGCATGCAAAGAGCAGGTGTAGTACACTTTGTCCAAAACTGTTCCAATGATCAAGAACCCTATGAGAGTCTTTAAAACGTCACTGGAGTATAAAATATATAGCCTCCTAGATAATATGTTTTAATTATTACTTCAGGTTCAACCAGTCATATGATCATAGATTTAGAAATATGAGCCAAATCAACAATCATTTGTTAAGTGCCTCCTGAGTGCTAACCACTGTGTTAAGTACTGAGGATACAAAAAAGGCAACAACAACAAAAAATCCCAGCTCTCAGGATTTCTATTCCAATCCCCTCATTTTACAATTGAGGAAACTTGAGATTAGAGAAGTTATGTGACTTTCTCATGGTCATAAATATATTAATCATCAGAGGCAGGATATGAACCCAATCTTCCTAAATCTAAGTCAGAATTCTCCCCACTATGACATTCTGATTTTCTCTATAATGCTTATCATATCCCAAATTCTGGCCATCTGATGTCCAGGAATAGTCATTATTCATCAATTTGGTTACAGATTGCTAAAACAATATCTTTTAAATAATTATTATCCTCCCTGAAGAGGCCTGCAAAGTTAAGAGACTTGAGAAGATCTACACTATGAAAGTTGAATCTTTTCTAATTAAGCCCTTCATTAACATTCTACATGACAGTAGAGAACACCTTTAATGAGCATAATCTACACTTTATGCCTTACAATGTTAATAATTGTAGAGTTATAAAGTAGATTTATCTCTATGGCTGCATTTATTAAAGAGTCTTGAATAACCTTAACATATGCATGAAAAAACAACTTGTTGAAGGAAACTGAGGTTGAAAGTTGCTCTATTGAATCTAATGCTCTTTTGTAATCAATAAATAATTAAACACAGCAGGATCTTCTGTTTTCTGTACCTTTCAGTCATTTATGTGACTATAAAGACATATTCTGCAGAAGAAAATTAACAAATGCCTATCCATTCCTATTTCATGTGTTCAAGAAGAGTACCTTTAATACTAATTTTGCTTACTCTTACAAATATTTTTTTCATTTTTTATTTTTTGTTATCTCCCATAAAAGAGTATTATATTTTTTCCAGTTACATGTAAAGATAGTTTTCAGCATTCTCTTATATAAGATTTTGTGCTTCAAATTTTTTTTCTCCCTCCTTGCCTCCCTTCCCTCTTTCCTCCCCAAGATGGCAAACAATCTGATATAGGTTATATATATACAATCGTATTAAACATATTTCCACATTAGACAAATTGTGAAAGAAGAATCAGAACAAAAGGGAAAAACTACAATAAAGAAAAAAGAGAAAAAATATTGCGTTTTGAATCTGCACTCAGACTCCATAATTCTTTCTCTGGGCATGGATTGCATTTTCCATCATGAGTCTTTTTGAATTTTCTTAGATCCTTGCATTGCTGAGAAGAGCTAAATCCATCAAAGTTGGTCATTGCACAATGTTGCTGTTAATTGTATACAACACTCTCCTGGTTCTGCTCACTTCACTCAGCATCAGTTCATCAGATTTTTCTGAAATCCTCCTGCTTATAATTTCTCATAGAACAATAGTTGTCCATTACATTGTCCATTACATTCATATACCATAATTTGTTCAATCATTCCCCAATTGATAGGCATCCCCTCAATTTCCAATTATTTGCTAACACAAAAAGATCCCCTACAAATATTTTTGTATGTGGGGGTCCTTTTCCCTTTTTTATGATTTTTTGGGGATACAGTCCCAGAAGTGATATTACTGGATCAAAGTGTTTGCACAGTTTTATAGCCCTTTGGGCATAGTTCCAAATTGTTCTCCAGAATGACTGGATCAGTTCACAACTCCATCCATGATGTATTCATGTTCCAGTTTTCCCACAACTTCTCCAACATTGATCATTTTCCATTTTTGTCATATTTGTCAATCAGACAGGTGTGAGGTGGTACCTCAGAGGTGTTTTAATTTGCATTTTCTCTAATTAATAGTGATTTAAAGCATTTTTTCTTATGATTATAACTTTAGTTTCTTCACCTGAAAATTGCCTTTTCATATCCTTTGACCATTTATCAATTGAGGAATGTATTCTATTCTTACAAATTTGACTCAGTTCTCCATATGTTTTAGAAAGGAGGTCTTTATCAGAGATGGTGGCTATAAAAATTGTTTTTCAGCTTTCTGCTTCCATCCTACAAATATTTCTTAAAAATAAATAATCAAGCATATAAAATGGTAGATGTTGATGTCCACTTTTTTTGCGAGGCAACATAACATGATTTTCTCCCATTCTTTTGGTACTTTTCTCCTCTTGGAATATCTCACAAAATAATCCCCCAATACTTTCAAGACTGTGTCACCTCCAGCATAAATTTCCTTTGTGTGTACTTAGTCTGGCCAAGCTCTTCTTGAAAAATTTGTGTTCTTAAGGGGACATTTATACTTCCTCATATAGCTTATCAGATACTGAGGATACCAGATGTTGAAACTTCAAAGGTCATATTCCCACTATCTTTGATAATCCGATCAGGTTTTGAGGAAAGGAAGATACCACCACATTCACCACCAACAGGTCAAATCAAGTGATTTATTAGGTGAAGGATTAAAGTTAGGAGCATGTATAATATCAATAACATAATCACACTCAGGTTCCAGTATTTCACAGTATCACTGAGCATTTACTGAATTGAAAGTTTCCATGTATGACTCAGGACCAGGACTATCCAGCCTGAG
This sequence comes from Petaurus breviceps papuanus, assembly GCF_028583685.1. Taxonomy (NCBI): domain Eukaryota; kingdom Metazoa; phylum Chordata; class Mammalia; order Diprotodontia; family Petauridae; genus Petaurus; species Petaurus breviceps. Next base: position 20,125,870 of record NW_027187391.1, read on the forward strand.
GTGACCCACACAGATAACTGTAATTAGAGGTTTTTAAATAGTTTCATACAATATGAATCTGAAAAAGTCACAGATTCCATATTAATTAAAAGTATAAAGGAAAGGTCTAACAGGGATTAAGCATTACCTTCTAAGTTTATTTTTACAGTTTCTTCAAATTTGATGTTAATTTTGTCCTATACTATCCTCAAACTACTTGACTGTTCTCACATCTGTATCTGGTCTGCCTTCTTGACTGTTCTCACATCTGTATCTGGTCTGCCTTCTTGTAATTTACTCTATTTTTCTTGTACTGTTGTTGGGTGCTTATTATAGCCAGTGTATCCAACTCTCTCCTTGAAGAAAATATTCATAATGTATGAGACTACTACAAGCCTTTGGTCTTTTTTCATTTCTTTAGCCTAAATGACATTTTGCAACATACTTTTTAACCATCCTCTCCTGCACCCACTTTCACAGTGAAATCATTTAAGTCTATGTTCACTTGATCTGAAAATTCTTGTGAAATTCATCATAAAATTTCTCCCTCCATTTTCTGTATAGCAAATAAGCTTCATCTATCTTCATAGCAGTACGTTTACTTATGCTTATCCTGAGATCTCTAACATGAGATGTCCAAGTGTCACATTAAATTATATTACTTATTGCCTTTGGGCACACATGGAAGGCAACTCTGCCAACTCATTTGTTTATGCCTCTGAGGAGGACTCGTGAGCCTTTCTTCCACTTAATTACAATTTACCTTTGTCTTTGGATATCATTTATCATGTGTATTTCAATATTTACATGGTTCAGTTCTTCCAGTAATGCCACTTCATTTGCTATGGGATAAAGATCTCACATTAAAAGTAAAGTCTTTTCAAGCTTCAAAAATTGTCTCATTACTTCTAATAGGAACCTATACCTATATAAGTAGTCTATGAAAAGCTAACTTGACCATATCATGTCACATTCTTTTTTTTTTCACTCAGGTATTTTCAATAAGCTTTTGTTTTCTAGAAATTATTTCCTTATTATATAAATTTTGCATTGTAGGGACCTTTCGAGGAATATTTCCATTTTTAATGAAGTATAACTTTTCATTTTTCTTTTGTAGCTCCTTGAGCATCAAACTCAAGGTTGCAACATACCTCATTGTGAGTGACAAAGTATCTTTTTTAAAAACCACCACTAAACTCCCTGCAAGGGAGCATGGAGTGGTGCAACAGTGTCAAAATTCAAATAGAAATAGAGATCACTGATCCATATGTAACAATCCCTATGTCAGTCACATATTGAATCAATTTTAAAATATAATATTACCTATGTTGAATTGTATTTTTATTTATTTTATTAAATATTTCCCAAATACATTTTTATTTGGTTTGGGCAGCACTCAGAAGTGTTGGGGGCCTCCTGCAGCCTGTGGGCTACGTGCCTGATAGTTCTGTATACAGCTGTCCAGGTAGGCCTGGGTTCAGGTATCTCCTCCAACACATGATGGCTGTAGGACACTGGGTAAGTCAATTAACCTCTTAGTGCTCTGGGAAATTTTCTAAAACTTAGGAGCAAAGAATAGGACAAAGTAAAGTGAGTTTTATCACCTAGGTGATCCCTGTATTGCCTACCCAATCAAGTATCCTTTGTATCAAACTCCTGTTCTGCATCTTATACCTCTGGGAGTCCAGGTTTTACTTCATAACACTATTTTCTGGCATAGTCCAAGTCTAATAATAATTTCCATGGGATATCAAAAAAGTCTTTTGGCTCTAGTTTGCCTCTCAGACCATCATCACAATTAGGTAACAACAATTTCTTGACAGGTCACTTGTTATTTTCCCTACAATTAATGTAAATTGGGTTGAAAATTAGCTTAGTGAGAATTGCCAGTTAAGAAAATTAACCACAATTATTCAACTAGGAGCAGGTGCACTCATGTTCCTAGGAAACTATAATTTCAGAGCTAAAGAATAAGCAGATCTATCACAGATTAAGTAATTAAGACAATTTCAATCTTGTGTAGCACATTTTTCATTAAAAATTAGGATGATTTTGATCACATAAGTATGTTGAGGTGAAAAAAATTAAGTAGCTTCAGATTATTAATATCCATAAGTCAGTCCTTTCAGAGCAAGTTAATGGCAGTGAATGTATGTAATATTTTCCATACTCTAAGAAACTTTCTTCCTTGAAAAGAAACAAAATCATTTAGCTGAGAATGTCCTCAATAGAAAGAATCTTCCACTAACCCAATTCAGGCTACTGGAAATATTTGGGTAAAGAAGTGAGCACAAAAAGGAGAGAAGAAATCCAATAAACTATCAAAAATAAAAGTGGTGAATTCACCACCAATGAAGAAGAAATTAAAACAATTATTAGGAGCTAGCAGTCACAAACCCTTAGAATAATTGGATCACTTTTTTAGCCTAGAGGCAATATAATGGTCCTTTGGGTCCAGGTAGCCTTCTCTTCTGCTCCTTTATGGAATTTATATTAAATAAAATATTAGATGTATATTTACAATATCTCAGTGCCCCCACTAGGAAAGATCCTAAGACTTAGGCAGACTTTTGGCCACCTTACATTTATATTTGTCTCTAGTGAACTCCTGATTTCTTTGTGTTTTAAGAGAAATTCAGGCTACTGAAAATATCTTGGTAAAGAAGTGAAAAGAAAAGAAGAAAAGGCACAAAAAGGAAAGAAGAAAAACAAATTAACAGTATCAAAAATGAAAGTGGTGAATTCACCACCAATGAAGAGAAAATTAAAACAATTATTAGGAGCTATTTTGCTCATTTATATACCAATTAATTTGGCAATCTAAATGAAATGGATGAATATCTACAAAAACATAAATTTCCCACATTAATACAAATGGAAATAGGATATTTAAATAACCCAATCTTAGAAAAAGAATTGAACAAGTCATCAATGAACATCCTAAGAAAAAGTCCCCAGGGCCAGATGGATTTACAAGTGAATTCATCCAAATATTTAAAGAACAATTAATCCTAATACCATACAAACTATTTCAGAAAATAGGGAAAGGAGCCCTACCAAATTCCTTTTATGACATAATTATGGTGCTGGAAGAGCCAAAACAGAGAAAGAAAAGTATAGACCAATTTCCCTAATGAATATTGATGCAAAAAAAAAAAACTTAAGTACTAGTAAGGAGATTACAATAATATATCACAAGTATCATACACATGACCAGATGATGGGATTTATACCAGGAATGCAAAGCTGGTTCAGTATTAGGAAACCTATTGGGATAATTGACTGTATAAATGACAAAACCAACAGAAATTATATGATTAACCCAATAGATACAGGAAAAGCCTTTGTCAAAATACAATGTTCATTCCTATTAAAAACACTAGAGATCATAGGATTAAGTGGAACTTACCTTAAAATTATAAGTAATATTTATCTAAAACCATCAGCAAGCATTATCTGCAATGGGGATAAGCTAGAAGCCTTCCCAATATAATCAGGTATGAAGCAAGGATGCCCCTTATGACCACTATTATTCAATATTGTCCTGGAAATGTCAGTGGTAGCAGTAAGAAGAAGAAAAAAAAAAGAAATGGAGGGAATTAGAATAGGCAATGAAACAAAGCTTTCACTCTTTGCAGATGATATGATACAATGGTTGTGATAGTAATGGCAATTAAAGATTCCCCTGTATTGGCTTGGTTTTCAAATTGATTGTATTAAAACCCAGAGTTTGTTAATCCCACCTGTGGGATGGGCTTGTTGATGTGAAAAGAAAGTCCTGAAGTGGGAGGAGCTGGTGACGTAGATTTGGAGAGACACTGGAGAGAGGCGGAAGATCTTTTTTGGTAGCAGCACCTCGTGGAGAGAGAGAGACTAAGAGAATTGCTGGTGGCCGCTTTGAATTGCCCTGGACTTTTGAGACCTGCCCCCTGAGCTGCCAAGGACTGAGGAGACATGGCTGTTTTGCTGGTACTTTGTCTGTCTGTTTTGATGTTATTTTGCCAGATTTGTCCACTGGTGAAAGACTGTCCTTTTGTTGAAGAAGTCCTGGAACCTGGCTGTTCGCTAAGAAGGCCTGCGACTGTCCTGCAGACAGAGAGTGAATACTGTCCACTGGTGAGGGACAGTACTGTTGTTGCAGGGGTCTGGAGACTGTCCTGCAGACAGAGTGAATACTGTCCACTGGTGAGGGACAGTGCTGTTGTTGCAGGGGTCTGGGAGCCTTTCTGTTGGTTCAGAAGCCCTGAAGAAGGATTTTCTTGTTGTATGTTTACAGAAATCCTGGGAGAGGGCTTTGCTAATGTGTTCAGGGGTTCTAGGACTGTTCTACAGACAGAGGATAAATTCATGAAGGGACTGGCAATGTATCTTATGGCCTTGCTAAGCCTTGTCTCCCCAGGAACTAAGATTGCTGAGAACTTGCCTCCTGTCAAGATGAAGAAAAGACCTCCATTTGGGTATTAAGTGCTGTGTTTAAACTTGATGTAACTCTGGGGTAGATTCAATTGTGATCCAGGGGTGGGGAACTTTTGACCTTTTTGTGTTCTGTGGTTGAACAAATGAATGTAGTTTACTTATGTTTGGAAACTAATCTCCATTTGAGAAGAGGGGCTTTGTGGTGGACTTAATTAAGGTATAGCCTGGGGTGGAGAAGTATTTGGAACAGAGACTTTGTAATTGATTGAATGATTGGAAGGTCCTGGGGTGGGGTAGGACTTGGAGATTATTTAATCATACTTAGTAAATACTGTATTTTGAATGATGTCATGTTTTGATCTTCTCTGTTCTGGGTTTGTTACTGAATAAAATAGAGAGCACCTATGCTGGTATTTCGAACCTGGGAAGTTGCCTTTGCTTGGTATTACATTACAATGGTATACTTAGAGGATCCTAGAGAAACAAGTAAAAAAACTAATGGAAATAACTAGCAACTTTAGCAAAGTTGTAGGATACAAAATAAACCCACATAAATCATTAACATTTCTATGTATTGCCAACAAAGCCCAGAAGCAAGGTATAGAAAGAGAAATTCCATTTAAAATAACTGTAGGCAATATAAAATGCAAGGGAGTCTACCTGCCAAAACAAACCTGGGAACTATATGAACACAATTATAGAATACCTTTCACAAAAATAAAATTAGATCTAAACAATTGGGAAAATATTAATTGTTCAGGTATGGGCCAAGCCAATATAATAAAAATACAATTTTATGTAAATTAATCTACTTATTCAGTGCATGTCAGTCAGACTACTAAAAACTTATTTTCTAATGCTAGAAAAAATAACAAAATTGTGCTGGAATAACAAAAGGTTATGAATAACAAGGGAATCAATGGAAAAAAATTGAAGGAAGATGCTCTAACCATACCAGATGTCCAAATATATTATAAAGTGGTAGTTATCAAAATAATGTGGCATTGAGGCCCAGACAACAACTTGGGGGCAGTGCCTGGCAAGGCCTAGACAAGGCCTGGTCAATGTGGCAAGTTGATCCACCAACCACAAGGGCCATTCCCAGGACTATCACTATAGGGCTGGGATATGACAGAGCTATCTATATATATATATATAACCTGGATTTGTCTCTTATATATATATATATATATATATATATATATATAAGAGACAAATCCAGGGCCCACAACAGTGGCAGCAGCTACTCTTGCGACTACCTACCCATGACCTGGAAATTATTAAAGCACCTATCTGAACTTCCAGGGACCAGGATGGCAGAGGGAACCCCAGCTATGCCAATCCCCCTCCACCCTGAAAACACAGTAATTATTGCCCCAGGGCAAAATTTTAAACAGTAAAGGCTTAAGAACCCTAGAGGAAGGGTGTGGCTAAAGTTCTGCCTCAAAATGAGCAAAAAACAGACTGTAAACACAAGGACTCTAGAATCCTATTATTGTGAGAGGGAGGAACCAAATTCAGAAGAAGACAGTATTGACTCCACACCCACAGCTGAAGCTTCAACAGGGAATATGAACTGGTCTCAAGCACAGAAAGCATTCTTAGGTGAGCTCAAAAAGAACTTTGAAAACCAAATTAGAGAGGTAGAAGATAAAATAAATAATTCTTTTAAAATCAAAATTGCAAAACTAGAAAAACATTACAATGAAGGAAACAGCTCCTTAAAAAGAAAAATGTGTGAACTAAAAATGAAATCTGAACATATGGAAAGAGAGCTTCAAAAACTAAATGAGGAAAATAATTTGCTAAAAATTAGAATCAACCAAATTGAAGCTAATGACTCTATGAGGCACCAAGAATCAATCAAACAAAACATCAAGAATGAAAAATTAGAAAAAGAGATAAAATATCTCAATGGAAAAATAACTACCTTGAAAACAGATCCTGGAGAGATAGTCTGAGAATTATTGGTCTATGAAAAAAATCATGATGAAAAAATGAGCCTGGACAACATCTTCCAAGAGCTCATCAAGGAAAACTGCCCTGAGATCCTAGAACCAGAGGGTAAAATAAAAATTGATAGAATCCACCAGACACCTCCTGAAAGAGATCCCAAATTGAAAAGTCCACAAAATGTTGTAAACAAACTCCAGAACTATCAGGTAAAGGAGAAAATACTACAAGCAGACACAAAGAAACAATTGAAGTATCGTGGAACTACAGCAAGGATCGCACAGGATCTGGCAACTTCTACATTGAAAGATCGAAGGGACTGGAATGTGATATTTCACAAGGCAAAAGAGCTCAGATTACAACCAAGGATCAGCTGTCCAGTGAAACTGAGCATAATCTTCCAGGCAAGGAGATGGTCAGTCAATGATATAATGGACTTCCAGACCTTCCTGATGAAAAAGCCAGAGCTCAATGGAAAATTCAACCTTCAATTACAAGACTTCAATTACAAGAGAGATATAGAAAGATAAATAGGGGAAAAAGCACCCTCCCCCCCTCCCACACATACACACACATAACTTGTTATTTAATGAGAGCAAACTGTTTATATCCCTATATGGGAAGCTGATACCCTGTTAATACTGAGAATTCTATACTTATGGAGACATCTAAAAGGGATGTAGATAAAAGAGGGTGTGGTATAAATTACATAAAATTATGATAAAAAAAATTATTAAGGGCCGCAAAGGGACTGCAATGGAAGAAGAGGAAAGAATGAAGCAGAAAAGGGTAAATTATGCCACACAAAGAGGCATAAAAACATTACAGTAGAGGGAAAGAAGGGAGGGAGATGAACATTATATCAGCTTCACCCTCATTGGTTCTGGTATAAGGAGGAAACAACATAATCAGTTAAGTATAGGACTCTATCGAGAAGTGACATAAAACCTATCATAATAGAGGGAAAGAGAGGAGGAAGAGGAGCATTACATGAGATTTATTCTCATCAATCTTGGTTCTAGGAAGAAATAACATACTACATTAAGTATAAAAATCTATCATACCCTACAGGCAGTAGGAGGGGGAAAGGGCTAAGAAAAGGGCAGGGTGGTTAGAAGGGAGGGAAGAAGTAGTAAGGGGGAAGGGTAGGAAAAGGGAGGGGAGCTGACAAGTAGGGAATACTGAGGAAGGCAGCAGTCAAAAGGAAAACTGTTAAGGAGGGGAAGGGAGAAGGGGAAAAATAAAAGCATAAACAGGGAAGGGAATAGGATGAAGGGAAAGATACAGATAGTAATCATAACTATGAATGTGAATGGGACAAACTCTCCCATAAAACGAAGGTGGATAGCAGAATGGATAAAAAGCCATAATCCCACAATATGCTGCTTACAAAAAACTTATTTGAAATAGGGGGATATACACAGGGTAAAGGTAAAAGGCTGGAGTAAAATATATCATGCCTCACATAAAGTAAAAAAAAAAGCAGGGGTAGTAATCCTTATCCCAGACAAAGCAAAAGCAAAAATAGATCTAATTAAAAGAGATAAGGAAGGAAACTATATCCTGCTAAAGGGCACCATCGAAAATGAAGCAATATCATTACTAAACATTTATGCACCAAGCAGTACAGCATCCTGATTCCTAAAGGAGAAGTTAAGGGAATTAGAGGAAAAAATAGATACCAAACTATACTAGTGGGGGACTTCAATCTCCCCCTCTCTGAACTTGATAAATCTAACCTCAAAATAAACAAGAAAGAAGTTAAGGAGGTAAATAGAATCTTATAGAAGATAAATACAGTAGACCTCTGGAGAAAATTGAATGGGGATAAAAAGGATATACCTTCTTCTCAGTGGTACATGGCACATACACAAAAATTAACCATGTTCTAGGGCATAAAAACCTCACAATTTAGTGCATAAAAGCAGAAATATTAAATGCATCATTCTCAGAATATGATGCAATAAACATTATATGTAATAAAGGGCCATGAAAGGATAGACTAAAAACTAATTAGAAACTAAATAAGATAATCCTAAAGAATGAGTGGGTCAAACAAGAAATTATAGCAACAATAAGTAACTTCATTCAAGAGAATGACAATAATGAGACAACATGCCAAAACTTGTGGGATACAGCAAAAGCAGTTCTTAGGTGGAAGTTTTATATCCTTGAATGCATACATAAATAAAATAGAGAAAATGGAGGTCAATAAATTGGTCATGCAACTGAAAAAGCTAGAAAAAGAACAAATTGAAAATCCCCCCAATTAAATACTAAATTAGAAATAATGAAAACAAAGGGAGAGATTAATAAAATTGAATTTAAGAAAACTATTGAATTAATAAATAAAACTAAGAGCTGGTATTATGAAAAAAATCAATAAAATTGATAGACCTTTAGTCAATATGATAAAAAAAAAGAAAGAAGAAAACCAAATTACAAGTATCAAAAATCAAAAGGGTGAATCTACCTCCAATGAAAAGGAAATTCAAGCAATAATTAGAAATTTATTTTGCCCAATTAAATGCATATTAATTTGACAATCTTAGTGAAATGGGTGAATATCTACAAAAATATGAATTGCCCAGTCTAACTGAAGAGGAAGTAAACTACTTAAATAACCCCATCTCAGAAAAAGAATTTGAACAAGCCATCAATGAACTCCCTCGGAAAAAATCTCCAGGGCCAGACAGATTTACTAGTGAATTCTACCAAACATTTATAGAACAATTGACTCCAAATACTTCACAAACTATTCATGAAAATTGGGGGAGAAGGAGTCCTACCAAATTCTTTTTATGACACAAATATGGTACTGATACCTAAGTCAAGAAGATACAAAACAGAGAAAGAAAATTACAGACCAATTTCCTTTATGAATATAGATGCTAAAATTTTAAATAAAATATTAGCAAAAAGACTACAGCCATTTATCACTTTGATTAGGTAGGATTTAGTCCAAGAATGCAAGGGTAGTTCAATATCAGGAAATACAGATTGAAATAAACTGCTTGCTCTGTTCATTTTTCTTGTTTTGTTTTACTTCCTCTTTCCCACTGATCATTCCATCAATTATAATCCTTCTTTACAACCTGACTAATGATTAATGTGAAGATATTTGTAGATCCCATATTTGAGTGCATACCACAGTGACAGGAGGGGGGAAGGAAGAGAGGGAGTGGGAGAAAATTTGAAAGTCAAGGGATTGTGAAACTGAATGTTGTAAACTAAAAGTAAATAAACAAATCAATTTTCAAAAAACAATGTGGAACTGGCTAAGAAATAGACTGGTGGGTCAGTGGAATAGATTAGGTACAAATTATATTATAGTAAATGACTATAGTAATCTAGCATATGATAAAACCTAAGATTCAAGCTTTGGGACAAAAACTCATCATCTGACAAAAAAATTCTTGGAAAATTGTTAAACAATATGATAGAAACTAGGTATAAACCAACATCTCACACCATACATCAGGAAAAGGTCAAAATGTGTACGTGATTTATACATAAATCTAATTAGTGGGGAATAGAATAGTTTACCTGTCAAATCTATGAATAATGGAAGAATTTAGGATGAAACACAATATAGAGAGCATCATAAAATATATAATTTTGATTATATGAAATTAAAATTTTTTGCATGAACAAAACCAATGCAACCAAAATTAGAATTAAAGCAGAAAACTGGGGGAAATTTTTTTTGTAGCACGTATCTCTGTGAAAAACCTCATTTCTCAAATATATAAACAAATGAGTCAGATTTCTAAGAATACAAGTCATTCCTCAATTGACAAATGGTCAAAGGCAATGAAAAGGCAGTTTTCAGACAAAGAAATTAAAACTATCTATAGTCATATAAAAATGCTTTAAATCACTATTGATTAGAGAAATGGAAATTGAAACAATGCAGAGATAGCATCTCATGCCTGTAAGACTGGCTAATATGACAAAAAAGAAATAAAATGATAAATGGTAAAGGGGATGTAGGAAAACTAGGATACTAATGTACTGTTGGTGGAATTGTGAACTGATCCAATCAATCTGGAGAACAATTTGAACTATGCCCAAAGGGCTATAAAACTCAGCATACCCTTTGACCCAACAATACCACTGCTAGGTCTTTATCCCAAAGAGATCTTTTTTTAAAAGTAAAAAGGGTCTACTTGTATAAAAATACTTATAGCAGCTCTTTTTGTGGTGACTAAGAATGGGAAATCAAGGGAATATCCATCAACTGGGAAATGACTAAATAAGTTGTGGTATATAATTGTGATGGGATATTATTGTGTCCTAAGAAATGACAAACAGGATGATTTCAGAAAAACCTGGACTTACATGAACTGATACGAAATGAAAAACAGAACCAGGAGAATGTACACAGTAATAGCAATACTATACAATGAAGAACTGTGAATGATTTAGCTATTCTCAGCAAGGGAATCTCAAAAGACTCATGATAAAACATACTATATGCCTCCAGAGAAAGAACTGATATTGTCGGAATACAGACTGACCCATGCTATTTTTCACTTTTTTCTTTCATTCTTTTTTTTGTTGTTGTTCAAGTCTTCTTAATTGAAACAAACATCCTTGGATTATTCAAGTTTCTGGAAACAGCCAAATGATTCTGTGAATTAAATGTAATATTGATTTGCTCTGAAAAACTAATTTAATCCCATGAATTGTAAGAATTGTATGTACATCTGTCACAGGCCAGGACCTATTTTCCCTGAAGTCAGTATAAAGCGTAGAGCAAAAACTACACAGACATGAAAGAAGCCTACCCTCCCAGTCTCCTTTGCTTCCCATGCCACAGAAAAAGGATGGAAGAAAACAGAAGCCTGCCCTGCTAAAAATGTGCCTTCAACAAAGATGACGACATTTCACCATGAAAGGCACAAAGAGCCCCTCTGGTGTACAACATAGCTTAATGTAGTAAATCTTTTGAAAAATCTGGCATTGATATGCACAAATCAGCAGCAAGCTCACTAGAAAACCACTAGCTGTTCAGTGAGAATAATGAGATTCCATTCTCCTAATTAGTATGCAGTGTTGTTCTGAAATCCACAACTGCTGCTTGCTATCTTGCAGAAAAGGAAAAGTGGTTAACAGAAAGACTGGGTTTTACTAGGGTTCATTCAAAATATCTACTTAGCATTTTTAAGAAACCTTCAATTTATATTCTCATTTTAGAAATGAAATTCTAACATTCTATTGAACAAGAAAATGTTTTCAAAGGTCAATAGCTCATGAATATGATAAAGACCAAACATTTAAATAATATTTCTTTCTATTTGTAATTTGGGGGAAAGATTCATATAGTTTCTTCCCTCTGGAAAATTCAAAACAATCAATTTTATAAATGAAACCTATAGACTAGACTCAATGACCAAAATATTTCGACTTTTTTGGTTCCTTTGTCTCCCCCCAACCCCACTTTCTTCCCCAACTACCCATCTCTCTGATACTCACTGACCATTTAAATGTATACATTGGATAAGGAACAATGACAGTTTGGTGATCTTCCTATTCCAAAATCCTCCTGCTGATGGCATTATTCCCCAAGCAATGATAAGTATTAGAAAAAATTAAACTATCATCAATGAATACCAATGTTTATGAAAAAAGCTGTAGTGGTGACAGGTGAAAGTAGTGAGTTAATTAGAATTAATGTGATTACCATAACTAGTACATTTCTGGCCTATCACTGTTTCTGAATCCATATTTTAACATTTTGCTATTGTTTAAGTTTCTCAACATCACAACATTTTTGTCATAATTCATTCAAATTTCTTCAATAAGTATTAATGTGTGAAAAACCTTGTTCTAGGTGCTGTGATAAGGCACAGTCCTTGCCCTGAAGAAGTTTACAGTCTAGAGAGGGAAATAAGACATGTATTTAAATAACTATAGTACAAAGGGAAGGTTACAAGGGCCAGAGCAAAGGTTCAAAGTACTATAGAAGTTCAGAGTAGGTGGGGTCTCTTCTGGCTGGAAGAGAACAGACTAGACTTCATGGGGGGAGTGCCATTGTATATAAGCCTTTAAGAACAGGTAAACTTGGGGCAGCCAGGTGGCACAGTGAGTAAGAGCACCGGCCCCAGTGTTGGGATGACCTGGGATCGAATCCGGGCTCAGATACTTAGGACCACACCCAGAAATAACTGGCTGTATAACCTTGAGCAAGTTACTTAACCCCAATTACTTAAAAAATAAAAACAGGTAAACTTTCAATAGGTAGAGATGGGACAGGAGGGCATTCCTCTCAGGAGAATTATAGCTACCAGGATAAAGAATTGCCAAGGAAATGGTGTCTTCAGAGAGTCTGGTTTCTCTTAAAATGATTTTCTCATTCATCCTTCACTCTTGAAGAGGACCAATGACATCAAGAGGGTGATGTCTTGACTTGCAAGTCATAAAAACTACTTTAGCATATGAATATATGGTTCAGTTCTCCTAATACTTTCAAACAGTATGATCTATATTCTTTTATTATTTCCTGTTGATCAGCAGCAATCCCACTGAATGAAAAAGGACTCTTGTGTGTTAAATATTTTTACTCATAATTAGATGCTTCATTTTTAAGTGATATAGCAATCACAATCAACTCATTCAAAATGGTTTCCTTTCCCCCTCTGATTCACTCATACTAAATTCCAAATATTATCTTGCTTGTAAGTTTACTTGCTTGAAAGATTTGTCTAATGGATTAACATCTGGGCAAAATTAATTGAAAATAATGTTTCTTTACTATATCTTAATTTCTGCTTTTAGTGTTCCCTTCTTTCCATGGCATCTGCTGACTCACAGTAACCTAGGATTGCCCACTGAATCCTATCTTTCCTTGGCAGTGACCCATGTTCAATTCAATTTAATTTAAGTCAATAAAAATTTAAATATCCATACCATAAAGAGCACTGTTCAAAGCTTTGGAGAAATACACACTGTCCCTGGTCTTCTAAAACCTATACATATGTACCACTTAACATATATTAATAACCAATACATGACAATGTAGAAAAATGTGCATAAGACAGGCCCAGGTACAATGCTGTAGAAGTCCTCAGGAGAAGAGTTAAAACAAAGGAATGAGATTAATTAGAACTTTGCCCTGAATTTTAGAGGCCTCTGACACCAATTCCTTTAGAGGGTAGAAACCACTGAATTTAACATTGAGTTGCTAAAAAATAAGTTGCTAAAATATGAAGCAATATTCCTTCCCAAAACCCATAAACCCTCATCACCCAAATCCTAGGTTTGCTCCTCCCTAACCAATCCTGTCCTATTCTCTCCCTCCATAGTGATATAATGGAAACCCAAGTGTCTCTGTGTCTTCTGCCCTTCCAAATAGGTAGTGTCCCTGGGAGTTATTTTGTGGTGATTCTCCCAAGAAAGAAAGTGCCAGTCTGATGCCTTATTATGGTGTGGTTAGAAGTTCTTGGGTTCTTTATGGTTATGTATGTTGAATACACTCTCTCACAGTTTCTACCATATTCAAAAGACTTTGAATATGGTCCCAGTAATGTAGAAAGTATCTTTCTTCTTAATTACTTAGAAGATCATGACTAGTAGGCTATAACACTAGATTACTGCTGCATGGCTATAGCCTACTAGTATATCTTCATGTAAAAGATCAGCAATACACAATCACACACATATGTATATATGTGTGTATATTTACATATATTATCTAGTATATCAGAAATAGATATGTAAATCACCAGATAGCATAACAAAAATGAAATTAATTACATTTTAATAGACAGGAAATAACTCATTACTGACGTATAAGTCATTATGACTCAGCTATCTCTGTACAGTCAGACCAAAAACCTGTTATGTTACAGAAAAGATAAAAATCAGTACAAAAAATAAAGTTTAAAAATGAAAAAGATGGTGAACAATTATAACTGCAACTTGACCTCATTAAACAAATTATTCATTATTTAAAATAGGATATGAAAAAGAGAAATGAATGACACCAACAATAATTTCATGTAGTCCAACCAAAATAAATCAATTGTCATAATGAAGAAACCAAGAGTCTAAAAAGTGCCTTAATCATCAAACACTTGACTTACTTGCCAATGAGAGATGTGATAAGCAAGAGCAACACTTATTTAGAATAGGAACTAATTTGTAAAACCTTACACAGAGGGATGATGGAAAAAAATATGAGCCGTGTTCCTTCATAAAAAGACAAGAAATGCTGAGTAAAATCACTTCAAGAAATGCCTGATGAGAGCCACAATTAACCAAAGATGGTCAGGGAGCATTTAAACATGAAATTGGAAGCAGAGAAATAAACAGACCGATCACACTGGTACTCAGGAATAAGGTGGGTAAGAAGAGGGCAAAGACAACATAGATATTAGAAGTCATATTAGATTGGGATTCAAAAGACAAGAACTAACTCTAACTTGGAAGGATATCTGGTCCTGGATCCAGTCATGAAGACCTGAGCTCAAATCTGGCTTCAAACACTTACTAGCTTATGACCCTAGACAAGTCACTTAACCCTGTTTGCCTCAGTTTCCTCATCTATAAAATGAGCTGGAAGAGAACATGACAAACCACTCCAGTATCTTTCCCAAGAAAACCCCAAATGGTGTCATAAAGAGTTGGGCAGAACTGAAAAATGGCTGAACAACCACAATAGCCCTGTGAAATATGTGCTATAATTAATCCATATTTTGGGAACACTGGTGTTAAGAGGAATGGTAATTTCCCCATGGTCACAGAGGTAGTTAAGTGTCCAGCAGGATATGGACACTGGTCTTTCTTACACCAGGTATGGCCTTCTATTGACTATGTCACCTAGCTGGTTCACATTATACAAAGTCATTATTTTTTATAGATAAATAGCTGCATCCCTGTTTTAAACATGACCATTTGTTTATACAAGTTCTTAAAAATGAGTCCAACAAGGGTTGAAATCTTAGTAATTTCAAATCGTTAAAATCCATCTTTTTGAAGTCTGTATGAGAAGCCTTGTAATAAAAGTACTGTTACAACTGTTACTAAGGAGACAGATTGTATGTATGTGCTGAACAAACATTAGATTGCAAGGACTCTTGGAACAAGCTAATAAAGGAGCTTTGGAATTCCCTTCTGATTATAAAAAAGCCATCACAAGGGAACCAGCCTGGTAATCTGTTCTTCTTCCAATTTTCTTTTTTTCCCAAATCAAAGGGAACAAAAAGCAGATTTTTGAAGAGGGAGGGAGGGAAGAAGGACAGAGGGAGGGAAGGAGGGAAGGGGAGAGAGAGAGAGAAAGAGAGAGAGAGAGAGAGAGAGAGAGAGAGAGAGAGAGAGAGAGAGA
>NW_027187391.1:20141555-20155676 GCF_028583685.1 Petaurus breviceps papuanus
GAGAGAGAGAGAGAGAGAGAGAGAGAGAGAGAGAGAGAGAGAGAGAGCAAGCAAAAAGCAGATTTTGCAACACAGTGAAAGTCAACTTGAGGTCTTTTCTAGAATTATCCTCTCAATTCACTAGTCCCCAAAGTGCAGTCAGAATACTCTTTATTCCCTGTTGTCACTTCTAGATTCTCTCTGTACCACTATCAATCAATAACCTCTCCTTTGAGGTTCACTCCATCCAAATGGATCACCAAATGCAGGTCCTAGTGACCATTATCTACAACAAAACCCCAAAGACATTTTTACCTCCTTTTTTTTTTTTTGGCCTTTATTTTGCAGGGCAATTGGGTTTAAGTGACTTGCCCAAAGTCACATGGCTAGTAAGTGTGTTAAGTATCTGAGGCCAGATTTGATCTCAAGTCCTCCTCATTCCAGGACCGGTGCTCTAGTCACTGAGCCACCTAGTTGCCTCTTTTACCTCCTTTCTTGATAAGTTCAGTACCTTCCACTCAGATTGAATTGAGTAAATATGTTTCCTTTCATTTCAAAATGGTATGAGAAAGTGGAAATTTAAGCCATAATGGGGGCTATCAATGATTATTTTTAAAATTTAAGATTTCTAATCAATATGGCACTAATGGTATGGATCTTAGGAATCTTAGCAATCAGGAATTGGCTACAATTCTTGAAAACTATTTACCATTATTTTAAAATTTTCATGGAATATGGATGAAGTCTTAAAGTATCATGGCCAGAAGTTACATCCAGGAAAAAGAATGTGGCATAATGGACTCTCTGCACTCAAGGGAGCTGTTACCAAGCATTGTAGAAAATTAAGATTAATATATCCTTCTCAGTCAACTATAAATAAGCAAATAGAAAACAACCACATATTTTTTTCCTCAACAGTCATGTAGGCTGTCCCATATCACTACAAGAACATCACAGCCTTCTATTACTTCCAAATGCTCAGGCTTGTGGGAGCTTCCAATTAACACTAAAGTTTCTATTCTAGGACTTACTATTCCCCTCTCTATCACTGGACACAGAAAACTGGATCTCTGTCCCTAGGAAGTTTTATTCTCCTCAAAATATACTAACTGTAAAGCTAAGCATGAGCAGTTTTCCAGAGGACTGCTGCTCTGAACAGCTTTAAGGTTCTGATTACATAGTATAGTGAATTCTGTGTTTATTCAGCGGTAAATTAAAGCAAAACATTCACAGAAACAAAAGTGCAGCATTCACAATGTTATAACATAGCAAGTTATCACTAAAGTAGCCACATAGTTTTCACCAGAGTGGCCACATAGTTTTAAACAAAAGATATTATTCAGTAAGTCCTTAACTCAATCATCCTTAAGAAGCAAGCCTCCTTAAGGGACACAAAGTATAATCATTCAGTAAGTCCTTGACTCAATCATCCTTAAGAAGCAAACCTCCTTAAGGGACACAAAGTACAAAGGTCCAAGTTCTCCACCACTAGATTACAGTAAATCATGATCTTCTCAGTCAGCATTAAGTACCCAAGAAGAGATCTTTTTCTCTTGACTAGAGACTGGCTCTCAGAGTTGGTTCCTCTTCCATGATCCCAACTCCTGTCTGAATCTACCCAATTGTCACCTGGATTCAAAGGTAGGCAGCTCTCAGCTTCTCGCCTAGCTCCTTGTCCAGCTCCCATTCCATATTGAAGCTCACAGTGTCCAGTTCACCTCAAGTCCTTCACAGTTTCTGTTTCTGGGAAGACAAAGCTTAATAGCAACAAAACAACATTCATGCACATTGCCAGCAGCATCATCAATTCACTATCTGCCTGCAAATGAACACAGACCCACATACAGGATCTGAGAACTCAGCACAAATTGTCAGTATAGTCCCAGGACCTCTGAACCCCTCCTCCAGGACTTCTATAAACAGACAACAAGAAAATCCTCTTTCAGGGCTTCCAGTAAGATCGCAGGGCTTCTGTACAAAGTATCACAAACAAAAACCAACACAGACAGAACAAACAGAATGTGCCTGGCCACCACAAAGTTCCCCTTCTCAATTCCAGCACCATAAGCGTTCTCTTCTCAGTTCTGCTCTCTCCCAGCTTGGGCTTCTCCTTATGTATGGTCATTAGCTACTCCCTGTCCTACCCCTTCCTGTTGCATCAGCAACGTTCACAAGTTGTTGGGTTCACAAGTTCTGTTTCTTAACAAAGACTTGATATAATCATGGGCAAGGCTTAAAAGAAACTTGAATTGAAACAAGGTGCTAAATAATTAAATAGCTGAAACAAGGCACTAAATAATTCTTTGCTTGGCATTACACTAACAGAGGAAAGATAGATGGGTTATCAAGCAGTCTGAAAAAAAGCCAACTCTCAACTCTCTATTACCACTGAATGCCTAGGGACTGGATTTTAAGGCCTTCTTGTTCCTGAACCTACTGCTACTTCTACCACCACCACCCACCCTGCCCTGTGTCACCAACCTATCTGATAAGAGCAACAACACCTCAACTCTTGGTGTTCTTCAAGCATCACCAAGACTCCAGATCTCTCTAAGTGAAAATCAGAGGTTCAAACACCAAGTCTTCCAAGTGCCTGGTATGCCAGGTCACACCTGCTGTCTTGCTAGTGTGCATCATCATCCTTCATCATATTAGGGTGGGACAATGGAACTGGTAACAAGTATGAATTCAACCAAACTCCTTGGCTCCCTGTCATCTGGCATTTACTAACCCAGGGGTCCAATCATATTTTCTTCTTCCTTGGTATTTGAGAGAGTGCAATCTGACTGCCCCCCCACCTCACCATCATCATAAAATTATGTAGGGACAGAGCCATAGTCAATTAGTACTTTTCTCATTTTATGATTAGCAATTTCCCACCTCCTCTTCCCCTAATTCATGTGATTGAGTTGCCACCTGTTGAGGGGTGGAGGGAATATCAAACTTGCCTCTATAACTGCTCTCAACTCATCCCCATCCATATCATCCCCATATGTCTATGATGCTTTCTGGAACTCCTACTCTCTTGTTAGCAAATTTTCAATCATACTAAATCTCCTCCTCTCATACTCCTTCCATTTTACATTCGCAGTAATCTGACTTCTGAAAAACACTAAATCTCTGACAATTCTCCCTAATACTTGTTCCTTTTTCCAAGATCCCCATTGTACTGGTCAAGGAGAGGGAGCAGACATACTTCTTGCTCTTTTCTTTGATACTGTTCCTTTGCTGCTATTTTGCAAAAACTCCTGATACCTCATTAGTCTGTCTTAGGCATTTCCAATACTCATTTGCCAATCTACAATTCATTCTCAAGAAGGTCAGTACCCAGAAAAACTGGGTCACAGTTTTTCCACCTACACTGGTCCCTATACTCATAGTCAGAAATTTCAGTATACACACACACACACACACACACACACACACACACACACAAATATATATACTGATGTCCCCTAAAACTGGCTCTGGTGTATTCATTTCCTCCATTTCTACTGTCTCAGCTACTCATAGGAATGGTCATATGTTATATCTGATCATTATGCATAGCTGTGCTTTTTCCATAACCTTAAACCCCTAAATTGCTATCTTCAATTACAGCTTCCCATTCTTCCACTGGGGCAGCTAAGTGGCAGAGTAGATAGAGCACTGCACTTGAAATAAGGAAGATTCATTTTCATGAGTTCTAATATGGCCTTAGACACTAACTAGCTGTGTGACCCTGGACAAGTTATTTAACGCCATTCGCCACAGCTTTCTCATCCGGCAAATAAAGTGGAAAAGGAAATGGCAAACTACTCTAGTATCTTTGCCAAGAAAACCCCAAAATGGGGGTCATAAAGAGTCACACACAACTAAAAAAAGACTGAACAACAAAAATCTTTCCATCTCTTCCTCTACCTCACAACTCCTGAACCTATTGTTCATGCTAACAAGAACCTTTAACCCTACTACTCTTCCCTCTTCTCTCACTCCATCATCCCTACTCTGACTGTCCTTCCCTCCCTTCATTTTCTTGACCTGTTTAACAACACACCACCCCTACCCTTGAACTTTCTTGCCCTTATTCTATCACCACCTGAACTTTGGCAAAGCCCAACTCTAGTTTATTCCTACCATCAGTCCTTTTTCCTCCTACTTACATGCTGCAGAGCTCCACTGGAAAACTTATACAAGCATGAGTAACCATAAGCTGGAGACATGCTATATTTTCTGTGTCAATTCTCTAAAAATATGACATTTCATCTTCTCACCTCTACTTTTCTCTGGTGATCTGTGCTGACCGAGTACCTAGAAGGTATGGATTAGAGTGGATTTACCTAATTTGAATGAGTTTTCAAGTACCTTCCCTCATGTAATATTTAACTGAACCCTAGTCATTTAAATGAGTTACATCACCGCAGGAAAAGACAAAGTATGTTTAGCTACATATAATGCTTTACTCTAGACTTGTAATAGATGAAGGCAATAAACAAATACATAATAAATGATCTATTACATGGCTTCATGCCCATAGTCTTCTCCAGGTCTGGATATTTCCTAGATAGTACATAAGCTACTCCCACCTTGAGAGTTTTAAGAAATGCGCAGTCCAATTTGCTTAACTCCATGGCCTCTTCTGAAAGCAATGGACAACAGTTTGCAACTGATGTTCAATTCACATGCCTAGTTAGTCTGTATACTAGAGGAAGGTTAGGGAACTCTGAATTAGGACCTCTCAGAGGATTAAGCCCCGATTCAGCATCTAGTACAAACTGGAACTCCTGATGGCAGGTGATATTCCTTTCAGTGTGCTGTTGCTGGCAGGAATCTCTAGCTACTTCTCACTACATCTAGATAAGAATTTATGGAGCAGAGTGAGAAGACTCAGTTGCTAGTCCTAGCAAAGGAAGTCTACTGCTACCATTGACTTGGCTGTGACTACTACTTCTCCCATACTGTGACCATAGAACCTCTCTCTACCACTCATCACCGTGATTTAAATCATAGTTTAAACATCTACAAATGATTTTCAGTTCTATATATTCAATCTTAGTCTCTTTCCAGAGTCACACATCACCGCCTTCCTTTTAGACATCTCAGACTGCTTAGGTGTCTCAAACTCAACATGTCTAAAACCAAATTCATCATCTTTCTAACCCTGCCCCCAACAAAAGAAACCTATTGTCTTGCCATCTTCCCTATGACTGACAAGAGTAGCACTACCCTCCTAGTCACCCAGCTCACAACCTTAGTGTCATACTCAATGCTTCATTCTCACTCTCCCTACATATCTAGTCTTTTGCCAAATCTTGTCATTTCTACCTTCATGGAATCTCTTGTATACATTCCTTTCATTCCACTCATATGACCCTAGTTAAGGTTTTCATCACTTCTTATCTGTATTATTTCTAGAGTCTTCTAACTGGTCTGCCTACCTCAAGACTCTTCCACTCCAATATATTCTCCACTGAGATTCTAAGGTAATTTTTCTAATCTATAGATCTGACTATATCACCACTGCCTCTATTACCTCTTGATTTACCTGGTTCCTTTCAAAGCTCAGCCCCACCTTCTATGAGTTCTACAATCCCCTAGCTGCTAATGTCTCCCCCTCCTTTATTGCTTTCTAACTACTGTGCATATATCTTTTGTGTACCTAGTTACTTACATGTTGAATTCCCCCATTATAATGTACACTTGCTAAGGGCAAGACCTTTATTTGTATCTCCAGAACTTGGCACAGTGCTTGGCACACATGCTTAACAGAGTGCTTAATAAATCCTTCTTGAATGACTGCTATGTCTCATCACTTCCTGTTGCACATTTCCCTTCTCAGTCAGCAGGTTTTGGATGTTTGACTTTTTTTTTTTTAAAGCAATCAGGGTTAAGTAACTTGCTCAAGGTAACATGGCCAGTTATTTCTGGGTGTGGTGCTGAGTATCTGAGCCCAGATTTGATCCCCAGGTCATCCCGACACTGGAGCTGGTGCTCTTACTCACTGAGCCACCTGGCCACCCCTAAGCAATTGGGGTTAAGTAACTTGCTCAAGGTTACACGGCTGTGCTACCTGGCCACCCCTAGGATGTTTGACTTCTATAAACACAGGGGAGGAGCTGAGGAGTGAGAGGGGAACTGCACAAATCAATGGGGTTCACCACATGCTTATGCTATCTAATCTCAAGTGACTTTCTCCTTGCTTCATGGGAATTCTTATCCATCTCTGATTGACTATCTCCACACAGAAGATTCTAAATATCTTCTTTCAAGTCTAACCATCTTAACCACACTCCTATACTACTGCCTCTCAGTAGAAGTCCTTTTGTGTGACACTAGATACATATATGTGTGTATACATACATACATATACATACACATATATAATCTCAGGTTCTCCTAACTCCAGGGCTGATACACTATTCACTATGGCACCTTGCTACTCCTTTTTTCCTATTTTATAAAGAAAATGTGAATTGCCTAGAATTCTCTCGTCTCCTACTCCACACCTCAAAACTGCTCTACATCATTTCCCATTTTCTCTTCTTTTGATTTATCCTCTGTGGAAGGAACGTTCCTTGGCCTTTCCACTTGTGCCCTTGATTATAATCCCTTTTAAGTACTCTAGGCGCTTATCCCATCAATAATTCTCTCCCTCCTTTTCAATCTCTCCTTATCTGGTAATTCCTTCCTTGCTGTCTAGTAATATGCCCAATTGTGCATCATCCTTAAAAGACCTTCCCTTAATCTCCAAGCTATCATGCCCTGCCCCTTCACAGCCTTATCCTAGCAAAAAGTTTTCTATATTCATTGCTTCTACTTTCTCACCTGTATCAATTCCTTATAATCTAGCTTCTGACCCATCACTTGACTGAAAAATCTCCATTCAAGGTTACCAATAATTTCCTAATTGCTAAATTTAGCAGTTACTAGATCATTCCAATAACACTTTTCCCTATCTCCATTCTATTAAGTCTCTCTTTGATTTTTGATACTCTGTCACCCTGTCTTCCTGGATACTTTTCCTCTCTTGGCTTTCATCACATTGTTCTCTCATGGTTCACTCCCACCTATCCTACCCATCCTTAGAAAATCTTTGCAGGATAATCATTTATGTCTCACCCTTCTATGGGCAGATATACTGTAACTGTAGGTCCCTGTCCTGGTCCTGTTTCCTTTCTCTGTGTAATGCCTCTTTTGGTGACCTCTTTAAGTCTTATATGTTTAATTAATATCTCCATGTAGCTGATTCTTAAAACTACATCTCCAGTAATAATCTACTCCTGAACTCCAGTCCTACATTGGCAACTCTTGCTACTGGACATCTCCACCATGAAAGCCAATATACATTTCAGTCACAACACATTAAAAGCATAACTCATTATCTTATCTTTCTCACTCTTCCTCCAAACTTGTCTAGATATGTTGAGTGAGTAATTATTTTTCTAACAATGCAGGTTTGCAATATCAGTGTCATATTCACCACTTCTCTCTCAACCCCAATATTCAATTAGTTGTCTGATCTTGTCAGCTCTATGTTCATAACTTATGTTAAATCTGCCATACATTAAAGCTGCTTTTGGCCATGTGCAATTTATACCTGAAAGTCTACATACTGGTTGCTGAACAGGGAAGAAAAAGGCTAAGCAGCTGCTGGAGTAAACTGATGACAAGAAAAGAATTGCCAGCAAAGACAAGTCATCAGTAGGTTGAGTTATTTGACCTGACAATGCCAAAGGAGGAAGAATGTAACATGACTTAAGCAGTATTATAAAATCTATTTTATGGTCTAACAAAACATGAGGAAATTCCTTATAATTTCTCACATCTGCCAGTACTAGTAATAACAAGTTAAGATATTTAGCCCTGTCTAAATCATTCTTTTAATTTATGCTGTGATTCTTATTCTTATAATGTATTTCTATGTGTGAATAAATGACCTGTCTTATACCTAATTTCTATTGGGTAGGGAGTATTTCTTCTAGTTCCCCCTTTCTGGGAAACTTTAAACTTTCAGACTCTTAACTATTGTCACAATCAGCAAATTTCCTTGGGATATGGAAGGCAAGGGTAATGAATCAATGAATGTGAAAATAGGGAGCCTACTTTCCCTACTGAGAAGTCAGGCTTTGCCAAAGCTAACCTCAGACAAACCATCTCATTCCTATAGCTTTACCCAGGCCTAGAATGCACTCATTCCTCACATATACTTTTTAGAATGCTTCAAGGTTTATTCAGACACCACTTCCTGTTGGAAGCCTTTTGAGATCCTGACAGTTGCTAGTACTCTGTTTCTACTCAAATAATTTTCTAGGTATTTACACATGTAACCATTGCATCCCTCCAAGAGAATATAAATTTTTGGAAGGCAGAAACTGTTTACATGTCTGTTTCCTCAGTATTGGGTACATAGTAAGCACTTACTAGTGTTTGCCTTTCCTGCATCATCAAGTTTCTGTGTTCAGTGAAAACTAGCACCTATGCTATGAGGGCTTGCCCAGCCCTTCTCAGGGCTGCTCATCCACCTTTGGTGTCCACTGTGGTGTTCACTACAGCTCCAAGAAGCTGTAGCATGGACAGCAACCACATCTCAGTATAACCATCTCATAGACATGCTAAACCAGGTTGGGAGTAACTGACAGGCTTCAAACCAACAGGGAATGTCTACCCCAAGCATATAAAAACTTCCCCTGGTGGAATGGGTAGATGAGAACTGTTTGTTCCAAAGGCCACCAAGGCAGCTGAAGCATGTGCTGTAAGCTTGGTCAGACATTGAAGACACCAAAGCTATCCACTGCATCCCAGGCCACTGCTAGGCATCTTGACTTTTGTTTTGCCACGGGACTTCTAAGATTCTGGAAGAGAGAGTGAGCATGGCAACTTTGTGCAACTCTGCTTCACTTAATTGCAATTCACACAGAAGTCAAAACATCACCCTATGATATCATTGATCCTCTTGGAAAAGGAAAGACAAACAACTATATTGATAAAACTGCTTTCATTAAGCACAAGTATGACCATGTGACTGCCCTATTCAGGACCTGGGTTCAAATCCTACTTACTAGCTTTGTGACCTTGGACAAGTAATTTAACCTCTCTGGGTCTTTCTGTTTCCTAATTTGCAAAATGAGGGAGTTAGACTGGGTCACTAAGATTGTTTCCATTTCTTGACTTATGTTCCTATGTGGATGACTAAATACAAATCTGTCATTCCTGGGGGGGGGGGGGGGGGGGGGGGGGAAAGGGAGAGGGAAATAAGCCAAAGCCAAAGAGCATGGATTCCTTTCTGTCAATAGTCAGTAAAGGCATTGTCATAAAAGAAAGTATCTTCATATGGATGAATCAAAAGGCTTAAAGATTTTATGATATATAGTATTGATGCTTTTTTCTCATTTATAATACATATCACCTCATAAAGAATTAACCACAGAAAGAGCATGGCACCACTTGATTTGAAGTCAGTCATCCTAGATTTAAATCCCAACTCTCCCATTTACTACTCCCTCTTCTGTAGGAGGCAAAATTTTAACTTCTTTAGTCCTCCATTTACTCATCTCTAAAAAACAGTGTTAAACTAGGTAATCTCTATGGTTCCTTTCACCTGGAAAGCTTAAGTCAAACTCATAAAATTTCCTGTTAAATCAAAAGCGTATTTTGGTGTCTGACCAACACATTGCATGTCATGATATTGCAGCAGTAGTGTTAAAAGTGAAGAGTTATCAACATTATTCATTTTTTTAAGCAATTGGGGTTAAGTAACTTGCTCAAGATTACACGGCCAGTTATTTCTGGGTGTGGTGCTGAGTGTCTGAGCCTGGGACTCGATCTCCAGGTCATCCCAACACTGGAGCCAGTGCTCTTACTCGCTGTACTACCTGGCCACCCCAACATTATTCATTTTTAAAGGAAAAGGCTAGTAAGAATCTGTGATTAGGGGAATGGTGCTACAGATGTAAAATGCTAAAAATAAGGTCACTGAATTACTAGTTTTACTGATTTTTTTTTTACTTTGTTACAAGAAACTTCTCTGGAAGTAGGAGCCATCTTTAAGTGGTTAATTTTTTTTTTACATTTTTTTTTTGGAGGGAAATTGGGGTTGTGACTTGCCCAAGGTCACATAGCTATTTTTTGTGTTGTGTCTGAGGCTGGATCGAACCCAGGTTCTCCTGACTCCAGGGCTGGTGCTCTCTATTCACTGTGCCACCTAGCCACCCCTTTAAGTATTTTTAAATGTGAAAACAAGGCATAGCAATAAAAGTTGAATCAATAGAAAAATAACTAGGGCAGAAAAGTATAGAATTCAGGAAATATGCAATTCCTCAACTTATTTTAGAATTAGCATAACTTTATCGGGTTAGATCAACCCAAAGGACTATTAGATATTTTCATGATGGCATGTGAAGCACTTTTCACATTATCTGCTTTTCTAATGCATGGGAAGAAACTGCAGTTGTTGTTATATTTAATAGTCTATCACCTTGGGAAGGTACCCTACCTACTTTATGGATGCCTGGCCCTGCCCATGGTATAGTCATACACTGGAGATATTGTGGGTTTATTCTAGACCACCTCAATAAAGTGAATATCACAATAAAGCAAGTCAAATGAATTTTTTGTTTCCCAGTGCATATAAAAGTCATATTTACATTATACTGTAGTCTACCAATTATCCAAGCATGTGGTACCCCAAAATAAGTACAGTAGTATACCAAAGGTCATTGATCAAAGATAATCATAATAGGTATAATAATAATGACAAAGTTTGAAATATTGTAAGAATTACCAAAATGTGACACAGGCACATGATGTGAGCCCTTGGAAAAATGCTGCCTATATACTTGCTCAACACAAAGTTGCCACAAATCTTCAATTTGTTAAAAAAAAACCACTATATTTGCAACATATATATTTGCAGCATACAATAAAGCAAAGCCCAAGGTATGCCTGTTTCAGAATACTATGCTGGTTCAAGGTCTACAGTGCTGAGTAATTTAATAGGATGCAGGCAAAAGCAGCAGATATTATAAAGGACCCACCCAACAGAGAAAGACAGAGGGCTCAGATTATTATGCCTGGAGACAACTTAAGGAAAAACTTAATGGTAGTGTCAAGGCTAGGGTGAGATTCAAGAAAATGATAGTCATTTAACCTTTTTTTTTTCTTCACTGATAACAAGATGATATAGCACACTTAAATTAGAAATGTCATCAAAAGCTTTATCTCAAAAGTTCTTTTCTTCCTTTAAAGAGTAGGTAGATACCAGGACAAGTTACTAAGAACAGATTTAGATGAGCAAGGACAGACTTTACTAGACTACAAGATTGACTCCATCTGAGTCACTGCATATCAGCAAAATGATGTACAGATAAAGCAATTTCTGGGAAGCATCATTCTCCATCACTGCAGAGCATGAGACAGCCTTTGCTGACTATCTATCCCAGGCCATTGCAACTGAATTTTGAGACTTAGAGGTTTTCGCAAATGAAGTAAATCAATCATCAATGCAAAGAGCAGGAGGTCTTTATTTGGAACATCTCTACCTGTACGATGAATGCATGGGTCTTAACTTGGAACCAAGGAATCACAAGCAAGGGAGGCATAGGTAGAGGAGTTCAGGTCAAATAATACATCTATAGCAGAAATTGTTTTAACCTGGAGTCTATAAATTTCCAAAAAATATTTTGATAACTGATGATTAATAACAGTTTTGATATTTTAAAATTATATTTCAATATAATCGGTTTCCTTTGGAATTTTATGTATTTTATACATTAAAAACATTGTTCTGATAAAGGTTCATAGTTTTCATCAGAATGCCAAAGGGATCCATGACACAAAAATAGGTTAAGAATTCCTAATCCCACTTTTGTCAGAGAGACAAAGACATAACTATACCTCTGGAGGGAACTAGATACATCTATAACTCAACCAGCAGAAGGCTTTTGGCCTTAACCAAGATGTTCGGTGGGCCATATTAGGAGGAAAAAGGGGGTCAATGATCTTGTAAGAAGTGCCCTCCTGACCTGGCACATAGATTATACCCAGTTCTTATTCCTCCTTATTCAGTGTGGCTCTCACGCCACACAACAGGGCAACTCAACCCTAAGGCCTATGGCCTCTAGCTAGAGTTCCTTACTAGTTTCTCATCTCTGATGTCATGTACAGGAAGCTGTAATGGTAAGAGAATCTGAAGATCTTCCCTGCCCCTTAATAAGCCTAAGGGAATTTGAGGACCTTCCCTGATTTGAGAATATACTCTGCTCCTTTATAGGCAGAATGTGGTCACATGGAGCCTGTGGTTGGAGGAGTTTGCCAAAGGGTGGAGCTGAGCCCAACAGAAGAAGCTTGCTTAGGGGAGGTTTGTTTTTCAGGAAGGCACAACTTTTGTTACTTTGTAACTGGGCAGTGGGTCATTAGGGTTGTGATGTTCTCTGATCCTGGAGAAGGCTATATATTCCCTGATGTGAGTGAGGTTTTACTTTGGGGCTCCCTTATGGGAAGAGTTATGTGATTTGGGCAGATGAGATTCTGGGCAACCATCGAAAACCCACATGTTGGTGCTTTTCTCTCTGGTAACTAACTGTATGTATGTAATGGTCAGACAGCTAGAAGCCCTGTCTGTTGGTCTGTTGAATTGTGTTATTTTCTCTGTCTATATTTTTTGTCTGCTTATAACTTCTGTTTGTATTCTCTGAAGTTCAGAGTGCTGACTTTTTCCTCTAAACTAGGTAAATGATATGTGTTTGATTAAAGTAAGATTGTTAATGCTTTTTGAGTTGCTTTCCTTTAGGAAAGCAGATCAAAGAACATGTGCTAGCAGCCATCCTGGGTGTGCTAGCTTGCTGCTATGGAAGCCACCAATCAGAGAGGTTGTACTGGAGGATGGAAGTTTCCAGCATGAAGGGTTCAAGACTTAAGCAAAGAGTGGTGGCTAGGTGGCACAGTGAACAGAACACTGGCCCTGGAGTCAGGAGGACCTGAGTTCAAATCCAGCCTCAGACACAACACTTACTAGCCATGTAACCTTGGGCAAGTCACTTAACCCCAATTGCCCTGCCTTCCCCCCTCCAAAAAGCAAAAAAAGTTAAAAAAAAAAAAGACTGGAGCAAAGTCTGAAAAATGGAGAGGGTACCAAACAGGAGATGGCATGTCCAGAGCCAAAATGACACTGACAAGAAAGGTTAGATATCATGCCCAGGGAGATATTTCTGAACATCCACAGAAATAGCCTTGAATCTTTTGTGCAACCATGCATGTAGACCTCCCCAATATCACCTCTGACCCCTTGCCATGCACCTATCCTACCATAGGGATATTGTAGAATATCCTTGAATAGCAGGAGAACTTAGAGGAGAACTTGAAGGATGAAGCAAACAACAATTTACTATTGTATAAGTACAATTCTGCCTAGTGATAAAACAGTGAATCATGCTACTTCTAGCTCAAGGAGACTATGATTCATTTATCACCACCTAAAGCATAAGCAAGAGACAAGTGTGGGTTGTGAATGTAGATTTAGAACAGTAGAAATGAGGACAATGGCACAAATCCAAGATCACTGGCACTCCAGAAGCAGTAGGTAAATGTGAAAGCAGAGGACTTTTTTCTTTCATGTCTCTTTCTAATTGGGACCTACTGTAATCAATCAAGCAAGAACTAATGCTGACTGATAAGCTATAATGCAAGAAACACAATTCTAGGTACTAGGGTAGGGGATACACAAGTATTATTAGCTTACAATATACTTGGAGGAGACAAAAATAATTTGAGAAGCAGACATTACAGTAGAAGTTCAGAAAAGGAAGGAATTAGGGTGGGCTGAAGCATTACTCACAGAGGAATAAGAAATTGACCTGGGGTTGGTGGATTTTAGATGAGGGTGGCAAATAATATTTCAGAAGGGGGAATAAGCTGAGCTAAGCCACTGAGCAGGGAATGAACATGGCATGTACATGAAGACAGTAATAGGACAAACCTGACTGGAGTGGAGTAGGAAGAGTAGGAAGGAACTAAAGCTGGCAGGATGAGATAAGAGTCTAAGGTACTTTAAGAGATCAGAATAAGAATTTAGACTTGAAGTACTAAAAAATGAGAGAGATGATGATGATGATGGTGATGATGGTGGTGGTGGTGATAATGGTGACAATGATGATGATGATGATGGTG
>NW_027187391.1:20155686-20192891 GCF_028583685.1 Petaurus breviceps papuanus
GGTGGTGGTGGTGGTGGTGATAATGGTGACAATGATGATGATGATGACAATGCCACTGAGGAAATCAACATAGTCCTTACTTCTCCTCACAACCCAGAGCCCTTCTTCTGCCAGAATCATAGCAACCTCTTCTCCTTTGAGGTTTATTCCCTCAATCATTAAAGTGTTTATTAAGTGTCTATATGCCAGGCACTGTGCTAAATAAACCTAGGAGGTACAAAGAAAAAAGTGAAACAGCACCTGTCCTCAAGGAGCTTCCATTCTATTGATAGAAACAACATGTAAACGTATAATTATATATAGAATAAAGACAAACTGTATGCAAGACATTTTTGGAGAGAGGGCACTAGTAAATGAGAGAATTAGGAAAGGCTTCATGTAAAATGTCATGCTTGAACTGTGGTGTTTTTTTTTTAATGAAAAGAGAGTCTACAAGGTAGTGGTGTGGAGGGAGAGTATTTTAGACATGGGGAATGGCCAGTGCAAAGGCACAATGATAAAAGATGGAATATCATGAATAGGGAATAGCAAGAAAGCCAGTTGTCTGTATTGTAGAGTGTGAGAAGGGAAAGAGTGTTTAATGATGCTGGAAAACTAGATTGACTATGAAGGGCTTTTTTAAAAGACAAAAAGTAGGAATTTATATTTTATCTTAAAGACAATAGGGAACCATTGGAGTGTACTGAGTAGGGGGATGTAATGAGACCTTCAATTAAGGAAGACCACTTTATCAGCTCTGTACAGAAAGAATTGGAGAAGAAACAGACCATGTAGGGAGACCAATTAGTTAACTATTGAAATAGTCCAAAGGGGAGGTAATGAGGGCCTGAACTAGCATGATCACTGTTTGAGCAGAGAGAAAGCAATGCAAGAAGAAGATTCTGTGTGGGCAAATGGGCAAGGTTTGGCAACCTACTAGATATGTGGAAAGTATACTTATAACAAACCGTAAAATGAAGAATTTAGTGACATTAACTGCTAATTTAGTTATACAAGTAGTTCAATCTTGGTGAATAAATTAATTTTTTAAATCTGCTAATTTTACTGAAACTATTAATATTACATTAAAGGAAATGTGTTGCCATGGAAGTGGAACACTCTAATAGACTGGAAGCACCTAGAACAGTTCTTAACCTTTTTTGTTTAATGACTTCCTTTGGTAGTCCAATGAAACCTATGGAGCCCTGCTCAGAATAATGTTTCTAAATGCACAAAATAAAATACATAATATTATAAAAGAAATCTATTAAAATGAAATATGGTTATCAAAACCATATTTGTAGGCATTTAGGGGGTATAGTGGATAAAGTAGCTGGTCTGGAATCAAGAAGATCTGGGCTCAACTCAGCCTCAAACACTAACTAACTGAGTGACCTTGGACAAGCACTTAATCTTCCTTGCCTCCATTTTCTCATCTGTAAAATGAGCTGGAGAAGGAAACAGTAAATAGTGTCTTTACTAAGAAAGCCCCACGTGGTTCTAATGGTTATTTCTATATCAAATACTGCTTGAAATATTTAAGCAATAATCTGGCACCTAATCGTCCTTTGTTATTGTTGTTGTTATACTGAGTTGAACTCTTTGCAAGTGTTTGCCAATGACTTTAGATTACAATCTATGGGCAAAGTACTTATAAAAACTCTTCCTATATTGCACTTTTTTATATCCAAGGGCAAACAAATCTGAAAGATGGTTTATTAAGCACTTAGTAGATAGATATTGTGCTAGACAGACAGTATAAGAAATAAAATAGTTTCTATCTTCAAAGATCTTACAATCTAGTAAACCATATGAAGCTAAGGTGAGGGTGCCCCAGATAAAGCAGTAGGAAGTAAAGAAATTGGGTCTCAAGAAAACAATTTCAAGTGTTATGGATTTTACACTTTTATGCTGTAAATCACTTTATTATTTGGAGAGCTCTCCTGTCAAGAACCTTGTAAGGTATCTAGAGGAGGAAACTGAGGCTCAAAGAGGTTAAAAGACTCACCCAAATTGGAAATATAGTCCCTGAGGTGGAATTCCTCAGTAGCAGCAACATTTCTATAATCTTTAAGGCTTTCTAACTGCTTTACAGAAGTTATATCATTTGTTCCTCACAACAACCCTGTAAGATAAGTATGATTATCCCCATTTTACAGATGAGGAAAGTGAGGAAGATTGAGGTTAAGTGATTTTCCTTGGGTCACACAACTAGTAAGCCAGAATTCAAGCTCAGGTCTTCCTGACTCCAAGTCCAGTGCTCTTTTCACTTTCTGAGTCACAGTCCAGGACTCTAGCCACTATCCCAGGCAGCATTTCTAATTAGAGGATTTTACCTACAAATGTATTATATGGTCTGTAGGAGAATTAAAATTTCAGGGAGATGATCTTTTCAGTTTTGAGTCCTTCAGGCTCATGTGGAGGCTCTTCCTTAACCAAAAGACTTTAATAATAATTTCTCATTTAAAAAGTAAGAAAAAGAAAACAATTCACCGTTTAAATTGTTTTGTACCTACATGAACCAATATAAATAGCCAAAGAAAAGACCCTGTGCTGCCTCCAACCCACTCCCTTTTTTCTTAGTTTCCTGACCCTTCTTCCCACACATTAAAATTAAGATCAATGATCTCAAAGAAGATTCCTTTCTAAGCTTCTGTCCCTCGTTTCAGAAGGAGAGAGGGGGGAGGACACTTAAGAAATGAAAAGACAAAGAAATGTAAAAAGGGCACACCCAAAAGGAGAGGATTTCCTTTATGTATACATAATTCTTTTTTTTTTTTTTTCATTCCTTTTATCAGTAACTGTAGAAATCCTTGGTCTATGGGACAGTAAGACCAACCATGATCTCCTTGGGGAAACTGTCCAAGTAGTGGCGAACGAACACAGAGTGGAAAGCTCAGACGAAAATTAAAGTGAGCAAACAAAGAGACCCTCTTATCTCATCCTGCCAGCTTCAGTCCCGTCCTAAGCAAGCACAGTGCGGCTGCATCAGGAGACGTCACAGACCAACTAGCGGTTCGAGTACGCCTTCTTAGGAAAGTGCAAATAAATAATTGATCGAGAAGATCGAGCCTCCCTGGGGCGGGCTGAACCAGAGAGAAAATTTTGCCTCACAATGAGAGCGATGAGCAAAGCCCTCTTTTTTCTATTGGCTTTGTTATCTGTGGCCACGTGCGAGTAAACGAGGACGGGGCGCTAGGAGTGGATCTAGCTGGTCCAGCCTTGGGCGTGGCTTCTTTAGACGTTGTGCTTCTCGCTGGAGCATTTCCCCCCTCTTTCTTTGCTTTGCTTTCTCCTTTCTTCTTCCTTCCCTCTTCAGTCAGTAATTCCCTCTTCAAGCAGGCCCGGTGAGGTCAGCCCCTGAATTCTATTGCACTTCTTGAGAAGAGCCTGGCCCAGCTTGGTACCTCGCGTGAACTCGTCTAGGCAACAGCAGCTGGACAGTTGGCATCCTGGGTGAGTAATAAACGCTTGCTCTCTCGCTCGTTTGCTGCCACCACCCACGCCGCCTAACATTAACGCCATTGTTCTGAAGCTCGGGTGGGGAAGGGGACATGGAAAGGGTTCTATGCCGCGAAACTGAACTTTCCTTCACTTTTTAAGAACGGCTCCACTACAAATCTTCCCTTAGTGTTCCCGGAATTTTTTTTTTTAATGCTGGAACCTTGTATCCTTCCCAAACCGGTCGGATCGTGTGTAAAGTAAGCACTTCTAAAACGAAATTCCGGATTCCTAATAAGGCAGCCTAGCTGGCACTTGAAACCTGTGCGTTTGGGAAGAAATGGGAGCTTTTGTTATTGTTGTTGTAGCTGTTAGTCATTTTGTTTTTCCTTCTGCTCTTCTGGTTTCTTGGACGGAGATTTCTATTGAGAAAAGCTTGAGAGGCTACGGTTCTGTCACTTTCTGACAACCACGTGATGGCAACTGGTCGCCCGTGTGTGGTGCTGATTTAGAGCGGTCTGGGACATTGTTTCTGGGCAGAAAGCAGTAGGGCAGACTGCAGTCTAATGGTAACCTGCCAAGTGTGCCCTGGATTGCAGTTGGCCCCTGCCAGTTAGAATCCCACTGGCATTGTAACTCGACTTAGGTCTGTTGGGCCCTTTCCAATGACTTTGATGCAGTAAAATTTCAGGAGGGCTTGCAGATATCTTGCGAATAAATAGAATTCGAGGAGAAGATGAAGAAAGCAAGTTGTGACTCAACTTTCTTCAAGGTTTTCTTTGTTCTCTATTTTTGGGGGGATGGATATCCCCTAACTCCAGGTGCAATATGGCTTCAATTCAGTGAATACTGAGTAGACAGAGGATAAATAATATTTAAAATACTGAAGGAAGATAAATAATGTATGAAATGATATGTGGAATACTAGAGGGAATAATATATGAACTATATACAGCTACCAGAGTAGCCAGAAACCTAAGTTCTATTAGGAGCAATTAATACTTGGGAACTTTTTGCCAAGTCATGCACTTTTCCTACAGTCATTTTTAGGTTTTTCTCTTGGGGGTGAGGGGTGGAGGAATCTCAAGATTGCTGGTAACTCCAATATTGCCAATTGGCCTTTTCCAATGGAGAATACTCCATAATCTAATTTTCACAGAGGATATAAAATGGACTCTGACCTTGCAAAACGGAATCAACCTCTGTGTTCCTCTGAGTAGTTCTCTTCTAGGATACAGCTAGCTCAGGATAATGAACGTTCTTAGAAGTATCGTTCTTTGTTTGGAAAACTATAGAAAACTTATTACATTTTTTTTTCACAGAATCATCATACATAAAGAAATTAACTGAAGGGATAAAAAGAAATTTGAGATTCTGTACCTTAAATACATACCCACATTCATTTATATGTAAAATTTAAATATATCAAGTATACCCAAATACAAATAATTCATAGAAATGATAAAATTATTAATATAAAGATTCAAAAGACCAGTAAAATGTAGAATGTTCAAGATTACCGGCAATAAACCCTACCTCAAAGAGTTATTTATTATTTCCCAAAGGAGAGACAAGTTGATAGTCTCCGTGTAGGATAAGGAACAGAAAATAAGTGCTAATTATCATCCAAAAGGAACTAAAATTTCCCATTATAGTCACCGTAGATAATAATGTGTTATAGACAGGTTCTTCTGGCCTTATTTTCTAGAAGACAGACTTGTAAGTTACAATAATTTTCTGAATTTGTTTTGGAGTTTCATTTTAAATCAAGTAACAACTTCTCTGTGCCTCAGTTTCTTCACCTATAAAAATTGTTACCTAATTCAAAGGGTTGTTGTGAGGAATGTGTTTTATAAATCTTAGATTTCACAGGTGAATCAAGGATTGTAGCCCATCTATCATTTATAGTCTGAGGCTCAGAGAGGTTAAATGATTTAAGCATGGTCATATCTAGTAAAGGGCAGGGGTGGAATTAAACCCAGGTCTTCCTGACTCCAAATCCAGAACTCTAACCACTATATACTACTCCATTTTGCCTCTGAAAATGCTATGTAAATGTAAACTATTGCAATTATATATTATTGTATTATAGAATTGATCCTATTCTATGGAATGTAAGTTGATAGGCCCCACAAAGCTGAAAAAAAGCTTATCCTGTAAAGGCCAGTGACAGACTGTATATTGAGACTTTATTCCTCAGTGTTCTGAATTAAGGTGGCAGCTCT
Source organism: Petaurus breviceps papuanus (assembly GCF_028583685.1). NCBI lineage: Eukaryota > Metazoa > Chordata > Mammalia > Diprotodontia > Petauridae > Petaurus > Petaurus breviceps. The sequence continues at coordinate 20,161,332 of NW_027187391.1, forward strand.
TAAAGACACAGTGGAAAACATCAGGATGGCAAGTTAAATGAGTCAGCCTTATCTTGATTGAGTTTTTAAAATACATTGGCTATACTACAGAGAGAGGTCTCAAGTTCTGAAACTCAAAGAAAATGGGATCAGCAATTCCCCATCTCATATTTTGACAAGCCATATAATTTCATCTTCTAGAATTTTTTGTTTTTTAAGCTAGACAGTAGACAGTATAGTGAATTGGAAAGAGCTCTGAGTTTGGAGTCAGCAAAACTAAATTCAAATTCAGAATTTTTCACTTACTATCTGTGTGATTTTGGTCAAATCATTCAAAATCTTTGGGCCTCAGTTTCCTCATCTGTAAAATGGGAGAGTTGGAGTAGATGATTTCCAGGGATCCTTCCGGTTGTAAATCCTGAGATTTTGTAGATCATTTAGTTCAACTCCCTCCTTTTACTGCTAGGAAAACCAAGAAATACAAACAATAAGGATCTTGCTGGAGGTTATGAAGTTTGTGACTTGCAGAACCTGAACTAGAACTAAAGTCTGGATACCCAATCTATTGCTTTTTTCCACTGCACCAAGCTGTTTTCTTCCTTTTCAAATGATTCCAAGTGTTGACTTCACCATGCTTCAAAAGCACATGTGGTATGGATAAATATTCTTATATCAACCAAAACATAGTTTGAAATTGTTTTGTTTATCTATGGTTGCTACTGTTGTAATACTTTTTTTTTTCTCCTCCCTTTCTTTTCTTTCTCCTCTCCCCTTTCCTCTCCTCATGGGCCTCTTTATGATCCCCCTTTCACCTTCCCCCTTCCTTCCATTCTTTCTCTCTTTTCTCCTCTTTCTCCTGCCCCTTGCTCCTTCAGACTCAAGCCCCTCACTACATAATCACACAATTTTCCACATCATATGCCTAATTATATCGAATACAACCATAGCATCCAAAATAGAACCCTACCTAGAAAGTTTCTGAGTCTGAATATTAGTGTGAAGGGTAATAATGACAGCACATCCCTAAAATGAAAGCTGAGTTGGCATCTCCCAAGACTATTCTCGGAAGTAGAAACTTGGCATTTTCCTCCATTAGGATAAAAGCACATTTGTGTTAAGTACCTCCCAAGCATCATCATTTTTCACTCGTCGATCTCCAAAGGGAGAGTACCCTTTGCCCTATAACAATCAAGACAAGCATGTTTGTCTCCTATTTCTTTTACAGCTTTAAAGATAAAGCAGTTGGCAATGGCGATCATTAAGCAGGAGGATCACCGAATGATGAAAGTCGTTCAATCCCTTTTGGGAATGTGAGTCTAGATAAACCATCCGCGAACAGCCATGAATCAGCTACCTGTCGGGGGCACTGCCCCAGCTGCTTCTACTGCTGCAGCTGCAGCTGCTGCTGCTGCCGCCACCGCGGAGCCTCGCCTTCATCCTGAGGGCAGCAGCAGAAAGCAGCAGAGGGCTCAGTCACCGGCCAGACCCCGGGACAGTACAGTCCGACAAACAGCCACTGCCGCCAGGTCTCCGGTAGGGGCGGGCACCAAACTCAACTCTGCCCGGCAGCAGCAGCTTCTGCAGCAGCAGCAACAGCAAGGATCGAAATCCAATAGCAGTCGCCTAGTGACTCCCACTGGCATCCGGGGAGGTGGTGGCGGCGGCGGTAGTGGTGGTGGTGGTGGTGGAGGCGGTGGCGGCAGCGGAGGAGGAGGAGGGGGAGGAGGGGAAGGAGGAGGAGGGGCAGGGGAAAAGCAGCCACCGCCTGCTACGCTCAAAGGCTCCCCGCTGGGAGCTGTCCAAACAGGAGGTGGTGCTGAAGCATCCCCAGCCGGTACCCCAACCACGGTGGGGAACAGGAGACCCTGTCCCACTGAGGAGGCGTCTCGGGATGGGGAAGCCGCGACCCCCAAACCAGCGGAGAAGGCTCAGCTAGGAGGAGGGGGAGGGGAAGGGGGAGGAGCAGGAGCAGGAGGAGGCTCTGGGGAAAAGGAGGGGGGCGCTCTGCAGCCGCCGCCGCCCAGAGGCTGGCGAGGTAAAGCCGGGCGCACGCCACAGAGGGGTGGCAGCGGCGGAGGAGAGGCGGCCTCCTCTTCACCATCCTCTTCTTCCTCTTCTACTGGCAAAACCCCGGTCCCCACCGGTAGAAACCCCGGGAGTGTTGTTGCTGGGGGCGGTGGCGGCTACTGGAAAGAGGGATGTCTGCAGACTGAGCTCATTCAGTTTCATCTCAAGAAGGAGCGGGCGGCGGCAGCAGCGGCAGCAGCAGCTCAAATGCAAACCAAGAGCAGCAGCAATAGCAGTAGCAACAACTCAGTCGCCACAGCCGCCTCGGAGCCTCTTTCCTCCCCTTCCCCCTCCCCAATGGCGGCTGCAGCAGAGGGCCTACAGCAGGGGGCAGGGGGTAGCCCAAGCAGCGGGGGGATGCAGGCGACTGCTCCGCCCTCACCACCGCAGCAACAGCAGCAGCTACAGGAACAAGAAGAGATGCAAGAGGAAATGGAGAAGCTGCGAGAGGAGAATGAAACCCTCAAGGTGAGGGTGTGGAGCAGTGGAGGGGAAGGGTGTGGGCCTGAAAGAAATAGGGTGTGTCGGGTTAAGGGAGAGATGCTTCTAACCTGTTATGCTGTCTAGACATGAAATAGACACGAAAGGAAGGAAATCCAGGGAGGAAAGGGCAAAGCAAATTCCAAATATGAAAACCAATTCCTCCCTTTATTGCCTATAATCCAACCTAGGCATTTTCCTAGTTCCTAAGTATTTGTTTTGGAAGGAAATGATAGAGCATGGGTTTGATAATGTTAGGTTGTATTGAGAATCCACTTTGGAGTCTTTAATTCTTTCATGGTCCTAATTTGTACCATATTTTCTGGAAAAGAAAGAAGACCAGGGAGGGCCCAATTTACTGCTTTCCCCCTTTCCCTGACACTCCTTTCTAACTACTATATATTGGGGATGAGTTGCTATAGGGTGGGGTTTTAAGGGGGAAGTTAATGTAGACTCAGTCTCTTACTGCTTCCTTCTCTCCTTCCTCTTTTCAGAACGAAATTGATGAACTGAGGACCGAAATGGATGAGATGAGGGACAGTTTCTTTGAGGAGGATGCCTGTCAGCTGCAGGAAATGCGCCACGAGTTGGAAAGAGCCAACAAAAACTGCCGAATTCTGCAGTACCGCCTCCGCAAAGCAGAACGCAAGAGACTCCGCTATGCGCAGACTGGGGAAATTGATGGGGAGCTACTAAGAAGTATGGAGCAAGATCTCAAGGTTTGTGCGGAATAGGAGTTGAGCAGCCAGGAATCTTTGGAGAGCCTAGTGGGTGGGGCATTTAAAGGAAGTTGGGGTGGGTGGGCAGGGCTCTGCAGAGAGTTAGAGGCTGGGTGGAGCATGCAGCAAGATAATCAGGCACAAAAGAGGAATCAAGAATTAGCTCCAGATATGGGGTTTCTTGCCAGACAGAACTCTTTGTAGTATCCTCCAGAAAAAAAAAAAAAAAAAACACAAACCGGGGGGAAGAGTTGCCTTTCCATTTCCTAGAGATTAGCAAAGGAGTGGCGATGGCAAGACAAACTGAAGATGTCATTTCTCTGAGCTGTTCAGCATCTAAACTTTATTAGGATGTTGGATGCCCAGGGTTAACAGAATGGAAACCTCTTCAGTGGGAGGCCATATTGAAAGATATACAACAGAGAGAAATCCTGAAACTAGTAATCAGGAGATCTGAGTTCTTGTACAGTATCAGTTTCTCATGAGCTTTGTGACCTTAAGCAAAATTTCTTGCCCTCAATTTTTTCACCTGTAAATGTGGACTAAATGATCTCTAAAGGAACATTAGAGATCTCAAAAGGAACATTAGAGATCTTCTGTTTCTTCCAGCTCTAAGATAGTCCAAACTCCTTCTTTCTCCCCCAGCTTTCCCCATACCTCCCTTTTACAACTCCTCTCATCCCTTCTCAATACCAAATGCAGTCCATTTGCTGCTTCCCAAAGAGCTGAAGAAGTGGAGAGAAATGAAGTCATTGGGTTAATCTTGAACTTCAGCTGAAATGACCTGCTTTTCAAAACTTCTCCCAAGGGAGAAAATCTCATCATAGAAATGTTGGAAATTATCAAACAGGTGTTATCAGTCAGCAGTAGTTTCTCCCCCTCCCCCTTTTGGAATCTGAGTTGAAAATTCAACCACAAAATGTGTTGCCATAGTCAATAATCACACACTGTATTGATTTCTATGATGTAGGGGGAGGGGCACTTTTTCTGAAACTGCATATAATATAAAAATGAAATATGGTTAACTTATTCTCATTTTGAAGGAAGTCAAGGAGGCATTTTTAAATGAATTTCAATATTCATTTAGTTCTTCCCTACTACTGAAATCAAAGCTAAATTTCCAAGAAAAATTGAAACCTGCTAACCAAGAATGTTTGACTTTTTTTCCCTAGGAAATGTAAAGAAAGACCTTCATCATACAAGTTTAGTATGAAAACTAAAATCAAATATTGACATATTTTTCCTATTTGCTGCAAACATTTAGTAAGCTCTAATCATGATATAATTATGTTCAGTGATTTTGAAAATATAATTTAATTTAGGTTGCAAAGGATGTCTCAGTGAGACTTCACCATGAATTGGAAAATGTAGAAGAAAAACGTACCACAACAGAAGATGAAAATGAGAAGTTGAGGCAACAGCTTATAGAAGTTGAAATAGCAAAACAGGCTTTACAGAATGAACTGGAAAAAATGAAAGAGGTAAGTATTGAAATATTTTATGTGGGGTACCTTAAGCTCTTAAAAAAAACCCTCAATTTTATTTAAGATGACTGTTGTCAAATATCATTTCTTCCTTGAAACCTGTTACTAAGAGTTGTTTGCCTTTGTGGGATTCTGTCATTTATGGGATGGTTGGCAAATAGGCTGCAACTGTCTCAGGTATGTCAATAGATAGAGCCCTGGGCCTGGAATCAGGAAGACCTGAGTTCAAAACTGACCTCAAATACTTTCTAGCTGTGTATAATAGTAGCACTTACCTGCCAGGATTGTTGTGAGGATCAAAATTAAATAATAGTGGTAAAAAACTTAGTGCAGTGCCTGGTACATATAAATATTAGCTATGATTATTATTACCAAACATTTGCCTAACCTCAAAGACTGAGACTAAGAGTAATAATTATTATGATTCACATTTATTTGGTTCTTTAGAGCTTGGAAAGTACTTTTCTGAACAACCTTATGAGGTAGGTAGTACAAGATACATTAGTTAAATTCAATATTGTTTGTAAAACACTTTTCTAACCTTAAAGTATTATATGTTAGTAGTTATAAGTATTATCATTCCCATTTTACAGATGAGTAAACAGATGCTCTGAGAGTTTCAGGGACTTGTCCATGATTACACAGGTAGAAAGTGTTTGCATTGGTATTTGAACCTACTCCTGGCTCCAACTCTAGCTCTCTTTCCAGATTATGCTAAGGTTCATTCATTTGTTCATTCAACAAATATTTTAAAAGTGCTTATTTAAGTACTGTGCTTGGTGCTGGTGGTATAATAAGATAAGTAAGACATGGTTAAAATCTTGAAAGTTGAAATTATTTCATTCAAAATATTTGTATCCCACTACTTAGTACATAATAGGTGCTTAATAAATTATTATTGATTAGTTAATATAGTCTAATACCAAGAATTAGTTGAGAAGGTTCTAATACTGGCCCTGTAATTTGACTTGGTACATCAACCATTAGAAAACACTTTGCCATTCTGTTATCTGGAAAATGATTTTAATAACAGTAATTTCACTAACCACTCTAACATAAATGTGTCAAAAAGGATAGATGGATGAATGAATGAATGGTTGTGCAATGGGGGATGGGAAGATTTAGTCTTTTGGTGTCAAGAATAGGGCATCTGGATCTAGATTCTAGAAGAATGGATGAGCCTAGAAATTACTGTCTTAATTACCTTATTATTTGATGTACATTGCTACTTTACCTTGAAAATTGCCTGAGAATACATAATACAGCCTGTGCTGACTGCCTTGATAGTTGGCAGATGTTTTTGTGGCTCTCCTGGTGATTTCAAGTACCCGAATATGAAATTCTCAGGAGAATATTAATGGAGATCACTGGATCCAAAAGACCTAGATTCTTTCCTTTACTTACTACTGGTTTGTACATTATAACCTAAGAAAAAGTTAATTTACTGCACTTTGCTTCATGCTTCTAATCACTTTGCCAACAGTCTACTACTGAGGTAACTGATAGTGGGAATGATAACATTTCCAAAATATTTTGAAGCTTTTGTAGCAAATGGTTTTGGGGACAAGTAGAAAGGATAAAGGACATGAGATTCTGTAATTGATGCTTCTGCTTGTTAATTTTCATGTTAGCAATACAGGTTTTTTTAGCTTTTTTCCTTAAAATTGATTTCTGTAATGACTGCAGTTTTTAGTCAGAGCAAAAAGGATAGCAGTCATTTTGGTGATGTTCAAATATTGAAGAACTAATTTTAATAAATGAAAGAAAATTTATAGTACATATGTACTATTTAAAAAGAAAAGACATGAGAAATAACAGCATCATGGACAAAAGTCAGTTTGGGTCCCAATGGTACTATGAAATTTAAGAATGGGTTATACAATACAGTATTGATTATCTACTTATGTGATTTGATTTCCAAGAAAAATCAAAATAGGAAGCCATTTAAAAAAGTGCAGAAAACTAACCTGATAATTCTGTTTCCTGTTCAGATTTCATTTCCAGTATTCCACTTAGGCCATTTCTATACTCTGCCAAACATATGAATAAAAACTGAAGAATCCAATTGTTTACTAAGATGAAAACTAAAAATCAGGTCATTTACATGGACTGCTTTTGGTGTCATGGAACTAAGAGTTCAGATGGGAATTAAAGAAGTTTGGGGACAAACTTTTTTTATTGTGGTTCTCTTAAGGGTGGGGAGGGAATAACCAGGAACTGGCAGGAAGTAATTCTCAGTGTCCAATAGGTAAAAGAATAGATGCTTCCTTCACATAGAAGAGAGAAGGGGAGGGGGAGGGGTTGGGGGGAAGAGAGAGAGGGAAGGAAGGAGGGAGGGAGGGAGAAAGAGAGAGAGAGAGAGAGACAGAGACAGAGAGAGAGAGAGAGACAGAGAGAGACAGAGAAAGAGACAGAGACAGAGAGACAGAGACAGAGAGAGAGACAGACAGACAGAGACAGAGAGAGACAGAGACAGAGAGACTGATCTGAATTTTCTACATCTAATACTGGGGAAAAGTGTTGTTGGGTTATTGTTGTTTTTTTATAAATCTTGGCAGGATTTGTTCCAGAGCCTTCTGCTTTAAATACTCTGACTATATTCAGAATAGTGGTGGGAACAGGGAAGAATATTTAGACACATGTTGTAATCAGTTATAGTTTCATAAAGATATAGTAGTTTTGTGATCCATACCAAGTCAAATGAAAAAAAAACTTGTACATAGGGAAACAGAATGCACTTTAGGGGGTAGGGAAGGAGAGGACTAGAAATTGGGTGGGGGGTGAGACATAGACTAGAAGACCTGAGACAAGCTAAAAAAGGCAACAGTATAGTAGAAAGTGTGTTAATTTTGGAGTCAGATTATTAAAACTTGAATCTTGACTCTGCCACTAGCCATATGACCCCTTAACTTTTTCGAGTTTCAGAGTAATAATAATATATTAACTTTCTCATAGCATACTTTGCAGAATTTAAGTCAGAATATAGTCTTGATTGTCTACTTATGTGATTTGATTTCCAAGAAAAATCAAAATAGGAAACCATTTATGTGGTACATATGTGTACACACTTGGTAGTTGGCAGATGTTTTTGTGGTTCCCCTGGTGATTTCAAGTACCCAAATATGAAATTCTCAGGAGAATATTAATGGGGATCACTGGATCCAAAAACCTAGATTCTTTCCTTTGCTTCCTACTGGTTTGTACATTATAACCTAAGAAAAATTACTTTACTGCACTGTGCTTCATGCTTCTAATCACTTTGCCAACAGTCTACTACTGGGGTGACTGATAGTGGGAATGTTATGTACATATGTGTACACACTTGGGTTTATATAGGAGGAGACTAGGCTGGAAACAGCCTTGAGTGTGTAAATACAATGAATTCTAAGTCTGATTTTATACCTGTTTGACTTTAGATAACTTCAGTTAGCCATCTGTTTCCTTTGTTGTAAAATAGCATCATATGCAAGTCCTTGGTGAATATTAGCCTTTGAGCTAAGTCACTAATTGAGGAAAGAGGAACCAACCCTAATATTCCATTATGGAATAGAAGAAGCTGATTTCGTACTATCATGAAACATAAACTGCAATAGAACGGTGAAAAGCCAACTCTAGCTTCCAATCTCTGACTGCTGTAATAGATGTGCAGATGCTGCACAATACAACAGAGACCAATGAACCATCTGCTAGAGACTGGAAGCTGTGGTGCTTAGGGTTTAACTGGCTTCAGGGATGTTGACCAGTTGCTCTCAGAGCAACCTTATACCTCAGTTTCTGCATGCACCAGATCACATATATCTGCCTGTCTCCTACCTTGGGAACTAGAAGCAAGGGAAATAAAGGGGGTGGAAAATGTCTATAAGACAGAAGGTTGTTCTACAGTAATTGAGTTTTTTTCAGGGCAACTGTACTAGCCAGTGTTCATCCAACTGAAAGCCTGTGGGACCTCTCAGTGAACTTTGGGCCCAGTGAACTCCAGATTACACATCATTTCTATTATTTAGTTAGCATTCCTTCTCACTAAAGAAATACTATGCACACAAAGATCTATAAGAAAGAGAAAACAGAAGAATAACAGAAAATAATGGCATAGTCATCCAGTTACCATAATGTTTAGGGAGATTCAGGTTGTTAACAAGATAGCAACCTGGCAAAAGCAACTAGCTTTTTGATTGCTAAGACAGAGTATTTGTGTATACCGTCTTAACTAAATTAGAGGATTCCAGTTTCTCTCCCCCCCTTTCTGTCTCCCTCTCTCTCTCCCCATCTCTCCCTCACTACTCTACCTCTCCAAAAAGACTACTTCCCTTTCAGTCTTCACCTTTTCCATCGTCATTGTCCGTCTTGTGAGGATTATTTTCTCAGCTTTTCCCATTTCTTGCTCTAGAGGGCTCTTAACCATTCTGGTTTCATATGGCAGCATCCATCTTGAGACATCTTTTTGTATTTCTGCCAGCTAAATCCTTTCTATTGAAATATATTTAAAAAAAATAATTTGTATTTGAAACTTGAAGAGTGACAAGGTTAAATGTAGTCTTATAACAAGTCATGGTTGTATCCCTACCACTCACCCTACATTTATAGACAAAATTATTTAATAAATAGATCTCTATATAATTACTTTCCCCCCTCACATAAACTAAAGCATCCCCCAATGCAATTAGATTCTATATTTCATAATTTCCTGAATGCTGTCAGTTAAGTGATAGGTTAATGAAAACACTGCCTATGAGCATGTGTTTCTTTGAAACTGGTTTTTCAAGGTATGGCAAAATAATTTTTCTTAGTACTTTTATTTTTTTTATTTCAGTAGGGAACATAGACATGGGCATCTTAAACAAAATAAGCTGGTGTTAGTATTCATCAATTTTCTTTGTTTTTCAGATAACAAGCATTTTAAAAATTAATCTGTTCTTCCCACTACCCTCACTCTATTAAGCAAATTAAAAAAATAAATCTTTCTCTCTCTCTCTCTCTCTCTCTCTCTCTCTCTCTCTCTCTCTCTATATATATATATATATATATATATATATATATATATATACACATAGTTTGACAAAACAAATTTTGTCATTAACCATCTTTAAAATATATATGTCACTTTATCTTCAGTCCTTTGGACTTGTAGTCTATCATTTCACTGATTAATTATGAAGTCAAAGTTGTCTTTCTATATAGTGTTATGTAATAATTGTATATAATTATTTATATATGTAGATAACTGTTACTGCATAAATTATTCTCCTAGTTCTTCTCACTTCACTCTGCATCAATAAAGGTCTTCCCAGTTTCCTCCAAAATTATCCATTTCATCACTTGTTATGGTACAATAATATTCCATTATATTAAAATACCACAATTTGTTTAGCGATTGACCACTAAGAGTGTATTTCCTTAGTTTCCAGTTTTGACTACAGGAAAAATAACTTCTATAAGTATTTTTGGACCTATAAATCCTTGTCCTTTTTCTTTGATTTTCTGGGGAATATAGACCTAGTAGTAGGATCAAATGATATGTACCATTTGGAAACTTTCTGGGCCTCATTCCAAATGTCTTTCCAAAATGGCTGGACTGCTTCACACCTTTCACAACAATACCAGCATACTAGTCAATATTTTCTTGAAAAATGTGGTGGAGGAAAATAGAAATAAGAAAGTTGCTACAAAGGGTACTGTTTACATAATTAATTTTAAATGTTTTTCAGTGTGAGAATTAAAAGGTTTTCTTAGGTTTTTATTAAATTATGCACAACTTCATTAGAAGCTGGAAATAGTGTCTCTGAGTGTTCCACAAGACTTATCTGATCCTCAAAGCCTTTTACTCTTTTCTGTCTATAATCTCAAGGAACTCATTCTTCTGGTTTGAACTACTACCTCTGTATGTTGAGGACCCCTAAATGTCTCCATCTCCATCTCTGCCTTCTCCTTTTATTCAAGCCCTGGTCGTATATCACCAACAGCTACACACACACATATAACCTACACACACATAAACATACATATGCATATGTGCATACACACATACATACACATATACACACATACACACATAAATGTCACCTTAAATTCATGTCCAAAACCAAACCTGTCTCCACCCCCAAACAATTTCCAGCTGCAAACTTCCCTGTCTTCATCATTAATATCCCTTATCTTTTAGCTCTCCATGCTTTAGCTTCCATCACCCATACCTAGAAAGGAAGCATGGCATGGAAAATAGAGTTGTGGTTTTGGAGTCAGGATGACCAGGGCTCAGTTCTTACCATAGGCACTTACTGTGTGACCATGAACTAATCACTTAACCTCTCTGAACCTCAAGAAGCAAGATTTAACTCCTAAATTAATGCATTAGGGCAGGGAGCTCCCAGATTGACAGAATCATGAATTGTTGATACATATATTCCAATATAATGTTCTGTTGATTTTAGAGTCAGTAACACCTGAGTTCAAATCCTGCCTCAGTCACTTACTAAGCTGTCATTTAACCTCTGTCTGCCTCAGTTTCTTCCTTTGTAGGATGGAGGCAATAATAGCATTTGTCTCCCAGGGTTGCTGTGAGGAGCAAATGAGATAATACATGTAAAAAGACTTTGTGACTCTTAAAATACTATATAAATGCTGGTTATTATTCCTTCAAAATATCTTCCACAAGTATCTCATTCTCTCTATTCTTGCTGCCACAATACCAGTCTAAAATCTTTAACACTCCATGAAGCTTAATTTAGTAGAACTTCATCTGCTTCACTCATTTCAATCCATCCTGATGATGGCCAGACCAATTTGCCTTAGACACTGCTTTGATTATATTGCTCCCCTGTTTTAAAACCTTCCATTGAAGAATGAGGTCAGCTTTCTGAGTGTGGGCCCTCTGGAGCAGAAGATCCCTTGGGACCAAGTCAGAGCTCTTGAAGTGCTTAGAACCCTTTGATTATATAATTTTCTGCAATATATTTTCATTGTTCAACATCAATTAATAAAGATTTCATTTTTTTTAAGCAATTGGGGTTAAGTAACTTGCTCAAGGTTACACGGCCAGTTACTATTTCTGGGTGGGTGCTAAGTGTCTGAGCCCGGGATTCGATCTCCAGGTCTTCTCAACACTGGAGCTGGTGCTCTTACTTGCTGTGCTACCTGGCCGCCCCTAAAGATTTCATTTTGATCTTTGTTGAATCAATGATTTTGCTCCCTAAGCTGATGAAGATTACAACCTCTCCATAACTGCTTATCCCATATATTATAGTGCAGTGGATAAAGCACTGGTCTTGGAGTGAGAAAAACTTGAATTCTAATTCTCTCTGATATATGACCAAGAAAAGTCAATTAATGTCACCTGTAAAATGGACCTAACAATAACATATCCATAGAGGTTCTAACCAATCTGCTCGACCTCTTCCTTTTGTTCTCTTAGGAATATCTTTCAAGGAATTTGGAGACTACAACTTCTATTTCTTTTGAATAATTCTTTCAATACCAACTTCCCTCCCCCTTTCCACTCATGTCCTTCTACTGTTCTTGTTGTTGTCATTGCTGTTTGGTCGTTTCAGTCATGTCCAACTTTTAGTGACCCCATTTGGGGTTTTTCTTGGTAAAGATACTGGAGTGGTTTGCAATTTCCTTCTCCAGCTCATTTTATAGATGAGAAAACTGAGGCAAACAGGGTTAAGTGATTTGCCCAGGGTCACACAACTAGGAAGTTTCTGAGGCAGAATTTGAACTCAGGAAGATGTCACACTGTCCACTGTACCTAGCTGCCCCCTCTACTACTATGACACCTGATATAACTTTTACATTTTTCTCAATAAATGATTATGGAGAGAAACAGAAGAAAGAAAAAGATGAAAAAAAGAACAAAGTAAAGAAAAAGGATGATTGCTACATGTTCTTGAACTAGTTCATTTGCTTTCAATATCCATATCCATTTTAGAGTGAGTATAAAATGGATGGTTAGCCAAACTCATTAGTGTATGACAGAAAGTATTGCCCATATTGCAATTCACTTTATCCTTTTAGAATTTTATATTTGAATGTATTTTTACAGGAAGTAAGATGATGTATCTGATATCACTGCTATTATTTTATTGCTGCTTTAGATGCTACTGCTCATGGTTAGAAAAAACCTTTATTCAAAAGATGAATGACATTTTGGCTTGTCATTTAGCTTCTCCCTTTAATTTCTCCTTTCTTTACCTGCCTACTTAACTTTGGAAAGGGAAAAGTTCTATTATTTGTTCTCATGGAGATTCAGTGCAGAAAGCCTTTATGACAAAACAAAATTCCATCTATGCCTTATTAATCTTCTGACTAAATCAATTGTTTACGCAATTTGTTTTCATTATCATAGCCAATTAAACACAGTAGTAAATGTTTTAATGAAATTAGTTGCCGTTGTTTTTCTGTGCTTGACAAAGTAAGATTTCATACCATCTCGTTGGCCAAGAGTCTTGAATAACAGTGAAAATAATTAGAAAGCTCAATTTACGATTTATTCAAGTGAATAATGAACAAATGACATGTTAGTATGTCGATAAATGCACTGCCTCCCTGCACATCATGGATACATTTTCATAGATAGATTTTGAAAAAGCTTCAGCAAGTGACAGCCATCACTACAGTATCAGAGGATTTGCCAATTTGGAAGGTTCTGTCTTTTTCAGGGTAAACTAAAACTGCAGCTGTGAGGGTCATTTTCCTTAAAGCTCCAGTGGTTTGTCTAAATTTCAGTTGAAAAATCATACCACTGGGACAAATGTCCTCTGATTTTTTTCAAAAGTATAGGAATTTGTGCCAATTTATCTTCTTTTACTTTGAGCAATTTTTATAGGATGTGAAATATTTTCTTTTATTCTTATCTTTTATAAAATGATGCCTCGTGCTTTCTTGTTCATCAACTATTTATTAACTCACAACTGTGGATATAACTCCTGGGTTACACTCCATTGATAAGGAAGAGATTGTTCAAAAATATGATTTGCAAAAACTCATTAAAGCTATGTTAGAATGAAAAGGTATAGTATCCTTTTCTGACCAGATTAAATGAAATCTTCATTTCAAACTGACCATTCAATATTTCACATTTATCTGTTTGTCCCACAATGGATTTCATAGGAGTTGTCTAACTCTGATCAAATATGATGTAATATTAAAGACTAGCAAAGTATACCTTTAAGTTTAATTCCTTGAGATATTGCTATTGCAAACCTTAATGGAAACTGATATTCTCAACTAATATGTTTTCTTTAATTTTTTATGAATTCCAGAGCATCTTGATAAGGTAGAGATTACAGAGATAATGTGATTGTCTAGAGTGAAGCTTACAGTTCCCAGAAACATTATTAAGGGTGTGCCTGACATTTACAGTCACTGTACTGTGGTGTCCCCATGTATACACTAAAGATATGTACCTTGAGCACTTAATCCAAATGCAAGATTTGGAGCTTAAAAAAATTAAATTAAATTCTTGGCCTTTAAATGCTCTCTTTAAGACTAAGTAAGGCCATATACTTGATTTTATTTACCTTATATTTAAGAGGGAGGTAACATTGCTTTCCTGAGAAATACCAGCTAATTATGAAATCTTAGGTCAAGGAAGGGTGGTATTAATTAAACACCCTGACTTTACTGAAGAAAATTCTGTATAAATGCAATGTATGAATTTTACTTAGTCTGTAACCAGTAATCAGGCAAACACATTCTCCATTTGATAACTGTTTTCATTTTAATTCTATCACTACTAAATGCCTACCATCCCGCAATCACTGTGCAGTTAAATTAAATGCCTACTATGTGCCAACCATTGTGCTAGGTGCCGAGGATGCAAATAAGAAAAAGATAGTCCCTGTCCTCGAGGATCTTACAATCTAGTGGAGGAATACAAGATTTTAATAAAGACACACTGTCTTTAAAATAGGAAATGGCATCTATGATGGTATGCAAGATCAAAATTATCTTGATCTTCTACACTGAAATCACCAAGAAAAATTTCAATGGAATAAATGCAAATATAATTTCTTTTTAAAAAAAAAATACTATTTATACAACAAGGGATCTTGATAACAATTTTGATGAAAAAAGTATAGGGAAGAGCAGTATTTGACCACAAACTTAATACAAATCAATAGTGCAACATGAATGTTTGACAAGCATCCCTATCTTAGACTGTGTTCATAGAAGTACAAGGTCCAGAGCAAGAATGCTAATGCTCCTGTTTATATTTGACATGCCAGACCAAATCTCAAGTATTATGTTCAGTTCTGGGCATCATATTTTAAAAGATACATTAGTAACTAAAATATATCTGAGGACGGGCAACAAGGATAGTGAAGTATATAGATATCTTGTCATATGAGGGAACTTGGGATGTGTATTTATTGTTGAAGAGACTTGGAATGTACATTTATCTTGAAGAAGAAATGCATTGCGGGGGGAGTGTGGTAAATATCTCCAGATATTTAAAGGGTTGTTCCTGGAAAAGCAAGTTTATTCAAGGTCAGAGGAAAGATGTTAGAGGAAGATAGATTTCATCTTGTAAGGAAAATAATTAGATATCAAAAATGATCATTCATATATACTGTTATAGTACTTTGTCACTTTCAAAGCCCTTTATACACATTATCTCACCTGAAAAATGAATGAGCTGTCACAGGACAGAAACTAGGAGATTGGACTAGATTAATTCTAAAGTCCCTTACAACTCTAAGGTTGCATGATTTATACTTTTAAAATTTAAGGGATTCAGTAAAGCAGGCTGCTTCTTCTTACTACCCTTTTGTTGCACTATAGGAATTAGAGATATGCATAATTTAAATGTCAGTTTCTATCACACTGTCACATTTAATTGACAGTTTCTGTCAGGATTCTTAGTATGACACACATGAGCTGGATTCATTCAGGGTTGCTGTAACCATTGAAAAAGAGGACAAATTCATTAGGTGTTAAAAGGAAGCCAGATAATCATTTTAAGTAGCATGTGATGACTGAAGCATTTTATCCTTCCATCATTTTTGAAAATAACTATGAAGAATTGTCATTACTCTCTGAACATGATTTTCCCAGGTCAATTCCTATTTAATCAGAGCTATAATGCTGTTTTTTGGAATCAGTCTGTTAAATGGAGTAAACCAGAAAGGAATAGTATGTCAAGTTCATTACTAGCTACCATTATAAGCCCCATTTCACTGTGGTTCCATTCATTCAGTAAACCAATCAACTAACAAACATTTATTAAATACCTACTATGTGTCAGGCTTCTGTTCTGCTCTCTGGAGCAATAAGAATAAGTTTGACTCTTCAATAACAACCCTTTAAATATTTGGAGATATTTACCATACTGCTACACCCCATCTCTTCACCAAGATAAATACACATCCCAAGTTCCTTCATCCCAGCTGGGTACTAGGGAATACAAAGACAATGAATGAAACAATCTTTACTGTAAAAGGAGATTGTGTCCAATAGGGAGACAAGTACACTTATAAGTAAATACTGAATAAATATAAATGAATGCAAAGTAGTTAAATTCAAAGTAGTTTGTGATTGAGGACACTAGTATTTGAGGATTAGGAAAAGTTTTGTGTTACTAGATTATGATATTTAAGGTACATCTTAAAGAAAGAGGATTCCAAAAAGTGGAAGTGAAGAATGAGTATATTCCAGGCACAGGGGACCACCAGTGCAAAGACACTGAGAGGAGAGATGGAGTGTGGTAGAAGAGAGGAGAAAGGCTCATTCTGGCCACCTTGCGGAGTACACTAGGGGTAGTGATGTCCAATGAGGCTGAAAAGTTTGATTGAAGCCAGGTGGTAAAAGGCCTTAACATTAAACAGAGTTTATATTTCATTGAAGAAGAAATTGCAAGCCACTGGAGTGCATTGAGTAGGAAATTGATGTAGATGGATCTACACTTAAAAATCATTTCTGCAGCAGTGTGGAGAGTGTACTAGATTGAAGGGAGGCATAAGGCAGGGAGACCAGTTAGGAACTACTTAAGTAATCTAAGCAAGAGGCGTGAACAGTGCCTGAACTAAGGTGGTGGCTACATGAATGGAGGTGGGGAGGAGTCAAATGGGAAAAAACTTTGTGTGTAGGGAGAAAAGGCAAGATTTGACAACTGATCTTATATGTGGGATAAGGGAAAGTGAGGAATCTAGTATAATGCCAGAATTATGAGCTGGGAGGTTGGAAGAGAGCAGTTTGAAAGAGGGGTGGCTTTAGGCAGAAAGAGTACATTCTGTTTTGGTCTTGTTTAATTTGAGGTGTTTCTGGAACACATAGTTTGGAATGTCTAAGAAGCAACTGTTGATGCAGGGCTGAAGCTGAGCCTAGGGACCTGTTGTTCTGTCATTTTGAAGTCACACTGGACTGTTTGTGACCCTATTTGGGTTTTCTTGTCAGTGATACTGGAGTGGTTTGCCATCTTCTTCTTCAACTCATTTTACAGATGAGGAAATTGAGGCGAACAGGGTTAAGTGGTTTGCCCAGGGTCACACAGCTAAGAAGAGTCTGAGGCCAGATTCTGAGGCTAGAAAATGAGCCTTCCTGACTCCAGGCCCAGCTTGCTATACACCTTGAGAGAGACTTAGGCAAGATAAATGTAGATCTGCAGTCACCTGTATAGAGATGATAACTAAACTCAGTGAAATTGATGAGGTCATCAAGAGAAGTATAGAAAGAAAAGAGAAGAGGGCCTATGACTGAGCCTTGTGGAACATCCACAATTAGGGGGCATGATATGAATAATGATGGAGTAAAAGGAGCCTGAGAGGTAGTCATTCAAGCAGGAGGAAAACCAAGAGAGAAGGAGCAGTGTGACAAAAGACCCAGAGAGAAGGGAGTAACAGGAAGAGTGCATGGTCAACAGTATCAAATACAGCTGATCAATCTAGAAGGCTGAGTTCTGTGAGAAGACTATCAGGCTTGGCAATTAAGAGATTGTTGGTAACAGTGGAGAGGAGTTCATTTGAGGGATGAGTATTGGAAGTCAGATTGCAAAGGGTTGAGATGTGAAATGAGAGAAGTGGAGGCAGAAAGTATATAGAAAATTTTTTCAAAAAGTATTTGGTTGAAAAATGAGGGTGGGATGCCAGTTTGAGGGAGTAAGAGGATCTTTGGGTTTTGGGTTTTTTTTTCCTTTCTTTTGTTGGGGGGAGGGCAGAGCAATTGTGGTTAAGTGACTTGCCCAAGGTCACACAGCTAGTTAAGTGTCTAAGGTCAGATTTGAATTCAGGTCCTCCTGATTCCAGGGCCCGTTCTCTATTCACTGTGCCACCTAGCTGTCCCTGGATCTTTGTTTTTTTTTAATTTTTATGACAGAGAAGACTTGATAACATTTAAAGAGAGTAGGGAAGAAGCCAATAGGCAGTGCTTGTGGCTGAAAGTAATTTTTGATTAGATATTTTCAAAAATACTCTAGGGTTCCAGATTTTAAAAAAATTATTATATTACCCTGACACTTTCTTGTCCATAAATCTTTTTTCTGTGTGGTTGGGTGTCTGTGGGCACTTGAGACATGAACATTTTAGTATTTTAATGCTAGGGGGTATTTTTTTCAATATTTAAAGTAATGTGTCTTGCTTTAGGGCTAACTCAGTGTCAAATGCTCTGAAGACCTTTTAAAAGCATGTATTATATGTATTCCAGGAAAGGATATTTTTAACATTAGCAATTAAAGTAGTGCCATAGACACCCATTTCAACCCAGAGAGAAGGAAGAAAGAACCACTAAAGAAAATTCAATCAGCCTCTTCAAGTTTGTTGTTTTTTTTTTTTTTATGCCTATGATTGTGTCAGCTCCACTAGAAATTACTTCTTGTCAAAAAAGTAAAGGTAGTTTGCTAACTGGAAAGGTCCTTTGTTTTTATTTGTTCCCTTCCCCACCCTCCCCCCAAAAATACATGGAGCCTAGGGGACAAGTTAGGCAGCCTCATAATGGTGAGAGAGGAAGTGTTCCAGCAAAAAGGGAAGAGACAACATTGGGGTCAGGGAATGAGAAAAGGAAAGACTGAGATCCTGGGGTTCCCCCCTGTGGGGGTGGTAAGGAGGTGTGGAGCTGGTTTGTTGGCTTCAGATGTTGGGTCTCCTGTTGTGTGGCATGCTACTCTTAGAATTATTCTTTATTCTACTTGAGAATGCTAAGCTCTTTACGTATGATTATGTCTTAGGGAATAAATGATTGACCTCACTTTCCCATACCTTTCTAGGATAACTGAGCATTTATTTCTACTGTCTGAGAGAGTTAATGGACTAATGCCGATTTTCTTTTTCTTATTCACTCCCTATCTGCTCCTTTCTAAGCTCTTGCTTTTTCTCCTGACACTTAGAAGGGGATTTAAGGAAAGAAATCCATTATCTTCTAAAATCCAACTAGCATAATTCCTAGGCATTTCACTTCTCCTTATTTCCACTCTGTAAAATTGTCCTTACTGAAGAGACAAGTTGAAATTCAAGGCCATTAATCACTAATAAATGCATTTTTAAAACATATATTCCTGAGCATGCCTAGAAAATGACGGAAGGAGTGAGCAATGAAAAACTAAAATTTTTCTAGATTTAGAGATTAATTTAGAAGAGTCTGCTGGTGTGGCCACCATGGAGTATTCAATACTTTCTTCTGTGAATAAGAATGAGACCTAAGATTCAAGTAGGAAACTGACATTATGATGAATTATATTCTAGAATAAACTTGAGTTGTACAGTAGACTTTATTAGTCTTAAACTGATTGTACCCTTGGTATTAGTTGAATATTTGGGGTTTTTTTTAGTCAATGGTTTTTGTTGTTCAGTTGTCTCACTCTTTGTGACCCCATTTGAAATTTTCTTGGAAAAAAAATGGTTTGCCATTTCTTTTCTCCAGCTCATTTTACAGATACAGAAACTGAGGCAAACTGGCTTAAGTGACTTGCCCAGGGTCACACAGCTAGTAAGTGTCTGAGGCTGGTTCTGAACACAAGTCTTCCTGACTCTAGGCTCCAGTACTAGGGTGCCACCTAGCTGCTCCAAGCAGGAAGGAGTAGATCTCAAAGAAAAATACTGATACTGTACTACCCAATACAATCTAGTTTTGTATTCATAGATATACAAAGATAAGACCAAAAAAAACCCCCAAAACCAACAAAAAATAGCCTTTGCCCTCAGGGAGTTTATATTCTTTATGGGGGGGGGAGAAGATAACATGTAAACAGGTAAGTTTACATATAATGTGAAGCAGTGGAGAGCATTAATAATTCAGGGTACTGGAAGAGTTCCCCAAAAGAAGTGGCCTATGAGCCTTTACAAGCAGTTGGTGATTCTAAGAGACTAGATGAAATGAGTGCATTCCAAACATGGGGGGACAGCTTGGAGCTCTCAGCAGGACTTGACATAAAAGGAGCAGGGAACGATCCCAGTATATACATCTTTGCATCCAGTGTTCTTCTTGTCCTCCACTGCATCCCAGGGGAGGATGGATGTAAGGACCAAAAGGATAGAGATAGAATAATGTGAAGCTCAGAGAATGCTAAGTAGGCCATTATGGTTCAAAATGAATGATAAACCTGCAAAGATAGGCTGGGACTGGATTGTGAAGGGTTATTAATGCCAAGCTAAGGATTTTATATTAGCAGCTAGGTGGTACAGAGGATAGGGTGCCAGGACTGGAGTCAGGTAGATTCCTCTCTGAGTTCAAATCTAGTCTTAGCTACTTAGTAGCTATGTGACCCTGGGAAAGTTACTTAACTCTGTTTGCCTCAGTTTCCTCATCTGTAAAATGAGTTAGAAAAGGAAAAGGCAAATCACTTCAGTAGGTTTGCCAGGAAAACCTCAAATGGGGTCATAAAGAGTTAAATACAACTGAAAAACAATTGAACATATGGAATTGTATATTTTGTTCTGTGGGCAATAAGGAGCTACTGAAGATTCTTAAGCAGAAGAGGCCTAGAGTACATGATGTGGGTGGTGTGGGAGGCATTGGGCCATAGTTTTGCAAAATCTTTGCTTTGAGTAAGGAAGAAGGAGTGTAGGAGGGTCAGTTTTAAGCAGGAGTTCTTTTTTTTTTAAATTTAAGAATTATTTTATTTTTAATTTTTAGTTTTCAGCATTCACTTTTATAAGATTTTTGAGTTCTAAATTTTCTCCCTTCCCAAGATGGCCTGCAATCTGATATTGGCTATATAGGTACAATCATATTAAACATATTTCCATATTAGTCATGTTGTGAAAGAAGAATCAGAACAAAAGGGAAAAACGATGAGAAAGAAAAAAAAGATATACATTTGATCTGCATTCAGACCCCATAGTTCTTTCTCTGGATGTGGATAGCATTTTCCATCATGAGTCTTTTGGAGTTGTCTTAGATCATTGTATTGCCGAGAAGAGATAAGTCAATCAGAGTTGATCATCACACAGTATTGCTGTTACTGTGTACAATGTTCTTCTGGGTCTACTCATTTCACTCAGCATCAGTTCATGTAAATCTTTCCAGGTTTTTCTGAAATCTGCCTTTAAGCAAGAGTTCTTAACTTGGAGTCCAGGAACTTTAAAAAAAAATCTTGATTACTCTATTTCCATATAATTTCTTTTGTTTTATGTATTTAAAAACATTATTCTGAGAAGGGGTCCACAGGCCTTACCAGACTGCTTAGAGGCACCCATGACACAAAAAAAGGTTAAGCAGTCCTTGTCTAGAGCTTAACTTATTGTGCTGCAAAAAATCAAACTGTGCCACCCATGATAAAGAAAAATATGGAGTCTGAATTGGGAGGAAGAGGGTTTGGGTTCAAATCCCAGCTCTTCCATTTGCTCCCCATGTGACCTTGGGTGAGACACTTAGTCTCTCTAGTATTATTCAATTCCTCATCTGTAAGATGAAGAAGCTTGGCAAAATGACCTCTAAGGTTCTTTCTATCTCTAAATCAATGGTGTTATAGCTTCTTAATATTTAATTGTTTTGTGGCTGTGATTGTTTTGTTTTATCCCTCAGTATTTTACCTAAATGGTTTTTAGAATGTTCCTCTTGCAATGCCATAAAGGGAGACTTCTTGGGGGGAAACACATTTTTCTTTGTCCTTGTGCAGAATGTCAAACCCTAACCATGTATTTATGCAAAATTCTCCTTTGGCAGCTCAGAACTATAGAATCCATTTCAGAGCTGTGAAAGATCCTTCAGGATTTTCAAATCCAACTCCCCTCATTTTATAGCTGAGTAAACTGAGGCCAAGAGAATGGATGAATGGATGATAAAACATTTATTAAGCACTTACTACACTGTGCTAAGTGCTAGGTATTATAAATACAGTCTTGGTTCAGCCTTAATACCTTAAAACTACATGAAGAATTTTGGGACGCTCTGTACAAGTGAACATGATCTCTTTCCTCAAAGGGCTTAAATTCAAATGGAGGGAAGATAGCAAATATAAAGGAGTGGCAGCCAGTGTTTTGATAGTACTGCTTTGATTATTGTGTTCAGAACTAGAGTTAGAAATTGAGAGGATGGTGGGGGGAAAGGTGATATTTAGAAAAGGGTATATGCAAAGCAGCATGATATGGTTGAAAAGTGATATGATGTGTCTGAGTCTAGGCTAGATATGGAAAATATTTATCAATGAGATGCTTAGGATTCCAAGACAGGTGAAAAGACTTAGTCAAGGTCACACCCTAGCTAGTGGCAAAGCTGGTACAAGTACCCATCTACTGACTTCTAGGGCAGTATAATATCTGCCGTGTCTTGATGACTCCTTTCTCTGAGGTATCATGGACTTCCCCAGAATTACAGAACCCCCAAATTCCTAGTATTGGAAGGGATGTCAGCTGCTATCTAGACCAACCAAAAAGAATCTCTACTGTATAACATACCTGGTAAAGGGTCTGCTTTAAGATTTCCAATGAAGATGGCCCACCATTTCCTTTTTAGATAACTCTCACTGTTAGAAAGTTTTTGCTGACTAATAAATTTTCCTTTTATCAACTTCCCCTTGTTGCCCCTAGTCTTCCTCTCTGGGACCAAACAAAACAAGTTTGATACCTCTGTCACATGACAGCCCTTCTACGTGGTTGAACACAGCTCTCATGTACCTGCCTCCTACCACAGGATAACATACCCACTTCCTTCTACTTGTCCTCATATGGCATCATCCTCTATTTCCTATATTCATCATCCTATTTTTTCACCACTCAATGCTCTCTAGGTTTTCAACAAGGTTTTTTAAAAATTTTATTTATTTTTAGTTTTCAACATTCACTCCCATAAGTTTTAAATTTTCTCCCCCTACCTCCCCTACCTCCTCCCCAAGATAGAATGCAATCTGAGATAGGCTCTACAAATACATTCCTATTAAACATATTTTCACATTAGTCATGTTGTATAGAAGAATTATAATGAATGAGAGTAACCATGAGAAAGAACAAAACAAAACAACAAAAGAAAATAGTCTTCTTCACTCTGCATTCAGACTCGATAGTTCTTTTTCTGGAGGTGGATGGCATTTTCCATCATGAGTCCTTTGGAATTGTGTTAGGTCCTTGCCTTGCTGAGAAGGGCTAAGTCTATCAAAGTCAGTCATCGTACACTGTGCCTGTTACTATGTACAATGTTCTCCTGGTTCTGCTCACTTTACTCAGCATCAGTTCATATAAGTCTTTCCAGGTTTTTCTGAAATCTGCCTGTTCATCATTTCTTAAAGCACAGTAGTATTCCATTACATTCATATACCACAACTTGTTTAATCATTCCCCAGTTGATGGGTATCCTCTCAATTTCTAGTTCTCAGCCACCACAAAAATAGCTACTATAAATATTTTTGTATATGTGGGTCGTTTTCCCTCAGTGAGCTTTTAAAATTACAGTGTTCAGGGCTGAACACTTGCAGAGAAGGGTGGAACTAGCATTAATTTATTTGTGGAAACTATATATCTTAATGCAGTTCACTTTATTTAAATGATCACATACTTCTTCTTGGGAGTTATTTAGAAAAATAGAAACACAAACACACTCTATTAAATTCTTGCTCACTTGCTTCCCTGTGAACCTGAGTTCAAATTCTGACATACTTACTAGCTTTTTGGCATTAGGTAAATCACATAACCTTTATTTACCTCAGTTTCCTTAACTATAAAATGAGCCTAATACTAGCACCTACCTCCTAGGATTGTTGTGGGGTTCAAATGAGTTAATATTTGTAAAGTGCCTGACACATATAGGTGCTCTATAAATGCTAGTTGCTGCTGTTGTTTCCAGATAGAGGCTAGTGGCAATTGTTTTGTTGTTGTTATTGCTGCTCAGCTGTTTCAATCATATCCAACTCTTCATGATCCCATTTTGGGGTTTCCTTGGCAAAGATACTAGAGTGGTTTGCCATTTCCTTCTCCAGCTCATTTTTTAGATAAGGAAACTGAGACAAACTGGGTTAATTGATTTGCCTATGCTCATACAGTGAACAAGTTTCTGTGGCCATATTTGAATTCTGGAAGGTGAGTATTCCAGACTCTTAAGCACAGAACTCCAAGTGTTTAGTATAGGTCATATTAGCGACTGAATGGTACAGTGAAAACAGGATTGAACTTTTAATCAAAAGACCTGGGTTTGAGTTGTGCTGTCCTATATTAGGCATGCTAGCATAAACAAGTCTTAAATTCCAGTGTCCTCAAAGTAATAATTATATCTGTCTTTCATACTTCGTGGGGCCTTTCTGAAGGTCTTACAAGATACTATATGTGAATTCAAGGTTGGAGGATTGACATGTTTGTATGCTCTGTCATAGGACTGGTCTTCAGGGGATTGCCAAACCCATGTGGGGGAGGGTAAGGGAACTACATAATAACACTTTGTAACCATAAGCTATTATAAAAATATTAAGCACCATCATCATCATCATCATTATCATCATCATAGCTTTGGTCCCTAACATTTTCATAAGAAGTATGGAGGATGTGGGGGTGGCTACATGGCACAGTGAATAGAGCACCGGCCCTGGAATCAGGAGGACCTGAGTTCAAATCCGACCTCAGACACTGAACACAAAAACTAGCCATGTGACCTTGGGCAAGTCATATAACCCCAACAACCCTCCAAAAAAGGCAAATAAAATAAAATAAGAAGTATGGAGGATGTGAAAGTAAATAAAGACCTGGAATGTTCATTTGACTCCATGGTCCCAATTTCACACAGCATTTAATGAGGTTGAAACAAATTTTATTGTTTCCCTGCCTCTACTACTATTAAATATCCTAATTTAATATTATTTAGTGTCTTAGGATTAATGAGCTGACATAAGTAAATTTGATGTATCTCATTTCTTTGCCTAACTTCTACTGTTGTGGAAGATGTATTGTACATTGCATAAGGCTAGAGTTTGGGACAGGACTGATGTTCACCTCATAATCTGACTGTGTCCTAAGATAACTAGAAAGCTTTATGGAGAGAACATCTAAGAAGTTCATACAGATATATAAAACTAAAAACATCCAGATGTCCTGAATTCAACTTTAATTCTTTATTATCAGAATTGTTTGCCTAGAGACTACTCAAATTCACTGATCATTTTCTGTGTTTTGTGGTCTTCCCTAAATGAAACTATTTGTATTTTATCCATTTTTTATCCTTAATGTTAATTGTTTTCTGTAGAATGACTGATATTATTCAGTTAGATAGTTTGTTTCATTATTATCATACTATTTTGATGAATACCTTTCAGAAAATGCTACTGATTTAGATTTTCCAACTATAAATATACCTTTTCTTTGTTGCAGCTATCACTGAAAAGAAGAGGAAGTAAAGACTTGCAAAAATCTGATAAGAAGTCACAGCAGACTCCCACAGAGGTAAGTTGATACAAAATGTAACCAGCACAAATCCTGTCTGGTAACACAATCAGGAGAGGTTCTGATACTTCCTCATTAATTACTAAAATTATAATAGCTCCATTATTTAATCAATTAGCTCTGCTTTTAAATATATATATATATATTATAAATATATAAATAAACAATAAATATTATATATATATATATATATATATATATTCTTGATAAATAAACTGGAGAAATCTTTTCCCATAAGCTTTTTCTCATTTCTCCTCTATATCAAGACTGCAATCTCCTAGGCTTAAATAAACTCCACAGTTAACTGCTATACAATATATAAATAGAAACAAATAATAAAACTAATACATAAATAATTTATTGTGTATCAGCTATAAGAAAGCAAGCACCCTGAGTTACTTCTATCACTGTTACTGCTGACTTAATTCTGGAAATAAAAGCCCACATTCAGCTTTCTCAGAAGGCCAAGTAAATTCTCTTCTCAAGAATTCTCTTAACATTGTTTTCTTCAGAAAATAAGAATAAAATAAAAGTTCTCTCAGAAAAGTTGTCTTAGTCCTTTCTTATTGTACTTCATTCAGTATCTCTCCAGAATAAGACTTCATCTATCATTATCAAGATTCAGTTACCTCTTAAAGAAACAGTAATAGTATCCATAGTGTCTATGAGAGAGGCTATTGAAGCTGGTACTACATGGTGCTACATGTAGATACAGATGTAGGGTAACATGTATATGTCCATAACAGAAATATTTAATTCGTGTATACTTGAATACATGTATTACTGGTTTAATGCATTCATTCAATCACATAATTTCAGAATTGGAAAAGGGCATGGAGATCATGTGACCTAGAATCTCTTCTGTCATTCACACAAGGTCATCTAGCCATTGTTTGAAGACCTCCAATAAGGGTGAAACTGTTTCATCCAGATGCATTCGTTGCATTCCGTTTATGTGTACTGATTATTTGAACGTTTTTCCTTATATCGAGTGGAAATCTGCCTTTTTGCAATTTGTACTCATTGTTCATAATTCTGTCCTCTAACCCTAGGAGAAATCTAGTTCCCCTTTCATATAATGCTTTAAGACAGCTATCATGTTCCCAAGTCTTTTCTTCTCCAGGTTAATTATCTCCATTTCCTTCAGCCAATCTTCCCATGGCTTTCCCATCTTGATCGCCCTTCTCTAGATGGTCTCCAGCTTATAAAAGTATTTTCTAAAATATGCCTCTTAGAACTGAACACAGCACTCCAGATATAGAATGTCACCTTCACTCTAGATATTAGGTCTCTTTCACAGGTTAAAATTGCACCAACCCTTCTGTAGCTGCCATAAATCATGGCTAACTTATAATTAGTTTACATCCAATTCTATTCAATAAACATTTTATTAAACTCATACTATGTGCCAGACATTGTCCTAAGGGATGGGGATACAAATCAGGAATAGAAAAGTGCTGCCCTTATGGGCTTAATGGAGGAAGAGAACACAGGAAAGGAAGCTGGAAAGCTGTTGGGGGGTGGGGAGACAACAGGAGTCGTCTTGTTCATGAAGCTGAAAGCAAGCAGCTCAGTTGGAGACTCAGATCTTTATCAAACAAATTGATGGGTATTCACACCTCTCCCATCTTGTACTTGTATAGATCTTTTAATGTGACTGATTTTTGCTTCTCTTCTTTCAGATTATCCCATCCTTCACTTTGTATTTGCATTCTCAATAATTTATCTTCTCTTTTGTGTCTTTAGTGAAACTTGCCATTGTATATTCACATTTTTCTATTCTGCCAATTATTTCTGCTGTGCAGGCCATAAATTCTACCTTCACAATTCTCATTTCTCTTTCAAACCTCTTAGGAACAGCATGTTGTGGTTCTATACTCTCAAAATCCACAGTATCCTCTGCCTCATCAGATGCTGAAGCATTTTCCTTTGTTTTGCAGTATTTAATTCACAGATGCCTGAACTTGTTTACTAGATTTGGAGGAAATATATCTTCCCTGTTGGTTTATGTGCTTATGTGTGAGATCTTTATGTTTTTTTCTTCCAGATTTCTTTATTAATTTCAGTGTTTTTTATCATTATTTTCCCTTCTAACTCACTTCTGGTGGTTCCCCTGGGAGCTAGATTTCTGAGTCTCAGCCTCCTCCCATGCTGGGCAATTCATAGTTCCCTGACCTAGATCTCTGCCCCTAGTGACTTTTGGGGAGACAGAACTGGTTCCATCTGGATACTGAACTCTCTCCTTCAGGCTTAGTCAGTGCCACATAGCTCCCCCAAAACACAATGTCCTGCCAGGTTCCCTGTGTTCCTAGTTCTCTGGACCAGAATTACTACACGGCTGTTATCACAGTCTGATCAGTTTCTGCCTTGGAGTTTGGATCTCTTGACACTGCCAAAAAAGAGGTTAGGGTAGGGGGTTGCATCCTTTTGCAAGTATAGGAGGTTGTATTGGCTAGTGAAACCTTACTGCCTGGAGGATGGTGAATGGTAAGGGTCAGGGTGCTGAATGAGGGTGAAATAGGTATTACATTTCATGGAATCTTTACCTTTAGGTTCTTGTTTTCCTAGACCAGGGAGACAGCTAAAATGGCTTTATCTCTGTTTTATTTTTGAGGGGGGAGGCAAGGCAATTGGGGTCAAGTGACTTTCCCAAGATCACACTAGTTAAGAGTCAAGTGTCTGAGGCTGGATTTGAACTCAGGTCCTCCTGACTTCAGGACTGGCGTTCTATTCACTGTGCCACCTAAATGCCCCAATGGCTTTATCTCTGGCACATGCTTTCTATTTTGGAAAGATTTGCAAGCATGTAGGTATCAGAGAGAATGTTTAGTCCTGCTTCTTCCTGTACACATTACCCCATCTTGTAAGGTTATTTATTGAACCCAAATAGGGCTTTACATTTATCGCTATCAAATTTCACCTCATTGCCTCGTTATTAAAGTAACAAATAGCTCTGTAAAGAATTTTTAGAATCCTGACTCTGTCATTCAACCAATTTTCCATCCCATCATATCATCTGCTGTAGTGCCAACATGATATTGACAGCACCCACCGCAGCTATGAATATACTGGTGTAATTCTGAATCACAAAACATGATAGACTCTCCACATGGAAGATAGAACCAAAACATCTATTCAAACACCAGAAGGCCAAATCCATCATAACAACAAATAAATCTATACACGATAACCATGCAGCCATCCCCAAGCCTTCCCCCTGCTAGGGCCTTCCCACAAATGAACACACAGCTACATGCCTACTTCCTCTCTCTCCCTTAGCTTTAACTACTCTGACCAACTTCCTCTGGGTTCTGCTCCACCCTTCCTGCTCCACCTATTCAGCAAGCTCCTCCCACCACAGACTCATGTGACTCAGGCTCATGTGACTTAGGCTTCCATGTGACTTAAGCAGGCCACATGGGTCTATTAATGGATGGGAAAGATTTTTCCATTTACATTACCATTACATCTGCATAATGTACAAGCATTCCATTTTTTGCCTTTATCCAAGTCATTGATTAAAATGCAGAATGAAAGGAATTTGCTTGAGGAACTTCTACTAGGGATTTTTCCTGGGGACTAGCCCATATTTCTTCATTTTGTCCACAAAAATAGCATGAAAGACAGTCAAATGCTTGCAGAAATCTAAGGGAAACTCTCTACAGAACCCAGATGATCTAACACCCTTGAAATTTTACAAAAAAAAAAAGATAAAATCAATCGGGCATAATGTCTTCATAGATAATAATAATAATAATAATGCATTTTTTTCCAAAACATTTCACATATATAATCTCTTTTGATTAGAGACCCTTCTGACTCCTTTCTTGGATTTTTTACTAGGAATTTCTGGGCGTCTCAACTGCTCTTTCTTCTCATACATTGTAGCTTTACTTAATAGTATCTACTTTAGTAGATACATATAGTCAATTTTCCCATCTCCTCTCTGCTCTTTACTGGAAGCTTTTTTGATTAGATTTGTAAGGATCCATATATATATATATATATATATATATATATATATATACATATACACACACACACATATACATATATGTGTGTTTGTGTGTATGTATATCTATATCTCTATGTATGTGTATGTCTATATGTACATTATATATATATATATATATATAATTTTTTGCCAGTCCTTACTATTTAAAATACTTTAAATTTCTTTTATATGCTAAGAAGACTCATTGGATTTTTACAGCTTTCTTATTATAAAAAAATGAGCAGATTTACAAAGGCAGATTTATTTTCCCATTACTGAGTAAAATTTCCACAAAATTGATTTTATATGTGTTTCCAAATCGTGTTTTCCATTCTCTTATTTCTAAAGCTTTTTTTTTTTTTTTACCATAATGTACTTTATCCTTATGGCAAATAGTTTTTCTGACTGATACATTCCCTATTTTTTTCTGACTCTGAGAGTCTTTATTTCCAAGATCAACTTCTTTTTTCCCTTTCCTTTTAAGAAATGAATTTACACTAGTAACACTGACAGAAATAGCCATGTCTTTATAGAGTAGGGTGGTATTTTTTTATTTTATATGTCACATCCTTTATTATTTTTTGCACATAAACCATTGTCAGTCTTATCTGGATCATTTCCCTCTTTATAAATTTATTTTAATCAGTTTTATGTATATCCAAGAAAGTGCCCTTTAATTCTATATTCTTACAAACTGCAGGTGGGTTTGTAGGTCAATTTAGGGCAGGGAGTATTTTCATCTCTACCCTTTTTCCCCAAGATAGTTAAGATTACCATAGCATTTTCCTCCTTATTAAATACAGGAAAGGTACCATATCATTAAATAATATTTCCCTTAAATAAGGTTATGTTTTTGAGGTAGGGGATGGAGAAAATCGCTGACCTTACCTAGTTCACATTCATGAATTTATAATCTGCCAGCCCACTTTGTTTATCTTTTGAACAATAACATATGTTACAGTAAAATCCTAATGTAGCGTGCTTTGTGTGTGTGTTTCTCTTTCCCCCTTTCTCTCACTCTTTCTCTTATTCTCCCCTTTTGAACAATAGGAATACTTTAAACTCATTCCATTTTAAGTGATAAATTTCTTTCTTCATATTTAGCCTTGTTTTTTGAGCTAAAATTGTATTCAGTTTGTCTTCTCCATCAGCGAAAATCAGAGATCAGTGTACAGAGAACCATATCTCTGACCTTCAGTAGTGTTATGCAATTTATATTAAATGTTCCTATTTTAAATAGTACTTTACACATGCTTAATCTATTTTAAAATACTTTTCAAAAGTTTCTTTAGGATTCCTTTTTTCCTTCCAATTTTGATTGTCTTCTTTCAACATCTTCCATTTTTCTTAGGTTGTTACCTACCTCCCTCATCTACCCCATAAATTCCTTATTTCCTATTTACAATTGGACTAGAGTTTCATTGATAGTGAACCTGTTATTTTTTCTTCCAATTCTCTGAAAGTTCTTATCCCATCAATTTCTTTCCTCCACTGTAGAGCTCAGATAATGCTGTTCCTATTGAGGTAGATCAACTTATTTTCTTTCCTCATCAAGAGATATATTTTTTCCTATATTTCATACATTGGATCTCTTGTTCTTCATGTAAAGAAACATATCTAGTGAAAGAAAGCTGGAATTCACAACTGAATCCCAGACAGTAATAATAATATTCATATAATGTTTTAAGGTTTCCAATGTGTGTTACATCTGTATTATCTCATTTGATCTATTATTATCCCCATTTTGCAGATGAGGAAACTGAGGATGAGAATGGTTAAATGGTTTGTCCAGGATCACAAAGCTAGTAAATCTCTGAGGTATGATGCTAATTCAGGTCTTCTTGACTCCTGACTCTGGGCATTGTGCCACCTAGCTTCCTATTTTAGTTTAGCTGTTTGTTTTTTCACTTCTTATAAGCTAGCTCATGAAACTCTCTTGGGAAGGGGTAGGTGAGCAGAATCCCATTTTCTCATCTACTACTAATCTTAGTCTGATCTCTATCAACCAGAATTAGAGAGAGAGAGAGAGAGAGAGAGAGAGAGAGAGAGAGAGA
>NW_027187391.1:20192991-20324464 GCF_028583685.1 Petaurus breviceps papuanus
GAGGGGTGGCCAGGTAGCACAGTGAGTAAAAGCACTGGCTCCAGTGTCGGGATGACCTGGATCAAATCCGGGCTCAGATACTCAGCACCACACCCAGAAATAACTGCTGTGTAACCTTGAGCAAGTTACTTAACCCCGATTGCTTAAAAAAAAAAAAAGACTATGAGAGGAGGAAGAAGAGATAGCAAAGAAGACATAGAAAAAGTTCATAAAGGTAGGACAGTGATGGGCAGCTAGGTGGAGAAGTGTATAGAGTGCAGGGCCTGGAGTCAGAAAGACTCATCTTCCTGGGTTCAAATCTTGTTTCTGACATATACTAACTTCATGACTTGGGACAAGTCATTTAACCTCTATCTGCCTCGTTTTCTTCACATTTAAAAAGGGAAGAATTGGGGCGGCCAGGTAGCACAGCAAGTAAGAACACCGGCCCTAGTGTTGGGATGACCTGGGGATCGAATCCAGGCTCAGATACTTAGCACCACACCCAGAAATAACTGGCCATGTAACCTTGAGCAAGTTACTTAACCCCAATTGCTCAAAAAAAGGGAAGAATCATGTCAGCTACCTCACTGTGCCATAAAGATTAAATGAGAATCTGTTAAAGAACTTTGTAAACCATAAAGTTCTATGGGATTGCGAGCTGTTTTACCATCTTCATTTTTGTTTCTTTTCTTTTTGAAGTATCTATGTATTACCAGACCTTTCTCTGACAGTCTTGGGTAGCTTCCCAATATTAATTTTGGTAAATATTGACAGTTCCCTCCTAATTTCACCTTTTTTGGTAGTTATTACAGAGTAGTAGAAAGGACTTTGGGTATTAAGTCAATAGGATATAAATTCAAATCCCACTACTGATACTTTTACTAGCCATGTACCACTTGGGAAATAATTTAACCTCCTTTAGCCTTAGTTTCCTCATTTATAAAATGGTTATTATAATAATTCCTCTTTCGTGGTTTTGTGAAGATCAAATTGGGTAATAAAGTACTTTGTAAACATTGTTAGTTATTAATGAAGTTATATCAGCATTTCTTTAATCATGACATCCTTTGAGACAGTTTGTATAAATATACAGTATCCTTATTTCCCACAAAGATTGTTTATAATTCTGTTTTTATGGAAAGCTTCCCTGAATGCTTTCCTATTAGATTATTATTTCTTGAGCATACATACATGGCAAAACTTACACTGTTTCCCTTTCTGGTTATGGACCTTCTTTATCTGTTTAAAGAAAAATGCCTTTATTTCCATTTTCTACTTTTCAGAGTTTGATTTCACATTTAATTTTATACTGTTAGAAACTCAGATTAATATGATGCTTTTCTTGAGACTATTAATATGTCATAATTTCTCTTAAACTAAAGTCACAATGCTTCCTCTAGACATGGTTTTAATCCTGAAGATAATGAGCAAATTATTTACCTAAACTTGCTAAATGGAACAACTACAAACTTATTTCAAAAGTTTGGGCCTTCTATTTTCTAGTGTAATATTCTTCAAAAGAAATGTGTTTTCTCCAGTGCTCTGTAGTTTCTGTTAAGCTTCTTTCTTCTGGAGCTTTGAACTGCTACAAATATGTACCTTGGTTTCAGTCCAATCAGATTGGTAACCATGGCCGCCATCTCATAATTTTTTTGCTGAGTAGTGGTTCTCATACCTCACAAAATGGTTTCCACAATAATTCATCTTCAGAAATAGTCCTTGAGTTGTCCTACTCCCCATGCAAAGGCTAGATTGGTTCTCTTGTCTCCTTTCTTCTATTCCCATCTCCTTCTGTGTTCTCTTACAGAGACCAAACTAAAGAAGCTACCATTCCTCATATGGCTTTTCCTTTTCTTCCTCCCCTTCATTTTTAACTTCACTTTCACCATATTGCTCCCAATCACTAGCTTCTTCCTGTCATCATTCCCCTTCAGTTCTCCTCTCTCATGTAGATAATGTTTGCTGCTGCTATGCTTGCTCTGGTAGGTCTGCTCTTCTTTTCTTCCTTAGCGTCTCAGTTTGTCTATTTTGTTGTAGCTTCTCAGTCACCTTACTGTAGTTTACCATATGTAGGGGCCAAAAATGTAGGGTGCCTTGCCAGTATTTGCTACATACACTAACAACTCCCGTAGGTGAAGCCTATTTATTTTTGGCTTTGTACTGGACCTGAAATTTCACCTACTTTGGGAATTCCTGGTGAGAAAACAACCTCTACCAATTTTAGACGTGTCTTGCAATTTGTAGTTCTAGAGAGTGGCCTACTAATGGAGACAAAGGTACACTGGTAAATGTTTAACATCTGGCTTTCTGGGGGAGGGGAGGAAATATAAACCCAAAACCCTGTCAGGTTTAATCTCCTTTATTGACATTTTCTCCAATACTTTCTTAAGTCTAGACAATCAACAAAACAATAAATCAAGCTCTGATTTATAGCAACTGCTGATTTCTGAGGCATAAATGCTCACACTGAAAATCTGTCAGATCTCAAGAACCCATAAAAACTGGATCAAGCATATGTCTGACTGGGATTAAGTGGTTTACCCAGAGACACACAATTTGTGTATAAAAAAGGCAGGGATTGAACCCAGGTCTTCCTGACTCCAAACCCTGCTCTTTGTCTGTTATGGCATACCACCTCTTAAAGCCCGTTTGATATTAAAAAAAAAATACAAACAGGTAGTGAAGGTCAGCATTATATTTCCATTTTCTAGATGAGGTAACTGATTATTATACAACTTTTATTACCTGAGCAATAGTCTGCAGAACATAAAATTAAAAAAAAAAACAACAATAGCAATAGTAGAACTCTCTCTGTGCCAGGGCCATTTGTATCTGAACTCCATAAAAAAAAAAAAAAGAACATGGGAACAGGATGTATAATAATTATACAGAATTTCAGAGCTGGTAGTTATTTCAGTGGCCATCTAGTCCAGTGCACACTTGGGAAAAAATAAATAAAAGCAAACAAACATTCTCTTTAATATGCCCAACAAATCATCATCCAAATTTAGTACAAAGGTCTCCAGTGATGGGGAAGCCATCCCCTGTCAAGTCAGTCCATTCCACTCTGGGATGACTAATTGGTAGGAAATTTTTCCCCAAAAAATTATCTCAGAAATCTCTACGCATTGCTCCTAGTTCTGCCTGCTAAGGCCAAACAAAACAAGCCTAATGCTTCTTCCACAAGAAAACACTTCAAGTACTTGAAGACAACTATCCTATTCCCATGCGGTGATTTCTTCTTTTTCAGTCTTAAAATGCAGAATTCCTTAAACTATTTCTCACATGGCATGAATTTGAGACCCTTCACCATGCTAGTTGCATCCAGTTCATCTTTTTTTAGCATAATAACCAACATTACATAATTAAAATAGCTTGCTTGCATTTATATGGTGCTTTGCAGTTTACCAAGTTCTTTCTTCAAAACAACATCATAAAGTTGATGGTTCAAATATTGCTGTCCCCATTTTATAAATTAGGAAACACAGGCGTAAAAAGAGAATACAGTTAGTCACAGCACCAAGTACATTAAAGAAAGTTTTTTTCTTCAGTCTAGAGAGTTTTTTCCCTTAGTAAGTCTGTGATATATTTCA
Source organism: Petaurus breviceps papuanus (assembly GCF_028583685.1). NCBI lineage: Eukaryota > Metazoa > Chordata > Mammalia > Diprotodontia > Petauridae > Petaurus > Petaurus breviceps. The sequence continues at coordinate 20,196,567 of NW_027187391.1, forward strand.
AGGTGAGATCTATGCTTCCTTGCCCTGCCCTAACCCCTTTCTATCTCTTGAGCTCTATAAGTCCTGTATTTTCAGCTTCTTGCTGTCTATATCCACCTGATTATCCCATTGGTATCTCAAACTCAACGTGCCCAAAACAGAACTCATTATATTTCCCCTTAAACATATACTCCTCCACCTAATTCCCCTTTTTCTATTGAGTGTGTCACCCTTCTTCTCATTATCCAGAATGTTAACCCAGGAATCTACCTTGATTTTTCATTCCCACTCTCCATCCAATCTGATCAGTTGTCTTTTCCATTCCCTTAATCTCTCTCACATCTTCCTTATTCTTTCCACTTATTCTACAACCACCCTAGTTCAGCCCCTCATCACCTCTTGTTTGTATGATTACAATACCATCTGAACTTTGCTCCCTGCATTCAGTCTTTCCCCTCTCAAGTCCATTCTTCATCCAGCTGCAAAAGTGACATTCCTAAAGCACAGATAGATGAATGTCATTCCTCTGCTTAAGAAGTTTCAGTGGCTTCCCATTGCCTTTAGGTGAAAATACAAACTCTTTTGTTTGGCATCTAAGGCACCTGACAGTTTAATGCCACTCTGTCTTTCCTGGCTGATTATATATCAGTTTGCAGTCTAGCTAAATGGAGCATGCCTTCCTGTACATGGCATCCCATCTCCCACCTCTTTGCCTTTGCACAGGCTGTTTTCCATAACAGAAATGCCCTCCCTCCTCATCTCTACCTATTGGAACCTCTCGTTCCCTTCAAGATTCAGAAAAGAGCTATCTCCTCTGAGAGACCTTTCTTGATTTCCCCAGTTGTTAATGCCTCCCATCACTGTGTATTTAGGAAAAAGTATCTTATACTTGTTCATATATGAACATGTTGCATCCCCTAATAGAACATAAGTTTAGAATATAAGAGCAGGACTCTCTTACTTTTGTTTTGGCATCTTCTGTGACAAGCATAGTGCCTGGCACATGTAAGCACGTGATAAATGCTTGCTGATTGATGATATTGGTTGACTTTAACATTTATCTGTTGCTGTAAGCCCCTCCAGCACATTTTAGTTTTGCACAGTTAACAGACAATGATTAGTTAATGTGAATAGCTACAATTTCTGTTTATCATAGTCCTTTCTCTCACTCCACATTCAGGGCTATAGCTTCCCCAAACGTTTATTTGCCAAGTAATTGTGCAGATTTCCTTGGCACACAAACAGCATTTTCCTTCACCTCTCCTCCCCCCACTCCTTCCACATCCCTTGAATCAGAGCCTAGCCATGAGGGAAAGGAAATTAGTTTTGCAGGTGTCTTTTTTTTTGGTTGTTCGTTTTCATGATTTACATAAAAATGATTCCTATTCCTTGCTCTTTTTTTTTAAATGAGGAGGACAGTGAAGATCTGAAATGCCAGCTGCAGTTTGTCAAGGAAGAAGCTGCTCTAATGAGAAAGAAAATGGCAAAGATTGATAAAGAGAAGGACAGGTTTGAACATGAGCTCCAAAAATATAGGTCATTTTATGGAGACCTAGACAGTCCATTACCCAAAGGGGAAGCTGGAGGACCTCCCACAACGAGGGAGGCTGAGCTCAAGCTTCGTCTGAGGCTGGTGGAAGAAGAAGCCAACATCCTGGGGAGGAAAATAGTGGAACTGGAGGTGGAGAACAGAGGCTTGAAAGCTGAACTTGATGATTTGAGAGGAGATGACTTCAATGGGACAGCTAATCCCCTCATGAGGGAGCAGAGTGAATCCCTCTCTGAGTTAAGGCAACACCTGCAGTTGGTGGAAGATGAGACAGAATTGCTCAGAAGGAACTTGGCTGACCTAGAGGAACAAAACAAAAGGATCACAACAGAGCTGAATAAGTACAAGTACAAGTCTGGGGCCCATGACAGCTCAAGGCACCATGACAATGCCAAGACCGAAGCCCTCCAGGAGGAGCTGAAGGCTGCCCGCATGCAAATCAACGAACTCAGTGGCAAGGTCATGCAGCTGCAGTATGAGAACCGAGTACTTATGTCCAACATGCAGCGTTATGACTTGGCTTCCCACCTGGGGATTCGGGGTAGCCCCAGGGACAGCGATGCTGAAAGTGATGCTGGAAAGAAGGAAAGTGATGATGACTCCCGTCCCCCACACCGCAAAAGGGAAGGGCCCATTGGTGGAGAGAGTGACTCAGAGGAGGTCCGGAATATCCGATGCCTCACCCCAACCAGATCCTTCTACCCAACCCCAACCACCTGGCAAAAAAACTTCACAGACCGGCAGCAAATGAAGGACATCCGCTCAGAAGCAGAGCGTCTGGGAAAGACAATAGACCGGCTGATCTCAGACACTAGTACCATCATCACTGAGGCAAGAATTTATGTGGCCAATGGAGATCTGTTTGGACTGATGGATGAGGAAGATGATGGCAGCAGGATCCGGGAGCATGAACTGCTTTACCGGATAAACGCACAGATGAAGGCATTTCGGAAAGAACTCCAGACTTTCATCGACAGGCTAGAAGTTCCAAAGTCCTCAGATGACAGAAGTGCAGATGAGCCATTGTCTGTTAGTCAGGTACAGTTCCTCCTATTGCATCCTAAGTTGATGAAAAAGTCACTCCCACATAGGTGAGGTCTATGTATTTAGTCTGTATTTACAGGTTAGTTGGCTTACTGGCTTCCAAGTGAAGTTTGAGAAAGTCCACCAATTCTTTTGGGGATAATAGCAAATGAGTTTGTTTTTGAAGTACATATAACACACTTAGTCATTTTATGTTCCTCATGCTTGAACTTGATTATTTTCTTAGTAATTGTTTTCTTTACATTTTACTTAAGAATAAAACTTTCAACTCCAAATTTCTTGATATCTTAAAGCCTGGAATTGGTTATTTCCACCTACCTCCTCATGTTTTCCTAGGTGGTACTGTTTTACAAAATGCCTGACCACAGGCTAAGATACATTCGCCAAGAGCCAGGAACATACTCCTTAGTTTCATACTCCTTAGAAGGTAGAACATGAAAATGAAACACACACACACACACACAAAATACATTGGGGGAAATAATATGAGGAAGTTATGTCAATGTCATTTGAACAATTCTGTCCTAGGACAAACTTTGAAGTAGGTAGTGCTAAGAGAGAAACAAGTAGGTTTATCTTGTAGATTACATCAACAGTAAACCAACAGATAAGAAAATAAACTTCAGAAAAAAAAAAAACAAGATATGGCATAACTTTCTGTAAAAGGAAAAACTAGCATCTTCCTTCTCTCCTGGTTTCAGAAAAGGGGCTGATGAAGTACTGTTTAGTTCAAAATACTGACCATTTTAAATTCCCTCTTGTACACAGAGGCCTACATGCCATGTGTATTAACTACACATCAATGTTGAGTATAGAACAGAAAGACAGGCATTGTTATACAAGGCCAGTTACACATGATGTCATTAGTGAAGTCCTTTTTCCCACCTAAGCCATTATACTAAAGTGTTGAAAAGAGATGTGGGATTGATATGCTTCTATCAAGAGATCAGTTAATTATTGACACATGACTCTGGATTACTTTAATGTTTCCAGAGATAGCTAGAAACAACATGACCCTATCTGTTATTTTAAACCTTTTCTGGTGATCTTTCTAGGGCAAACTGGGGAGGAGGGAAAAGGAGGGGGAGTGGATTGAGAAATAACTAGCTTAGTGATGAAACTCAAGAGTTTGAAACTAAAAGCTTAAAATATTCCTCTCCTTTAACATACCAAACATTTGGCTTTGGATTTCCTTGTAGCACAAATTACAGGTACTGTGAACATATGGCTTGACAAAAATGGTCCCCTGGTTGGGGGGGGGGGGTGAAATGTGAGAGAATGCCTCTCACTTCTAAGTGAGAGAAAATAGTGTGTACAATGAATTTTCAGCTAGATACTCTTTGAGAATATAGGCTAAAACTATGGGATTTTCCCCTCCTTTACTAGATACAGTATTAAGTTGTTGGTTATTTGATGATAGTTTTTGGATGATCACTAATTAACTCTTCTGTTTGTCTCTATATTTACCTTCCCAGATGTTCCAGCCTATCATTTTACTTATTCTCATTCTTGTATTATTTTCATCACTTTCTTACACAACAATATTTAAACTTGTCTTTCTTTTTACACTGTTTTTTGTACTGTAAGCCTTTCGTCATTTATTGTTCATTGTAGTATTATTTTCCATTTGTTTCTTTTGTCCACCCTCCAAGATAAGAAGTAACAGAAGTATAGTTTCTGTAGTAGCCAATGCTATAAAAACACTGAAGACTGCTTGTTTCTTAAAAAAAAAAAAAAGACACACATACACACACAGCCAAAGCAACTGATTGATATAAGAATCCTGTCTACAAGAATATTTCAGGTAAGGAAAAGAGTCAGCATAACTTTCTGTGAATCACCTTAATTCTGGATTTCTTCTTTTAAGTCATTTTTCCTGTAGTCTTTCTCAACATTTTGACTGAGCAATTGTTTGAATTCCTCAGCTGATCCATTGTTTAAGATGATAGATCTAAAAAGAAAGTGTGGGAGGCAGAAGTGGAGGAGGCTAATGTGACAATTGTTCTAAATGGCCACATAAATGTAGACAGTCTTTAAAAATGTATATTTGAAAAATTGAAACAACTTTATTGACATTTTCCAACAATGATAATTCATTTTAATATCCAGTCTAACCCTATTATTAAGAGTCTACTATGTGCAAGGCACTTGGGGGGAATAATCCTCTTTACATTATGTCCATTGAGCCTCACAACAGTTCTATGAAGAAGGACGTATTATCCCCACTTTTACAGATTAGAAAAATGAGATTTCAAGAAGTTTTGTGGTTTATCCATAATCACACAGCTCACGAGTATCAGAGGCAGGACTTAAACCCATATCTTCCTGACTCCAGGTCCAGTAATCTATCCACAGTCATTCAAGGAAGCATCCTTGGAAATGGGATGAGTAGACATGGTTTGAACCATGGTGGTACCTAGAAATGGAGATCATGTTCTGTTGTAAAAGAAAGCCAGGTAGTACCTTAGTACATTTAGAAAAGTAGCTATTACTGCAGTACTTCCTTGAACTAGGTCAGACAAATACAACAGCTGCTGTCTTCTCTCACGCCTTGAGCCGTCAGTTCCTAGTCTAGTGTATAAGATATTTTTTCCTGATATATTTAAAGTCCAGTTCTCTGTAACTGACTGATCCCTGCAACAAACCTCCTCTGGAAAAGGAAGATTAACTCTTTAGTAATTTGATTTTGGTTCTCCTAAAAGGTTTGCCACTGATTCCACATTTTAAATTCAATTCAATGAGCATTAACTAAACACAGACTGTGTAACAGACACTAAGCTAGATGCTGGGAATACAACGACAAAAATTTTATACAACGTATAATACTCACTGTATTGTGTGAATAAACCCTCCCTAAGAGACTGGCAGCAGCTTCTGCAACTGAACCTTCAAGCCCTTCTCCAGAGACCTTCTTCCTTCTCTCTTCAGCTCTGGAGGTGGAACATGCTTCCATAAATGACCTTTCTTTATCAGTGAACTTAAACTGGCTTTACCTTTCATTAGTGTTTAGATTGTTAGAATTGGAAGAGGTCATGGCAGTTAAGGGTGTTGTTGTCTTCCTTACTCAGAGGTGTTCTGTCCTCCAGTCATTAGAATGGACAGTTTTTGTTTTCCTTTTTCAAATGTCTTCTTAAATCATCCACCATTTCCAATTCCATTTCCCGGAGTTTAGCTTTCAGCTTGGTCCAATTAACAATTACATCCATCAGCCTCCACCCACTTCTCTACATTCTCATGTTTTTGACTCATACTCCTACTCATTCCCTCAAACAAAGTGGGCCCCTTCTGGTGTCCTCTCACAACTTTATAATATTTCAATTTTTTAGAAAACACATAAGTATTTGCACAGTTTCTACCCATAGTAATAAAAGTCTTTAAATGCATATTCACATTTCCAGTATTTCATAAAATAGAAGTAATTTTCTAACATTTCCTCATGCTCTAACCAATATGGATAGACTTCTGTGGACCAAGTGAGCTAGCATCTCTCTAGTGATTCAATTTTCAGCATTTGCAGATCCAGGAATCTCCAGGAATGTTTCCAGATATTTATTTAAGTTATGAGTTCATTAGAACTAGTGGTAATTTGTCGGGGCTGAATAATCATAGTGAAGTATAAGAATAGTGTGTCTTGGGTCCAAAAGCAAAGAGTACTTAACTGAGTCTTAACAGACTCACCTACCCTAAAAGATGTGAATGCCCTGGAAGTCTATTTTCAGTCCCCAAAATGTACACAACACTGATATTTATAAGCATATCTTCCGTGGATTTTATTTTTTGTCAAAAAGACTTGGGTGTGCATGTGTATAAACATACATATATACATATATTTCATTACTAGAGCCAAAACTGTTTATAAACTTGGAAACAGCATGAATTTTTGATGTTCTTAGTTGCAGTTGTAATTTGTTAGAATGCAGCATCACTTTGTCTTGAGTGTTTCTTTTAGTCAGAGAGCCAAAGGCTACAAACAGATTTATAAGATGTACAACTGAATTGAGACAAGTCCTTTATATACTCAACTCAAGTGGAATTGCTCAGATTTCTTTTTCTACTCTCCTTAATCCCAAACCAAGGTCACAATATACTCTCCAAAACAAATTCTAGCTTGGGGATTCTTGCATATACCCTTGGAATAGTATCTATCCAAAAGTAGCATTTGGCCCTGAAGCTAAAAGAGAATTTCTGGGGACAGAAATTGGCTTAAAATTTTTTTAAATATCATTAGATCTGACTATTCTCATTTTTGTACATACCTGCTAATGGAAAGCTGTTACTAATTTCAAAAGCAATTGTGTTCATATGTGTGTTGAAATTCTTGGCTTGGAGGATGTGACATTGACTTGCAACTGCACATGAATCTTTTGGAATCAGAAATTGGCTGCATTCTTCCTTTTGATTATTTAAAATTTTTTGGATCATGAAGACTGATGGAGGCTAATAGATGGCATAGTGGATAGAGTACCGGAGTAAGGGAGTCTGCATTTCGTTCTTGCTGCAGATGCTAGCTATGTGATACTGGGCAAGTGTCTAAAACTCAGCCTCAATTTCCTTATCTGTAAAATAAGAATAATAATAGTACCTACCTCCTAGGATTCCTGTGAGGATCAAAGTCATGTAATCTATATGCAAAGTTCTTTGCAAATTTTAAAATACTTCAAGTAACATCTTAAAGAGATGTTAACTGTTATTATCATCACTATCACTAAGCTCCAGAAAGAGTCCTTCTCTAATGCCATGTAATGGTGTGGAAAGGCTGGAGAGGCTTTCAGTCCAGAACCAATAACAATCTGCATGTCTGAAGATGAGCCTAGCAACTTGTGAAGAGCTTCATCACTAGATGATTGTGCAATAATGGGTGATGGAACTTTTGAAAATGACAAAAGAATACATAGCAAGTATATGCTCAACCAAAAAGACTTCTTTACATAGTAGAGGGTTGGCTTTCTTAGAGTTAAGAACATACAGTTCAAGGTCTTCTCCTGACATATACTGGCTACAGGACTCTAGATAGTTTGTCAGTGCCTCGGGCACCTACTGAAGACTATAAATTACTAATGCGTTGGCAATGGGTGGGTGGGCATTGGTAGAGGAAATTTATACATAGGCAGTTCCCCACAATGATGAAATCACAGGTCATAACCAAAACATAGCAAACCAAAAAAATTCTCTAGAAAGAAAAGGAAAATGACTTTCCCAGTGGGATCTAGTCATGTGCAGTGAATTGACCACAGTCATACAAATGCAAATATCCATCTAAATGTAAATTCAAAGACTAGGCAGACACAAAGCCAAAGGTATAAATGCATTAAAGGTAAGTACAAGTGCTACTAATGAGAAAATTCATAATTTGAATACAGGTATTCTGATTATAAATCTAGCACTGTATGTTAGAGATCACTAGGAGGCAAACACACACTAGGCTCATGTGACTGTAGATTTATACTAGAAGGGACTTTGCTACTCAGTCACTGTCAATTGTGTCTGACTCTTTGTGACCCCATTTGGGTTTTTTTTGGCAAAGATACTGGAATGGTTTGCCATCTCCTTCAGATGAGGAAACTGAGGCAAACAGTTAAGTGACTTGCACATGGTCACACTACTGTGTGAGGCCAGATTTCATAACTGTCTGAGGCCAGATTAAACTCAGGAAAAGGAGTCTTCTTGACTCCAGGCCCAGCACTCTATACACTGCAACTCTTAGCTGCCCCAACCTAGGTGATATCCTTGAGTCCTCACAGTCATCCCTCTTCCCATCCAATCTATTGCTAAGGCTTGTTGATTTTACCTTGGTAACATCTCTCAAGTAAATCCCCTCTTCCTCTCACCCTGTCACTGCCATTGTGTAGGTCTGCCACACTTTATACCTGGGCTAGTTCTCTCTGAAACCATCACCCCTGCCCTAGCCTTTGTCTCCTTTTTTCCCCATCTGTACCCTCTGGTGAATGAGTTCAACAGTTCTACACTGTTCCCTTGAGTCCCTGATGCCCTTAACATATTGCTGATTGTGCCCTGCCAAGTCTCAGCCTTGGATCACTCCCCATCATCTGCTGTCTTTGCTCTTATTCACATGCAGCTGGATGAAAGTGAAGAAAATTATGCCATTGTTCTGATTGGATCCAGTAGAGATTTATATTACACAACCTCAATTGAGCCCTCACTACTGTTAGGCAATCATTCTACAACTCCCTTTTCAATTCTCTATCCCACTCTTCACAGTAGCTCTTTCAAACTTTTCCATCTGTCCTCAAACCTCCCAAGCAAGGCTCCCTCTCCCCCATCCTTTCAACTAAGAACTTTGACCTCATATTTTAAAGAAGAAATTGATGTCATCTGCCATGAACTGCCTCTTCTCCCCTCCTCTTCCTCTCCCATTACTCAGATGCCTTCTGCCACCATCTCCTCCACCCCATCTCATACAAAGAGGTGGCCCTACTCCTTGTCAAGACACACTCTTCTACCTGCACAAGTGATCCCATTCCATCCTGTCTCCTATAACAAACTGCCCCATCTATCATCCCCACTGCCTCATTTATCTCATTTGAATTATTATCCCCAATTTGCAGATGAGGAAAGTGAGAATGAGGGGCTAAATGACTTGCCCAGGGTCACAAAGCTAGTAAATATCTAAGGCAGGATTCTAATTCAGGTCTTCCTAGCTTCATTGCCAAAACTCATTGGGGAAAAAAGTCATTTTACTGTTTACAGGCTCCTCTACTGCTTAAAAACATGCCTATGTCTCTCCCATATTAAAAAAAAACCCTCACATAATCCTTCCATTCCTACCTTCATCCTGAATCTTTTTTGTCCTTTGTGGCAAAACTCCTTAATAAGGCTATCTATAATAGATGCCTCTACTTCCTCTCCTCTTACTCTCTTCTTAACCTCCTGCAATGCATTTTCTGACCTCATCATTCCACCAGAACTGCTCCCTTCAAAGTTACCAGCAATCTCCTAATTTCCAATCCAGTGGCCTTTTCTCACTCCTCATACTTGACCTCCCAGCAGCCTTTGACATTGTTAATCATCTTCTCCTTGATACCCTCTTCTCTCTAGGTTTTCAGAGCACTCCTCTCTCCTCCAAGTCTTTTGCCCCATCTTCATTCAGGTCATGTGCACTAACTGTGGCTGTCCCACAGGATTGTCCTAGCCTTTCTTCTCTTTTCCCTCCAGACTCCTTCGCTTGGTGAGCTCATCAGCTCCCATGAATTTAATTGTCACCTCAATGCTGATGATTCTCAAAATCACCTATTCACCCCTAACATCTCTGGGCTCTTGAGTCTCACATCTCCAATTGTCTTTCAGATATCTCAAACTGGATATCCAGTAAACATCTTAAACTCAACATACCCAAAATTGAACTCATTGTCTTTCCCCCTAAACCCTAACCTCTCCCAAATTTCCCTATTAATGTCAAGTCACTAAAATCCTGCTGGGTCTCCAAGTTTACAGACTACATGTCATCCTGGTTTCATCACTATCTCTTACCACGCTCCACCCCCTCCCCCCCATATCCAACCTGTTGCCAATCTATTGATTGGTTTCAACTTTGATTAGTTGATTGTTTTCATATTTACAACATCTCTTGAATACTCTACCTTCTCTCCTTTGATACTGATATTACTCTGTGGGCCCTCATTACCTCAGGCCTAGCCTACTGAAAGGGTCTGTTGGTTGGTCTGCTTGCCAACAGTCTCTCTCCACCCCAGTTAACTTCCATTCAGCAACCAAACTAATTTTCCTAATATATAATTCTGACCATGTCACCCTGCCTCCACCTCACACTCAATAAACCCTGGCAGCTCCCTATCATCTCCAGGATCAAATATAAACACCTTGGTTTAGAGTTCAAAGCGTTTTATAACCTAGTCCCCCTTCTCTACCCCTACCTCATCATCATCATCACATCACACACACACACACACACACACACACATCATCATCATCACACACAAACACACACACACACACATGCTCACTTTGATCCAGTGACCTTCTTGATGTTCCATGAATAAGATATTCCATCTTTAAATTCTGAGAATTTTCTGGCTGTCCCCTCTGCCTGGAATGGTCTCCCTCCTCATTTCTGCATTCTGGTTTCTCTGGCTTCCTTCAAGTCTCAGCTAAAATTCCACCTTCTACTGAAAGCCTTTCCCGACCCCCCTTAATTTTAGCACAACCCTTCCAGTCATTATTTCTAAGTCATCCTATACATAGCTTCTTTGTGCATATTCGTGCACTTGTTGTCACCCTCCTTAGATTATGAGCTCTGAGCTCCTTGAAGGCAGGGGCTGTCCTGTGCCTTTCTTTGTCTCCCCAGGGCTTAGCACAGGGCCTGGCAGAGAGTAGGCACTTTATGAATGCTAACCAAATGACTCACTGACTATCCAGTAGCCTGATAACTGGTCTTGCCACAAGTGTCTCCTTACTCAAGTCCATTCTCCACTCAGCTTTCAAAGTGACAGATGTGAACATCTTCCAATTCTCTCCCCTGCCCCACCCCAATTCTAACTGAAATGACTCCCTATTACTTCCAAGATCAAACATAAAATCCTCTGTTCAGCCTTCAATGAACTTTGTAATCTCTCTCTGGAGATATTCTTCAGAGCAGTGGGGAATTTATTCTTCCCCTCTTTTTCGAAGTGGATTTTTCCAACACAACTCCTCAGAATCTCCAGTGACAGCACGTGTGGGTAGCACGTGACTCTGTCACCCAGAGAAACCTGTTCCCATCAAACTCTTCCCACTTGCTGCTGGTGGTGACAACAGCATGCCTGGGAGGAGGAAGTTGCCTCCCTAGCCACCCCCTTTCCTTTCAACTTCTGTTTCTGCCTCCTACTTAATTACATGCTCCTCCCATGTGGCCATTCTAGAATATATCTCTTCCTTAGCTCATGTGATAGATTTAGGGAAAGCAATACTCAAGGATAGTGTTCTAACTAACTTCCTTCCTCCCAAAAAAGGTTCTCCATATTACAGAAATTATTTCTTTCCCCTCTCCTTAATACTATTGGATAAATGCATGAATCTGGAAAATAATGTTACATAAAATCATACATGAGAAATTTCCAGGCTTCCTCCTACTAGGAGAATAATATTCCTGGAAACATTTCTCTTTCTGGAGAAAACCATCAGATAGCACCTTTTAAACTGTGCCATTTAAAAATAGCATCCTAATGAGAAAATCCCCCTTTCTGAAACATATCACACTCGCATGGACTTTGGTACAGAATGCAGGTGATTGGTGATTTGGCTTAGATAAAAGGAATTTGTCTGGTTATTTTTAAGCCTAACTGACTCAAACTCATAAAACAAAGAAAACTTCAGAGCAGGGGCTGGAATGTGAGTTGGCGGGCAGTCCCTAGCCCTCACTTTTATTCAAGGAGTGGAGTGGGATGGGGTTGTTTAAGCAGCTGCCAGCAAACAATGGCATGCCAGCATAGGGCTTAGCTTTAATTCTTCATTTAAAAAAATGTTTATAGCTGTATTCTCCCCAAATTACCCTTCACTTTAGACTCTGGATTCATTTTTTAGACTATATATCCTCATCACATGGCATAAAACTTTTGGTATTTGTTTTTGGGTGGAGAAGCAGAAGGAATAGTGGAGTTGGGTGGAAAGATAAAAAAAATGTTAATGCTAATTACATTTTGGAAGGCTAATAATACAAAAGGCAGATTTGGTATAAATATAGATGCCAATAATCAAGGCTTGGTAAGCTTACTGGCTCTACTGGAAAATACTTTAGGGATTATTGCTTATTCATCTTTGTATGCCCTTCTGGTCATACATAATAATGTCTTGTATATAGTAGATTGTAAGTGTTTAGTAGTAAATAAGTATTTGAGGGAAGGAATGAAGGAAGAAAACAGTACAAGGCAGTGGAACAGAGTACTTGGTTTTGAACCACAGGACAAGTGATCAGATTCTATTATATTATTTATTTGTACCTCAATTCCCTTGTCTGTAAGAAGAAGGGATTGAAGGGATTGGACTAAGTGATCTCTTCCATCTGTAATTCTATGGCAATGAAGAAAGAATGGAAGGTAGGCTACATTAAGTTTAAAAAAAATCCATATTGAGGCTAAATCATGAAACTAACATTCTTTACATGAGCCACTTCTTCCTAAGTAGCATCTTCAGTGACAAGTACCATGACAGGTACAGAAATGGGCCATGCCCTATGAGGAGAAGTATAATAGGAGTATCTGATTGAAGCCTCTTGGTAGAGAATTTTATGATATGCAAATAGCCGATTCCCTGGGTCTGACTGTATGCCTGAGCAATAGTAATAAATGTGTCAATGTTTTAAATAACTCTAAAAGATATTTATAGTTTTTTGATCAGTTGGGGTCCTTTGATTCACAAAAATGAAAGATGTACGAATACAGAAAGACATACCATTTCTGAATAAGGACATTCTCCTTGACAAACAGCTTTAACACTGGATGACTTAAGAAGGAAACCATGGAATCACCTTCTCCAGATAACTTGGGGTATGAGTAGGAGTGGTTTAAAGAATAAAAGAATTATTCTCCTTGAAGGTGGGCAAGAAACCATAGAATTCTCTCCATGGAATGTCATGTGAATATATATATGTTTCTCATCCTCATGACAAACCTGTGAGATAAGTACTATTAATATTCCCATTTTACAGATGAGTTAGCAAGGTAACTTGCTCAGGGTCACAGAGCTAGTAAAGTGTCTGAGGCAATATTCAAACTCAAGTTTTCCTGACTCCAAATATAACACTCTATCCAATGTACCGCCTGACTTCATCCAACTACCATTCCTCTCATAGTCAAAAAATTTGCCTTATAACATTGTTATAGGCCTTTGAATTAATGGTGAAATGCGTCTGCCTTGTTATTATAGAACAATGTGAATGAGGGGTCTTGAGGAATCCATCCACCATGCTTGTACCCAAACTATACCAATGAGTTAGTAGCTGGACCTTTTTTTTCTTCAGAACATTTCAGAGGAGACTATATAACCTATAATGCATTGTGCAGTCTCACAACAATTATAGTCAGAAAATTTTAATTAGTGAGTCCCCTTTCCTTTTATCTAACTAGTCTTTTTTTTCCATTGAAAGCAATTACAAGCTCCATGTTCTCAGTACATATTTAAAGTTTGCCATTCAACTCAGGCTTCTCTTGGCTCTTGTTTTTCCTTAGGACACTTTCCCAAATTTTTCATATTTTGGAATGATTTTATGAATATTTTCTCAGTTCTTCTCATCATATTTCACTGGGGGGAAACCTAGAAGATAGTATATTCTGACATAAAAAACAATGGATGAAAGAAAACCAACTAAATTGTCCAATCAATAGTGTAGTAGCAGTTTAGAAACACATGTAATATTAATTTCTCCTTAACACTTAGCTCTTAAAAAGGTGTCTGAATTTTTTTTCTGCTTTTTTTTGGAGGGGGGAAGGCAGGGCAATTGGAGTTAGGTGACTTTCCGAAGGTCACATGGTTAGTTTTTGTGTTAAGTGTTTGAGGCCTGATTTGAACTCAGGTCCTCCTGACTCCAGGGCTGCTCTTAGCCACCCAAAGGTTTCTGAATTTTAAACCATTTCCTATATTCTACCAATAATTCATACCCCTGTTAAGGGAGAATTCAATAAAGAGGGATAGTTTATCTACCTGCTACTGTTTATACTTTTTAAAGAGAGATCAGAAGAAATTTGTGCATCCTGATTTGATGCAAAATTGTTCAGAAAAATAAATGAGCCTTTTGATTATGACAAAGCATTATTCATTTAGTCCTGTGGGGATGAGAAGCAGTTGAGCATCCTAAAAAGCACATTGCAATGGGAATCAGGGAAACCTGGGTTTTCATCCCAACTCTGCTACCGACTAGTTGTGTGACTTTGGACAAGTCAAAGTTTCCTCATCTATAAAGTGAGGAGGAATAGCAGATGAAACAAATTCCCATCCTTTGGGTAGAGATATGAGGGAACTATAGGTGGAAAATGTTGCATATGATTTTGATTAATTGCTCTTCTCTGTTACAAAAGAGGGTTCAAATAAGGTTAAGGAGAGGTATTTCAGGAAAGGCATTAAAAATACTATTTTAATAAGAGAGTTGTACTGAGTGTGAACTTCAAGTTCCCTCTCAGCTCTAAAGATCAATGATTCTGTGATATTCTGAAGCTTGCCAATTTCAAGCAACGCAAAGCATTCTGGGGGTCATAGCACAAATGCATTGTTACACATGCTTTTTTTTTTTTCAAATTTTTTATTCAAGTGGCTCTCCTTTGTTTAGATTCTAGAGTATGTGAATGCCTTCACAGACAAATTTAGTTGCCTCTTTGGGCACTGAATCCTAGAGACAGAAGACAAAATCATTTAAATGATACTACTGCTTACATCCCTTGGGTTCACATTGAATTGATTGCTCCAATTCTCAGAAATGGAATTGGATCCTTGTATGTCACTATTGTGATAAATATAAATTAAACCTAACTCATAGTGAATTGCCAGAGTCAATTCCTGAGAGTAATTTATGTCCAAAGCTACAGCAGTGTAGAGAAAACAATGTAAAAAATGCTATGCAATATTCAGTCCAGTTCTCCAGCTTGCAGATGGAAGACTTGGCTGTAGGAGACAAGCAAATTTACAAGTGGATGTATTTATATATTCCAATAGGAAGCTCATTTGTTTTAAAGTTTTCAAAGATTAATCAACAAATAATTTTGAATGCTTGGTATATATAAGGCATTGTACCAAGTGCTGTAACTGCTCTTAAAATCCCAAAATAGGAAAAAAAACAGCTCTCTGTATGGGGAAAGTAATCCAGAGACAGTGCTAAGCAATGGAAGTGAAAAGGACAATTCCATATCTCTGGCAGAGTATAGTCGGGAATTGCAAGACATGATTTAATCCTGATTTTACATATGACTTCCGCCAGATCCACTGAAACAACTACTGTTCTTGTTTCTATAGAGAAGAAAACAGAATAAAATTATATAATCCAGATTTGGTTAAGACATCAGAACCTATGTCAGGTCTCAAAAACTAGTATAGTCCTAGGACTTTGTTGAAATATTGGGGAAACATGGAAATCTTTAGGCTGTTCCATCCCTTTCCTGCAGTGACTCGGACCAATATGTATAAATTATGCAGAGGCAGGTTCATAATGGAGAGTGTGAACACACGTGGTTTAAATACCTACTCTCTGGTTTAACAGACTTGAGGTGAAGAGCCTTTGCACCAAGATATTGTGTCCCTATAACTATCTTCAACGTGTATGTAATGGAACACAGCTATTTGTCTGAAGTCATTTAATATTCTCAGGAAGAGTAATGGACTTCAGTCTAATCTTATAGGATGAAGGAGGACAAATGGAGAAAAGTTCGCAGAAGTTTCCCAGGCCAGGAGTTTTGCTGTATATAGCATCTTGATACTACTGGTAAATTATTATTGCTGTTGTTAAACTAATAGTTAACATTTATATGGCTCTTTAAGGTTGGCTAAGCATATATATATATATATATATATACATATATATACATATGTATGTATATATATATGATTCATACAATAGACTTATGAAGTATTTCCTAGTCTTATCCCCATTTTACAGATAAGGTAACTGAGGCTGAGAGAGGTTAAATGACTTGCCCAGGGTCACACAGGTAGTGAATGTCTGTCAAAGTATTTGAAATCAGGTCTCTTAATTCTAACTCAAGCTCTCTAATCACGATGACACCTAGCTGTCTAGTTGTATCCATATCAAAATTATTTAAGTTACTTTTGGAATAAAATGTTACCTCCTTCCTCCTATATGGACACAGCTTCATGTCAGAGCCAGTACTAGAATATACCCATTGGGCACTTACCTAATGAGCTACGGGGTGACCTGCAACTATTTGACTTTTAAAAGGTGGAAAATGATACATTAGTAGCCTAATGCTCCCTAGAAACTGCCTGGTACTTTGAAAATCAGACTGGACTGCTTTTAAGAACTGATCCAACGAAGGCAATCCCATGCAAAAATTATAAAGTAGGCTGTTTTCCATTTGGTCCCTTTAATCTTTTCCTTTCTTCATCATCTTGAAAATCTGACTCCTCCCATTGTGCCATGCTTCCTCATATTTCCCCAGATAGCAAGGACCTGATATTGCCCCTTGTCAGTCCAGAGTCCAACCATTTAAGTGATTTCTCAGGGTTTGCAGAGTCCCAGACTCCAGATAAGGAACATGACCCTTCCTCATCAAAATTTACCTGTCCTATGTTGCTTGACCTAGAAGACTGGTCTGAGATAGCAGAAGTTCAAAATCAGAATGTTTTAGAGTTGTAAGGACTAGCCAATAAAATAATCTAAGTGAAGGTATTAATGGATAATACATAATTTAACTATATTTGTAAATATTTTGTGCTTCCTTAACTGTCTACATGTATGATCATTCTATCCCAGTCCTTTCTCTCACTACTACTACTACTACTACTAACCACACACACACACACACACACAGAGTAAACTATAAGCTTTTTTCATAGGTGTATTCCCTGTGCTTTGTAAGTAGTACAGGCTTAATAACTATCTGGGGGTGTTAAATTGATCCAGGGACTCCTCATGAGACAGTGCAGTAACCTAAAGGAAGGTCATTGCTGAGGGGAGCCAGGCTGGAGGACAAAATACTTGGAGACACCACTCAAATCATACCCTACAGGTGACCACTATATCTAGGTCAAAGGCCAAGCTCTAAATCCAAACCTAGAGAAAGGGAATTTTCTCTCTGTTGGTTCTGTAATACAAATCCAAGGAAATAGGCTGCAGAAACAGGGACTCAGGGCGCCCTCCGGTGGTAGATGACCTTCTCTGTTCATTGAGCAAGTAGAACGTAGTGGATGGATCATCCTTATTTAAATTGCACAAGCTTTCCCAGGTAATGAATTTGGAAATTTTATATTTAGATCTTAGTCACAAAAACTTTTTTAAATCAAGCTAGTTACTATGTAGCCTCCCTTCTCCTTTCCTAAAATGATTTTTTCACTGTTTCTGCAAAGTAAACACAGAGCAACAATATTTGGAGAAAAGAGGATACTTGGAAACTTACCAAAGAGGAAATATTTCTGTCATCTGGAAACATCTGTACAAAAATACCAGATATTAGATATGCTCAGCAAGGAATTATCACAAGTCTTCAAAACTAGAAGTACAGCATTCCTATGAAGTTGGGGATAGATCCATAGCAAAGAAAGAGCATGCTAGCTGAAATATGGAAGTCCATGAATAAAATTGTCATGACCAAATCTATATGTGTCTCCCACAGTTATTTGCACAGAAATGAAGAATAGAGTCTGGTCATCAAATCTCCATTTCTTCTTTCACTTACAGAGTATTCAAGTGACAGAAGACCAAATTTCATCCCACTTGCCTTTGGCATGATCAAATTTTGTGTGATACTATGCCAAAATCCAGGAGAAGGTGGCCAGAATTCCATTCTCTGATTACGTATTTGATACTGGACTGTCACCTCATAGTCATTAGTCATAGAATCACAGAACTTTAGAGTCAACCCATAATGTAGTTTATATAAAGGAAAAAATATTAAATCAGTTGAACCCCTAAAAGGGAGGAAAGTGCCCAGGAAAGTAGGATACAATTTTAGGGCAATGCTGAACAAATGAGATAATATAATTTAAATAATTTAGAAACAGTAAAAACATTCTCTAGATGTGAGATAAGTTCTGGGGTTATGCTTCTGGAATTGGGCGTGATTGTAGGCCTAGAAGTGATTTCAACCATGTCATCTATAAAAGCCCCCAGACAGGGCATGATTTCAAAAGTTTGCATGGCATAAGACAATATTTTTTTGAAGACCATTAATTTTCCACCTACAGACACTTGAAGAACAATACCCATTTTAATAGAATGGTTGTAAACACATGTGGGGAGAAAGGGACTAGAAAAGTGCTTATGTATGGCAAGAAATATGATGCTGTCATGTTATACCATTTAAGTTCTAATATCATCCAAATTAATAGAACCTTGGCTGACCATGAAAGAGGATCCAATAAATAATTTCCTGGTGATGTTTTTGTATCTCCCTCTAGGGTAATGATTAATTACATTCAATCTATAATGCTTCTGAGAAGGTTGTTGCCATAAGTCCTTCATACTTTTCAACTACAACTTTAGATCTTTTCATTTCTGCCTTGTGATCTAGCATTTCTACAACTTGTACTATCCTAATAGGCAGATACATATTTTTCTAAGGACTCCTCACAATATCCACAGGTAGGTTAACACACTATTAGAGGATGAGTAAATGCTCCCCAATAATGAGATCACAGATCCATGGAATCGTTGATGTCCATGTTACCCACTTTACTCAAAAAGGTAAATAAGATAATGATATAAAGCTCTTTATAAGTAGAATGTGGGGGCAGCTAGGTAGCACAGTAAGTAGAGCACCAGCCCTGGAGTCAAGAGGACCTGAGTTCAAATCCGGCCTCAAACACTTAACACAGAAACTAGCTGTGTGACCTTGGGCAAGTCACTTAACCCCAATTGCCCTCCAAAAAAAAAACAAAAAATTAACTAGAATGTAGTACATAAATTTAGAGCATAGCCACTATTTTTTCACTGATGTCCTATTTCAATTCCTTATTGGTGCACGGAGGTGGCTCATGTTTTCTCAAAGACTGTGCCAGTGTAGTTCAAGCCCTGGCATATTGTACCAGTCTAGAGATACATCAAGTAGTGGCCTACACCCAGTAACAGACAGCTAGGTTGATTCTTAGATGGCCTTTCTACAAAGCATCTGTAGCACATGACCAGAAGGCTGGTCACCAAGCAATTAATTTTCTTCAGTTACAGCAGCTCATGAAGGCTAAAACATACAAGGGTGTCAGCACATCCACACCCAAAAATCACATATCCTTGAAGAATGTGAAGGTGTGAAGGCATGTGTTTACAGTGTTTAATAGGAAGGCAATAATTATATATATATATATATATGTGTGTGTGTGTGTATGTATACACACATATGTGTGTGTATATACACACATGTATATATGTATATTTGGTATTGGAAAATTTATATATGTATATATGTGTGTATACATATATATAATTAATACCTTCCTATTAAACAGATAAGATAGTTGAGGCAATTTAGGAATTGGAAGGCATCTCAACAGTTCATCTAATACAACCCTTTATCACTTTATAGATAAGGTACTTGAAGCCCAGATAGGTTAGGGTAGCTTGTAAAAGGTCACATAGCTAGTTAATGGAAGATGTAGGATGAGAACCCAGGTCTCCTGACTCTCTGTCCAGAGACCTTCTCATTCCACCACACCTGCCTAATATTTGGTGGATTCAAACTACAAAGCTCAACCTTACTGTTTCATAATCATCCCTTAGGTCTTATTGTTTTCTAATTGGGAGCCTTGAGTTCTAATCTAAGATTTGCTACCAACTAGATGTATAACTTTGAGTAAATGAACTTAAGCTTTCTGAACTTCAGCTTTCTCACATGAAAAATAAAAGGTTGATTGGGGGGGGGCAGCGTGTTAATGATCTTTAAGGTCCATTCTAGTTAGGAAATTCTGTAATCCTATGGATTGGTGCTGTCCCTCACGATCCTCTCACTCTTTGACTTTCCCCAGTGGTGACAACTTTCTGTAATTAAAGGGCTCTTTCTTGGATTTCTGGTTTAATAAATGCCATGGCAGTATCTTTGACTTTTAGACTAAATATAAGGCCAATAAATTATGGGCAGTGTGGTGTGGAGGAGAGAGCTGGTCTGAGAGTCAGAAAGACATGGGTTCAAGTCCTCTCTCTAACATACTGACTATATGACCCTTATGCAAGTCATTTGACCTCTAAGAGTCTCAGACAGTTTTGTAAGACTACGATTAGCTGAGGAGGTTCTCAATCTGCATTGGTAGAGGTGGTTTCCTCACCTGGTAGTTCACTACAACAATAAAATCAGGTCTGGCTCCCCCCCCCCCCGCAAAAAAAAGTATATCATGGTCAATAAAAGTCATAATCTTCCCTACATCCTAAAAAAGCAGTTCTAGTAAATTTAGTGACTTACGAGGTACAAAAATGTCCTAAGCTATTCTTATTTATGTGTAATATTTTTCCATTAGAATTTGAACCTTTCTGACACCTGCTTTAAAATGTTAAATAGCAATGGAAAGGTCAGGATATCATTATAGGGTATGATATTGTGTTATCCTTGGTTCGTAAAAACATCTTTCATTTTATTTATATTTCTGTAAGAACTCCAAGCACTTGTCTTAAGATGTTGTTCTTGTTTTTCCTGAAAGGGTTTAAAAATACACTGAGAAACTATCTGCCCCAAGAGTCTTGTCACTTCAACTGGCTCCTTTATTTCTCCTCATGTGTGAATGAATGGTAGCACCAGGAACCTAATGGAACCTAACATACATATAAGTAGGGATTTTCCAGTAGCAAGGGTTGTTAAACACTGGAATGAGCAGGTAATGGACACTGTGGAATCTCTTTCTTTGGAGATCTTTAAAAATAGAGCTAATTGTAATCTGTCTAGAATGGTTTAGATATGGCCTCGCATGACATCCTAGAGATGGACTAGAGCACTTATCAAGGTTCCATCATAGCCATTGGATGGAAAATACATAGTTTCTGAGGTCATGCCTTGACACAAAACACCCGTGTTAATTATTTATTGAAACTTGATTTAAAAGGGAAAAGGAAATAATTCTTCCCTGAGGTTTACTGTTATGAATCACCTCTTACACAACATAGCCAAGACTGGAAGGATTAAGAAAACAAACTTTTTTAAGTTTGCTATAAAAATAATACAGCAAACCCCAGAGGTCAAAGGTGACTCTGTAGTGTGAGGGACATTTTATCAGTTACCTTGGTTTCAATTGCCCTCAATTTAATTCAATTCAACAAACAATTATTAGCCTACTAGACCACATTTGCATGCTGCTTCCCCCCATTAGGCTATGAGCTCCTTGAGACCAAGGGCTATTTTTTGTTTTGTTTAGGTTTCTTGCCTTGCTTTGAACCCCCAGGGTTAAATACAGGACCTAGAACATAATAGGTGCTAAATAGATATTTATTGACTATCTGATTATATAAGACCTTCTGCTAGGTACTGAAGATATAAAGATAAAGATGACATAATAAGGGCAGCTAGGTGGCGCAGTGAGTAAAGTGCCGGCCCCAGAGTGAGGGGGACCCGAATTTGGTTCCGGCCTCAGACACTTAACACCCACACACACACAAAAACAAAAGAGTAACCGTGTAACCTTGGGCAAGTTACTTAACCCCAATTGCCTTCCAAAAGGCAAAAATAAAAAATAAAAAGATGACATAATTCCTGCTGTCAAAATCAAACTGTCTAGCAGGGAGCATTAGATATCAAATGAGATATTTTGTCAAGATAACACATAAAGTGCTTTGCCAACCTAAAATACTATATAAATGCTAGATGTTTTTATTATATGTAGAAAAAATACTATAATACTATTTAGAAAATTATTCCATTCTTAGCAGGCATGAAGCATGCTACCATTAGAGATTTGGGGAGGGATTTTGCCTTTTATGTAGTGAAATTTAAGAGACATTCTTAGAGAACTTGGTACCTCAGCTGGATCTCAAAAGACAAAAATTATTTCAGTCATTGTAAATCTGATTAAACTCTAAACAGGATAGGAGGGTCCTGTCCAGGTGTGTGAAAATTTATAGAAGTTCAAGAAAAAAATTAATGACCAGCAAGGAGAACAGTTTAGCTGGAGTGCAAGCTACATGAAAGAGAGGACCATAAACTAGCTGGAAAGATAGTCCAGAGATAGATTGTGGATAGCTTTGAATGTCAAATTGAGTTTATATTTTATTCAGTCACCAATAGAAAGCAACTGATGGCTTTTTAAGCTAGGTAATGGAGTGATCAAATCAATGAATTATGTAGAGTACCATGGTTGCAGTGTGAAGGATGGCTTGAAAAAGAGATTGGATGTAAGAAAACCAGTTAGGAGATTCATAGCAGATATTCAAAAAAAGTATTGAGAAGGGTAAAAAGGAGGAGATATTTCAAAGTTAGAAATCATAGAACTTCACAGTGGACTGGATGTGAATGTGGGCTAGTCAAAGCTGATCTTTAGGTTTTAGATCTGGGGGGTGAGCAGAATAGTGGTATCATCATTAGAAATAGAAATATTAGGGGTGACTAGATGGCAGAGTAAATAGAGCACTGACCCTGGGATCAGGAGGACCTGCGTTCAAATCTGGACTCGGACACTTAACACAAAAACTAGCCATGTAACCTTGGGCAAGTCACTTAACCCCAGTTTCCCTACCTTCCCCCCTCCAAAAAGCAAAAAAACCCAAACAAATAAAAAAAAGAAATAGAAATACTAAAAGGAAAAATGGTATTGAGAAATGATGTGTTCATTTTAGGACATATTTTAAGATGTAGGTCTAGTAGACAATTGGAAATGGAGACTGGAATTCAGGACAGAAAGTGGAACTAATGACAGAGATTTTAGAGGAGTCATCTAGGTGAGCCTTGAATTTATCATAGTGGATGAGATAACTGAGGATAGGAGAGAAGAGAGGGCCACGGGCAGAACATTGAGCAGTAGGCATGTTCACTAGTGATTACATATCTCCCATATTTTCTTGCTGTCTACATAATGAAAAGTCTTTCCCACCATAATGCATTACTTAACCTCTAATCCAATTACTTCTGTTGGAAGTAGTGCTCCTCTATAAACAGACAAGACCATGGAGATTACTAGAGATGAGTCTTTTACAGGACTCATTTACATTTCCTTTACAAGAAGTATATCAAAAACTAAACAGGACCAAAGAAGATTTAGGTTCTGGTAGTCTAATCTTTAATCATCAATAGAATTTTCTTCCTTGTTTATGGGTAACCAGTTAAAGAAGATACTTTCTTTGGTCTGATCTACAAGAGTGGGAACAAATCTATTTAAACTACAAAAGATCACAGATTTAGAGTTGAAAGCTCTTAAGAAGCCATCTAGTCCAATCCCCTTATTTTATAGAGAAAATTAAAGGCCTAGGGAAGTAAAAGTGGATTGCATAAGTCTGCCCTGATAATAAGAACAGAACCAGGATTTAAACCCCAAATCTTTTCTAATCCAGATCTACCATACCACATTGTTGTTATTATCATTATCATTACATATCATTACATAGGATTGAACCTGTAATTTCAGTGACATACCAGTGCAGGTCAGTACTTTTTCTGCAACTGATTGTCTTAAAAGGTTGTATAAAACACTAAGAAGGTAAGTGACTTGCACAGGTGATATAGTGTGTGTGAGAGGCAGAACTTGAACATAGGTGGTAGTAGTAATAGTTGTAGTTGTCATAGTAATAGCAGCAGTAAGTAGTAGTAGTGGTAGCATCAGCAGTAGTAGTGGTAGTGGTAGTAGACCACTACTACATTGGTAGTCTCCAATGGCAGACACATGGACAGAAAGATGTGTTAATTCTTTGAGAGGCAGTTTGTGTAAGAGTGCTCAAGACTCAGAGTTAGGAAGGCCTGAATTCAAATTCTACCTTAGACTTTTCTGAGCTGTACCACCTGGTACAAGTGACAATTTCCATGAACCTCAGTCTCCTGACATGAAAAATTGTTACTTGACAGCATTGTGGTGAGAATTAACTGAGATAATATAAAGTGCTTTGTGAACCTTAAAGCAGTATATAGTAGTAGCATTCAAAGAAAAAAAGAAAGGATTACTAGCTTGGAGAATAGGGAAGTATGAAGGGAAACGTCATATATCAGCTGAGCAGAAACACATTTTCCAAGTAGTATTTTATATAAAATAAATTAGGAATTGCTAGGCTTTTAATCCTAGAGTGTGAGCAATCTACAGTTGGAAAGAACAGTATGTATGCTCCCTCTTCCTCGCACACACACCCCTTCTGAAGTCTACCAAGTAAGTAGTGAATGCCTGATTTGGTGTACCAGGACCTAGTCGCACAACGTCAGGGTAACACTGAAATATATACATTGAGATTGCATGTAGAGTAGTTTAAAGAAAACAAGATCTTGAAAACAAGAGTTAAATTTCCCAAACAAAAGAGATCTAAAATGGGCCATTGTCATCCGCTTGATATTAACATCAGCTCTTCTGGCAAGCTCGAAAATACCGGGCTACACTATAAAGCTAAAAATGTCCTGGACCTAAAGTTGTTTACACAGAATACGAACAGATCTAAAGTTACAGAGCTGGGGTTGGAAGAGGTGGCTCTAAGGCCATCCTCCCCACAGCTGACGTCACACAGTCCCAGCTGCTGGGCTGACAATGAGCTGAACTCTTTGGGTTTTTTTTTTTTTTACTCTGTAAAAGTAGTGAAAGTTTCAAAGAGGCTTGTTTTTTGCCCCTGCTTTGGTGTGTCCTAAAGGAGTGAAATTCTCACAGAGCTGGAGTTTTTTTTTTCTATTCTCATAGCTATACATTCCACTTGTTTTTCACTGCTAGATCTACCAATGGACTGACAGAACTTTCAAAGGATTTCCTCCCTGCAAAAAAAAAAAAAGGTATGTTTTATTTCTGGAAGCCTGAAAGGGAGCATCTAATTGTTATAAACTAGAGAAGGAATGATATGTTTTAAAACCTTGAAACTGCTGGGGCCAGGATTATTTAAACATCTGTCTCTGCCCGTGTCTGTGCTTGAAAACAATGAGGTATGTTGTAACGGATTGCACTGAGTTCCAAGGGAAAAAACCGTTCAGCTACTTAGTGTCTTTAGACTTTGATTTTTTTTTTCCAATGAGAAAATGCTGACAATGTCATCAAGTAGTCTGGCTTCTACTTTTGTTTGACAATGTTTTCAGAAAGGAGCTTTGGGGAGGCTTAATTTTTCTGAATGTACAGTTCACAAAATGTTTAGTCTCAAGATTTTAGGGGAAAATAAACTCACTTTCATCCAAGCTTATCATTTTTTATTGAATATTAAGTATATTTACCAAATTTGAGGAGAACTTCATCTCCATGACAGGTTAATATCTTGAAAAAGGAAAAAAAAAATCACTATATCCTCTGACATAAAGGCAAGTTAATTTTACATACCTGCATCTTTATGTTAAAGGATTATTTTAAAAATCAATTATTTTATTATTATTTCTTGAAAGAGAGGAAGTATAATGTCATATAGAGAGAGGTGGGCTCTCAATCAGAAAAACCTGTACTCAAGTCTTGCCTCTGACACATACTAGCTCTGTGACCCTGTGCAAAGCCTTCCAAGGTTCAGAAAGTTCTTAAAGTTTTAAACTGCAGAAAAAATGTTTATGTGCATGGGTAGAATACTTACCGGAGGAGAGAGAGTCCTTTTGAGAGAGTCAAGATACTGTTGAAGTTTGCATCTAATTCTTGATAATGCTCAATAGATTCAAGTTAAATAAATTTAAATAAACCTACCTAAATAAACCTTAGGGTAGGTAGGTGACATAGTAGAATAGCACCAGGCCTGGAGTCAGGAAGACCCAAGTTCAAATCCAGCTTCAGACACTTACTAGCTCTGTTACCCTATGTAAGTCATTTAACCCTATTTGCCTTAGTTTCCTCATCCTAAATTGATCAAGAGAAGGAAATTCTAGTATCTTTGCCAAGAAAACACCCAAATGGGGTCACAGAGAGTCAGATATGACCAAAATGAGTGAATAACAACAAAAACCCAAGGACCAAAACAGATTTTGGACAAGAGTTATGAAGGGTGAAAAGGTGGTAGCATTTTAAAGAGGAGGCCAAACAAGAATGGAGCATCCCTTTGATTGGAAGGTGTGGTTTTGGCTAGCAGTGGCAATGAAAATAATTTCCTGTGGTAACTCTCATTGTATCATGTCATCTGGGGCTGGAAGGTTATCAGAAATGGCTTCCTGCGGTCAAAGATTCTGACTTATCGTGTAGGACTGGACAGGACCTCAGAAGAGGTCCAACTCCCTCATTTTACAGATAAGATATCTAAGGCCCATAGAAGCTAAGTTATTTGCCTAGGAGGACACAGACACAGACCGCTACTCTATTCCAAACCCCTAATTTTTGCATATGAGGAAATTTAGTAAGCATCAGAAGTAGAATTTGAACCTAGGCCTTCTGACTCCAGAGTCAGTCTTCTTTCCATGATAGCCTTATTCTATCTTTGTATCCCCAGAACCTAGCAAGGTACTTATCATAGAATCAAATGCAACTAGATGGCACAGTGGATAAAGTGTCTGATCAGGAGTCAGGAAGACTGATCTTCGAGTTCAAATTCAGCTTCAGACACCTACTAACTGTGTGACCCTGGGCAAGTCACTTAACTCTGTTTGCCTCCGTTTCCTCATCTGCAAAAAGTGAGCTGGAGAAAGAAATGGCAAACTACTCCAGTATCTTCACCCTGAAAATCCCAAATAGAGTCACAAAAAGTTGGATGTGACTGGGAAATGACTCAGTAAACAGAATCATAGATTGTAGAGTTAGAAGGAACCTCAAAAGTCATCTTGTCCAACCACATCATTTTTACAGGTGAAAAAACTGAAATCAGCAGTGTTGTCAATTGCCTACAATCGGCTAGGTAGTTGACAGTTAAAATTTGAACCCAGAACCTCTGATTCCAGACATTTCCACTGCTCTGCTACCTTTCTTGTTTGTTGGATTTATTGGTTAATTGTATTCAAGCACAAGTTCCCTCACAGCTATTAAAGCTATAAGAGAAAATTAGGAGTGATAGAATTACTCAGTTCTCCTGTTACTTTCTTATTGTTCTTACCAGATCATTTTGATCCAATCTCCAGATCTCAATGGAGTGGAATGGGACAGTTAGAACAACACAGAGAATAGATCTTAGAAATCTTCCCCTTCTCCCACACAGATACCAAAGTCTGTAGGAGAGGAGGCAACAGAGAAGCCAGTAGGAGCTGGGAACAGAATGGACTTTTATAGTTGCTTCAATATTATTAGGAAGTGGTGACTGCAGTCAAGGGTCACATATTTTTTTAATATGCTTCCTACTATGACATGTATCCCACTGTTTTCTTGCAGAGTTCTTTTCATACAAAAGTGTTCTTTGATAATATTAATATCTGCTTTATAATAAAGCAGTGACTATTATAGCCCAATATTGTATAGGTATTGTCTATGTTAATTTAAACTAAGAAGGAGCTTACCTCTCAATATTCATTCTGTATTCTCTACCACTGGGATATTTAAGGCTGATGAGAGAATGATTAAGGATAGAAGAGCTTATGCACAACTGGGCTTCTCTGAAAACAGGCAATTATAAGTAAAGGCCAAAATTAAAAATTGTATTTCAGAGAAGCAAATTATTATCCCATGTTATTGTCTTTACCTTACAGAAGTATAATGGTTTCTTTATTAAATTATGTAAAGAAGGGAATCAACTTTAACCTTCCACAAAGGGTTATAAAGATATAGAAGATCTGAGAGAGATTCAAGGGTCAGAGAAGAAAATTTAAGGGAAGATGGAGAGGCAGCTAAGAACCTGGAAATTAATCCGAAAAATCCCCTGGGGAAAAGGGATCAGCTGGAAAATTTGTGGATGAGGGCAAAATGAGAGACAATCAGGAGGTTGGGGACATAAAATGAGTATAAGGGTACCTGGGTAGGGGCAGTTAAAGGGCCGAGGAGAAGAGAATGGGAACAGCCATAGGGAGCAACCCAGAAGAAGGATCTAGACAAAGAACCCCTGTGCTATTCCTTCACACCCCAACTCTAGGCCCTGTATTCCCAACATAGATAATTGGAGATCTTGATGACACCCCATCATCTGTCTTCAGTCTTTCAAAATTCATTTTCTCCTTATAATCAGCAGCTCTCTTCATCATGAACCCTTCATAATCATCATCCTCCATCATTCCTTCCTCCTCTTCCTTCATTTAATGATTTAAAATGGATCTAAAGCAAAAATAAGGGGCTTCAAATGTCTGCACAAATCCTGACATAAAGAGCACCACAGATCTGTAGTCTATTGGAAATTGTATGCCAATGCTTGTTTTTGATCTCCAAGCATCACATTCCTGGCACTAAGCAAAAGTTTTGGCCCCAGAGAAGTGCAAATTCTGTCCACTGGCTTTCTTCCATATTAAGTGAGGAGTTTGGCTTTTCTCAAATAAGTACAGAATTAGAATTTCCTTTTGGAAAGTCACTTGGCTAAGGGGAAAAGGGGAAAACTGTGTTTTTTTGGGGCAATCCTAATTTATTTTTCCCATAGATATTCTTTAGGTGGGTGAAAACAGAAGGAGTTTGCCTGAATTTATACTCTAGTTTGGAATAGATTCAGAAAGAGCTAAGAAAGGAACAGAAAAGGTAAAAATTTTGAAGTTAAAACATACCCGAAATGTGTCAGATAAGCTAGGAAAGGTTCTATTCTCCAGAAGGAAAAAAAGGATTCTCCAAAATTACTTGTCTGTAAATTATTCCAATATTCCCCAATGTCACCAATTTGCCTGGTATGACCAGGCAGAAGGTCTTTTTCTTTATTTCTTTTCCTTAGGACCTGAAACTGTTCTGCTATCTTTTTATAGTTCCCTTGACTAAATATGCCCTTGTAGATAAGCCATCCTCCCTTTTTTCTTCTCTAATGTAAATGATACACAAAATATCACAAGACTTTGGAACTCTAAGGAATCAAGATCTTCTACTCAGCAAATCATTTTTTTCCCAGTTAACTACAACCAGCTCTTTAACCAGTTTATAAAAATCAGCACCTGCCTTGCATTGCCCATGCCTGAAGATCACTGGCTGTCCCTAAGACAAATTAGGTGAGCAATACAGGCAAAAATAAAATTAAATCACCAGAAGAATTTTGGCATTAAGAAGAAGGGTCTTTGTTTCAGGGAGAAGTTATTTGCAGTGTCCACCAAAGATAGAAAGATAGATAAATATACACATTTATGTGCATATCGACATATGTAGATAGATAATTGATGGATAGATAAACTCTGTAGGTTGCCCATCCAACTACATATCTTAGTCTGAACACCAGGGATTCTTTATCTTCTTGGTTTTTTCCAGGTCCATAATTATGCTAAACTCTTTGAAGTGATTATGGATAGCTTATTAAAGACTTCATTTTTCTGTGGCATCATGTAATCAACATGTCATTGGCAGATAGCACTAACTGGAGGATCTCACCATCAACAAGGAATCCCTCTTCAATTTGCTCTTTGTATTGCATATCCTATTTGATAATATTTTTTTATTTAGTATATGCCTCCCTTGATATTAATCATCATTGGGTATCTCATATAATTTTGATATTTATGTGAGAGAACCTTTGTTGAGGAAGTGCCTTGAAGTGACATTTTGTTCTATCAAATAAAATTCTTACTTATAATCAATGAATAATGATTCAGAATATTGGAGAAAATTGGAGATTTGGGGAATTTTATTAAGTTCTTTTTGAATTCTACAAACAATTTCTCTATCTTTCCATCCTCTGTGACATCTGTTGATGCATAAACTACAGTTATTTTATGGTGTTCATTTCTGAAAAGTTATTATGATCATGGCAATACCAGAGGGCTAAGTTGCCCATGAAATGATTTTTTTTCTTGTTGCCTTGGTATGCTCATTAACCCAAATTCACTGACTCTTTTATTTGCTTCCCTTTAAAAAAAAATAGTAAGAATGTGAAGTTGAGATGATTTCATTGCTTTAGTAGTATATCTACTCACTGATCACTTGACAAGTAGCTTACATTTAGAGAACTAGCAGCTAAGCTGATAGTTATAGACAGCCATAGTTCTTAGAAAATTATATGCAGATAAGCACATACATAGTAATTTGTCAAGGCAGATAGGACTAACTTGGGGCATCATCAAAGCCTTTGTATAGAAGACTAACCTGAGCCTTGAAGGAGGCTAAGAATTAGAAACAGTGTGCATATGAATGGAGTGCATTTCAGACATATAGGAGACTGGTCTGCACAGAACAGGAGATGGAATACTGAGTTCAAGGAACATCTAGTTTAATGTACATATAGTGACTATTGAAGAGGAATCATATAAAATAAATCTGGAGAAATTGTAGAAAGCTTTAAATGCCATACTAAGTAGTTTCTATTTTAACTTTAAAAAAAGTAGAAAAAGTAGCAAAAGATGTAGAGATAGACACCACAGCATTTAGCAAGTGACTGGTTCTGGGAAATCAGGAAGAGGAAGAATGGAGAATGACTCTGAGGTTATAAGCCTGGATGACTGAAATATGGTGGTACTCTCAACAGACATAGACTGCTAGACTTGGAATTAAGACACAGTTTTAAATTCTGCCCCTGACACTTGCTAGCTTTGTGACCATGGACAAGGTATTTGATTTTTCTTTTTAAGCAATCGGGTTAAGTAACTTGCTCAAGGTTACACAGCCAATTATTTATGGGTGTGGTGCTAAATATCTGAGCCCGGATTTGATCCCCAGGTCATCCTGACACTGGAGCCAGTGCTCTTACTTGCTGTGCTACCTGGCCGCCCTGGTATTTGATTTTTTTGAGGCTCAGGTAAATTTCTAAGACTACATGGATTAAAATCTATGTAAATTTCAGAAGAGATTTCTTGTTTCTACTGATGTGATGACATCAGATTTTCCTAGGCTGACTTAATTCTTATACTTATTTTCACAACTACTTTAAGCAGGGTCACCAAAGGCTAAATTTCAGCTCTTGGCGCCATTGAGTTCAGATATCAGATGACACCTAGAACATGGTTGAATGTCAGAAGTACTCACTCAAGTCTTTTACAAGAAGCTATATCCAGTGTTACAGGCTTGACTCGTGTCTCAAATAAAACAGTGATTGACAAGCAAGTGACCCAAAGCATCCACTTCTGCCAAACTAGGCTATTTTTTGCAACATTTTGTGAGCCAACAGTCAGAGGTTTATGCCACATATAAAAAAAGAAAAAGAACCCATAAAAGGCCCGTAATTAATTTATCTTTACATTTTTCCTAACACTTAGCAAAGTGTATTGTCCAGATGGACATTTAATACAATTTTTTGAATGGGGAAATTGCTAATTGAGAGAGAGAGAGGTCAAGACAGAGAACTTAACATGTCGTCCTTCATTCTTTGAAAAAAATTATATAAACATAAAAATTATTTGCTATTGTTCATTATTAAAGAACAATTAGGAGACTTACTAAGTGTTCTTTAACCTTTATTCATCACTGCTGATGAAAAAAAACAACGCTTATTTTTTCTGAGACAAGTAAAATGTTCCCTTAAACATCACGGAATTTCAACTGTCTAGACAGGCCATTTCACATAGCATATGGAAGGGAAAGTATGTACTTATAGATTTTATTCTGTGGATCTCCAGATCATTTTAATATTTCAGCATAATGAAAGTAAAATTATTACTAATTTTTAAAATTATCATTATTTTAAAAACTTTAGCCTTGTTGACTTAGAATTTTTGGATTTTACCTAAAGATCCTTTTAACTTCATATTGACACAAACTGGGCCTCTGAATAATGGCAACAATGAAGTAGTTTGGCTGCAAATGAGTTCTAGAGTTGTGTGGGGAGGCTACAGCAAATTAGGAAAACTGATTAAATTACATTATATTCTGCCACAGTCCTATGGCCAAGAACTCAACCTTAGTTTCCTTTAGGCATTTTTAATCTGCTGAATTTAATCATTAGCATTCATGAAAGAACCTCTCTCTAGGAGTTATCATGCTTTAAAAACAACAATAACATACAAATGCATCACACTCAAACATTTGGGCTATTTTGCTTAATATAGTTTTTCTGTCTGTCTCAGAGAACAAAGCTTTGAATCTGGTTTCAGACAGTATTACTTTTCCTTTCTTAGGCAGATAACTATCACCTACTTTTCTTCTTTCCCATCTAATTTTGTTACAGTTTGTTTACTGAACATTGGTTGTTGACATTATGATAAAATTCATTTCCAGAAAGCAAGAGGATTTGGAACTATATCTTGTTATATTTATACTGTGATCTATTTTAAAAGCTAGACACAAAGGCAAGAGAGATTGGTTCAAATAAAATAACTCCCAGCCTCCAAGAATCAGTAAGGAGAAACAAAAAACAACAACAAAAATCCTCTTCATTGGCTCTTGCTTGGTTGCCATGGACCTCCATAAGCAATGGGACACTACAGAGACAAACTGGATTAAGGAAAGGATGGAATTACTGGACCAGTTTGACAATGAAAGGAAGGAATGGGAAAGCCAATGGAAAGTTATGCAGAAGAAGATAGAAGAGGTAAGTGATGGTTTATTGTGAATATCTTACAAATCCCAAGATCCAAGTGATTCTCTTTTGTTAATGCTTGTTTTTTTTTTTCCTCTTTCAGCCGTTAGGCATACACTACAGTGAAATTTTTTACATGAACAACACAGGCATAATATCATCTAACGGCATTGGGTAGAGAAGAAAATGTACTCATTTTATAATACTGAATAGAAATTTTAAAAAACTTGAAATACTACTCTAATACGTATTTTAAAACCAAATTTACTGTTTAATTGCTAGAAATATGTACTGTTGCTAGAGAAACTATAGATATGAAATGAGATCCATGAATTTTCTGATACCAAGGCCATGTGGAGAAGATGTATGAAAGTAAGATTTAATTGGAAGAACATTACTTAGTAAAATTACAGTTGGGTATTAGGAAATATATCTTTTTAATCTCGAGGTGATAAATGAATTCTGTCTCTCTAAAGAAATTATATGCAACATAGGCCAGGAAAATAGAAAAGTGTCATGCATCAAAAAGCAAATGGCATCAAACTGTGAGATTTATTTTGGGAAGCTCTGCTATATTTATTGGTGATATTCAATAGAAAGGAGGTTATGATAAATGGCATACCACAACCCTGACACAAATAGTAATTTTTTTTTTCTATTAGCCATTACTCATTCTGTCAAGCCTAGTACATTGCCATCAGGCAACAGATTTAGTATTCTCACTTATAGGTATATGTGGACATGTGTGTCCTCGTGAAAAGTAATTAATTTTAACTTGCTTCCTTTGGACAATATTTATATTATTTATTTTTATGTATGTGTTTATACCTCCAAAGACAGTAGGTTGGTAGAGTCCTCAGCTTAGGTAAGCAGAATCTTAAAATGCATGTTTTGATGGTCTTTATCCCTCAACATTTTAAATTAAATATCAAGAAATCAGGAGTTAGTGATATTAAAATATAAGTTAATTTGGGAAATTGTGAGGAACCATTGAATGCCAATGTTGCTTCTGCCAACAAGGCCAAGGGATCCCTGAAGACTTGTACATAACCCAGGCTTACAGCTAGACAGAATACAGCATGACCTTTCAAACCCCTTGGAGGAAAGCATTTCCTCCAGTCCCCAATATAGTTCTGAGAGTATCTTACTTTCCCCTTCCCCGTCTCTGCTCATAGATTTATAGTGTGTTGATACAGGGCTACTAGATCAAATCACAGCAAAACGTCAGAGTGCAATTTTCAACCCTCCTGCATTCATGAATTAATTAGACTGTCTTCATTGATTTAAAGATTTCATATAGTAGCTTTATATAGACACAAACATTGGCTCATCAGACTACCCAGTGAGGGAGGTGGAGGGGAGGAAAACCATCTGTAAAATCATCAAACCAATTATTGGTGTCACTTAGTTTAAATAGCCTTGGGGAGTAGAGTTGGGGGGTTAGGAGGACTGTATTAGGTCCAGATAATGACATACTTGCCTGTTATTCTCCAGAGGTTGCCTCTAGTTCCTCTAGTCAGGCAGTCTTTTGGTTTTTGGTTTGAGTAACACTTACACTCATGAAAATTATTGAGGACCTTAAAGAATTTTTGTTTATTTGGATTATAGCTATCAATATTTACTGAATTAAAAATTAAAACTGATAAATTTTTAAAATTTTAGTTTTCAAGTAAAATAGCAGTAAAGTCATTAAATGTTAACAAATATTTATTAAAAAATAACTATTATTTCCAAAACAAAAAAATTAGTGTAAATAGTAAATAATTTTATATATTTTTGTAACTTTTTAATATATGACTTAATAGAACTTAGCTGAATTCTCATATGTTTCTGCATTCAATCTCTTGTAATATGTTGTTTTGGTTGAGGTATATGAAGAAAATCCAGCATCACACAGATATGTAGTTGGAAAACACATATTTTCCATATGTATTTCCACATTTCCACATATGTATTCCACATACCAGATTCTTAGATATAGATTCTTAGATATTCCAGAATACTTAGTATTGTGAAAATAGTTTTTACCTCAAGGACCCCCTGAAAGTGTTTCAGGGAGACTCCTAGGGGATTGTGAATCATACTTTAAGAATTGCTGCCATAGTCCAAAGGTTCTTATCATTTTTTGTATCATGAACTCCTTTGGCATTCTAGTGAAGCTTATAGACTGCTTCTCAGAATATCAGACCCAAAGTTAAGAACCCCTAGCTTAAGTCTTTTAATAGGATTTTCCATGACCATGAAATAATACCTGGTTCAAATAGACAATAGTATTGCACCAACAACAAAGAGACAGTATGGGAAAGAGACCAAGGAAACAGGTCCTTGATTCTCTTGTGGGAGAACACACATTCTATGGGACAGAGGAGGGAATCTAGTCAATTTAAAGACAGATTTAAAAAATAAATGCAATGGATGTTTTATATTATTTCACAAGCATAGTTCATCATGAATATTTAAAATATTTGTTACTATAGCCCTTCCTAGAGGATCAAAATTGCATAATGCCCTAATTGGAATAAATCTGACAGATAAACATTAGTCAGCATGACATGCAAAGGTCTATAGAATTAAGACATTGTCTTTATTATTTTCAAATTATACTGATAAATAAACCTAATGACATGTCAAACTAAATAAAATAAAAACTGGTTTTGTAATTCCACCATTTATTTTGAATATCTCTTTAGATAAAACCACAAACTTACTCATTCATAGTTGTGCTATGTTATCCTGAGTTAGATTCAGATCATTAGGAACCTGTACTTGTAGGTTCTACTGTGCTTTCAGCATGACTTGAGCAAAGAATATCTGCAAAGACAAAACAGTCATGGTGATGGAACTATATTTGGGATTGAGTTCTTCCATTCTCCTTCAAGCTCTTTTCTCCTTCATGTCCTTGGTGTTCACTGCCCAAGCAATGGATGTAATTATACTACAACCTCAGGTAATTGGGCCCTTTGGGGTACAAGTCCTGTACAGTCCTGATGAGTGAGATCCTGGATAATCTGAAGGGATGTCCTGAGGTTCCTCCCCAAGACATCAAGAGGCAGCATGATATAGTTGAGAGAACATTATACTTGGAGTCAGAAGAGCTCAGGTCTGTAGCAGCAACCACACTGGCATACCCAGGATAGCTGCTAGTGCAGGGTCTTAGAGCTGTTTTACTAGGAAAGATTCAAAGTTCAAGGGGTCATCAAACTTTTCTTAATTACATTCATTAGTTCAGGGGGAAAATCAGCACCCTGAACTTTAGAGAAAATACAGACAAAGAAAATAGAGAAAATACAAGCAGAGAAATAAAGACCAACAGACAGGGATCCGACTGCCTCAATCAACTATACACTTTACAAACATCCCTGGATCAAGAGAGCCTTTACATCTGAGCAGTCATGGAACTCTGAACATACAGCCACTCAGAATGTCAACCAGGGAATCACAAGATCCTTCTCATAAGCGAACCCCCACAGCAAAATACCAACTCAAAGTATATATACACTTCTCAGAGCCAGAAGGTATCACAACCCTGATGACTCACAACCCTCATGACTCAGTGCCTAATCAGAAATTAGCAAAAGGTGTGAAAGCCTTCCTATAAGTAAGCCTTCCATAAGCAAGTTTCCCTTAATGGGCTCCATGTGAGGTCTATTAAAGGGAAGAGAAGATGCCTAAGTCCCACTAACATTACAGGATTCTAGTTCCCCCATTTACTATTTGTATGGTCTTTGGTGACTCAAAATTTCTCTGAGCCTCCACTTCCTCACTTATAAAAAGGAAAAAGGAAAGAATACTTCACTATCCACTTCACAGGATGCTTTTGAGGTAAGAATGTATTTAAAATGTATTAACTTTATAACACTAGATAAAAGGTAGGTGTCATTGTTCTTATTACTAATTCTATTATGATTATCATTTGCCTATACTGCATGTATTACTTTGTAATTACCACTTCTCCAACACCTCCTCCATACTAGAATAGTCAGGAAAATTTTTTTAAAAATCTGCATCACAGAATCAGAAACCAAGAATTTCAGAATTAGAAGGGACTTCAGAAGACATTTATTCCAGTACATACCCAAAAGGGATACCTGACAATCCAGTCTTTAATTAAAGCCTACTAATAGAAGGAACCCAATCCTCCACTATTCCACTTTCAGATAATTCTAATTGTTATGTCAAACTTAAATTTCTCAAAGACTTGATAAATAAGATAATAAGTTATTAAAATTACATATTTATAGATTGCTTTACTCATTTTGTATCATTTGATTGTCACAACTTTGTGAGACAGGTGGGTTATTCTTATTCCCATTTTTGTAGATAAGGAAATGGGTGCAGAGAGGTTACATCCTTGCCCAAGGTAACAAGTCTAGTGTGTGGCAGAAGCAGGACTAGACCTTTACTTAGCTACCACAGAAGAGTTCTGTAAGGATAAATAAATCCTCTCTTCTTAAATGACTTTGAGGTCCTCAGATATAGAGTACCATAAAAAAAATCAGATAGTTCATCAATAATAAAATGCAATTAACATAATAAGAAGAGACTCCAAATGCTTGCCCCAGACTGAAAATTGACATTGCAGGGCAATTTTATTGTCTTTCTAGCTTTGCCAGGAAGTAAAGCTCAGGAGGGAAAGCAAGAAGAAAGGCTGCTCCAAAACCATTGAACATGATAAGAATGTCCAAAGTAAAACAGCATCATTTTCGCCACATCCCCCAAATCTGGGACAACATGACGCTACAATGCTGTGTGATGGACTCTGTCCTGTAAATCTAAATCTGGACACTATGAAAGAAGGCAGCTTCCTCGAGGGAAAAAATCAAATGATCAAGGAGCAAATAACAATGAGAAAACCCAAAGCAGTATTCATGGACCCTCTGACCACAAAGAACCAAAAGAAATATGAGGCTGGGTCTTGCTTGAAGCTTTCTGAGGAAGAAAGAAAGAGTTGTACTAATGCCCTCAATACAGTAAGTAAAACATGCCTAGGCATAAAGTTGTTTCTAAAGAAATATTTACATTTCAAGGAGGTAACATGATATTGTTTATGTGTGTAAAGGCTCTTGAGGAACTTGCCAAAGTTAGTGAAGAATTATGCAACTTCCAAGAGGAAATCCGAAAGAGATCTAACCACAGAAGGTAGGTTGGTACATTTATGGTTCTTTTGTGTTGCGGAATAATACCATTCAGTAAAATGACCCTATCTGATACTTGAATATGCTTCCAAATTAAGCTGAGAGTTAGTAGAAACTTGATTTGATTACATATTATGTTACTTTGTTAATGTGTATAGTTAGCATTTTTTCCAAAGGGGAAAATTGTATAAATATTGATTGTGGATTTTCTGCCTTCTAGTAACTAATATATTTTCACCATTAAAAAACAAATTTAATTTTTTTGAGTGTTTATTTAATAGTGTGACCATAAGACACTGAAAATATGATTAGATCATGGATTCAGAGCTGGAATGGATGTTAGATGTTATCTAGTCTAGTCCTTTATACAGAGAAAGAAGCTAAGGCTCAGAGGGGTAAATGACTTGCTCTAGGTCATAAAGGTAATGATTAGCAGCAAAAGAATTTGAACCTACATCTTCTGACCCCAGATATAATGCTTTTTCCACCATACTAAACTGCCATCCGAAATACCTGTTATTTGTTGGGGAACTTCTAAGTTGGAATAGTCTGATTAAATAAATTTTCTAGCCTAACAAATTATTAGTGTCATATTTGAGCCAAATCATATTGTTCTTCTGATATGATAGCTCCTGTCTAAAAGACATTGATTAGAGACATACAATAAAAGCAGACATTTTATTTATAGCCATTTCAAAACAAATGAAATTTTAGGCATATAAGACCCACTCAATGGAATTCTTCAGAAACAGGTACAGATAATTTCAACACACAAGATTACATTGTTAATTCTCACAGAGTTAATGTGTGGGGATTGTATTTACAGATAATGTAGGGCAGACATATCACTTTCTCTATTATATCTACTTGGACAAAATTTCCCTTGCCATCCTAAGTAAAATTCCCACATAGCTCTTGAAGCCAGTCACCTTCCTCCAGTGCTGCTAAGGCTTGATATCAAGTTCCTCCCATAGTTTCCTTCATCAAATGAAAGACTTGATTAGAGAAAACTGAACTTCAGAGACAGCAATAAGTTAGACCGATTTTCTAGAAATATAGAAGAAATGAAATTAACAAGATCAGTTGAGATATTTGTATCCACTGGGGGAGAAACATCTAGAGTCAATGATAAAAGTGAATTGAATTGTGCAAAGATGTGAAATAGTTTGCTACATCCTCAGAGCTTTAAACTGAACACTTATTATTTTGGGTCATTACAGTGTCTCTGTTTGAAGGCCTATAGAAACATTTCCATGTTTCTAATTCTCTGTTTGAAGTTTGATGCTTTCATGTTACTGACTTTAAGGCCGAATTTCCTATTGCTAACAGAATTAAAACCTGATACTTTTATATGAATCTTGTTATTTTTTTCTATTAAAAATGTTGGAGGTATGGAGTACAGAAACAGATATTTTTGAGGCAATTGTAGTTAAGTTACTTTGATATGACTATTGTTATTTGTGGTTTGTTTCTTTTTTAATGTTGGAGGTAGGGAGTACAAGAGTAAATTTTTTTTTGAGGTAACTGGGATTAAGTTACTTGTCCAGGATCACACAAGTATGTGTCTGAGGCTGTATCTGAACTCAGGTCCCCCTCATTCCCAAGCTCTCTATCTACTACACCACCTAACTGCCCCAGAAGTAGATATTAAACCTGGATCTCTGTGAAGTAAATATTCCTCGGAGCTGCTAGATGCTTGGTCCATTTTTCCTTCATATTTCTTATTGGTTATCTAATAAGGGAATATAAAACTGGAGAAAATATAAAAGGGTTTTTTTTCTTTATAACCTGGGGTCCACTGATAGATTTCAGAGGATGAATTTGAAATTATTTTAAAAAATATTTTGATAGCCACATTTCAAATCCTCTGTATTTCATCTTATGCATTTAAAAACTCTGTTCTTAGAAGGAAGGGGTCCCCATGCTTCACTAGACTACCAAAGGGATCTATGATGCCAAAAAAGATTAAAATTCCTGATATAAAAGATAAGACAGTTTGGGGATCTGATCAGGTATAGTTCATTGATAGTAAATCAGGAAGACTTTATAAAGAATATTCTCCACATTACCATAGGGACAAATAACAGGGCAGAATAAATTCTGTGAAGCTAATATTTTGCTCTGTTCCCTGCAGATCAGTAACTTTCACATATTAAGGCAATAATCATGCTTACATGCATTTTAATCCCTTCTCTGATGAAATGTAGACTAAGCCTCAGTGATAATTTAATCCATAAATGAATGAACAGATCTCCCAACAATCTCCTATGTAAGAGGCACTATAAAAGTGAAGACTATGTAGAAGACATTGCTCTTGCACTCACAGAATTCATAGTCTAGTTTGGGAGACAAGAAACAGCCAAAAAGATAACAGTATAAGTCTAAATGAATGGTATAAAATAAGAGTTCAAAAGAAGAGGTCATTATGAGCTGAAGCTCATTCTGTTTCTAACAGAATAGGGAGGAGTAAGAGTGGTAGGGAAGAGGTTGGAGGTCTTCCAAGGAAATGGATGCATGAGCAGCAGCATGGAGTTTAAGCAAGAGGTAGGTTGAGGCAATAAGTAGTTAGGCCTGACTATAGCAGAGTGTTTGTTTAGGGAAGAAGAGACATGAAATTGAAAAGGTCCAGATTCCTAGGGTTTTTAATGTCAGATTAGGCTAAGGAGTTTGGGCTTCATGGAATCGCCATTGGCGGTTCATGAGCATGAAAATGATATCATAAAGCAGTGATTGAGCAACATATAGTATCTCCTCTTTACTGAGTCAACTGAGACCCAATCCATTGTTTCTCTAGAGGGCTTCTCCCAAATAATCTTATCACTAAATTGTTCTGTTTCATTTCTATGCAGGATGAAGTCAACTCCCTTTCTCCAGGAAACAATCAGCACAGTTAATCCTGACGTGAACCACATGATCAACAATGGCTCCCCAGCTGCTTTAATTGGTTTAGATACAGAAAATCAGATAAACAGAAAGAAGCTAATCCATTTTGATGATATGCCCCATGACAGCCCTGTTGAGAAAAGGGAACCAGATATACTTTCTTTGCAAAGAAACGAAACTCCACCAATCCCTCCTCCAAGAAGCACTTCTCGAAATTTGCCAAGCTCATATTCTGAAGATCACCCAATCTTTAATAATCCAAAGGAAAATTTAGACAGCAGGTGGGAGACACAGGACTGCAGAGGTAAAAGGAATTGTAGTAATAACTTCCCTGCAAAGCAGCATGAAGCAACCATGTCCTGTTCACATAAACAGAACACTTCAAAAGATCAAGCTACATTTGCCACTTCGGTGCAAATAGCCAAAATAAACAGTGAAACTCAATGTAATAAGGACTTGGAGAGTAATATATGGTCACAGGATATAGACAAGCTTAGAACAGATGCGAAGAGTGTGCCTTCAATATTGTGGTTTCCAAAAACTTGCCCTAGCTCCGATAAGCTTCCTTATGAGAAATTGTTCCAAAACCACCAGGCTAAATCTGATTCTGCTTTTCATGTAAGTGATGCCCTGAATCCTTTGAAACCTAGCAGTGAATCATTTACAGGAGTTGGTTGCAACTTTGAAAAGATTTCAAAGAATGAAAAATTGGCAGCAAAGACAGATGAATTTAACAGAACCGTATTTCGAACAGACAGATGTTGCAGTTCAGCACAACATATTGAGAGACTCTTAAATTCATCCAAAGACTCTAAGCCCTGTGGTCCATCATGTACATGTGCAGTTCACATAAAAGAAAATGACAGTCTATGTTGTGTTCAGGACAATAGCCCCTCAGTGCCCAAAGAGAGAATGTCAAATAGTTTTACCAGAAAAGTCATGGGAGGGCAAGTTAAGCAAGCACAGGAGCATCCTAATGCTAGCAATTATCATCACATGCTTCAGGAGCATAACTGGAGACCGAGCAATTTGTTAGGTCGACCACGATCAGCTGATCCCAAGTCAAACTACGGAGTAGTGGAAAAGCTGCTGAAAAACTATGAGAAGTCGACAGGGTCTTTGTCACACAATTTGAAATGCTGCCAAGATCAATGGACCAAATTGGATCGTAATGTCATCAAGAGTGACAAGGATACCTTTAATCAGTGTTTAGAAATGTTTCGACCAGAACAAGAAAAGCAAGAGCTTCAGATGAAGTCAGCCATGTCTATGGAGCAGCAAACCAAGCAAGGAATAGAGAGGAAAGAATTAACAGAGGTAAGAAGAGATACTGCATTTTTGTGTAGAGCCACATCAGAATTTAGCAATATGTAAGAGTTAAATTAGTCAATTATCCTTTAGTCTAAGTGACTATTTTTGTGCCACTTATTAAACTTACTGAACCTTTGAGAACTTAGGCTGGTAACTAACTTGGAACTTTAAGTTTCAACTTTATTACCTATTTTGTTGTGTCAAGGATCTATGATTTCACAAATCTGTTCTTCTCTTTCCTCACTAACACAGATCACATACCCCTTTCTACCTTTGTAGATGGTTTTGTGTACTACAATACATACATATATACATACATAATTGAGCACCTTGCAGCCAACCTTATGCTAAGCCTCTTCAAACTTAGCCATACTGGATCTCAGAAAACATAATTCATCACTATCTCATCTTACCAACCTTTCCAATTTGGTAGCCACTGCCCGGAATTTTAATCAACTGGCATAACCATCAAGAGTCCAGAGTTTAGCTCCATGACATGGTGAGACCTTAGAGTAGTACTTGAATGAAGGCTGGATTTTATATCAGTTGGGTCAATAAACTGGCATTTATGAGGGTAAATTAATTTGAAGATCTCATAGGATCATTTGAGTATCACAAAATAAGCTTAGGGTATAATGACAGCTGGCCTTGAAGCTTATGTCCGATCCCTGGAAAAGCCTTCTTGCAGAAGGGTGGACTTTAGCTGAGATTTGAAGGAAACCAGGGAAGCTAGGAGACAGAGATGAGGAGCAAGAGCATTCCAGGCACGAGGGATGGAATGGTCATTAGAAACGTAGTGAGTTGGGAGACAAAATGTCGTGAGTGAGGAACAGCAAGGGGGCAATGTCACTGAACTGCAGAGTAGATCAAGGTGAGTAAGGGGTAAGAAAACCAGAAGGATGGAAAGGGTTCAGGTTAGGAAGGGCTTTAAAACCAGTGGATTTTTATATTTTATTCTAGAGGTAACAGGGAATCACTGCAATTTATTGAACAGAGGTGGGGGTGGAAATTACATGCTCAGACCTGTACTTTAGGACAGAAATTTTACTGCTCAGTGGAGGATTGACATGAGTGGGGAGAGACTTGAGGGAGGGAGACAAATCAGCAGGATATTGCAATAGTCTAGGCATGGGGTGAAGGGGAGGATATCTTACTGAAAAGATTTTTAAAATAATTTGTAATATAATTAGATTATTTTCTCTCCAGAATCAGCTTCATTTTTTTTCCATAAGATTAATGAGATGCATAGCTGTTTTGTTTAAGGATGTCATCAAGGGACATATATCTGAATAGATTTATTCTTTGATATCAATAAGCATCTTATACATGAAAATAAAAATTAAGATAGAAATTTACCTGATGATATATCAGTGAATTGCATACTATTATGGGCAACAACAAGAATGACAGTCCCTGACTATCTTTTAAGAAGAATTAAGTATTTTTTTTCATTTTTTTGACCTAGTGTGTTTTTAAAAAAACTGTCATCACACATGTTATGTATATTGTACCACAGGGAGACCAGACAAAGGGATGTTTGAACTGTCTAGGATTCTTTGGCATATTATTTCTGAGGTTACCCATAAAAAGTTTTTGCTTGCATTTGTTCACCAGGATACTAAAAATATTTCCTGTGACATTATACAAAAACCGTCAAAGCAAGGATGATATGGTACACTTTTTAGTCAGAGAAGCTACCTTTTGTTGGAGTGAAGAATTCATCACTAAATCATCAAAATGTTTTGAGTTGAAAGGGATCTTGGGTATGATATAATCCAATTTTCTCAGCTCAAATTCTTTTTTGTCCTTTGCAGATCCCAGTATGAACATGAGTTTTCTATTAGAAACTTGAATTTTGTCAAAGAGCACAAAGGAGAACCTTGCTTTAATGAAGGAGTTCTTAAGTCTGTAAACTTTAAAAAAAATTTTATAATTGCATTGCAATAGATTAACTTTAGTTCTGGAGTCTGTAAACTTTAAAAAATTTTTTATAATTGCATTGCAATAGATTAACTTCCTTTGTAATTCTTTTTATTTTATTTGATATATTCAAAAAGTCCCTGAGAAAAGGTCCACAGGTTTCACCAGACTGCCAGAGGGGTGACATGATACCAATTAAGAACCCCTTTAAAGTTTTCCATTACTTCATTTTAACTCAGAAAGGAAGACATGCAACATTTTTTAAGGAAA
This sequence comes from Petaurus breviceps papuanus, assembly GCF_028583685.1. NCBI lineage: Eukaryota > Metazoa > Chordata > Mammalia > Diprotodontia > Petauridae > Petaurus > Petaurus breviceps. Next base: position 20,240,863 of record NW_027187391.1, read on the forward strand.
GGGGAGTGCTATTGCGGTCTGAAAAATTCTCCACATTTACAATTCCCATTTCTAATTCCCTCACACTGATCCAGCTAATTAAAAAATTGCAGATGATGACAGATGAGAGTTCCTTGTTTACCCTTTTACTTATTTTTTTGTACATGGAAAGAAGTGGTTATGTAACCCACAAGGAAAATCATTCCCCTGGAAAATTTTAATCACCCTACACATGAGAAGTGGAGTTTTTCCAGGGATCAAATTGGAGGTGAGGAGGGAAGAGGATGTAGAGAATCTGGATGCAGAGAGGGGAAGTAAATAATCAACAAGCATATATTAAGGTATTAGTAAGTTTCCGGGCAGCTAGGTAGTACAGTGGATAGAGCCTTGGGCCTGGAGTCAGGGAGACTCATTTTCCTGAGTTCAGTCTGGCTTCAGACACTTACTAGCTGTTTCATCCTGGGCAAGTCACTTAACCCTGTTTGCCTCCATTTTATGATCTGTAAAATGAGCTGAAGATGGAAGTGGCAAACCACTATAGTATCTTTACCAAAAAAGCCCCAAATGGAGGCATGAAGAGGTTTTCACAACTTAATAACAACTTATCAAGTTTGGAGTATTGTGCTAATAGGCATTTTAGGACTAGGGATTCCTTGTGTTACCAAAATATTCAGCACTTCAAAGGAAGTCAAATGGAAAGTTTTTACTTCCTATTGCTAATGCTCTAGGCAACCTTCTAAGATCTTAATAGTTATAGGTATTGATCTTCACTGGTAGAGGAATTTCTTAACCCAGGAGTTCCCAGAATCAGAGAAATCACTTTGCCTATGACCTAGGATCCCCATCTTTTTATTGTTTCAGTTTCATTTTATCTTCAGGAAAACCTAACCCTAAGCCCATCACAAATGGAGCCCAACACTTTCTAGACTTCAAAATTTATAGCTTTCCAGATTAAAAAAAAAAGATTCCACTGAGGGAGGTTTTGGGTTTCCCAGTCACCCCAGAGGAGAGTGACTTAAGATAACCACCCTGAAATGTGGGTTCAAAAATAGGAACAAAAAGAATTTTTCTAGCCAAAATCTTGACAATGTGAAGGTTTTGTCAACTCCCCAAGTACTATATTTCACAGTAGAGATAATATGGAAATGGTCACCAAGAGAAGTCTCTTGAATTCAGATTGATGCTACACAAATATCTCTGTGAGTCTTTTTAGTATTGAAAAAATGTGTATAAGCTCTCCAATTGAAATGTTACTTTGCAGTGTTGGTGGGCACTTCCCCAAATGAATGACTGTATTTGTATTCTAGGAGTCTGTGGCAATGAAATCAACCGATGGGAAAGGGTTTTCTCGGCCTGCCCGGCCAACAAATCGACGCCCACCTTCCCGATGGGCACCCAGATCCCCATCTGCACCCCCGGCCTTGAAGAAGACTGTGTATGGCTATTCTTTTTCACTGCAATCAGAGACCACAGTTGTCTGAGTCTCCCTAAGACAGGATGGGGAGACCCTATGGCCAAAGCTCTAGACCTTCTTTCTAAACAGAGCATTCTGTGTGTTTGTAGCCAGTGTCCTGCTCTGTATCTTTCAAGATTAAGAATTCCATCTCTTGATATACAGAACAAGCAGTTAAAAAAATCTTAACTTTCCATCAGTCTTCAGTGTTTTTAGTCAATGGATGAACCATCTTCCTGTATTTGTTTTTGTTTGTTTAATAGAGCAGCACAGCTTTTTTTTTTAATGTCATCCTCATTGATTTGCCAATTGGATTTATGTTTAAACAGTGTACAATTTTGTATATTCTAATGTTCCTGCTAGTGACAGGAAGTGAGCTTGTATGCATGACAATGTGTCTGTAGGTGCATGTGTTGAATAGGAAGTATCCTGGTATGTACTTAGGTGAGTCAAACTTATGTGCTAGTGTTGACCTTACAATTATAATCCGTATACCTATATATTCTTTGTGTTTATTTTAAAAGTTTGAAAATATACAGTACTGATATTTATATTTTGTTTATCTCTTACTTAGGTAAGAATACTTAGGTATTCAGCTATGGTGTTTGGGGTACAGAGAAAAAGCTGTTCTAACACCCCAACTATAGCAACATGCATTGCAAAATATGTATCATATACAGACTCAAGCTTAGTGGAGTATCTTTGATAATATTCTTATAGCACTTCTTAATCTTTATAATGAGAAAACACCATAGTTGGGCTGATTTTTTCCCCCTTTTGTAAAGAAAACTTGCATAATTTGTACCAGAGTAGCCTCCTTTTGCAGATAGTCCTGCCTAAAATACCCGCAGATACTTTTCTCCATTGCTCAGTACAGGAGGTAACTTTTACATGATGTTTGCCTCACTGTATTTCGGGCAACCAGATTCATGGGAAACTAGATCTTAAGGAGCTTCTTTTGGTATTTTAGTAACAAAACTCCCTTCGAGGGGGCATGAAATGGATCTGCTTTGTATTGAATTCTTCTCTCTAATGAATAGTGCTCAATTCAATTCAACAAGACTTTATTAAGCTTCTATTATGTGCCAGGCACTGGGAATTCAAAGTGAAATAGTACATGCCCTCAAAGAGCTTACATTCTAGTGGTGAGAAAGAACATGTGTTTAAACAAGGTTTTTGTGTAGCCATGCTATCTAGACTAATGAACATTTTAGGGCAGTAGAAAAAAGTGTACATACACCTTCAATTTTTACATTTTTCCACATCTTTCGCTAAAACTATTCAGATAAAAGAATAATTCACTTTGTATTGCAAAACAAGAATCGTATTTTGATTCCCACCTAACTTATGGTGACTTTTCTCTTTTTCTGCTGCAAACAAGTTACTAAGTATCTATGTTTCTATATAACATCCATTATAGTTTTATGGTTGTAAACCTGGATTCAGAGAGCACATAAATTTCATTTACAGACCTGAGGAAAACCAAAGTGCTCTAATGCCTGAAAACATTAGAACTAAGGGGCTTAGAAATAACCATGACCTTTTACTTGTTTCTCTGACAAGTTTTACACTATGTTTATTTCTCAAATATTAATTTCTTTCAAGGGCTTTCTCTGCTGCCAAAAAGTTACTTGGTTCACATGATTGGAGTCCTGTCCCCACAGGGATTCAAAGAGCCTTTTTTATCAGTAACCAGATTAGAGAAATGTACATTAGCCTAGACCAGGCCTTGAGGTAGAGTATTTAGGTCTTAAATCCCAGCTTGCCTTAAAAAGCTCAGGGCTGTTGCATTGTAATGGATTGAGGTTTAATTTTTAACTGTAAAACAGATGGAGTTTAACAGGAGTTAAACTGACTGCTTCTAGAGATCTCAATGGATTTAAATTTGGGCCATTCAGATTTCAGGGCCATCATCCTCCATCTTTTTTAGTGCATTGCAAGTCTTCATCATAACACAATGCTGCTACCCTCAGAGAAAATCTACATAAATTCCAATTTATGTGACTCTCAAATCATGTGCATTTTTCCATTTGGAGCTAGGGGAAGGTGGGGAAGGAGAGAGCAGAACAGTTCTGAGAAGTGTGGTCTGTGGTATAAAATTCTGTATTTATTGGGAAACCAGTACTGTGTGGCATGGTAAGAGGGCCCTAATAATGAATGCCCAGATGCCCAACTAGTTTGTTGTTCTTGCTTATGTTCTACCCCAGAGGATCTAATGCAGATGCTATCTCTTGATAAGGTAGATGTTAACCTTTGCATTCATGACATTTTCATTTTTACTACATTTTAAATGAATTAGTGATACACTTGAGAAAACATTTTTCACCTTTATCTGTATGATTTCTTTCTAAATATGCTATACCTTTCTCAGGAAAAAAAAACTACCAGGTGTGTGGGAAATGATTCTTTAGTAATATTTGTGTCAGTGTTAATGGATGAATTTTCAAAATTAAATGATAGAATACTTATAAATTCTTGGAACTTTAAAAAAATGTAATGGGTATTTTAGTAATGCACTCTAAAAGGTGCAGATAAGTTGTTGATCTGCAGTGTTACACTAATGAAATCACAAGTGTAGCTCAAAAAACAATGCCCATACTACAAGACGAATGGCTTCTATTATATATCAACAATTCTAAAAAATCACTTAGTAGAAATACTTTTATTACTACCAGTTTCTCCTAACTAAAAATTTTTGAAAAGTCTTAGAGTAATTCAAATTCATATGATCAGCTTTCACTGTTCTTAGTGATACATCAGCCTAGACTAAATATGGTAACTGGCAGTTCTTATCCCTTGCTATCCAAATCTTGGAGACGCAAAAGTTGAACCCAGGGAATGGAATGGGAACAAGAATAAACAGAGGGGAGTATATGAGTTTCCAGTATGTGTGCTTGTGTGTTTATTTGAGTTTATGTCTGAGTGTTCTGTGTGTCTCTGTGTTCCAAGGCCAAGTATTATTTGGATTATTAACTATTTTTATTATCCATAATTCTTCTCCTCTCTTTTAGCCCAGGTAATTGTGTTGGTTGTGTTAGCTAGTCTCACAAGGTTGACACTAAACCATGGTTATTGTCAAATAAATAAGGGGTTTCACAATGATCTCTGTCATCCTGTAAAAACATTTGTTCCTAAAAGATAGAGTTTTTGTTTTTGTTTATTTTTTCAATGATTGAAACCATTTCTTTTGGGAAATACATGTTTATAAGCTCTTGCTTTTGGAATCTCTCCTTAGACTGTTGGAATATGCCCAAATATAATATGGGTTTATAGAAATACCTAATGTGGCCTTTATTTCAAGAAATTCAATTTACTTTTTTCAAATGAATATGAGCCTCATAAATTCTAAACATATATATAAACATGCTTCTTCCTCCTTGTCTCACCAGGAAATGGAAGGAGGTTCCAAGAAGCAGAAGGGGAAGCACAGTTTACCTTCACTATTCAGTTCTAGCATTTTCCTACACAGCTGTGAGCATGACATCTAAAGATTAGCATAATACTTATCCACTCTAGGACTTTTAATTCACATCTTAATTGAATTGAATTTGTGTGAAAAGAACATTCCCCTGAAACTTGCATTCAGATAATACCAATGACCTAAATGTTGCCCAGATATGTATGTTCATTTTTGATAAGAGTGTTGCTTGAAATTGTACAGTAAGTGCTGATGCTAGAAAGAATTGAGGGTACCCAATTATACTATTAAATTGTCCTTCAAAGAATCTCATTAGCAATAAAGCCCAGAGGAAGGTGAAACTAAAAACTCTTCAGGAACTGGGACACTGTTCTTCAGAATCAGAATCTTCTCTCAGACCACATTTATGTGGCCTAAATATAGTGTTCTCTGAAAGCTGAAGCTCTATTTAACTGATTACTACACAATTTGAAGCACTCTCTGTTTTTTTTAATTTTGTTTCTTAGCAAATTTTAAAAATATGATGATTCACCTGGTTTGGTTATGACTGAAATGTTGCCCTGTTGATGTCAGGCCACAGGCAAAGTTCCAAAGCCATTCCACTTCAAGCATTTCCATAACCTGTCCTATCCTATAGTAAATACTTTCATAAAAATGGTGAGATTATAAGAGTTCAAACCTTGGTATAGACTACACAGACCTGGAGTTATAAAAATCAAATGCATATGACTAGTGAATTCTGCATAGTTTACAACCTGCTAATATGGAATTATATTTAACTATTTATTTAAATGAAATTGTATGACTATGAGGAGAGGGGAGAACAGCTATTTTTTAACTACTTATTCACTCTCTCCACTGAAATATCTTTGAAATATATAGAAACCTGTTCTTTTTTTCTTATGAATATAACTCCAAATTATGCTTTATATACAGTATCTCAAAATTCCTAGTGCTGTTTTTTGAGATAATATAGGTACTTTATGGCATCGGTTTCTAAAGCATTCTGAAGGTATGGTTTCAATAGGTTCTGAATGGAGCCCACTTTATTAAAACATTTTCCACCTTGAATGTCTGTATTTTGATTCTGCATATATGGTAAATGGCCTTCCCAAGACTAAAGTGGTATTATGATTCTACCATGAAATACTAAGTCATAGCAACAAACAAGTCAATGAAACCTTCTACCTTGAAAGCACATGGTCCCAGACTTATCTCTATTCATTATAACTTTTAAAGATTCAAGAATGAAAATGAGTTATGAGTTCCCATCACTTTGTTCTTATGGTTTTATTCTTCAAGCAAATGAATCACTCGTGTCATTTTTATTAAAAGTATAAAACAGTTGCAAGAAAATGCAGTGTAGTGAATAGAAAATTGTCATTGGATTCAAGAAGATCTCAGTTTAAGTTCTCCTTTTACTATCTGTGTGACTATAGGCAAATCCTCTTGCTATCACCCAGGCAACATTTTATGCCTATAAGTTTCAGCAGAATTGCTGATTTGTTTCTCTAGAAGAAAGTTCCCACACTGGGAGTTCTCTCACATTAGTAACATTACAGATCTGTATCAATTTCCAACCCACTCCCTGCCCCAATTTTTAAAAAATTCTGCTCCCTGAGGTTTTATTTTGCATAATATTGTTCATTCTCAAGATAAGGCCAAGTTAACTGTTGGCATTATGTTTTTCTTCATTATCATTTTCTTATAATGCCAATAATGTTGGCATTATGTTGGTATTAAATTAAACTAGGTAAAAGATTTTCTGGAGAAAAATAAACAATTTGAAATGAAGTCCAAAGATTCAGTAGTACCCCCTTTCCATCTGAACACAAAAAGTTCCTCAAATCCTACCAGAAAATATCTTTCTAGAAATCTCCTAAAACTCTTTAGATTGGTCAATATACAAGCAGAGTAGCATGACCTCAGAAAACTATCAATAGTTCTCAGCCAAAAGATCAGAGACTTCTAGGCACTCAATAAATGTATATTGAATTGAATGTGGAAGGGCCGAGCAGCATCTTGAAGAAATTTGAATTCCTAGAGTGTATCTCTCAAAGAACATTTAAGACATATTTTCTTCCCTCTAATGTCTCTTGGATTACATGCCCCTTTTAGCTTTTTATTTCCGGTGGCTAACACCTATAGACAAAATTGTAAAGTAGGTAAACTGTCTCTTCAATGACTTCTCATTCTTCTATGGATTCTTCCCCATTATTCTGGGACTGCCTGAAGTCCTTAACTCTTATTCTACTTTCACTTCCCATGATTTGCTGTTTCCATGCTTTCCCTTCTTTCCCCAGGGAAAATTTAGCTATAGATATCCAGAGTTCCAGATATCAATGACTGCATTCTGTTAACCTCTCCCCTAGACATTAGTACAGGACCCATTACTAATCTAAGTTCCGTCTAGAAACAGTGCATTCCCTGACACCCACTTATTTGTCTTACCATTAAGTCACTCTAATAACAACAACATTACTCACCCTAATAGTGTGAATTTGAGGCCAGGGGCATTTTAGTGGATTGGACTTTCTAAAGCCCTTGAATCACTCTGAGCTGTGGAACTACTATCCATACTGGTCTTATTAAATTGCCTTTATCAAAACTAATTAATGGTATTGAAAAAAGAGACCCAGTACTATAATAACCATCAGTGTTAATGTCTATACCTAAAACTGACACCAGGTCATTATTAGAGAACTAAATGGTAACAATGGAATCTATTTTTATAGCCCTTATCAAAATTTGGTTTTTCTTCCCATTGCCTCAGTGGCACCTGATTTTAAAAGTAATAGTAGTAGAGTTACTTGTCACAGGCTTGTGTTTGACTCCTCTGTTAGATATCTCAAAACCACTCATTTTATAGATGAGGCAGTTAGAGATTAGATTATTCTGTGATTAGAGATCACAGAATCATAAATTGTGAACTAGAAGGTAACTATGGAGTCATCCAATTTGAGATACTTCTTTTTTTACAGATGAGAAGACTGAGGAACAGAGAAATGAAGAAATGCGCAAGGGTGACTTGTTCAAAGTTTTTGTTAATGGTAGGGTTTGGATATAACCAGAAGACATTACCACCTATGTTCTTATATAAATTGCTATCTATATACCTAGAAGAAGGTAGAAAGAGAGGTAATATAGAATAAAATGAAATGCAAGCATACTGATTTTAGAGGCATAGGACCTAGTTTTTAAATATACAGATCATAAACACCTGACTTGAAAATTCAGTGAATTAAGCCAATGACCTGATTATGTAAATAGAAATACAAATAGCTACAACAAGACTTTCAGGACTGTTACTCAGCAATTAGTGCAGCACTGAGCACATAGTAGGCACTCAGTAAATGCTTGTAGATTGATTCAGTGGGCCTGTGTTTTCATTGTGTTACAAGATGGATTGGATAGGAATGAATGAATGAATATATGAGAAAGCCAAAATAGGCTCCTTCCTATGGGATATAGACTTGAGAAAGTTCCCACACACAGAGGGAACTATGGAGATGTTTGTAGAGTAATCAATTTGTCAATCAAGAATAAATTCCTTAGTTTAAAAAAGTATTCTCAATTTCAACAATAATGCTAAAACATAGTTATTTTGCAGCAACTCCTAAATGGGACACCCTGGACTCCTTAATCTGTGGTCCTGAACCTTTTGTTTGCCATCAGTATTTTTAAGAGACTACCACCCCAAGATTGAAGCCCTTGAACTCTGCAGCCTCACCCACTCATTACCATCTCCCACAGGATTTAGAGGCAACAATTTAATAAAACTCTTCATTCAGCTCCCATCTAACATGCTATCATGAGGAGGGTGTTGCCTATTAAACAGGATAATTCCTAATCTAGTAAACTCCCTCTGTATTTAGGCTCATGTGTTTTTCTTAAATTTTGAAAATAGATGCCTTTAAAATTAAGACCACCTTTTATATGGTCTTCTGTCACACTGCATTGTTTCATCACAGTATTAGTCCTTTCGTCATTGATCTCTCTACACTGTGTACCACTTGCTGTTGAATTTTCTATTTGAGATTCTTTAAAAAAATGTTCATTCTTGTTTCTTGATGAGACTATTGACTATATATATGTGTGTGTGTGTGTGTGTGTGTGTGCAATAGATTTTGGTTTTCTTTTGGAGATGCATCATCTTTATTAATTGTTCACACCCTCTTCCTCATAAAGTGTTAACATATATTCTTTGATGTTGAACATGCTTCTGTTGTTAATTTCTGGGGTTTTTTATCATATGTTTTTATTTGCAGATATTTTTCAATATATAAATGATATAGAAGCAGGTGATCTGTGGGTCCAGTTCGTTGAATTATCCTGAAAAGGAAAAAGAAGATAATTCTCCTCCTCACCCCCAAATCCAATTATCACCTCAGGATGATTTATACTGAATGCAACTTTCAAAAGTAGCATAAGGGGATTCAAGTAATTTAACAGTATATTACATATAATATGCCAGTTCAATGAAGCATAAATGATATATGATAGAAAAGATGACAAAGAAATCCAACATCTCATCTGATTTCTGATCTTTCTTATAAATACCATAATTCTTTACTTCTAAAGTAAGAAGTCTTGGGCAAATGTTTCCAATAAATAAAAAATGGTGCTTTTAAAATTCAACCATCATTTTTTCTGCTTCATGATCTTTAACATAATATAGCAAAGGATAATACAAAAACACACCTCATATAAGTGAATTCTACATACTTTATCAGTATCTAGGTCTTTAAAAGATGTTTTTCATATTCAATACAACCAAATTGTACTTTAGAATAGTGTTTTTGTGCTAAGTAATTTTTGGAATGAAAATTATACTTTTAATACATATAGGAAATAGCTAAATTTAATATTATTATAGTCTTACAAAAATTCTATTTAGTAGGACTATTTGAATAAAAGTAGGATTCTTGTTTTTAAAAGAACATGCTCTTTGAAGTATGGAGGCCCAGTGTCCAATGGTTTTATAAAGCCCTTCATAAATCACCTACATAATTTTCATTTAACATTGGCCTCCCTTGGAAAAATAGGGAGCCTAGGATCAGAGGGAAGAAACCAAAAATTTTCTAAGGTCTGGCAAAAGTGAATTGAGTATCTTGTTACGTTTTTGCTATGGCAGGGACACCAACCATTCAAAACTTCAAGAAACATTCGTTTCTTCTCTATCCTCTGATGTTTTAAAACCATGATCCCAGGTGAAACAGTAGCACTTTGTGATTGTTGTAATAAATACAGAAAGGTGTTATAATGGAATCTTTATTCCATTTTGAAAAAAGCATTAAATTTATACATAACAAAAACAACAGTTTTGGTGATGCTGTTGCCACCTTAAAAAAGGAGGGAAGGGAAGGAAAAAGAGGAAATGAGGAATCACAACAATTGTAGAAAAACAAATGTCCTCAAACAGCTCTAGAATCTTGTGAGAACCTTGAGGGGGATTTAGGCATTTTTTATTCCCATATATGCCAGTGCCCATATCCAGGAATCCAGGTATGAGGAATACTATGCAAAAACATGGACATAAGGAAGCAATGGGCAGGTACAGGAGACAGCAAATAGTCCAGACTATGTTATAAAATATAATTATCAGCTTGAGAGAACAAAATGGATGGCTTGGAAAAGTGATTGAGTACAACCAGAAAAACTCTGGAGAGGGCAAGATATTGAGAAAATTTAGGGGAGATATAAATTAGGGATTCATCTACAAATACTCAAAATGCTCCAAAGGATCTATAATCTCATCATTATAGGTATCACTTCCAAAAGTGTAAATCATAGCATGACCATCCCTGCCCATCCTGTACCACATTTTGTTCATGTCAGAAGTTCACCACAGGGCATCTATCCAGGAGAAGAAGCCTCCCTCTTTTTCTCTTGATAGTATGAGGATACCAATGGAATGCACACAAATTGTCCAGAAGTTATCCCTTGCTCTCACCACATAAACAATCAGTCTTTTTCACTCACATTTCTTTGCTGACATCCCTTTTTCTATTCTTCCCTTTGTACTCCTTATTGTAATGTGTCAAAGCCTGTTCATATCTACCATGTGCTTTTCCACTGTTCTTCCTACATCTTATAACTCTTTGTAAAATGCAAAGTTCTGTGATTAACAGCCTTATAATAGCACCAAGAGAAAATTGATATTAAAAAATTGTCTTTTGTAACATGGAGAAATTTGGTGTTATTTAAAAAAAAACTCTGCAATTTATTCATGGCATTTCAGCATACTCTCTCTGTGCCTGTTCAGTGCTAGCCCAATCCACCCTCCAATTGCATAGTTTGTTTCATACATATGTATTTATGTGTATATGAATATACACACATATGTATATTTGTTATATAATGATGTACAAACTTTATAGGTTGTTTACAGGTTGTTTATTCAACTGCATGCCTGGACAATAAACATTCTTCATCCACTTGGTTTTTCCTATATGGATTATTAGGCCAAACTTTTATAAATGATTATGGATCACATTTAGGAGCCTTTATAAAGGTTTTGAAACTTTATGATAAAGAGTATCTAGAGGACCTTGATTAGGAAATCACCTGTACATTTGTGATGACTGAAGTTATGAAAATTGATGAGATCATCAGGAGATAAAGTGATGAGCAAGGAGGGTTTAAATTGAAACCTCAGGGAAACATCCCCCAATTTAGGAGGAATTTATAGGGAATAAATAAGGAAAAGGTAAAAAGTTTTCTCTGCAATAGTGAGGGCCTAGTTAAAACCAGAGAAGATGAATTTACAGGGTATACAGTAAGCACAATTTTGTGATCTCCTCTGACATCATTTGGAAGTTTGATGGTGAAGCCAAGGAGGCTAAGAACAAAAACATTAGGAATAAGAAATAACAAAGTATGTACAGAATAAGTGTCTATGAATATGTCTTGGGGTGGCTCATAGATGGGAGCAGGATAAACAAAATAAGCAATTATAAATGGAATTTAATCAGATTAATTCAAGCTACTATTTAGCAACCTCCAGTAAAGTCCTACTCACATGTCTCATCATAATGGGAAGGTAACTGTGAATTCCCTAAGTCTATGCCAGCAAAGCCTAAACTCTAACAGGTATTGCCTGCCAATAAAGGCTTCTATTACAGGTCTGCTGACTGCATGGATGCCTGCTGCTATTCAAGAACGAGGCTACCTAACCTCAAAAGAATCTCTTCCTCACTCTGTTAGCAATGAAAAAATGACATGTTCAGCCACAGTAATATTCAGGGACCATCTATTATGACACAGGGAGGCTGAAATCTGAATTGGTGGCGAGAGTAAGCAAAGATGAAATCACATAGAGAAACTGATAGATGTTCAGGGGTTCTTTATATCTTATTTTTCATTTTGTTCACTTATTCTATTTTTTTAAGTGAATTTAATTTTGTTTGTTCTAATTTGTCTTTCTTGGCTAATAGCACGGATAAGCATGTGAAGTAATCCGTCCCTGATTTTCTTAGTTTTTCCAAGTCAGAGAAAGTCCAATACTCTCTGCTCTCCAAAAGAGTATAATAAGGTACCATAAATACCAAGGCATAGTTATAAGAGGTATAGTTGGGAGTGATATTTGAAGCAAAATAAAAGACTTTTAAGACAGCTCAAATCCTCAATCTCTTAACTGGAAGAGCTACATTCTTGATTGAGGGAAATTTAGTTAAACTTTTTGTTTAAAAACGGGAAAGTAGATTCTGGCTTCTTAGGTAGCACTGTTTGGCACTGGCTTCCCATTTTCTGCTTCATATTGTCACGGTGGCTCCAGATGATCACATTTATCCTGAAGATCTATTCAAGTAATACTCAGATTCAGAAATCACCAGAAAGTCTGCTGATGTAATGCTGGAAGGATGAAAATAGTGTGTTAAAGGACTTAGAAATGATTGGCCAATCACCCAAAGCAGCACCCCCTTTCTTTCTAACCTTTCTCCTTCTTGTTTGACTTTTCCTCTCATTAGTCATTCCAGTTCTTGTCAGCCCTTTGGAAATTCTAATTAAAGCCACTGGGTCTTGACACAGAGTCAGTTACTAATAGGTTGAATTACAAGTTAGTCCGTAGCCAAAGAAACAGACAAAATGTCAGTAAGCATGGTGTGAGACACTGCCTGGAAACCTCGAGGGAAGCACCATTATCAGTGTCACTATTGTGGATAGTTAGATTTAATGGGAAAAGTAGAGTTTAAGATAATTTTTAAAAAGTCTTTGACCAATTCTATTAGTCATTTAGACCATTCCAAAGAGTCTCATTTTGGGGTATTTTTTTAAATAGTATATATTTTTTTTTCCTGATTACATGTCAAGACAATTTTTAGCATTCATTTTTACAAGATTTTGAGTTCCAAATTTTTCTCCCTCTTTCTCTCCCCTCCCCTCTTCTACAAATGGTAGGCAATTTGATGTAAGTTATACATGTGCTATCATGTAGAATATATTTCCATATTAGTCACAGTTATGAAAGAAGAAACGTCTCAAGGGAAAAAACATGAAAAAGAATAAAGTAAGTGAAAAAAGTATACTTCGATTTGCATTCAGAGTCCATTAGTTCTTTAACTGGATGTGGATAGCATTTTCTCTCATGAGTCCTTTGTAATTAAGACAAAATTTTTTTTTTTTGAGAGGCAGGGCATTTGGAGTTAAGTGACTTGCCCAAGGTCACATGGCTATTACGTTTTAAGTGTCTGAGGCTGGATTTGAACTCAGGTCCTCCTGACTCCAGGGCCATTGCTCTACCCACTGTGTCACCTAGCCTCCCCGACACAAAATATCTTTAACTTAATAAATATAAATTAATAAAAATGATAATCCAATTTTAAAAAATATTTTTTTAAAATTTTACTTTTTGGATGGCATTTGGGGTTAAGTGATTTGCCCAAAGTCACACAGCTAGTAAGTGTGTCAAGTGTCTGAGGCCGGATTTGAACTCAGGTCCTCCTGACTCCAGGGCCGGTGCTCTATTCACTGGGCCACCTAGCCACCCCTTAAAAAATTATTTTTCAGATGCAAAGTGACCCCAAAGAAAGCACATAAAATAGTATATAGCACAGTGTTGTTCAGTTGTGTCTGACTCTTTGTGATCCCATGACCCATACTGTCCATGGGATTTTCTTGGCAAAGATACTAAAGTGGTTTGCCATTTCCTTCTCCATTGAATTAAGACAAAAAGAGGATAAGTGACTTGCCCAGGATCACATAGCTGGTGTCTCAGATTTGAATTCAGGTCTTCCTGACTCCAGGCCCAGTGCTGTAGCTACTGAGCCATCTAGTTGCCCATATAGTACATAGCAGACATTAAATAAATATTTTTTGAGTGAATGAATAATTTTTTTCTCAAAAAAATTGCAAAATGTTCACTTATTTCACAAATAAAAAAGAAGTCCCACCTGAGATCATTTAAACGCATTTCATCAGTTGTATCAGTGCCTAATGAATTTATTAACAAATGTTTGAGCAACTACTGCATGATATTGAAAATATCAAGAAGTTTATGACATTCTCCCAACCTCCAATACCTACAACCTAGTTAAGAAGGCAACATAAATACATTTTAAAAAACTAGTATAATCTAGTTATATGACTAGATACTATATATAGTATCTATAAATATCTATAATATATAGATATATATTATATATATGTAATATAATATATAATTATATAATATATTATATTATATATAATAATATATATAGTAAATATAGTATCTGTATATATTTATATATAATATATATAAATGTAATCTATATACTATATTATAAATATATCTATAAAATAGATGACTAGTATAAATAGTAAATGCTGCTAGAGTTGTGTTTTTGTTATTTTTAATCACCATAGGCCAAGGAAGGTTTCGTGAAAAGAAGTATAGCTATGCTTTTGAGAGGAGAACTGGGACTTTTCTGGAGTATAGTGACAGGAAGGTAAATTTCAGCTCCACATAAGGAAGAAATTCTTAGAAACTAGAGCTGTCCAACATTGTAATGAGCTGCCCCATGGGAAAATGAGTTTCCTGTAACTGGAAATCTTCAAGTAGAATTTGGATGACCAGTTGTTAGGGATATACTGGAGGGGGTTCATGCATTGAGTACTAGACAGCGTAACCTCCAAGTTCCTTCTGACCTTTAAGATTCCCTTGTTCTATAACTTTAGCATATGGAATGCCTGTGAAAGCATTCCATATAAATGGAATTGCATTAACAAGGCAGGGATAGCAACATATAATACGCATTGAAGGATCTAAAAGTAGGCTGGAATGGCTGGATTGGAGGGCTCATTTGGGAAAGTAATGAGAGGTAACATAGTAAGAATCATAAATGGGATTTAAAGTTGTTTGGGGTCTGATAATAGATGACCTTGAATGCCAGATTTTTTAAAACTGGATGTTCATCTTGTCGGCAATGAGGTATCAGTGGAGGATTTCCAGCAGGAGAATGATATTATATTTCCTAATCAGAAACGATGAATGCATTAGTTCTAAACAAAATATCTGTCAAAATTATTCTCTACCTCTCATAAAGTTTGACGTTAAGAGTGCAAGCCAGAGAGAGCTCTAGATGGGGGGAGGTGAAGGTGAGGGGAAGAAGGAAGTTAGGGAGAGAAAGGAACTAAACCCAAACCACTGTCTGGTAGCTTCCTATTTTAATTAATTTTCTTGCTAACTAGGTACTAGCTTGTAGGACTCTGTCCTTTTAGCCTCCTCAAAATTGAGGCCCCCAGGCAAAGCACCAGTTGCCTCCACCCAAGTTAAGTCTTTGACTAGAACTCCTGCCTATTCCTGCTTACTCTATGCTAGAAATTGAACTGTATTGAAAATTTCTCTCCTTGGCTCTCCTTACTCCCCCCTTTGACTTTGATGACTTAGAATCCTTCTCCCATCTGTCATAGGATGTCCTCATTCTCTGAATTCATAGTATTCTAGTTTGTTCAATGTCTCAGCCCCAGTTTTCTTGCCTATAAGAGAAAATACACTAAGTAGAAAGAACTTGTCATCATACCAATTCTTCCATATTCTGCTGCTTCTCTATGCTGACTTTAATTTAAAAAAAAAATCAAATTTCTAGACTATCTACTAGCCCGTATTTACTCCTAAGGTCCTAGAATCCTTCAGGTAGAGTTACTCAGGTTTTTTTGTTTTTTTGACAACAGCCCAGGAGAAAATCTTTATATACCCTGAGATGTAATGTTTCTGTCTTCACTGGGAGAGAGGAATTTTCTGTTATCTATTATTATATGTGCAAAGCATGTTTCCTATTATGAGCATTGATTCTAAAAGACTTCTTTTCTGGTTTGAGGGGAAGGGCCCGGAGAATTAGTCATCAATCTAAGAATACAGGGGAAAGGGTGGGCATAATCCTTTGAGTCATGTTCATACACTGAATGAAGAGCCTGGGGGAAGAGGGCTCTTGAATATCAAGGTATGGAGTTTAAAATGTATTTGTTAGGAAACAGAGAACTATTGAAGGATTTTGAGCAGAATTATATTATTAGAGCTATGTTTTAGGATCATGCTGGCAAAGGTATACAGGATAAACTGGAATGTGCATAAAATGGAGTCAAGATCACTTAGGAGTCAATGTCAAATGTAGACAAGGGGTAAAGAGGATATGAACTAGGATAGCTCATATGGGAATGGGATTTATGGGAATGTAAAGGAGGCCTGTTTCAGAACCAGAGTCAGTGGGATTTACCATTCAATTGCCAGTAAGAAATAGGGAAGGCTTAGAAAGGATGTCAAGGTTTTGAATATAGAAAAAAATAGAAGGATCTTGCTGCTATGAAATGAAATAGGGAATTTCAAAGAAGGGACAGGTTTGGGAGAAAGGTGAATCAAGTTTGGGATATGTTGAGTTTGAGGTGGTAGCAAGACATTCAGGTGAAGATGTCTTATGTATCTAGAGTAGGAAGGAGAAATTATACCTAGAGATGAAGATTTGAGAGCCAAAACTATGAGACTGGCTGAGACACCAAGGAAAAGAGTACAGAAGGAGAACAAAAGAGATGACAGAGCTTTTGGAGAGACTAAGAATAAAGAACTACTCCTGGGCTCATAAGGCCTGGGACATCATGCCCAATCCTGGTTCTATAACTCAGAATGCAGTTTGGATTTGGTTCAGTCCCAGGGAGCTTGGCTCTAATGATACTGGGTGGGCTTTTTTGTTTTTGTACTCCATAGTTCACTAAACCACCCTCAACACCATCCCAGATTCAAATTTATTTATAGCTTAGGTACTGTCTCACATCCAGAATTTTTCAAGAAAAGGGGAATGGAAAAGAAAGCATATATTCTATATATATACAATCTGTGTACAATTGAATAAGATATAAAACAGGTAATTTATTTTTACACACAAAAGAAATGGTAATCATAAAAAATGTACCATGCATACCAATAGGATTACTAAAAACAGGATTTGGGAACAACTTTTATAACCTGCTAGAATGCTGATATTTAAACCTCACCAGAAATTAAAGTAGTTGGCAAGGTACTTAATTGGGCAGTTTACATTTTGCCTCAGTCCTACTAGTCAAACAATTCCTGCCAAGTCCAAAGGCATGCAGAGAGGAGATGGAGTGTCAGGTGAGAGAAACAAATAGGTCAGTTTAGCTAGATCACAAGAGTGCAAGAGAGAGAACAGTGTACAATGAGGCTGGAAAGTTGGCTTAGGGGTTAGGCTGTGGAAGGCTTTAAAAGCTAAAGAGATCAGTTTCTATTTTATCCTAGGGGCAATACGGACCCACAGGAGTGGCAAACAATGGAGAATGTGCAGTGCAGGCCTAGAAATCCTCAATTTTGTGGCATTTTATGCCTCTTCTTTCTGTTTGGGGGGGGGGGGGAGGAGGGGACTGAAACCCAAGAACAAATGATGAATGTAAGGAGGAAGAGTAAGAACACTTTGTTTTCCATCTTTCCACATTTCTATGTTTCACATTTTGAGTCAAAAGGAATAGTACTTTGTTTTCTCAGGAGACAAAAGTTGTCAGTGTAATTCTATCTGCAAATTTCAATGGGTAATGTCAAGTGATTCTAAGACTGTTCTATTCATGACCGTGTTTCAGAAACAATGTGCAGTTGTGCTTTTTGTAAATGACAAGGGCTGTGAGCACAACCATGGGCTAATTCAAAATGTAACTTTTATTCAAGTCTTCTGAAGGATCGTTTGAAAAATTTCATTTGTGCTTTTTATTTGAGTGTTCTCAGTTTGCCCCAGGGAAAGAGGAGTGAAGTTGGTATTTAGGAAGGTATTGAGACAGAATGAAGAACTACATTCTTCATTTCAAGCTGGAAGAGACTTTAGAGATTGTCTAGTTCAAAGCCTGCATTTTAGAGAAAAGGAAACAGGTTCAGAAAAGGAGAATAACTTGCTAGTCACACAATTAGAAAGGGGCAGAGCAGCAATTCAAATTATATGCCCCAGGACACTGTCTTTTAACTGCAGCAGATTTCCTCTTGTATCAGTCCAAACTGATTAGATCTAATGGTCCAACTTATGCCAGGTCACACATTCCAAGTTAGGTGCTGCTATGCCTGGATCAGTCTCATAGAAAAGAGGGCCGTTATTTCAAAAGGAGAAGTAAAGGCTCACTCAGACTCATCTGAGTTTTTCAAGGACAAAGTGACCAAGTTCCACAAACTACTCTAGGCCTGAGGGTATAGGCAAAACCAAAACAGTCTCTGCCTTCAAGAAGCTTCCGCCATACATAGTATTTGGAACCTATTTCCCTGGCAGTTTAATGGGCAGGGTAAGTATATATAGGTCTACTAATGAAGGAAAATATTTCATCTTAGTGAGGTAGCCTTTGAGATGGGATGCTTCCATTTGGTAGAAAATTAAGGGGAAAAACTAGAAATATCATTTATGATATTGGATCCAGGATATTTAACTATTGGTTCCGACAGACTACCTCAGGATTAGTGGCAAATGGTGGTATTATTCTTTGATACTACATTATCCCAATAATTTCCTATTATTAGACTAGATTCATTTAAGAAAAAGTACCTCTATGTGTGACTCTAGAAGTAAAATTAAATTTGGAATGGGGAAATCCCTCCCTCTCAATTTTGCTGCTAGAATCATATAGAGAGGTGCTTACTTTAAGATATTTGGGATATCTTAGAAAAGATATCTAATAAGATAAGAAAAATATAGTACAAATATTATTCTAGTATCCATAGAATATTAGAAGGACCATTTTCCAACATTTTGGAAGCATTTTGTTGAACATTTATAGAAAGACATACACAAGCATCACATAGGATGAGAAAACAAGGTCAGATTATAATCTGAACTAATGGAAATAATACCCACATTGATGAAATCACAGGAGAATGAAAGTATTGAAAGAGATGTAATGCCAAATATCTCCCTTCAATACCTTTTCCTTTAGGTCAGTTGGTTTTACATGGCTAAAAAATGCACAGGTAAAGGTTAGCAATTATCAACTCTGAGCAACGGTGGAACTGATTTGTACAGACTAGCTTTCTTTTTTTTTCTTTTTGGAGGGGGGAAGGCAGGGCAGTTGGAGTTAAGTGACTTGCCCAAGGTCACACAGCTAGCAAGTATTAAGTGTCTGAGGTCACATTTGAACTCAGGTCCTCCTGACTCCAGGGCTGGTGCTCTATTCACTGCGCCACCTAGCCACCTCCTACAGACTAGCTTTCTATATAGATTAGATTCATTGGGTGATTTTTAAAGCTCTCCTTTAGTGTCAAATAGACATAGACTATGTGACTTAACTACCAAAGATAGGTGAAGGATGCTGTGGTCATATGAAAAATTCCAAAGTAGGGACTTTCTTCACCAATACAGATTGTAATCTGTCTATAATTTTGGTCTTAGAGAATTGCTTGAGGCTTATAGAGGTTAAAGGATTTTCCCATGGTGATACAATAAGAGGTGGAATCTGAATCCCAGTCTTCCTGACTCCAATTCAAACATTCTATCCATAAAGTCATATTGCATCTCTAGTGGTTGTATATGACTTAATATCAACTTAATAAGTTGAAAGTGCCTAGAGGATATAAAGAGACTATTATTCTTGGTAAAACTCATATGCCCTTATGTTTGATAACATTTCACTTTTATTCTGTATCATGTTCTAGACCAATTTCATTGATTTGATAATTATACTTCCACATATAATACAAAAGGAAGTAGAAGGCTGACATTTCCCCCAAGTAATGTTCATTTAGGGGTATTTGCTAGGGCTAACCCTAAGCATTGGTTTCCAAACTGAAGAACTTTCCAGTTTTCTCTTCATCTATAAAAGAAGAGCATTAGATAAATGATCTCTTACATCCCTTTCAATTCTAAATCCTTTGTAATTTAAAGTATGTTTTTTTTCCATGAAAACTGTGCCTTTCCATTATGTTGCTTTACTACTAACATGATTAGACTTCACATTAGACTGATGAACTTTTGATAAAATTAAGCCCAGGGCAGTAATAAATGATGCTTGGAATACATATTCTTCTCCTATTTCTATGTAAATAGGATAAAATATCCTCAATGACCAATGTTCCTTTCATTCCTTAATGTAAGATTGTAAA
Organism: Petaurus breviceps papuanus; assembly: GCF_028583685.1. Lineage (NCBI taxonomy): Eukaryota > Metazoa > Chordata > Mammalia > Diprotodontia > Petauridae > Petaurus > Petaurus breviceps. The sequence goes on from NW_027187391.1 coordinate 20,261,269, forward strand.
AGATTAAGAGTTAGTAGAGGAGAACCCAGAATGGGAAATTTTTGACATGAAAAAGAAAGTATAAAAACATCTGAGGTCCAGGAGCAGGGGTTGGGAGAAGGCTGGAGAAGAAGTTATTGGGTGATGAAGGAGTGTGAGTGAAAGCCACAAAAAAGTGGAGATCAGAGAATTAGCGATTATATTCAGAGTTTTCATACAGAAACTTTCCTTGGTCCAAGGAAAGGACAGGGGCTTTTGTATTGCATTAATGTGACTACTTCCCCTCAAAGCATTTTGTGACTTATGGAATTTCACAGCTACCTCAGAGAAAGGGAACTACTTTATTTTGTACCATCAAAAAACTTCAGATCTGAAAAGGACTTCAACAGCAATTTTGTTCACCCATTCCTTTCCATAGAAAGAATCTCTTCTACAACATGCTACACAAGGAACCATTGGGCCTTTTCTATCTCCATTGAGAAGGGAACCCATTTCCTCTTGAGGCAACCCATTCCACTTTCGCATACCTTTTATTGTTTGAAGGTTTTCCCTTACAATGAATCTGAATTTGCCTTCTTGGAACATCTATTTTCCATTTAACTTATGTCCTCTTTAAGTAATCAAATGATAACTGGTTATCTGATTTGATTACTCTTCATTGGAGAGATAGTATGGTGTAAAGAAAAGAATGTTGGATTTAGAGTCAGAGGACTTATGTTTAAATGCTATATCTATTATTTACTATCTTTGTGACCTTCATCAAAGTTACCTAATCTCTCTTTAATTCAGTTTTTTTTTCACATGTAAAAAATTGGGGGAGGTAAACTATGTGACCTCTTTGGTCCCTTCTGGTTCTAAATCTAGGACCCTATAATTTAGTGCTGGACTTGGAATCAGGAAGATCTAGGTTCAACCATGACCTCTGATGTTTATTAGCTATATTAATGGGCAACTTATTTAGCATTCCTGAGTCTCAGTTTTCTCACGTATATAACAAAAATAATAATAATTATAGTTCTCAATTCACAGGGTTGTGCAAAGCACTATAATTAGACAACTAAAATGCATTTATAATGTGCTCATCTGGTTATGTCCATATCCTTCAGATTTGAGCAATGAACTGGTGAACCCAAGTAAGGTAGATGCAATGAATCCATCTTTTAAAATCTATAATTATTAATTGTACTCTTTTGATCTGCATTATTTGATTTGCTATTTACAATGTAGAATTTTACCAAATAATTATATCCCCTCCACCAGGCACATATTCATTCAACAGGCATTTATTAAACATCTGCTACTGCAAAGTATACAAAGAAAAAGTAGCATAGTATAGTGGATTCAGAACTAACTTCAAAGCCTAGAGAATTCAAGTGTTACCTCTAACCTATGATCATCCTGTGACTCCAGGCAAGTTCCTTAATTTCTGTATTCCCAGTAACACTTTAAGACTACAAGTTGCAGAGAAGGTGCTCCACATGAGAAGTTCCTACACTAATAAAATCAAGGGTCCTATTTTGTTTTGTAAATAGTATTTTATTTTTTTCCAACTACACATAAAGATAGTTTTCATCATTCATTTTTAAAAGATTCTGAGTTCCAAATTTTTCTCCCCTCTCTACCTCCTCCTCCTTCCCAAATGGTGAGCAATACATATGCAATCATAGAAACATATTTCCACATTAGTCATGTTGTGAAAGAAGAAACAGAAAAAAAGGGAAAAGCTACACACAAAGTGAAAATAGTATGATTTGATCTGCATTCAGGCTCCATAGTTCTTTTTCTGGATGTGGATAGCATTCTCCATCCTAAGTCTTTTGGAATTGTCTTGAATCATTTATTGCTGAGAAGAGCTAAGACAATCATAGCTAATCATTACACAGTGTTTCTATGACTTTGTACTGTGTTTTCCTGGTTCTGCTCACTTCACTCAGCATCAATCCATGTAAGTCTTTTCAGGTTTTTCTGAAATCTACTTGTTCATCATTTCTCATAACACAATAGTATTCCATTATAATCATATACATAATATTTTTAAAATGTGCTAGTCACTAGAGACAGAAAGACAGAAAGGAAAACAGTTAATGCTCTCAAGAGCTTATATCCTACTAGAAGGATACATTTTACACATGTAAGCAAATACGAGGCTATTACAATGTAATTTCAAAAAGGAGAGAATTATAACACTTGTCAGGAAGAGGGGGAAAGATCTTCAAGAAAGACATTATATAGGAACTAGCACGCTCAGGAGGCTAAGGATTCTATGGGGAAGAGATGAAGAAAGAATACATTCCAAACCCAGAAGATCACTTGTGCAGAGGTGGAAGATGAAACATACTAGAAAAGTGAACAGTCCAGTTTGATGAGAACAGAAAATTGTGAAGGATGTTAATAAGAAATAAGACTGGAAAGGTAAGTGGGGACCAAATTGTGAAGGCCCTTACATGTCAGAAGGAGGATTTTTTAATTTCATCTTACAAGGAATATATCATAAGCCAATAAATATTTGGGGGAGGGAGGGTTCCATAATGAGCTCTGTGTTTTAGAAACACCTAATTTGGCAGTTATGTTGATAACAGTTCAGAAGTCGTCAGAATAGGCCAGTTGAAAGGACCTGAACTAGAATAAAGGCTATGTGAGTGAAGAGAAGGGAACGTGAGAGTTGTTGTGGAGGTGAGAGCAACAAGACTTGGTAACTGGTTGGTTGTGGGGATTGAGGGAGAGGAAAGAGACAAAGATGACTCCAAAGTTGCAAATCTGGATGATGAGAGAGTTGGTAATGGTGTCAATGGAAATAAGGAAGATGGGACAGATTGGAAGCTTTATGTTGGCATCTGCCCCTTTTCACTTTATTTTCAATATGGCCAAAGTTGCCTTTTTTTTCTTGCATTTGTAGCACAAAAAAGGCAGGCTCATAAATTTATATCCTTATCTTTCTTCTCAGCTTCTTCTATTTCATAATGTTTCTGACGCCTGGAATCTTCAAACTTTGTTTCTAAAAGCAGAGAAGATTCCAGTGATACAAGTGAAAATTGAATACTTGGAAGCTTCCTCCCCCACCCCCAATGCCAAGAAAGAAACTTGAAAAAGTGTTCTAAAAGTACTTAAGAGAACAGTCTTGGGCATAAAAAGCACTCTGCAGTTGCCAAACTGGCTACAGTAGAAGGATTGGATTCAAAAATGTAAGCTCTTCTGCACAGCATCAGGAGAGTGGGTCAGATTTCAAGGTTATTTGATGCCTGCACTTTAATTCCCACCAAAATCTAGGCCTGAGTTTCTCACCAGTTCCTCACATCCTTACATATTCACTTCACTTCTGTGAAAAGCATATCACCTAATCAAGAAACTGTGCCAGTAATGAACATCTCATGCTAGCAGATCACTTTAGGAAAAATAACTGAAAGCACCACCAACACGTACTAAATTAACCACTTCGTGTTCATGTCCTCCACTCTGGACAGGCTGATTTTACTGTTGCATCAATCAATATGCCATGCTCATCCCACTTGCCCTGTCTTCTCTGCTGTTCTGCTTTCCTGGAATGCCCTCCCTCTTGTCTTTGCCTATCTAAAAAGTTCTTTCCTCACGATTACTCCTATTACTCACTCAGGTAAAGACATTGAGTCTTAGAGAGGGATTAAATAACTTACCCATGGTCATACAACATGTAGGATTTAAACTCAGTTTTTCTGAGTTCAGTATTTAGGGTTCTCGCCAAAAAAAAAATCCTCTGGCTTTCGGGGTATAGTAATTCTTGCCAGAATTGGTCTCAGTTCTAGAAAGGTCTTTGCTTCTACTTGCTACTTGCTCTATCCCCTCTCTGGAATGCTTATCCTGAAATCTTCATTAGATTGTAAGCTCCTTGCAGACAGGAACTGTCTTTTGCCTCTGTTTGTGTCCACTTAACACACAGTGCCAGGGTCAAAGTAGATGCTTAAAAAAAATCTTTATTGATTGATGAAATCTTTCTTACTGAAAACTATTAGCTTCCTAGTTAATTGTCACCCAACTGCCTGTGACATCAGAAGTGGGAAACCAATTAGATATGTCTAATTAAGCCCCAACCCTCTCTCTAAAACACCTGTCCCTCTTTACCAGTTGTGTGGGACTGACCTAGGTGTAACTACATCTAATTGGAAAGGAGTGACTAAAACCTGGCATAACCAGGACTTTGGGTTCAAAAGGCACCTCTTTCATGATCATTGATCTACTTCGTCCTCCCACAGTGACATCAAGATCGCTTTACCTAAGACCCAGAATTCCCCCTCAATCTTCCCTTTCTCCCAGGGGCAAAGCTGCAGACAGAGACTGTCTTTCTGGAGATCCATTGCTATCCTTGTCTCTTGGGTGACTGCAATTCTGATATCTTCTCACCTTTTCTTCTTCTCTACTTCTTGTCCCTTACACAGATGTCTCTTATGCTGAAAACCTTCCCTTACAAGAAATAAAAACTTTCTGTGATAAAGGACTAGATCTTTTCAGCATCACTGTCTGTTCCTGCTTTAGAAAACTCTAAATAAATTTCCTAAAAGAGCTGCAATTGGCTGGGACTGTATGTACCTTTTATACACTACCTCCCAAAGTCACCTTCCAAAGGTCCTCAAGGGAAGAGAACAAATCTCATTCATTTTCATGCCCTCTATGAATGCTTTGAACATTAGTAAGAGTTATAGAGACTTGACCATTGGTATAGGGAATTCCCAGGTAGTCTAACTCCCTCCACCAATATATATGGGTGCATTTTCTGCTATTTAAAGTTTTAGAGAACTGCCTAGGACCCTGAGAAGTTCACTAACTTACCTAAAGCCATACGGTGAGTTAGTATTCACATGTAGGTGTTCTTGGTGTGATGCCAGCTTTATATCCTTTATCCCAGACTGCCCTTCATATAAGTAGATATTAAAAAAATATCTGAATTGGTCCTGAATTGAACAAAATTGGCCCTCAAAGTGGTTGGTTTCTGTTCACCCATGTTATTACTTTCCAGAATAGTATTCATTTTGAAGCTATCCCTGTTCTGGAGCAATTCTTTCTTTTTTTCTCCTTCCTAGGGCAATACTTCTTTCTGAAACAGCATGAAACAACTTGTCCTTTCCATCATGACTTGATGAAAATGTACCCTCCCCCTCTCAGCTCTCCTCTGCCCTCTGTAAAAGAAACCTGACATCATTTTCTCTCAGCTATTTGCAATTAGCCCCCACCCCAGTGGGAACGGTTCCAGACTCTGTAATTTGATTTCTTAAATGGCTCAGATGTTTTACAACCATCACCAACTATAATAATAGTAGTTGACATTTGGATAGGGCTTTAAAAAGTGCTTTGCACACATTTCATCTGATCCTCACACAACCCTGAGAGGTAGGTACTAGGGAATCATCATCCCCAATTCAAAGAGGAGAAAAATGAGGCCCCAAAATATTAAGTGATGTGTCCACTGTCAGTCAGGTTTTAAGTGTAAGAGGTGCGACTTGTACCCAGGTCTCTCAGGTATCCAAATCTAGTGATATTTTTTTCTTGAAGAACACTGAACTAACATGGGTAAAATATAATTAAATTAACACAACAATTTTAGATAAAAAAATCCAATAGTTCAAGTACTAAATATCCAATAGTTCAATAAGCAAACATTTATTGAGCATTAACCATATACAAGGCATTTTGTCAGCACTAGAGCAACTTAGATACTTCAATGGATCTGTGATCTCATTGTGCATCCAACAACCTAGGCTATGATTCATCTGTGTTCTCCCATCCTGGGTAACTCCTGTTCATGTTCTTTGGTAAATCTGCTACAAGGGATCCACCCAACATTCTAGGGATTTCCTCTAGTTGACATTGAGTGGATGTCAAAGCATGCAGAATTTCCATTAGTCATCTCTTGCTCTTGCTATTATGGGATGGCAAGAGATGCATGATCAATCTGCCTTTTTTTCTGAACATGCCTCTCTCTAATTGTGTCCTTCGTGCTGTTGGTCCTGCATAATTCCTGGTTAGTAATATATTGCAGCTTACTCATGCTCACACCACATAATGGTCAACCTTTGGTTTACATCCAACTTTAATTCTTCTGAATATGTGGTGTTATATGACTTGTAGCTCAACAGCATTACCAGAAGAATATTGTTACTTTTTAAAAAGTTAATACAGCTAAAATTTGTCCTTGATGTTTTCTAAAAACTCAATTAATGCTGGGATTTAGCCTTCTTGACACTGTTCTTATAGGACTATATCACTCTTGAGTTCTTTTCCTATGAGGGCATATTATGAAAACCTTAAATGCCAGGCTATTTGAACTTCATTCTGAAGGTAATTGGGAGGTCTAGAAGATTTTTTTTTTATCGGAACAGTAGCATGATGACATATTGTGTGATATAATGAAACTGGCACACTAGATAAAATTAGGACTATGTATAAGCACTTTGTAAACTGTAAAGTGATGGAGATTGCCTTTTCTCATTCCTCATTCTTCTTGACCTGGCTGCAGCATTTGACACTTGCTCACCCCCTCCTCCTGGATACACTCTCTTCTTTAGGTTTCCCTGACATTGCTTCCTCCTGGATATCTTCCTACCTGTCTGACTGGTCCTGCTCAGGCTTCTTGGGTGACTATTCATCCATATTATACCCACTAACTGTGAGTGCTCTTCAAGATTTTGTCCTAGACTCTTCTCTTTTTTCTCTATACTATTTCACTAGGTGATCTTATCAGTTCTCCTGAGTTCAGTTATCATCTGTATGCATATGATTCCCAGGTCTATAAATCTAGCACAACATTTTCTTGAGCTTTAAGTTTCACATCAGCCACTTCTTTTTGGACATCTGAAATTGGATGTCCAGTATGTATCTCAAATTCAATATGTTCAAAACAAAAACATAATCTTTCCTTCAAAACCCTCCCATCTGGGGCGGCCAGGTAGCACAGCAAGTAAGAGCACTGGCTCCAGTGTCAGGATGACATGTGGATCGAATCTGGGCTCAGACACTTAGCACCCACCCAGAAACACCTGGCCATGTAACCTTGAGCAAGTTACTTAACCCTGATTGCTTAGGGGCAGCCAGGTGGCTCAGCGAGTAAGAGCACCAGCTCCAGTGTCGGAATGACCTGGGGATCGAGTGCGGGCTCAGATACTTAGCACCACACCCAGAAATGGCTGGCCATGTAACCTTGAGCAAGTTACTTAACCCTGATTGCTTTAAAAAGAAAACCCTCCCATCTTCTGAACTTCCCTATTACAAAGAAAGTGCCACCATCTCCTGTGTCACCAAGTCTTACAACTTTATATCCTCCTTTTTTTTTTTTTGCTATCGCTCTCCTTACATATTCAATCCAAGAGATATTTTCATTCCTCTCCTATGTCTTCTTATCCCTTCTGCCAGAGTGATTTTACAAATAAATCCTTTTGTCTGGCATGAAGAAAAATAGTCATCACCAACTTAATATTGGATATTTTGAAACAGAAGTACCATAATCATCTCCAATTGTATAGGTCAAAAACAGCACTCATTATCTTTCCATCCAAGTCTGCCCCATTCTGAACTTCTCTATTTCTAATGAGGGCAGCATGATCTTTCCAATCACCTACAGTCATACTCACTTCATTACTCTCCCTCACTCCACATAGTAAATCAATGGCTAAATCTTTCAATTTTCTGTCCACAATATTTCTGACATTCATCTCATTTTCCTCTACTTCCATGTTAATTGTGCTATTTTATCATATTTTTATCACTATCTCATATCACTTCTCACTTGGAATACCACAATACAATTCTAATTAATTTCCTAGATCAGTTTTCTGTCCTTCCTGGCTCATTCTCCAATGCCATGCTGATTCTTTCATGAATAAATATTTCTTCGAATGAGTGAGCCACAAATGAAGATCATTCAACACAAGATGAGACTTCCAGCAAGATGGTCAAATAAGAAGTAGTGACTTCACCTAGCTCTCCTTGATTTAAAAATAACCAAATATATAAATAAATTAACTAAAAGGAAAATAAGAAGATGGAAAAAAATACTTATGGAAAAAATACACATGATATTTTAAATGAACCAAAAAAGAAATCTTCTCAATAATCTTTAATAAACTGGTCATTTCTGATGCAGAATGGATAATGGAAGAGGTGATGTAGGACTAGAGATAGGCTAATATTGTAAAACTTTCCAAGGAGGAAAAGATGTCTTCATTCAACTAATAACTGTGTTTTCATAAATTACCTTTCTATATGATTAACCTTGATTCCTGGGAAAATTTTAGGATTTGAGCACTCAGAAAAGAAAGAAATAATCAGTTAAGTCAGACTGATCCCATTTCTTTTATCATATGCCTGGATTTCAGCAAAGACATTGACCAACATTGTCAAGATATTCTTGTGGGCAAGATGAAAAGATATTATATGGCTTAAAATATGGTTACATGAGTTTTGAATTATTTGAATCAATGAGTGGTGATCAGTGGACTTAGTTCAACCTGGAGAGAAGTCATAGTGGAGTACTTCCAGGGAGCTCTGCTCAACCCTGGGCTGTTCACCATTTCAATCAGTGACTTAGATGAAGGAAAAGATGACAAATTTGTCAGATTTATAAATGGCATAGGGTTATAGATATAGATTTAGAAGATACCTTAAAAGTCATCTAATAAGAGTCAGAGCCAAGCTGATAAAGTAGTAGGAAGAAATAACAAGGGATTTTCCTGCCCCTGCCCCATCCAAGCTCCTCCAGATACAGAAAATCTACCAGATCAAATTCTGATTGAGAAATTCAAGAAAAAGTCATAGTGACTCACTTTCCTAACTCAAGTCAACACGGGGAGACAGAAAGATCTGTGGACACTAGAGTTGGCGTCTGGAGAGGCGCACACTGTAGAGCATTCTAGCAGCCAGAGACTAAAAAAAGACCTAGACTGAGCACCAAGGCAAAACAAGATCCCAGACCCATAGCAGGGCACTGAACCTCACGTAGGAGGTGGGACCAGGTGCCAGCTGGCAGCTTTGTTGCTCATTGTGCATTTTTTGGTCATAAATCTAGTGTGGACTAAGGAAAGAACCTGGGATCTGGGATGGAATTGCAGGATAAAGAGAAGTTATAAGCCCTAGGCTTTGTACTGCGTGATGAACAAGTTCAGAAGCAATCAGCAGCTGTTTGGCTCAGATTCCAGGAGCAGAGAGGCATTTCATTTCCAACTTCTAGCTTTTTTATTATTATTAAATGATAATAATACTTATTATGTAGCACTTACTATGTGCCAGGTATTGTGACGTAGATACGGTTCTCCTTCCCCCCCCACACACCTCATTTTACTGTTGAGGAAACTGAGACAAACAGAGGTTAAATGACTTGCCCAAGGTCAAATGGCTAACAAGTGTCTGAGCCTAAATTTGAACTCAGTTCCTCCTAACTCTAGGCCCAGCACTCTATCCACTCTGCCATCAGATACACTGAACTTATTAGTTCCACATCAAATGACAGAGAGAGACAGAGACAGAGACAGAGAGAAACAGACAGATTGGGTTTCATAAGCTGGTAAAATTGTGAGCAGTTAAGGGTAGATGAGAGAGAGGACTTCAGAATAGCAGGAATGTCAATTTTTCGTAGTTCATCTTTTTAGAAAATTTTCAAATAGAAGTACTGATCTAAACATTAGGAGAAAATCTTTATTTTGGAGTTGTTCATCTCAAATGAAATCCCAGAACAATGCAAACGAGTCTAAGAAAACAAAGCAAAAGTTTAGTTTCTAGAAAATCAGAATACATAAACAACACAAAAGGGTGCAAGAAATCCTCCTAAGTTTCTAACATGACGGAGTACACTTAACACCATGTATAGCCCTGCTTCTTGGGTGTTGTATCCTCCACATTCTATACCAATAGTAATAAAGGTTAATCAGGCTGCAGACACGTAAATGTCTGGTATCAGAATCGAGGCAAATAACAGGACACTGGACAACTAAGTTACATCCAAATTTACCTATTCTTGGCATTCTAAGAGGACTGTTAACCAAGAAAACATTTTGATTAATGAATAGGCTTCCTTTCTCTCCTGATAACAAATTTCATTTTGAGGGCAGAGTCAGGAAGGAAAAAAAATCTTTTATTAGGTTATATAGAGAAAGATTAGGTTAAGAAAAGTAACATATGGCTCTGCATTTTTTTTTTTTGGAAATCTGCATTTAAAGTGTGTCTTTACTGCTCATTAGACAATTGCTGTGGAATTCAAAGAGCACAAGTTACCATAATGGATAGGACCAGTGAGCTAATGAACAGCAGATGTTAAGCAGTCAAATATAGATTTCACTGTGGCTCCTGAGTCATTTCAGCAACACTTAATTGTGTGATTAGCACCTGAGTCCTTGTTAACAAGCCCTGGAGGTCTTGAGAAATATTGACCTGATGTAGCTGTGCTCACTCTATTCTCTCAGTTTCACTGCAGAGCATTTAAACTTGTTTTTATTTTCCAGTCCACTAGAGGGTTGTTTAATAAGCAGAGTGTGCCAGCTTGCCATTAGTCAAGACACAGTCATGCAGAATACTCATTCCTTTGTTCTATTTTGTAGCTCAGTGGAGGGAAGAAATCAAAGGAGCAAAAGGAGTGTATTTCTGTAATTTAGTTTTATGTTTATTGGACAAGAAATGCAAGTCCTCAGATGGAGGGAGGTCTCAGCAAAAATATTAGATTGGATAAGTGAATAGCACAATAAGGTCTTAAATGATTAAATCATTGGTCTAATTCAAGTAATGATCCACCTCCACAGCTATAACTTAAAAGCTGGCAATTCATCCTAGTATCCAGAGTCAAATACCTGCCATCACAGAGAAAAGCCATCACATCTGGTGCCTGAATACTAAACGGGAAAGAAAAGAAGTGGTCTTTTAAGTGAAAATTTTTTTGTTTGTTTGTTTTAATCAGGGCATTAAGAAAAATGCATTATTTCTGAAAACCTCAATAATTCTTCCTGATATATTCAATCAAGAGATCAACCAACACTCATTAAGCTCCTATGGTGTGCCAGGCACTGGGTATTCAAAAAAGAGGCAAAAGATGATTTGTGCCCTCCAGGAGCTTGCAATCTAATGGAAAAGACAACATATAAATAAATATATACAAAGCAAGCTATAGACAAGATAAATGGGAAATAATTAATGAGGGAAGGCAGTGGAATTAAGAGGGGGTGGGGAAGGCTTCCTGTAGAGGTTGAGATTTCAACTGTAACTTAAAGGAAGCCAGGGAGGTCATGGAGCAGAGTTGGGAGAGCATTCAAGGCATGAGGTACATTGAGAGAGAATGCCCAGAGCTAAAAGATGGTCTTATTCATGGAACAGTCAGTTGGCCAGTATCACTGGATAGAAGAGTTATTTGTTGGGAGTAAGGTGTAAGAAGACTGGAAAGACACACTATCCCAATAAGAATTTAAGAAGTTTACAAAGGGCTTTCCATGCAGTTTCATTTGACTCTCACAACAACTCTGGGGTGTAAGTCTTACAAAACTCATTTAATCCAGTTTTACAAATGAGGAAGCAGGATCAGAGGTGTTTAAGTTACTTGCTCATAGGCACACAGCTAGGAAGCACAAAGAAGGGTATTAAAATCCAGATCTTCCTGTTTCCAGGTTCAAGATGTAGTCCCATATATCTTGAGTCCTCTCAATATTTACAGCATTTCCTTAATTGACCAGTCTAGTAACACTTTCTCCCCCTTCTGCCCCGCAAAAGGAAATGCAGTTAGTGCCAGGAGTGGGATCTGAACCCCAACCTCCCCCTAACACCAGGCCCACTCCCTTTGGCTCCTCTAGCACACTGCTTCTTTTTGTAAGCTATTTATTTTAAAAATCACATGAAACAGAATATTAATTTGTATTTTGCCAGGAAAGATACCTGACCTGAAGGTTTTCAACTGTCAGATCATGCACCCATCCATCCATCAAGTCAGTCATTCAAAAAAGTGTTATTAAGAGCTTATTGTGTGCAGACACTGAGCAAAGAGCTGGGTGAGATACAAAGTTGACATGTTCTCTCCCCTTGGAATGAATGGATGGAGGAAAAGTATTTATTAAGTGTTTAATATGGTGACAGAAATAGCACTGGTGATACAAATAGCAATCAAGGCAGTTCTGCTGTCAAAGAGTTTGCATTCTAGGGGAGACAACACACCTTTAGCTCAGATTCGGGACAGACGGAAAGTACCATTGGCCCTTAGCAATATTGACCTCATTCTCTGTTTCTGACTTTTTGGATTTCAAAATCATGTACACCAGGTACCTTCATTTCTCTAACTCCACCCTTGCTTTTCAGCTCCATTTTATGGGTTTTTGTCCCCCAAGAAAATAAAAGCTCCATGAGGACATAAATTGTCTTTTTGTTTATATCTGTATATTTAGCACTTAGCATAGTGCCTAGCACATAACCTTTTAATAAATGTTTCCTTCCTTCCTCCTTTATAGTTTTACCCATTTTTCTTCTCTTCCTCCCTCCTCTTCCCAGAGAGCCATCCCGTATAACAAATGCCATTTTTAAAGATAAAAAAGAAAGAAATGTAAAAGAAAAATTAAGCATAGCTAATGAATCCATAAAAAAGTCTGAAAATAAGTGCAATATGCAACATTTGTAGACTTCTCATCTCTGTAAATGGATCAGATGGGGTTGTCTTCTCTTTTGCTTCCAGCCATGCTTGTTCTTTATAATTCCACAACACTCACTTTTTATTTTTTCATAGTTGTTCTTTCCCTTTGTGTTGTTTTAGTTATTGTGTATATTGTTTTCTTGGCTCTGTTTACTTTATCTTGAATCAATTCAAACAGATCTTTTCCATGTGACTCTGTATTCATCACATGCATCATTTCTTATAGCACAGTCATATTCCATTGCATTCATGTACCAAAACTTGTTTAGCTATTCCCCAAAGGATGGACATCCTCTTGGTTTCTAATTCTTTGCTATCACAAAAAAAAATGATGCTATGAATATTTTAATGTATGTAGGGACTTTCTTGTTATTATGGCAAATCTGCCTTGTGCATAACTAAAAATAACAATAGAGATCATCACAGGAATATTTTACAGTCCCCATGATACTATCTCTACATCTTCATAGGTGCTATGTGTGAGATTTCCAGAAATCATCTTTTCTGCATGAATGTCTTCCCCACTATGTTAAGAATCATGTATTTCAAGTTTTTGTTCATTTCTAGCTTCATAGATGGTTAAGGCATAGAAAGCTGATGAAGCTCAAACAAGATCATTTTGAGAGATTAAGAATTTCTAACTGAGAAAATCAGAATAAGCAGGGGCAGCTAGGTGGTGCAGTGAATAGACCACTGGCCCTGGAGTCAGGAGGACCTGGTTTCAAATGCGGACTTAGGTACTTACTAGCCATGTGACCTTGGACAAGTCACTTAACCCCAATTGCCCTCCCCTCCCCACTCCAAAAGGCAAAAAAAAATCAGAATAAGCACCAGAGAGGTTTTGTGACCACCAACACTTGATAAATATTTTTTTTCTATTGTGCTTTATTATATCTTCTACAATTATCATGGGCTAGTCTCAGGTTTGAGTATGAAGTAATAAATATTCTTTTTATCTCTATGAATGACATGACCTTTAGACTACACAAGAGGTGGGGCAACTGTGACTTCGAGGTCACATGTGGCCTTCTAGGTCCTTGGGTGTGGCCTTTTGTCTGAGTCCAAGTTTTACAGAACAAATCCTTTTATTAAGGGGATTTGTTCTGCAAAGTTTGGATTCAGTCAAAGAGGGTCACTTGTGGTCTCGAGGCTACAGGTTCCCCATCCCTGGATTATATATGGCATAGTGGATAGAAAGGTCTTCTCAGAGACAAGAAAACTTGATTCCAAATCCCACCTCTGACACATAATGGCTCTGTGTCCCTGAATACTTAATTTCTTTGTATTCCCAAACAACTCTAAAATCACAAATTGCAGAGAAGATGCCCATCTGCATTGGTAAAGGAAGTCCTCACAGGGAGCTCATTATGCTGATGAAATCACAGGACTAGTAAAAAAATACTATAAATAAATTTCCTCTCATTAAATCTAGAATGCTTTGGTTGAGTCATACAGGAATCATTGTGGATCCAAGACAAGTAAAAAGGACTCACAAAGGAAAATGTTATCCACATCCAGATAAAGAATTGATGGACACTGAATGTAGAAAGAAGCATTTTTTTCACTTACTCTTTTATTCATGTTTTATTTCTTTTTATCTGTTTCTTCTTTCACATGTGTGATTAATATGAAAATATATTTTACGCGATAGCACACATATAACCTATATCAAATTGCCTACCATTTTTGGAAGATAGTAGGGGAGGGAGTGAGGGAGGAAAATTTGGAACCCAAAATCTTGTAAAGATGAATGTTAAAAATTATCTTGACATGTGATTAGGAAAAAATAAAATACTGTTTTCTTAAAAAAAAGGAATCATTGTGCTTTTCTGTACATGACAGAGGATCTAGGCCAATTTGGATGGGACAGCAGGTGCAACATGAGAAGAATAAAAGGAAAGATAAATGTTCCCTTACAACTCTGTTTTCTAATTTTTATAAACTGTGTCTGTGCTGAAGCAATTGTACTAAATCAATGTGCATCATCATATATAAAGTGAACCCATTTATGACATTTCTGCTTATTAGTTAAGTTTTTACCTGTGATGTTCACCTTTTATAGAGTCATCCTAACAACTATCACTTGTAGTTTGACTCAGAAGGAGACTACTCCAAAGAAGCAACCTTTCAATTGTTTATCTTCCTGTACCTACAGTTTAGCACTCAACCTTGACTATGTTTAACCATCTGTGAGTTTGATTTTTCTATGTCAATTTGAGAATTGAGATTAGTACCTACTGTCTTTTGTTTATGAATCCATTTTGTTAGCGATCCACAGACAGTTTTAATGTATAAAAATATATGCAAAAGACTGTAGGATATATGTGTATATACATGTATATGTAAATTATATACACATATATTTACATATTGTATGTGTGTATATATGTACACACACATATATAATGCATATATCTACATACACATAAGCAAGGACACATCTGCCCTGCTTAAACATGGACAAACCACTTAGGTTTATTCAGCCTCTTTAGGACAGCTGAAATAAATTGTATGACCTTACTCTGGCTCTTAAATTAATCAATACAAGACTTTGAAAGCCCAAATGTGTCTTACAAATACTAATCAATCAAAAAATCAATGAATAAACATTTACCAAGCACTTTTTTTTTCTTTTACTGGACCAGTAATTTTACAATTGTAAGAAACTTCTGATGAGGAACTTGTACCACTGAAGATTGGCACCCCTTCTACAGTATAGTCTTAGAGAGTTTCCTGGGGCACTGAGAAGTTGTGTCATGTCCAGCATCACAGGAGGACTTGAACACAAATCTTTATGACTCCAAGGCTAGCTCTCTATCCATTGTTCCTGACAGTCATTTCAGATGATTTGAATCCCCAGTAAGAGCCAAAGCCTGAACTAATACATGTTTAGCTTCACTTTAAAAAATGCCCTTTCCTGTGTCAGCAATTTCAAAGACCTCTTTGTGACAGGATGCCTGCAACCAGAATGGTGGGACTTATCTTATCTTGATATCCCAGAGGCTTAAGCTATATTGGGGAAACTCAGATATCCTGGGATCAAAATTTCCAACTGACACTACTTTGTCAATTGTCTTGTCAATTTGTATTTACACCTTATTTAAACACATATGGAGATCATAACTCTGAGGGACACAGATGGTCTGGGATTGTCCTAAAACAAATAAAAACTTTGTCATTCTTTTATCAGACAGTCAGAACTTATGTTTTGGCTCCTTGTATGAATAAGTTCTCTAGCCTAAGCTAGCTTTAAGGAAATAAACAATATGGATTTACATATCACCTAGCCTGTTTGCCTCCTTTAACCAAACTTTCAGATTGACATTCCACAATAATAATAGCAACACATAGTACTTTGAAATTTATAAAGTGTTTTTATACACTATCATTTAATTTCTATAATAAAATTGTGGGGTATGTACTACAAGTACTATCATCTGACAGATGAGGAAACTAAGGTTCAGAAAAGTTAAATGACTTTATCATGGCCACATCTAGTAAATATCAGGACCTGAATCCTGGTCTCTCTTCACGCCAATTCCAGTCTCCTTACTCATATGCTATGCTCCTTCTCATGCAAGGAACTGTCAGGTAGTAAGTGAGATACCAAAAAGTATAAGACACAGTAGAACTGTTATTAGTGAAAGGTAAAGGATTTAGTGAAGGAGTCAGACTTTGGGCCAGGGTACTGACACCCAAGGAATCATACTTCATCCCATTAGTGACAATTATCCTTGTGCTTCATTACATAGCCTTCCACTGGTCTGTGAAATCAGATGACCACCTTCACAATAACTACCACACTTCCTGTTGCCTCCTGTTGAGGGAAGCAACCCTCCCCCAAGGCCTGCTTCCTCTTTCTCCCCCAATACCTGCAAGAATAAGATCAGACTTTCTGGGGAATGAGCAGCCTTTTCTTCTAGAGAAATAGTACCTATGGTTAGTTTGTCCTCCAACACTTCTGCCACCTCACCCTACCAATTTCACTTACCCTACATAGGCACATAGTTATGGCTCTGATATATATCAGAGAACTTTGTCTAGTGGGAGGAATAAGACATATACACATGTAAAGAGAACTAATAATGAAGGTAGATTGTATTCATTATCAAATAATAGAAATAGAGCATTTATTAAGTGAATATTATATGTTAGGCATTGTGCCAAGTACTGGAGATATATATACAAAACCCTACCAAGACACTGCTTACCCTTAGCTCTAATAAGGAAATATGACACATAAAAGGGACTTGGAAAATGAAGAAGAGGGAGGGGATGGGGCAAGGCACTGGCAAGAAGGAAAAGAAGTCGAGTCAGTTGAGTCTTCAGTGAGTTGAAGCAGATCCTTGTTAAAATAGTGATCAGGTAAGGGAGTATAAAATAAGAAAAATGGGTCCTCAGGGCCAAGATTTCTCCAAGGTGGAAAGGTAATTACAATAGAGGAGGGAAAGAAGTCTGGAGTATAGTTTAAGATATAAATGACAATAAGTTCTTATAGTAATTCAGAGGAGGAAAATATCATTTCTTGCTGGGACAGTCAGATAAATGTATATAGAGGAGAAGAGATGTGATGAGGTCTTTGAAGTATGGATCAGATTCAAACAGTTGGATAGAAAGGGAGATTGCATGCCAGGTGGCTGGGAAAGCTATGAACAAAGAGGTAAACACAAAAAACCTTGCTATATTTGGAGAACAACTAGTAGATCATTTTTCCTTAACAAAAGGATTTTTGGGGTGGCTAGGTGGCACAGTGAATAGAGCACCAGCCCTGGAGTCAAGAGGACCTGAGTTCAAATCCAGCCTCAGATACTTAACCAAAAAAAAAACTAGCGGTGTGACCTTGGGCAAGTCACTTAACCCCAATTGCCCTACTTTCCCCTCTCCAAAAAGCAAAAAAAAGGGGTGGGGCTATTGGATAATCAAGGGAGACAAAGTTGGTTGTGGACAGAATATTAAAAGTCTTAACTGGGAAATTTGGAAAAGGAAAAAGTGGGCAGAATTAAGGAAAAGATGTCGTATATGGGTTAGACTTAAAAAGGAAGAAGTCTATGTATTCTCTAAAATAGGAGGAAAGAAAGTATAAATATTTAGAGACAGAAATCAATCAATAACCATTTATTAAGTGCCTATTATTTGCCAGATATTATCCTAGGCAATGGGGATAAAAAAAAAGATGTAATGTTATTTGCTGGGGGGGAAAGAGAGAGATATGTTAGAAAATATGAAGGTCTTGAAGAAAATGGAAACTATTTCAGTCAGCTGATATAAAAAGTGAGTTACGCCATGAGAAAAAATAGGAATTGAATAGCATAACCAAGGATCAAATGAGAGCTCAGGTCAAGTTAGAGAGGATGACTTTATAGCACAGAAAGCCAATTTCAGTGTTTTGGTGAATGTCCATTAATGAGCTAAATGAACTGCAAAGCCAAAGACTGAATGTTAATACAAAGGTAGATTATGAAAAGTCAGAAATAACTTGACATGCAATGTTAATATACCTCCTTCCAAGAGCTGGCACTTAATGTAATTAATTGGTTTTGTTGTTTTGAGGGGTTTTTTATTTTGAGGGGTTTTGGGGGGACTGGATTTTTCTATCTTGCTTTGTTTCCAACCTGGGCTGGTGTGCTCCTCCATAGACACCCTGGTGCCCCCTCTTTTGAAGGCTTACCATACTGGTATCAGACTGAGTGCAAACACCTGATCAGATTAATTTATAGCAGTCATCCACCACTCTCTGTGTCCTCAGTAGCTGGGAGAACAGGTGTGTGGCACCATGCCAAACTGTTTAATTTTGGATGGTCCTAAATGGTTCCAAAATTTTTGCCAGGAGCCCAAGAGGAAAAAAATGCTAAAGAGCACTTGGATAAAGAAGAATGCAGGTGGAGACAGAAAAAAAATGTGGTAAAGGTATATAGTCCAGATTATTTGAATAGAAGGAAGAATTAGATAGAATCCTGAGAAACATATGACAAACCTGACACAGAGCAGGACAATTTAGTATTAGAGGTGATGTTTCCTGGTAACCTCTCCATACCAAAAAAAATGACTAAGAAATCTTTGACTTGTCTTAATAATTATTTCAATCTTCAAAAAATAAAGTGACATTGTTTATTGCTATTCTGAACCTGATTTTCATCAACAAGAATAAACTGGTTGCTGAAGAAGAAATGAAAGGAACCTTAGGATCAAAAGACCAGAGTTTACTATATAGTAAAGAGAGAAAAAGCTATGAATAGTGTGACAGGCACTCTATATTTTAAAAGAATGGATTTCAACATGCTTAGAGAAAAGTTTAGGTAGGATCCAGTGCACTAATATTTTTAACAGGGAAGTTGGCCCAAGAGTGAAAGAAAATTTTCAAGAATGAAATTCTGTTCACACAAGTCTTCCTAAGTCAAGGGGTGTAGAGTGAAGTGAGCAGAACAGGAAGAACAATTTTACAATATCATAAAAAATTCTGAAGGTGTTAAAACATCTACAAGAGTAGCCTCAAAGGAAAAAAGTAGCAAATTGGATATAAGGCCAACAAAATTCCTGATTTATAAAAAGGATTTCAAATAAGAGAGACAGAGGAAAAATTGGAAAAAGAAATGACAGTGACGCAAGAAAATTATGAAAAGATTATCAGCTTGGTAAAAGAGGAACAAAAAAATACTGATGAAAATAACACCTTTAAAAAACAGAATTACTCAAATAGTAAAAAAAAAAAAAGGCACAAAAATTCACTGAAGAGAAGAACTCCTTAAAAAGGAATTGATCAAATGGAGAAAGAGATATAAGAACTTACCGAAGAAAATAATTCCTTAAAAATTATAATTGGCAAGTAGAAGCTAATGATTTCACAAGACATCCAGACAGAATAAAACAAAGTTAAAAGAATGAACCAATAGAAGAAAATGTGAAATATTTCATTGAACCAAGTACTAACCTGGGAAATAGATCAAGGAAAGATGATTTAAGAAGTTTTGGACTAACCTTGAGCAAGTTACTTAACCCCTATTGCTTTAAAAAAAAAAAAAAAAGAAGTTTTGGACTACCTAAAAGTCATGAACAAAGAAATAGCCTAGATACCATATTTCAAGAAATTATAAATGCAATTGCCCTGATATCCTAGAAGGGTAAAACAAACCGAAAGAATACATGAATCACTCCCTGAAAGAGATCCTCAAATGAAAGCTCACAGGAACATTATAGCCAAATTTC
This sequence comes from Petaurus breviceps papuanus, assembly GCF_028583685.1. Classification (NCBI taxonomy): domain Eukaryota; kingdom Metazoa; phylum Chordata; class Mammalia; order Diprotodontia; family Petauridae; genus Petaurus; species Petaurus breviceps. The sequence goes on from NW_027187391.1 coordinate 20,281,067, forward strand.
AGAGCTCCCAGGGTAAGGAAAAAGCACGGCAAGTAGTTAGAAATAAACAATTTAAATAGCATTGGAGCTGCAGTCAGAATCACACAAGACTTAGCAGCTTCCATGTTAAAGGAATGGAGGATTTGGAATATGATATTCCAGACGGATTACAACCAAGAATCACCTACCCAGCTAAATTTAGTATTAATTCTTCAGGGGTAAAAATGGATATCTAGTGAAACAGAGGACTTTATAGCATTCTTAATGAAAAGACAAGAGCTGAATAGAAAATTTAACATTTAAAAAATTCTGAAAGATTAAAGAACTTTGATTAACTAAATGATTCCAAAGGATTGGTAAAGAAGAATTCTGTCTTTACATATAACTGGAGGAAAAATAAAATATTTATAACTTCGAAAAGAAAGAATTCTGCTCACCTTATGACAGAGAGACAATGCACTCACAAGCAGACAAAGAAATACATTTCTGAATGTGGGCAATGTGGAAATCTATTTTGCTTAACTGTGCTTATGTGTTAAAGGGGGAATAGCTTTTTTATTTCTCTTTCTTTTTTTTCTTTCTCCCCCTCCCTTCCTTCCTTTTTCCTTTTTTCTTCTTTCTTTTTCTCTTTCCTTCTCTCATGTGAGTGAAGGTGTGAGATATGCTTGTTAATTAGCATAGTGCTAAATATCATATCAAAAGCTTAATAAATGCTTGTTGTCACTCATGATTTAAAAAAAGGAGAAAAGGGAAGGGAATGGAAAAGAAGAAAAGAATCATAGACAAGTAGGGCAGCTTTGAAAGTTACATGTTGAATTTATATTAAGAGAAGAGTAAGCTGTAAATAATAGGAAGACAGTTTCACATAGAAACATCTTTCTCTATTATACAATGTATATGGAACTACCCATTTTATTTCATGTTTCTCAAGTTCAAAATTAAAAGAAAAGAATGACATTCTGAAACACAAGCAGAAAGACTTGCAATGAGGGAAAAAAATGGGTAGCTGTTTGAAAAGACCCATGTACATGCACAAGCAAGCATTCAACAAACTAAGAATTTTTAATATATAAAAAATAGCAAGGGCAAGGAACTGAGGATGAGTGCAAAAGTGCCTTTGATTCATAAGAAATAGACATTGCCACTATTCTCACTTCTCGTCTCAATTGGCATAGAGAAAACAAATTTAAAGAACTGAAGTGGTTAAACATAGATAAGAACTAGTACTGGAATAAAATATACTTCTGTGTGCATGAAGATGAATGAAAAGAAACATCTGTCTCTGATCAGTGTCAGACTTTGAATAATGGTTGTTAGAATAGATCTATATAAGGTGAACATTACACGTAAAAAACTATTCTGATAAACATATAAATGGAGGATATTGATATAATACAGTTCTCTTAGTACAACCAGAAAGCCAATTTGCCAAAATCAGGAAACAGATCCACAAGAGAGTGAGCATTCATCTTTCTTTTGTCTCAAATTCCACCTGCTACACCAATCTAAGTTGGCTTATATTCTCTATGATCTACAGAAAAGAATTATGATTCCTGTATGACTCAACCAAGGCATTCTAGATTTAATTAGAGGGAATTTATTTATAGTATTTTTTTACTACCCCTGTGATTTCATTAGCATAAGGAACTCCCAGTGAGGAACTTTCTCTACCAATGCAGACATCTTTTATGCAATTTACAATTTTAGAGTTGTCTGGGGAAGCTAAGAGATTAAGTTACTTGCTCAGGGTCACGGAGCCATTATGTGTCAGAGGCAGAATTTGAAGCCAGGTTTTCCTGACTCTGAGAGTAGCTCCTTATCTGCTACACCATACTATCTCACCTAGTATCTAGTAAAAATCAATTTATTCATATAGTTAGAGAAGATATTTATTATCCCATATGCTAACCTAAGCACAGTTCATGGCAATTATAGGAGAAATAATCTAGGGCAGCAGAAAGAACATCTATGGAGTATTTATTGGTGGTCACAAAACTTCTTTGGCTTTTATTCTGATTTTCTCTGTATTCAGCATTTTAATCTCCCTCCAGGAATTTGCATTAATTGGTGCTGGGGAGAGGGGGTGCAATATGAACAAATATAAAGAAAAACAAAAGGAGAGGACACAGGTCTAAAACAAGATGTAGTTTATTAGTAATAGGCGACAGATTCCAGGAAGGACAGAGAAGAATGAAATAGAAATACTGAAGGGGAGCAGGTAATGGTAGTTAGAAAAAGAAGCTTTGGCCTAGGCAGCCTACAGCTCACAATATTTGAGAGTGAAAGTGGCAAAGAAGCAGATTTCAACTGGATTTAGGGAAGAACCCTAACAATTAACCAAAAGCAGAAAAGGTTGCCTAGGGACATAGTTGGTTCCCCTTCATATGTATATGTATGCATGGGTATGAGATGTATATGTATATGTGTGTATCTCTTTATAGATATAGAAACACACACACACATACAGAGTTGTCCTATGTCCTTGAAGAGGACCAAAATGATATCACCATGTTGGAGTCAAGGTACAATGTGTCTGACCGTGCCTGATCAGACCAATATGAGCTCAGAAGGTTCTACCACAAGTCAAGCACAAATAGTCCATATGAACATCTGGAGTGGAGATGTCTCTAAATTTGCACATCTCGAGTTTCTTTTGAGCTACTCCAATTCTTCTTAGTTCACAGAGCACAGCACCTTTTTTGATGCATGGTGGGTGGTCCTGTGCTAGTATCTCCCATGTCTTACACCAATTCCAAAGTTCTCTTGAGAGACTTTGTGAATGTCCTTGCATCACTTCTGACCTCTGTGTGAATGTAATGGTAAGCATATAAGGCCTTGCTTGAATATTTCTTTTAATTATTAAAGAATATCCTACATTAAATAGTCATAATTATTTAATGAGTCTTATAATTTTACATTTAGAGTCTTCATAATTATAGGTAGAATTAAATTTTATATTTTGTAATATATAATTATAATTTAGAGCTTTTGAGGCTAAAAGCTATCATCGTGGTTATTGTAGGCACTTAATGAATAAATCTAAAACAATATTGAATAGTATATTAAATTAATTTGAGGGATCACAACACATTTTGTTGTTGTTAAAAAGTGTCAGTGGAGGGGGTAGAGCCAAGATGGCAGAGAAGAAGCAGGAAATTCTCTGAGTTCCAGCCACAACCACCTCCAATACCTGTAAAAAGTGTTAGTGGAACAAAAACTATTGAGAACCATTGGTCTTTAGGTCTGGTCAATTCAGTCAGTTTTGAGTTCTCTCCTACTTGTCCACAAGAGTACTGTGAAAGAATCTATCAAATGCCTTGCTGTCTTTTGCAGTCTCCTGACTGTTAGCTTGATACCTGCACCAAAAGAAAAATGAGATTAATGGGAGTATATGTTTTTTTTCTTTTCTTTTTTTTTCCTATGAACTTAATCATGAACAAGTATTTCAATGTACAATGAAAGAAGATTGTATAAAAAACTACAACATGGTGTGTCTTTTCAGAAACATATGCACTAAGTTTAACAAGCTTGTTCACAAATTTATTCCTATTGTATTCCCTTTCCACATTTCTTTACTTCTTTGCATTTTTAAGTGATTTATTGATGCACCTTTTTTCCCCCCTAGGATGTTCTGTGGTTGATGAATCCACATTGACTAGCTCTTACCTTAGGTGGGGGAAATGACAAAACTTCATCTTCCGAGGAACAGTGACAATTTAACAAAGAGGAGACACCTCTGGTTACTTAAATATGACTGAACATAGACTAGCAAAGACACTAACTTTAGTAAGTCTCTGGGTGTGTTATATAGCTACGCCTTTTCTGTACTGATTCTATTTTGATAAATGAGAATGTCATGTCCCTGAGGCATCTTTGCAGTCAGGAAGACCACACATGCTGACCAAATTTTCAAGACAACTGTATCTCTTACAATGAGGTAACTGGATGATAGCAAAGCTGAGCACAAACTTCATGTAAGAGAGAGGTCATAGCTTACTATGCTCTTTCTTTCCTTGTAGTTTCCTGTAAATAGTTCATCAGTGGTCAAGCTTATGACTGCAGATAATGTAATTGACTGGATAGAAAATGAAAAATGCAACCAAATATCAAGATATGTCTCCCATATAATGTCAAAAGATTAAATATCCATTCATTAATCTCGATCTGTACATTGACAAAGGAATATTATTATCTAATGGAAAGTTCACTGGTTTTGGAGTGTCAGAAGACCTGGGTTTGAATCCTATCTCTGCTACTCTATGTAACCTTGAACTAGTCACTCAAAAAAGGTTATTTTTTTGACCTTTGGTTTCCTTATGTATAAAGCAAGGACATAAAACTAGATGGTTTTAAGGTCCCTTACTGCTATACATGTATTATTCTAAGTCAATAAATACAATCCAGTACTGTTTCAGAAATAAAGAATATTCTTTCCTTATCCAATTCAAATTGCCAGCATTAACATAATTTTTTGGATATAAATAAGTCAACTCCATTAACTGTCTCTTACACTCAGAAAAGAAAGGTACAAATTTGAGCCCCTTCCCACTGAAAGAAATGGGTTTTTTGCATGTCAACAGAACTATCTGGTATTTTCAGCCTTTAGCTTATAAAGGATACACTCCACTGTGATCATCTATTTTTACACCTAGGAAAACTGGACTAGGAGGGAGAAGAGTTATTTAGGATACTTTCACCTTTGACTCTGCTCCTTTCAATTCAAAGCATTTCAGAGCTCCAAAAGCTGGTAATAGTATCCTACATGAGGAAGGCTCAGGGGAAAGTAACCTGCAGCAGCATTCCAACCTGAACAGCCAACGGCAGTGTTCTGACTGGGGACACTGAATATTACCAGAGCTTTTAGTACAATCACACTAAGGGAGATAAAAGCCAGTAGCAGGAGCCCAGGAAATTGAGGTCAAGACCAATCAAGGCCTGAGCACCCCATCTAAGAGTGCAGGAGGAGGTAGATCCTTACTCTGGCACAGAGTTCCCTTTCAGGAACCGAGCCTGGAGATAAGAGTAAACAGAAGATACCAAACACTAGGAAGAAATATTATCAGTCATGCAATGCTTAAAATGAAGGTCCAGTAGGAGAGAGTAACCACAATACAAGTAGAAACAGAGCCTCACCAAAAAAAAAAAAAAAAAAGGTGTCTACAAGGACTGTAAGAGTAACTTGAAGAAATGAAGTAAGAGATAAAATATAAAAGCTCAGGAGGAAAACTTTGTAAGAAGAATAAATAGCTTTAAATAAAAGAAAGGAAATCTTACCTAAGCAATGAATTTCCTTTTAAAAAATGGAATGAGGGGATTAGAAGTGAAAAATTTGCATGAGAGAATAAGAAAACATTAAAAGATGGAATAATTTCAAAAATCAAGTATCTACTATCAAAAATTGACCTATATAAAAACAAGGAGAAATAATTTAAGAATCATCAGACTCCTGAAAAAAAACATGAGCAAAGGGGGAAACAAGAGTAGATATATTTACTTTCTATCAAACATTTGAAAGACAATTCTAATATTACATAAACATATCAAAAAATAAGGATCCTACAAAATATTTTTCTATAATCATAGAAATCCCTTCTATGATGATCTTGATACCTAAATCAGGGAGAAACAAAGTAGTAGAAAAACAACCCATAGACAAATATCCCTAATGAATATTGACACAAAAATATTTAATAAAATATTGGCCAAAAAAAAGGGGGGACTAGCAACATAGTTAAATGATTATACACTACAACCAGGTTGGATTTATAACAGAAATAGAGGGCTACTTTAATATTAGGAAAACTATAAATACAACAGACCAAATTAATTAAAAACAACAAAAATAACATTATATTAATATCAAAAACATTTTTACAATATACTATATTTTTTGTTTTCAAAAATTAAAAAAGGCATAAATGGACCTGTCCTTTATATAATAAATAAAATCTATCTAAAATTAAAGGTCAGCATTTTCTAATAGAAAAAAGCTAGATGCCTTTCCTATAAGATCAGGGATAAAGCAAGAATATATATTATTACAACTTTAACTTCACATAATACTAGCAATGCTGTCTACAGAAATAAACCAAGAAATTTAAAGAGTACACAAAGGCATAGATAAATCAAAATGATCACTTTTGCAGATAATATGCTGGTCTACTTAGAGAATTTGGAGATTCAACTAAAAATTACTTGCAACAAATTTTAGCAGAGTAGCAGAATATAAAATAAACTCATACAAATGATTAGTCTTCCTGCATATTACAAACAAAACTCAACAGAAAAAGGAAGAAAGAAAATTACATTAAAAATAACTATATAACATATAAAATATTTGGGAGTCCATATACCAAGACGCACAAAGAAATTATATATGAATACAGCTATAGAACCCACTTTATAGAAACTAAGACAGACCTAAACAATTGGAGAGATGTTAATTCCTCATTTGGGGGCATTTCCATTATGCTAACTATGACAATACTTTTTAAATTAATTTGCTTATTCAGTGTCATACCAAACTAACAAAATGTTACTTTACTGACCTAGAAAAAAAGACTAACTAAATTCATCTGGAAGAATAAAGAAATCAAGAACCTCCAAGGAAATAATGAATAAAAATATGAAGGAAGGGGGCTAGCAGTACTTGGCAGTATTAAATTATGTTCAAATAAGTAATCGTTACAATTCAGTGGGATCAGATCAGTGGGACAGATGAGGAACATGAGATCCAAAAGCAAATAAACATGGCAGCTAGATGGAAAAGTAGATAGAATACTGGGTCTGAACTCTGGAAGTTCATGAAGTTCATGAACTCTCTGAGTTCAAATTTGGTCTTAGCTATTTATCAGCTGTGTTACTCTGGGCTTCATTTGACCTGTTTGCCTTAATTTCCTAAATTGTAAAATGGGGATAATAATATCAACTACCTCCCAAGATTGTCATGAGGATCAAATGAGATAATATTTGTAAAGCACTTAACACAGGTGCCTGGCACATAGTAGGCACTATACGTATGCTATTATTACTATTATTGGTGTTGTTGTTACTATTAATATTATTACTTTGTGTTTAATAAAAACAAAGTTTCTAAATACTGGGGAAAGACTTACTATTCAACAAAAACTACTGGGAAAACTGGGGGAAAGTCTGTCAGAAAGTAGATTTAGACAAACTTATCACATCATAAAACACAATGATGTCCAAGTAGATATTTAAACTAAATATAAAATGTCACATCATAAACAAATTAGAAAACAATGTAAAGAGATATGCATAGGGGAAGTTGATGAAATAAATCAACAGACAAGATCTTAGAAGATTACAATGGACGATGTTGACTACATAAAATTAAGAAGCTTTTGCATAGGCAAAATCAGTGCAGCCAAACTCAGATGTAAACAATTAACTGGGGGGAAAATAACTTTGCAGGAAGTTTCTTTGATAAAGATCTGATATACAAGAATATAGGGACTGATTCAAATATATAAGAACAAACAATACCACTACTTAGCATACACCTCTAAAGAGATAAAAGAGGAGAAAAACCCACATATACAAAAATATTCATAGTTACACTTTTTGTTTTGGTAAAGAAATGAAAACAAAGGTAGTGCCTATCAAATGGGAACTGGATAAATAAATTATGGTTAATAATAAATAACTAACATTTACATAGCACTTACTATATGTTAGGTACTATATACTAAGTGTTTTACAATTATTATCTCATTTAATCCCCACAACAACCCTGAGAGGTAGATGCTATTATTATCCTCATTTTACAGATGAGGAAACTGAGGCAAACAGAAGTTAACTGCTTTGCCCAGCTAGTTTGGTGTCTGAGTTCACATTTGAACTGAATATAATGAAATATTATTGTTCTATAAGAAATGATGAAAATGACATATTCAGAGAAACCTGGGAAAATTTATGTGAATTGATAAATAAACAACAGAATCAGAAGGGTAACTTAAACAATGACTATAATATTATAAAGAAAAACAATTTTGAAATACTTAAGAGCTATGATTCCAGAAGACCAATAGCAAAGCATGCTTACCATATCTTGAAAGAGAAGTAATTAGTGGTCCCTGTCCTTACTGCTTTAATCGTGGTATTACACGACTATCTTTAGTCATTTTTTCAATTGCCACAAAACAGTTGTAATTGATTTGGAACAACATTGTCACTAAAGCATCCAGTGTAGTAGATATAATTAGAGTATTGCTCATATCTGTTAAGCAAGATAACAGAAAGACATACTGTATGCCTTATCTTAACTCAGAGCATTAAAAATTTAGCATAGATCAAGTACCAAGCAACTCCAACTTATTTCACACTTAAGGTCTCTTTGGGTTCCATATAAATGTGTATATCATTACAGTCAGAAAATTTAGAATGGCCAAGGGGCTTGAAATCTGTTTTTTTTTTCCTTCACTCCAAGTAATCCTTCCTGGCACAGAATACCTTTGTGTTTCAGTAAGAATTTATTTAATTTTTAGAAGTTGGCAGAGAAGGCACTTTGTGTTAAGAAGAAGATGCTTATTGAATTATACGAGCTAGTGCAATTCTCTGTTGCAATAAAATGATTCCACCCAGTCGTGCCTGAGCAGCCATGTCCTAGACTTGCCTGAGAAATGGACTCTCTCTGTTGGGTTACAACTGGGAAAGCTATACAGAATGCTCACTTTTACTATCCTAATATCTTTTATCTTCCACTTATTAATTAAACTAGTTACTATCTAGACAGCTTATAAGTAGAAACATATACCATCCCTATAGCTTACCTAATATAATTGGTATGTCAGTGGGTGTAGTATATTAAATCCCTAAAAGGTTATCTCACTCTTCTAGACAAGATTTACTTTAATACTGTAAATGGTGTGGGTCCTCCTTTCAATAATTCAGCATGCAACCAAACTTCCTTCCCCCTACCTCTTACTTACTAGTCAATTTAAAATGTTGTTGTGGCTACCTATGACATACCTAGTGAAATGTGTCATGTCAGTTTTATGCTACCACAATAAAAGTCCTGCCAAAATTATTTTCTTCACACTTAATCAGATGCTTAAATGTAAATTTTTGTATAATTTGTATAATTTTGTATAATTGTTTTCTACTTGATCTTGTACCTAAAATAACTGGTGATACAATAATCAATATATCAGTATATTGATTATATTAATTATATAATTAATGAAATTTATTTGGGGGCAGCTAGGTGGTGAAGTGGATAGAGTACTAAGTCTAGAATCAGGAAAACTCATATTTCTGAGGTTCAATCTGGCCTCAGACACTTACTAGTTGTGTGACCTTGAGCAAGTCACTTAACCTTGTTTGTCTCAGTTTCCTTATCTGTAAAATGAACTAGAGAAAGAAATGGTGAACCACTCTAGTATCTTTGCCAAGAAAACTCCAAATGGGGTCGGTCACAAAGAGTCAGATATGACTGAAAAACAATAATTTCTTTATTTTAGAAAAACATCAAAAGAGGGAAATAATAGAGTGAAATGAGCAGAGCCAAGAGAAAATTATATACAATAACAGCAATATTGTTCTAAGAACAACTTTTAATGACAGTTATTTTGAGCATTATAAATACTCATCTACTACAAAGGACCTATGAAGGAAAATGTTATCCACCTCTAGAGAAAGAACTGACAAATGGAAGTATGTATAGTATGATTTTTCTTTTGAGGCAATTGGAGTTATGTGACTTGCCCAGAGTCACATAGCTAATAAGTGTCTGAGGCTGAATTTGAACTCCTGACTGCAGGGCCCATACTCTATCCACTGTGCCACCTAGCTGTCTAGTATCACACACACACACACACACACACACACACACACACATATCTGTGTCTAATAGTGGCCTTCTCTAATACAGGATAGGGAGGAAGGGAGAAAAAAAAAGTATACAGCAGAGACAAAAAGAAAACTCAGAAGGAAGCATAGAAAAGCAGGGTTGCTTTAAAAATGATGCCTAGTGTTTATATTGCATAGTTCAAAATAAAAAAGTAAACATTGTGAAATGGAGTTTATTTTGAATCCTCTGTGCTGTGCTGAGGAAGGGTTTTTTTTTTTGTATTTTTGTATTTAAGTTCAAAATGATTTATTTTCCAAAAAAAAAGGTTGATTTTGTTCAAAAAGTAGACAGCTGGAACAATGAGTAGAACACAGGGGTCAAGAAGATCTGAGTTTGAATCCTGCCTCAAACACTTAGTATGTGACCCTGGGCAAGCTTTTAACCTCTCTGTGTCTTGGTTTCCTTATCTGGAAAATGGGAATAACAATAGCAACTACCTTAGAGGGTTGTTGTGAGAATCAAATGAGTTAATATATGTAAAATATGCTGCAAACCTCAAAATGCTATGTTAGTTATTATTATTATTACTAAAACTTTACAGTTGTGAATAGAGGTAAAGGACAAAAAGGATATGTGTTGACTAGATCTGTGGTTTAATTGGTGTAGGGAACTCCTGATGATTTTCTCTAATGCATATAAAGACCATCTCTGCAACTTAAAATCTTAGAGCTCTGTCTAAAGAACAAAGAAGATGGTTGCCTTGCCAAGAATCACACAGCCAGTATGTGTCAGAGGCAGACTTGTTCCCAAGAGCCCATGTCTTACTGTCTCAAAAGTCAGCCATCTTCATCACCTGACCTCTTCATATACCCACCGGTGCATAAATGTAAGCCTGGATATATATGCACAGATATATTCATAATAGCACTTTTGAGCAAAAATTTCTAGAAACAAAGTTAGCGACCATAAGTTAGAAAAGAGTTGATTATAGTGTGTTATATGACTGTTGGGCTATTATTGCATCATAAGAAACAATGAATATGAGGGATTCTGAGTAACATGGGAAAACATGTGAACTGATAAGGGTGAAGTAAGTAGAACAAGGAGAAGAACATACACAATGGCTGTAATAATATAAATGAGTATTTATTAAAATTATTATAATAATTATAATAATCAATGTTGACCCTGAAGAAGAAATAGGAAAACACTCTTTTCTTTTTAGTAGAGAAGTGCCTACAGCCATGGAATATTGCCTGTACTACCAGAAGAGGTCACTGTGTCAGTGAGTTTTGCTTAATTGTTTTTCTTTGTTACAAAAGACTAGTGGGAGTTAGAATACCTAGAAATGATTGTGATATTTTTAAAAAAGGGTATCATTAAACATACTCTTAAATATCATTGACTTTTGTAAACCTGATTCAAATTTATTAGGATCTTTCCTTCTTCATAGCACCTTCTAAATGAGACCAAAAAAACCTCCAAAGAGTTCCATTTTACTATCTACCACTAAATATAACCCCCCCAAAAAAAAGATGAATAAGTAGATAAATGAAAAATGTCAGTTATCTAGACTCTGACATTCTGTTGGATGGATATGTCATCAACATTTCTCGTCAGGATATATATTTTAGACAAACTACAAATGGATAATGAGCTGGGCCCTCTACTGAATAAGAGTAAAGAAACAAGTGGATTAGATTACATTTAAGAAATAGCACCAAATTCTGGGTCAGGTCAACAATAAGATGGAGGACTAGGCATTTTATCTGTTCTCCATGACCTCTCAAATCTCTCTAAAGCTAAAATTATGCACCAAAGACAAAGCAACTTCAGCTGTCTCCATGGTCTAGGAGACCTAAAATCCAAAAGAAGGTTTAAATTAAACAAACCCATAAGTTGATGCTCACTAACCCTAAGCTCAATCAGCACCCCTTCTCTACCTCTCACATTACCAGGAGTGAAGCTGCACTAGAAGACCCAAGGACACAATACAGGCTTCTAACAAAACTCACTCTCACACCCCAGTCTTCTCTACTCCTTTCCAGAGCCATGTAGACCAGGCTGCAGAAATTTGTCCTCACCTTGACGGTTATCCACATAATCTCATAGCATCAATGCTACAAACCTTTGAATTGCCATCGCCATGCTACAACCCTGTAGCATGAACAGAGAACTGGTCCAGGAACCCCATAAAACCAGCAAGAGCTGGGATAGACAACCCTGTAGCACCAACTGCAAAGTTGCAGTGTTGAGCCAAAGAGGGATCAGGACAAGACACTACAAGAGGATACTATGTTGGTTGCTGTCATTCATTCTTGATGAGGACCAAAATGGCATTACTATGGTGGTCAAGGTACACTGTGGCTGATCAGACTAATATGAGTTTAGAATGCTCTACCACAGGTTGGGCACAAATAGTTTACATAAATATTTGAAGTGGAGATGTCTTTAAATTTGCTCATCTCGTATTTCTTTAAAGCTACTGCAATTCTTCTTTGCTCACAGAGTACAGCACAGCACCTTCTTTGATGTGGACACAGCATGCTAGGCAGTGCTTGCCAGTATTTCTCATGTCATATAATAGATTCCAAAGTTCCTCAGACAAAGCTTTAGAATGTCCTTATATCACTTCTTCTGACATCCACGTGTTTGTCTTGTGTGAGTTCTCCATAAAATAAGTCTTTTTTTTTAAGCAATCAGGGTTAAATAACTTGCTTAAGGTTACATGGCCAGGTATTTCTGGGTGTGGTGCTAAGTATCTGAGGCCAGGTCATCCCGACACTGGAGCCGGTGCTCTTACTCTCTGAGCCACCTGGCCACCCCTAAGCAATTGGGGTTAAGTAACTTGCTCAAGGTTACATGGCCAGGTGTTTCTGGGTGTGGTGCTAAGTTTCTGAGCCTGGATTTGATCCCAAGGTCATCCCGACACTGGAGCCGGTGTTCTTACTTGCTGTGCTACCTGGCCGCCCCTAAAATAAGTCTTTTATGCAAGTGTATATTTGACATTTGAACAACATGGGCAGCCAACCAGAGTTGTGTTCTCTGTAATAGAGTTTGAACACTTAGCAATTTAGCTACAAGAAAAGACCTCAGGGTTCAGTACTTTATCTTGCCAGGTGATCTTCAGAATCTTCCTAACATAGTCCAAATGGAAGCAACTTGGTTTCTTGGCATGGCACTGGTATACTTTCCAGCCTTCTTCACAGGCATACAACAATGAGGTCAACACAACTCTGTAGACCTTCAGTTTGGGAAACAGTCTAATACCTCTTCTTTCCACACTTTCATTTGGAGACTCCCAAACACTGAGTTAGATCTGGCAATGCATATGTGAACCTCATCATCTATGCTGTATATCCCTGGAAAGTATACTGCCAAGGTAAATGAACATATCCACAATATTCAAAATTTATGCATTTACTGTAATTGATGGTTCCATGTATGAATGGTATGGTGCTAGCTGGTGGAGAACCTGTGTTTTCTTGGTCTTTATTGTTAGGTCAAAATTAGCACAAGCAGCAGAGAATCAATATGTACTTTGTTGTATCTCAGCCTCAGAAGCTGCATTGAGTGCACAATCATCTGCAAACAAAAACCATGCACTAACTCTCCCTCCACTTCAGTCTTGGTTTGTAACTTTTACAAGTTAAATAATTTACTATTAGTGCAGTAGCTGACCTTGATACTGTTTTCATCCTCATTGAAGGCATCAGACAATATTGCTGAAAATCTCATGCTAAAAAGCATGGGAGAAAGCATACAGCCTTGCTTCCCTCCATAAGTGACTGGAAAAGTGTCCAGAACCCATGCAAGCATGCTGTCATGAAATTGACAATACAATACTGATAAATTTCAGGCAACCAAATTTTGACATAATTTTCCAAAATCCCTCATAACTGACCATTTTCAAAGGCCTTGGTCAGATAAATAAACAGTACATCCAGACCTCTGTTCTGCTCCTGGCATTTCTCCTAAAGTTGTCAAGCAGCAAACAGCACATGAGCTATGTTCCTCAGCCCTTTCTGAAATTGCCCTGGCTCTTGGGTAGATGATCATCTACCAGGTGAAGGATCAGTCTATTAAGGAGAAGTCTGGCAAGAATCTTGGCAACAAAGACTAAGAGAGAGACCTCCTCCCTCCCCCGATTTAATTATTAATACTATGTGAAGGGGAAAGGGAAGGGAAGGGAGGACTTTGCAGCACTTCTCTAAATCTGAAGGATTCTTCCAGCTGGGGCCACTTTTGACCACCCAAAAGTCACTTGGGGCAGATATCTAGTCTGGTGAACTATGAATTGCCCAGCTGAGAGGAGGGAGAGGAGCTTTGAGAACCAGCCCCCAATAAACCACAGTTGCAGGGGAAAGTGAGCAATAAAGGAAACAAGGAGGGGAAACGACTGAAATTACCAAAGATTTTAGGAAGTAGTAAACTTAAAGACCTTGAAGATAAACAGATAAATCATCAGGAAAAACAGTAACACCAAAACGAAGTGAGGCCTCCACATCTAATAAACAAGCTCAGGTTCCTATAATAAATATTGCAAAACAAAGGAAAATTATCTAACACTTGATGAGACAGAGAACCCTATAAAATGTGAAGAGATAATGGAACCATAACACAGTATACTTGAGTTGTCCAAAAAAGAAATGAGAATTATGAAAGCAGAATTTACTTGCCACACAGCAAAAATACTGGACAAATTAGAAAAACTGGAATCTGCAATGGCAAGCCTCACAAAGAAACAAAAGAGAGAATAATAGATTGGTAATTTAAAATACACAGAAATAAAAGACAATCTAAAATAAGAGAAACAAAAGAAACCAAGTACATGAAAAAAATGATTACTATGCAAGCACAACACACTAACTTTAAAGAAAGGCTGCATAAAGACAAGCTAAGGATCATAGGTCTCACTGAAAAACATGATAGGGAAAAAAATCCTCAACACCATGATGAGGATACTATGCCCAGAACTTCTGGATATAGAAAATGAAATATCAAATGAAAGAATTTCCTGATTGCCACCAGAAAAAAACAACAACAACAAATAAACAAACCAAAAAAAAGGGCTACAAACCATAAGACACATAATGGTTAAACTTAATACTTCAATTCAGAAACAAGGTCTGTAAATGATCAGGAGAAGACCTTCAAATACAAAGGAAAGGACTAATATTCACCCATCAGAAAACATAAGAGGGAATGGAATAATGTGCTCTGAAGAGCAATGGAATATAGGATACAGCCCAGAGTGACATACCCTTTAGCTCTGAGCTTAACCGTACATGAAAAAAGATAAGACATTCAATAATAAAGAAATATTTGAAACAGAAAGAAAAACAGAACCAAAGTGATTTTTTGTTTCTCAAGCACCTCAAACAACAGAAATGCTGAAGAAGTCAATAAATGTAACAAGCAATGACAGCAACAGCAACAACAACAAAATGACAGCAGAAGACCAGTAACAGACATTTTCTAAATGTACACAAGAAGACAGCAGTGAAGGTGGAAATCTGATAGAGGTAATAGTGAAGAGGCAGACAAGGGAATTAGAGACAAAACCTGGTGACACTCTGGTGAACTAATGTTTTGTTTTGTTTTTGTGTAACTGCATTACAACGTGGGTGGGCACATGAATCAGGGTAAAGGGTTAGAGAGGAGTGTGTGATGTGCCAGGGTTAAGAAATAGTGCCATGCTTTTAATAATCCTACACTTCTCCAAGAAACAAAATTCTAACATTATTCCAGTGATTTTATGTGATTACAAATGATAGAAAACCACAATTTCTCACAAAAAACCCAGAAGTCAATAAAGAGGTTCATGGAGAATGGAAATACGTTGCCTTAAACTATGAACAATGATTTGTGAATCACAGAATAGAAGAATTTTACAGCCGGAAGGTATCTCAGTATCCATCTAGTTTATAGGTTCCCAAAGTGGGTGATACCACTCCCTGGGAGGTGCTGGAATGATCTAGGGGGCAGTAATAGCCTCAGGTGCAACTGGGGAGCATTGAATAAAGATAAGGGGGCTGTGAAAGCATAAGGAAAGAAAAGAAGAGAAAAAAATTTTTAAGCATCAGTCATACATGTTGCATCTGTTGTGGAACAGAATTAAAGTCATAGTGATTACAGTATTTTCGAAATGAACACACAAAATGCAAGTTATAACCAATTAGTGATCAAGTCTGCTGACAGGTCTTAACAAGCAAGTGTTGTCAGATGAACATCTGATGCATTGTCGGGAAGTCCAGCATGTATTGGCAGGAATATGTGCATGTAATGATTTGTTTACAGTATGATACTATAGAATTACATGACACAGTATTGCATTATCAAAATTTCAATATAGGAAAAAAACCCACAAATTTATAATAAATTATTAAATTTAAGATGTCATTTTTTTTAAAACATTTTTATATTTTTTTGAAATGACTCACATTTCTAAAACACTGTTAAAAGGTTAAAGAAAGTAGATTTTCAAGAGGCGCTGAGTAATTTTTTTTGTTTTTGCTTTTTGAAGGGGGAAGCCAGAGCAGTTGGGGTTAAGTGACTTGACCAAGGTCACACGGCTAGTACGTGTTAAAGTGTCTCAAGCCGAATTTGAACTCAGATCCTCCTGACTCCAGGACTGGTGCTCAATTCACTGTGCCACCTAGCCAGCCACAAGAGTAATTTTTTTAAAGGAGGCAGTAGGCCATATAAGTTTGGGGACTCCTGATCTAGTTTAAACTACACCCCAAACAAATCACCACATTCACATCCAAGTCAAGTGGTCATTTATCCTTTGCTTAAAAAACTACACTGTAGGAAAAACTATCCTCTCCTGAGGATACCAATCTTGTTTCCATACAACCTTAATTGTTGAGAAGGTTGTTTTTTTCCCCACTTATAGGATTATGTATCTAAAGTTGGAAATGACCTCAGAAATCATCTAGTCGAATCGCTTCTTTTTACAAATGAAGAAACTGAAGCCCAGGGAGACTGTGATTTGTCCAAGTGATAAAAAGAAGACCTGCTGTTTGTATCCAGGAACCATTAATCCAGGTTAAAATTTGACATAAGTTAAAGGGTTTTCAGACTTTGGGGAGCAGACATTTTTTGTTGCAGGGGGTTTTCTCAGCACTCCCTGAAATCACATCTTTCATGCAGCCACCTTTTCTGTTAACCCAGAAGTCCAGCCCTAATCCCATGGAATTTTGAACAATAGGCAGCAATACATTTTGATACATTGGCAATAGTCCACAGGAATTCATTTGCTCTTTAAGTCTGAGAAGTTGATACATAAGGAACATAAGGAGGAACAAAGTACTTTTTTTCCCTGCTACAATCATCTAGATTTCAGAAATGCTTGCCCACTGACTAGAGATTTTTATCAAATTTCAGCTAAAAAAAAAAAAGTCCTGCAGAGTTGGCAAAGAGCTACATCTACAAGGAGAAAAAAAAATATAGCTTCTCTGTGCCATCTGTCATATGAACAGCCACAAACTGGCTTTCTCTGGGTGAATGCACATACATACTCATAAAGTACAAGAGGGGAGAAATTATGAAAAGTGTTCCACATTGGCTTGTTAACAATAATAACAAAATACATTTATATAACACTTTGCAATTCAAAACGTTAAGCATTTAAGTGCCTATCGTGTCAGCCACTGTACTAAGCGCAGAGGATACAAAACCAGCAAAGAATAGTCTCTGCTCTCAAAGGACTCAATCTAAAACTGTGGGAGACAACATGTAAACAATTATATATAAATAGGATTTATACAGGGTGTATTGGAAATAATCAACAGAGGAAGGTACTAACAATAAGGGGGAATGGGAAAACCTTGTAGAAAGTAGAATTTTAGCTGGGATTTGAAGGAAGCCAGGAAAACCAGGAGACAAACATAAGGAGGGAGAGAACTCCAGACTTGTGGGACAGCCAGATCCAAGAGTATATGCAGAAGAGGAATAAAGCGTAAGAAGATGGGGAAAAAAAGGAAGGGTCTAAGGTAGAAGCCAAAGAGGAGGGTTTATATTTGATCGTTAGGTAAAAAGGAACAAGAGGAGTTGGGTGGAAGGGGTAACATGGTCAATCTTGTGCTTCAGGAAGATCAGTTTGACAACTGAGTGGAGAATAGCTGAAAGGGAGGCAATATCTGGCAGGGAGACCAATCAGAAGGCTATGGCAATAGTTTAGGAATGAGGTGATGAGGACTCACACCAGAGTGGTGGCAGTATCAGAGGACAGGAAAGGGGCATATTTAAGAGGTGTTATAAAGGTAGAAATGACAGGACTTGACTTGTCCATTGTTTGGATATGGATACTGGAGAGAGTAAGGAATCATGGATGATGCCCATGTTACAACAGCCAAAAAATACTGCCCTTTCTCCTACCATAACCTTGGTCGTGTTGTCCATATATTGGACATACATTTAGATATTCCATGATGTCTCTTCAATAGAACATAATATCCTTGAGGACAAGGACAGTATGATTTTTGTCTTTGTATCTGTCTACAAAGGGCTTTGAACATGGTAGGCACTTCATAAATGGTCAGTGAGTGTTTCAAAAATGGATGCATTTATTCATTTCTTTCTATAGCTTCCTAGGGAGACTAGGAGAGAGAATAATATGCATATGTAATATTACCTTTTAATAAGCCATTGTCCTATCTGACTGTGTGGAGTTTTGATAATAAGAAAAATCTGAATTTTTAATTCAACTTTTGTAATCTAGGATCCTCCTATTGTCTTAAGATTAAAAAAGAAACATAGTGTTACACAAATCTTTATACCAGATAAGTCCCTGGCATCCAATAAGAAGTCATTTCCCAGTGGTCAGGGATGTACTGTAGTTACATGAAGGGAAAAGATCATATAACAAGGGAGCCAAGAAAGACAGAATTCCAGACTATAGGTGATTACAAAATTCCTATTACAATTGGCATAGAAAACCACATAGCTGTCAAATGGATCCCATATGAGACTATGGGTGGTCTTCAGGAGCTAGATGGATTATGGAAAAATTCAACTTTTACAGCGGCAGAGTGAAGAGGAAGTGCCAAATTAGCCTTGAAATAATCTGCATTCACCAGTTGACTTTGCCCAGTGCCAAGTAGATTGACAAATTATACCTTCAAAAAGATACTGCGAGTGAATAAATATGATTGGTACTTTTGTTTTCTTTAGCTTTCATAGGTTACAAACATAGGACTTTTCTTTTATACTTTCAAATGTAGAATAAAGAAATGTGCAAAAAAAAAGTGGAATTTATGGAACTTCCCTGATGGTGTAAAGGTCAGTTTTTAATTCCAGTTTTTTGTTCAGAAAAACCATGATTCATCAGAGAAATTCTGCTTCCTAACCACAATAACAATAGTTTCGTTAGCATAAACCCTCCCTTCTAGAACTTGAATGTGGAAAAACAAAACAGTAATCATACATTTCGATAGCATTTTTCAATTAAAAGCTACAAATGTGACTTTATTTGATCCTCACAACAGTGCTGTGAGATGGCTAGTGCAAATGTAGTTATCTGCATTTTATTAATTAGAAAACTGAGGGTCAATATCACACAGCTGGCAACGGCAGAGCCAGGATTTAGGGAGGGGGCAGCTATGTGGTGCAGTGGATAGAGTGCTGGGCCTAGAGTCAGGATAGACCCTGAGTTCCAATTCAGCATCAGGCACTTACTAGTTGTGTGACCTTGAACAAGTCACTTAAACTCTGTCTTAAGTTTCCTCATCTATAAAATGGGTATAATAATAGCACCTACTTTTCAGGGTTGTTGTTGTTAGGGTCAAATGAGATAATGATTTTAAAGTGCTTAGCATAGTGCCTGGAAGAGAGTAAGTGCTATATAAATGGTAGGCATTGTTGTTATTATTCAGGCCCATTCTCATTCCAAATTTGCAGCATAACAAGCTGCTTCTATTTGCTTTTATTCATGGAAGTATTTGTTTTAAAAAATGTACTAAGTCCCCCCCCCCAAAAAAAAAGCCCTACCCTAAATAGTTTTATTAAACTTAGGCAAGTTTGGCATGATGATATCAATAGCTACCAATAGATGGTGGTCACCTTTGGCACCTGGTCACAAAATTGAGGGTAGGAAGGGAATATATAAATTCTTTTTTTAACAGTAGCCAGATACATGAGGTAGGAGGCAACTGTCACTATGACATTTTAGAATGTGTTATTAATATCTGATATTCACTTTTTTCTTTTTTTAAATTTTAAAATAACATTTTATTTTCCCCAATTGAGGGACAGCCAGATCCTAGAGTATATGTATACAATATTTTTTAACATTTTTTTGAAATGCTGAGTTCCAAATTTTCTCTCCCCTTTACTGTCTCCCTCCCTGAGATGGTAAGCACTTTGATATAAATTATATGTTCAGTCATGCAAAACATATTACCATATTAGTCATGTTGCAAAAACCCAAAGGGAAAAAAAACACAATCAAAAAATACTGAAACTGAAAAATAGTATGCTTCAATATGCATTCAGACTCCATCAGCTCTTTCTCTGGAGGTGGATAGAATTTTTCATCATGAGCTCTTTGGAATTATCTTGGATCACTCTATTGCTGAGAAGAGCTAAATCATTCACAGCTGATCATCATTCAGTATTGCTGTTATTGTGTACAATGTTCTCCTGGTTCTGCCCAATTCACTTTGCATCAGTTTATATAATTCTTTATAGGTTTTTCTGAAATAATCCTGTTCATCATTTCTGATAGCATAGTAATATTCCATTACAATCATATACCACAGTTTTGTTCAGTCATTCCCCAATTGATGGGAATTCCCTCAATTTCCAGGTTTTTGCCATTACAAAAAGAGCTGTTATAAATATTTTGTGCATAGTGATATTCACTTTTGAATTGGATTTTTAAACGAAAGAAGAAAGACAATCTGAGAAACAGACATTGTATGATACAATTCACTTGATTGACACTATTATGTTCCCCAATGATGAGGTTATTACAGGTTTATACATCTTTGTAATAATAATGCTTCCACACATCAATGATCTCTGATTTCATTGGTGTGGATACTTCTCTTTTACCACAGCAAATCACAGCCCTTCCACATCTTTGTGAGTTGTTGTGGTTAAAAACACACCACTTATAGTCCAACCTTCCATTGATGAGCCTCAAAGCTTTTCTAAATGAAGCCCTTGGATGACAGGCTTGCAGCCTCATTGTTGAGCTCTTTTCAAAACTTCTCCAGCTTGGTAGGGCTTTCTAGAGCTTGCTTTCTGCTGGCATAGTAGAGGAAAATCAAGGTCATCCTTGAGGAGACTCTCCAACATGGAATTAAAGCTAGGTACTATGACAATGCCACTATGTGAAAGCCTTATTCTAAAATTACCTCATAAAATATTTTTCATTCAATTTATACAATGTAACACCCTCAGGAAATCTACAGGAATTTTGAGACCCAAAAGGTATGATATATTCTTCCAAATTTCTTCATTTATTCATTTAATAAACTTACTCAATTGTTATGCATAAGATTTACAGAGATACCTATTAGAATTTCTAGTTTTATAACAAATATATAGGGATAGATCTTGCATTAATAGAGCTTATGTTCTAAAAGGGAGGAAAGAAATGTAAACAAATACCTAAGCTACAATGGAGAGTTTTCTGAGTGACTGAGAGTGTGTCAAGTGACTGCTTTGATGACTCAAGGGAAAATACTTCAGTAGAGATCACTTTCAGGGGAGTCATTTGGTCAGGAAAGGCTTCATGAAGGATGTGGCACTTTAATTGGGACTTTGAGGAAGAGAAGGATTTCAACAGACAAATATGAGGGAAGAGGGACAGAACATTCCAAAAATATAGGACAATGAAGAAAAAAAAAACATATATACGTGGAAAGGGCAAGATGAGAATAAAGGATGGAGAATTATGCAGTTTGACTGCAACATTGATTTGTGAAGAGGAGTCATAAGAGAAAAGGCTAGAAAGGTATGTTGGAACCAGACTGTAGTGGACCTTAATTGCAGATACTTCTGCATCTTGGTTATCAACCAGGGAGACTGTAATAGTAATTGAATTTAAAGATCCCCCTGTATTGGCTTGGTTTTTGGTTTGATTGTGTTAAAACCCAGAGCTTGTGGGATGGACCTGTTGATGTGAAAAGAGAGGGTTGAGCTGGGAGGAGCTGGTGACGTAAATTTAGAGAGACACAAAAAAAGAGAGAGGCAGAAGAACTTTTTTGGAAGCAGCACCTTGGAGGCAGAGAGAGACTGAGAGGATTGCTGAGGGCCACTTTGAATTGCCCAGGACTTTTGAAAGCTGCCACCCAGAGCTGCCAAGGACTGAGGAGACATGGCTGTTATGCTGGTACTTTGTCTGTCTGTTTTGATGTTGTTTTGCCAGATTTGTCCACTGGTGAAATACAGTCCTGTTGTTGCAGAGGTTCTGGAACCTTGCTGTTGGCTCAGAGCACCAGAGACTGTTCTGCAGACAGAGAGTGAATTATGTCCACTGGTGAAGGACAGTGCTGTTGTTGCAGAAGTCTTGAAACCTTGCTGTTGGTTCAGAAGCCCTGAAGAAGGATTTTCTTGTTGTATGTTTACAGAAATCCTGGAAGAGGGCTTTGCTAATGTTTTCAGGGGTCCTAGGACTGTTCTGCAGACAGAGAATGAATTAATGAAGAGACTGGCAATGTATCTTGTGGCCTTGCTAAGCTTTGTCTCCCCAGGAACAAAGATTGCTGAGAACTTGCCTAGTGTCAAGATGAAGAAAAGACCTCCATTTGGGTATTAAATGCTGTGCTAAGCTCATTGTAACTCTGGGGTAGATTCAATTGTGATCCAAGGGTGGGGAACTTTTGACCTTTTTGTGCTCTGTGATTGAACAAATGAATGTACTTTACTTATGATTGGAAACTAATCTCCATTTGAGAACAGGGGCTTTGTGATGGACTAAATGAATGTACAGCCTAGGGGTGGAGTAGTATTTAGAAGAGGGACTTTGTAATTGATTAAATGAATGTAATGTCCTGGGGTGGGGTAGTACTTGATTAAATCAGGTAGTACTTGGAGATTATTGAATCACACTTAGTAAATGCTGTATTTTGAATGATGTCATATTTTGATCTTCTCTGTTCTTAATTTTTCACTGAATAAAATGGAGAGCACCTATGCTGGTATTTTGAACCTTGGGAAGTTGCCTTTGCTTGGCATTACAGAGACATGGAAGAATTTTTTTTAGTAGAAGAATGATAAGAAAATGCATTAGGAAGATTATTTGAAATGTTACCCACCTCCACATTGAGAGGTGATGGATTCAAAGGAGAAGATTTAACTGGACAGTAGCCTTAATGACATTCCCTAAATGTTTTCTCTGGATATAGTGCCTTCCTACACAGGTTCTTGTGGAATCCAATCTCCCACTTCTGTTGTAATTCCTTGGATTCTGGCACTCCAAAGAAGCCATATTTCTTACTGATCCCAGCCTTTGTTTTATACTCATGTCAGATAAATCAATGGGTTGATTTGTTTTTATTTAACTGTTTTTCTTTGTTAAAAGGGAGGGTTTAGTAAGAAGGGGGTTATTGGGAAATGACAAGATTTATAAAACAAACCAAAAAAAAAGCATATGCAAAGCATTTTACAAATTTGAATTCTCACCCACCCAGAAACACCTGGCCGTGTAACCTTGAGCAAGTTACTTAACCCCAATTGCTTAGGGGTGGCCAGGTGGCTCAGCGAGTAAGAGTACTGGCTTCAGTGTCAGGATGACCTGGATCAAATCCGGGCTCAGATACTCAGCACCACACCCAGAAATAACTGGCCATGTAACATTGAGCAAGTTACTTAACCCCGATTGCTTTCAAAAAAAAAATTGAATTCTAAGAGAAACTCACCTCAGGATGAGATTTTTAGACTAAAACTTATTCCTCTCCTCTTTATCATGGAAAGGGAGGTGACATCATAGATCTCCTATTAAGATAGTTTTTGCCCAGGGCGGCCAGGTAGCACCATGAGTAAGAGCGCCAGCTCCAGTGTTGGGATGACCTGGAGATCGAATCCCAGGCTCAGACACTTAGCACCACACCCAGAAATAACTGGCCCTGTAACCTTGAGCAAGTTACTTAACCCCGATTGCTTTAAAAAAAAAAAGATAGTTTTTGCCCATAATATTATAATAATCAGGAGTGTAATCTGCTTTTCAGCTATTTTATTACAAGAGAAATAGAGTTAATTAAGCCATCAAGCATCAGCTCCAATGGCATGCCTTCTATATGGACTCTCCTCTTTTATTGTATTCCAGTAATTACAGTCTCCTTGGGAATTGTAAGACAGGAATTTTGTGAAACCTTGTCAGAAGGAAATGAGCCAAGATGCCTTCACCTGGTGCCCTTCATATCTATTCAATCTCCATTCCTCAATATCAAAGCCATGCTATCTGAAACACAGCAAATATCCTTGAGGTATGCATTCACTCCAATAAGCCAAAAAATAGTAAGATTACCATGAGGGAACTTGCTGTGTCTCCTGATAGAAAACACAGTCACCAAATGCTACTGGCTCATTTTGTTCTGGTTCTCCTGGCAGAGTCAGCCACATGCTAGAGTACAAAATGTTTTCTTTCTGTCTTCCTCATGGAAAAAACAAAATCTACCAATTGTTTTTAATACTAACAAGATTTTTCCCCCACTGCTTTTTATTGGGACACAACCAGCATGATTTAATAGGAAGACTAAGAAAAACAACAAAATAATAATAAGAAGAATATTGATAACTGGTATTTATGCAGAACATTAAAGTTTAGAACAAGTTACAGAACATCTTGTAGCTATAGAGTACCTTTCTTTATATAGTGGGCTATGTATGTAGTTAATATACTAAGAATTTCCCTATTGGAAAAAAATCTAATGAAATTATACATAACCTTATAATTCATAAAGTAATAAGACTGCTTAATTGTCCCTCAGAAGAATGCCACTATTGTGCCTGGTAATGTACATTTCTCAAACCCTTTTCTACTGGCTTGCCTGAAATGATGCTCTCCCTGAGATGCTCTAAGACCCTGCATGACTTAAACTTTATCTTTCAGTGAATGAAAAAGAAAGATCATACACATTTGCCACACACTAGTGCAAAGGACATTCTAAGGGCACTTTCCCCTGGGTTTCCATTGCATAGCTTCTATAGGATAAATGGGCTTAGCCCTGTGGAAATGTGCTATAAACTGTAACCACTCCATTCAACACTCTCCCTTTTAGAAGGCTTTATTTACTAGAGAAAAACAAGTTAAAATGTAAAATATCTGAACATCATGTAATGCCCTGTCTCTTTAGCATTTTACACACTAGTACTGCATCTTGGTTGGGAGCCATTAACAATTGTTTTGTATTTTCCCATATGGCTCCAAATGGGTACACTGCTAGTATTGCCAATCATATTTTATAACCTTTGACTGTAAGTTGCTCACAGTGCCAAGAACGAATGAAGTCAACAGATGGTCCAGTCAGCTGATTTACACCACATGTTGATCAGAAGCATCCCTTTGGGTCCTTTGGTTTGGCTGATGTAGAATGAATGTATGTGTTGAGGCAGAGGAAGATTCAGTTTCTAAAAGCCATAATAAATTTAGCAGGCAATAATAAATTGGTATGCATACTATATTGTGCTAAGTGCAATTAGAGGTATAAAATTTATTATCCCCAGCTCTCCCCTCAAATTTTCCTTTAGCTAAATTTATTAGAACTTTAGAGCTCACCCCCACAGGTTGTTTTTCTGGACCCTGTATTGTCTGTAAAATACAAAGGCATAGTACAACAAAAATTTAAAAACAAACACAATAAGAATGTGATTAATAGTTTCTTCTCCTCAAGAAATGCTAGAATGGGGCTGGAAGAGGGTCAAGCAAGGAGGAGTTAAGAAGGAGATACTGAAGGGAATGCACTATTTAGAGATGTTCTAGCTGCATCCAGGACAACTTTCTCCAATTCGGCATGATCTCATTACTGATGTAACATCCTGCCTAAAAGCGGGGGGGGGGGTTCCAAAAGGTTTGCATCACTTTAAAAAAATAAGGAAAAAGCAGTCATCTTGCCAAGAATCTGTGGTATTATTTTCAAGCTATGATTCTAGAATTAGCTAAGATGAGTGTGTAAGAAAGGTCTACTTTACTACTTAGATATATTGATTCCTGTACTGAATTTTTAATAAAGGCATGTCAAAGAATGGATATTAGACTAAACACCACTATACATTCTCTCTTAGGAGAAACAAAATGGTGGTTCAAAAGAAGTATCTTCATTAAAAGTGCAATTATGTCAAAAAGCTATCTAATTCACTATTTGTGACAACAATGAAAATATTGAGGTGTACATGTATCAAAAGAAATAAACTGGGTTTATAGATATAGTTACAAAGCTCTGGTAAAAAACATGCATATTGTTCGTTTGAAACCATACTTATTGCTCAGCTCTGATGACATTTCAGTTGACTATACCTCTCTCAAGGGACCTGTCACAGCTATAGCATAAGTTCAGAAAATAGCTTCTGAAGTAATGTGAACGTTTAAAGTTTCAATAGATTCAGAAGTAATTTGAACATTTTGTGAACAGTCAAAACGTCATGGATATATTCTCAAATGAAGTAAAACTTTCATTTCATGGGCAAATGAAGAACACGATGTCAAAGAGACTTATTTTATATTAGAAATGTCCTTACCTAACATACATAGGACCATGAAATCTTATAGTCAGAATAGAATTTAGAGGTCATCTAATTCAATCCCCAATCTGACATGAATCTTTTCCAACCATCAGTAATCTAGAGCCTGATTGAGTAAAGACCGCGATCTCTTTGAAGCTCTGCTTAGGGACAGCTGATGAGACCATTTTCTGAAGTGAGAGTCCTAACAATACCTCCTATAGCATTAGGCTATTTGATTTTCTTAGAATTTGATGCCTCTGAGCAGAGTCTCAGGAGCTGAAGAGGCAGTACATTGCTGTGGAAAGAGAACAAGATATAGAATCAAAAGAGACCTAGATTCAAATCCTGGTTCTGACTGGCTGTGGAACCCTGGACCAGTCACATAAGCTTTCTGAGCCTCAATTTACTCCTCTATAGAAAGAAGATATATACATATATATATATATATATATGGATAGATATAAAATACAAAATACCATATAAAATACCCTCACATTTCATCTCAGTGTGTTGTAAAGAAAGTGCTTTGTAAACCTCAAAGTACTGTTTGAATGTGAATGATGACACAATCATCTAGATAGGAGTCATCATCCTATAAGGAGCTAATCTTTCCTGGTATGCCAGGGAGTACAGCAGCAGTGATATCTAAAAAAATGTAGGCTAAGTTGCTTTCTTCCTTTTCTAATACTTTTAGCTGAGGTTACCCAGTGTTTCATGGTACTGATATCCAGCATCATTACACACTTTCTTCAGAGGTTTTTGAAAGGAACTTTGTTTCTCTGAAGTAAGAAATTCTCTCACCATTTTCTACTTTCTATTAGTAATCCACTGAGTAGTTACTATGTATGCATGACATAGGGAGATTCAAGTGATTGAACAGGTATTTTTTCATGAACTAGTAATGAGCAAAATATTCTCAGTTAAGTCTTTACAAAGTAAGAAGTTATAGATTCGCTAAATAATGTGAAGAGGTTACCCACTAAGAGGGTTAGGGTTGCTCTAGAGATCCCAAAATACCAATACTCTGAGTCCCGTCGAATGAATTCGACTCAAGTCTTCTCAGCCAAAGAAAACTAAAATTTATTAAAAGTTCACTTGCATTAGACACAGAGTAAGCCTATGCTAGGTCATTCTATGGCGCTCTCACAAACATGAAGACAGGATGGGATCTTTTATACAGAAGGTTGTGGGAGGAATCTAGGGGTGGTCTAGGGGAGGAGTTTGGGGAGGGTCTTCAGGAGGAGTTAATGAGGTCAATGAGTGATTAAGGGTGGGAAGTTGCTGGAGACTACAGACAATGGTGGGCTAGGCCAGTTCAAGGGTGGACTGATATTTTGATGGGCTCAAAGGCTGGAAGTAGATGAACAGTGGAAGGCTAGGCTAGTAACTAGGCTAGAGTTAGTAGTTAGTAACTAGGCTAGAGGTCTGGCCCCAGCCACAATGTAAGGCTTATTGCCTCATGCAAATGCCTCATCAGATGAGACAATTTAATCAAGAGTCCAACGGAGGTTCTCAGAGCCTGTACCCCAAGGACTCAAGGAGAGCTCGAGGGGGCTCCCAGAGCCCATACCTCATCATAATGGACAGAGCACTAGTCCTGGAGGCAGAAAAACTTGGTATTAAATTCTACCTCTCACAAGGATAAGTTATATGATCCTAGACAAATCTCTGAGCCCCAGTTTCCTCATTTGTAAAATGAGAAGGTCAGACTAGATGACTTGTCAGGTCTCTTCTAGTTCATCTATGATCATATTGTATTTTGAGATTTTATAGAAATGTTCTATAGACATTAAACAGGCCTTATAGAAACAAATATAAATATTGAATGTGATCTTTACATAACTACATATACAAACACACACATTCACAGAAACATACATAAATAATCACCACTGGAAGAGAGGCAGTGCTGTGTAATGGCTAGGGGGCCAGCTTTAGAATCAGGTAGACCTGAGTTCAAGTCCCTCCCTTGATACATACTAGCTGTATAAGCATAGGAAAATCTCTTAAATTCTCAGTGGCCTCTGAACAATTCTCTGAAAATGCTAGGTTACAAATGAGTTGCTAATCTGTATCAGTTTCCACATTGGTAGTTCCCCTATATTTAAAAAAAAAATCACAGATACAAACCTCCATCACCATCATCATCGTCATCAATGAAGACAATAGGAATTACATACTGTTATATACATATTTCTCTCTGAGAATGGAATGTGAATGGTCAAAAGTCTCTCTATGTCTCTCTCACTTTTTCTCCCCAGAGTTCATTAATTTTCCATTTCCTTTATCCTTTTTAGTTTAGAAAATTTGTCTTAAAATTGCTTAAACAAAATAACCTTGAGAGAGACCAGACAGTGGAGCTGGTAAGATGATAGTGAACTATGTATTCTAACGGACAAAACTGTAAAAATAGATCTCCTTTAAAAGGAACTGATGGAATTGGAATGGGAGCTCAGCCAAAGAACCAGACAATTTGGCGGCCTTAGTATTTATCTCTGTTACACCAGACATAAAAGTGCTTCTTTTGCCCTTTGCTAGCTAAAACTGGATTTGGGGTTATTTTTATTGTGATGACATTATACAGCTACCTGGCCCGGTAACTAAGAACCAATCTTGGGGGCTTTAATCTTTGATATTCAGGCCAGTATTAAGTATTGCATGTAAATGGAAAACTTGTTCTCAAAATTCAATTCCTCTATATTTCCTATATAGTGCTTTGTAAAGCTTGAAGCTGTACATAAATGCATTATTACGATCACTGTTTTAGATGGCAAAGAAATATACCATAAAATAGGGACAAAGTCGAAGACACCATGATTATTTAGTCAGTTTTAATGCTGTAGACATCTAGTTGGGATAATACAGACTAGAATAGCTTGTTTTTAAATTTTTTAAATTTATTTATTTATTTTTGCTTTTTTGGAGGGGGGAAGGCAGGGCATTTGGGGTTAAGTGACTTGCCCAAGGTCACTTAGTAATACCAGTAAGTGTTAAGTGTCTGAGGTCAGATTTGAACTCAGGTCTTCTTGACTACAGCGTTGGTGCTCTATTCACTATGCCACCTACCTGCCCCAATGGCTCATTTTTTAGTATACTATTACAACACACTGAAAAAGAGAAGACTGGTGGTGTACTCTAGGATGACCTACAGTGGGCAGGACTACTTAGTGGGTTGTCCGTTGTAAGCTTTTAACATTTTTATTTTGTTTTCTAAAATAAGTATTGTTGATATCTTTTGTTTTTAACATTCTAAGAATTTCTCTTAGTATCCCTCCTCCTTCCCCTTCTCAGAGATACATCCCATATAACAAAGAATAATTTTTAGAGAAAAAGAAAAAAAGGAAGAAAAGAAAAAAATCAGCAAAACCAATCAATACATCAAAAAAGCCTGAAAATATATGTTATGAGGCGGCCAGGTAGCTCAGCGAGTAAGAGCACCGGCTCCAGTATCCGAATGACCTGGGATCAAATCCGGGCTCAGATACTTAGCACCACACCCAGAAATAACTGGCCATGTAACCTTGAGCAAGTTACTTAACCCTGATTGCTTAAAAAAAAATATATATATATATATATATGTTACGTTCCACACCTGTGGACCTTCTACCTTTGCAAAAAAGTGTGTGTGGGGGGGGTCTTCTTATATCTCTTCTCTGGGGCCATGCTTATTCTCTTAAATTTTAGAACATCCACTTGTGATTTTTTGATGTGTGTGAATGTTTTTTTTTTCTATTTACATTCCTGCAGGCTAACATGCTTGGCCTGAAGTCAAGAAGATACCTCTTCATGAATTCAAATCCAGCCTCAGACACTTATTAGCAGTGTGACCCTGGGCAAGTCACTTAACCCTGTTTGCCTCAGTTTCTTGTTCCTGCCAAGAAAATACCAAATGGAATCATGAAGAGTCAGACATGACTGAAAAACAACTCAACAACAAAGCATTGTAAAATATTGTTTTCGTGGCTCTGCTGACTTTACATCAGCTCATGTCTTTCCATGATTCTCTGTATTCACCATAGTCATAGTTTTGTATAGTATGGTACTATTAAAGTATCAAAATTTGTTTAGCCTTTTCTTAATTGGTGGGGATCTACCCACAAAACACTTTTCAATAAAAAATATCTAAATACTTTGTCTTTTAAAAACTAGTTATTAACATGGGAGTCTCCCCATTTTTTAATTCCTAAGTTTATTATATATACAAATAGATAAGATATTTACATATTAATTAATTATGTGAACGTAACATTACAAATATATATACAATGAAATTAATACTTAGATTATTCATTACTACTTTAACCTATTTTTCAATGGCTGGCATATATTAGCACCATCTGGATTTAAATCAATCAGTCTCAACCAATTTGCTGAATAAATAAAAAAAATCTAGGTAATTATTGGAGTTGGTGTCATAACATAAAATTGGTCCAATAAATTTAATCCACAACTTTTTTCCTTTTGGAAAATTGTTACACCAAACTCTAAGTTCATGTTGCCATAAATGTGTAAATGAGGTAACCAAACTATGTCTCCTGATGGTTCTAAACACCATGCTTTGACTTCACATCTCATCCAGTCATCCACCTAGGCCATCTGCCTACTGCTACACTGACTGCCACCATCGCACTTCCTCCTATCCCACAACAAAACATCTCCTCTACTCCCTGGTCACCACTCTATGTGTGTTGTCTTCCCCTAAGAGAATGTAATCTGTCTATTTTTTAAATTTCTGTACCTCTAGTGCTTAGCACAATGCCTGATATATAGTAAGCACTGAATAAGTGATTTTTTTCTTCATTTCTTCCTTCATTGTCTATTTCCATCATTTTACAAAGGTTAGTTAGTGTCCAAACCAGGATCAGAAGACAGGTTTCTTGACTCCCATGGCAAAACATTTTTCATTATTTTACCTTTTCTACTTAATAATGCTTTAATTAGTATGACACCAACCTAGAAATATCTCAAAATGAAATGGGATGGATCTATAGCATCCATCAAGCAAGTGAGATTTTCAGAAGTCATGGGAAATGCAAAAAAAAAAATGTGATCTATTTGATTGACCATAAAGCATTTTCTTCCACTGAAATTCTACCCTTATGCCTCACCATGAACTGAAGGTGAAGCTCCTAAAGACCACATTGGCAGAACCAAAGCTCTGGCAGGTCCTACCAAGCTACAAAGGCTCCCAAAACAGTCCCAGCATGAATCATCACCTGAGTATGAGGCTAAATTTAGAGATTAAAACCATCAAAGATCATAATCAGGTGATTATTTTGTTTTCCCTTTTGGGGCCATAGCCACTCATGCATCTATTGACTAGGGCAAGAGTATTGCAATCTGTGTTGGTAGTAAAAGCATCCATACCATTGAAATAGCAGATCTTTTAAAGTGTTGAAAAAAAAAGAAACCTTAACCAAATCAAACTCACCATGACATTTCATGGTGATCTGTTTAGTCATTTTTCACTCATGTACAATTCTTTGTGACTCCTTTTTGTGGTTTTCTTGACAGAGAAACTACAGCAGTTTACCATTTTCTTCTCTACCTCATTTTTAGATGAGGAAATTGGGGTAAACAGTGCTAAGTGATTTGTCCAGGGTCACACAGCTAGTAATTTTCTGAGGCCAGATTCAAACTCATAAAAATGAGTCTTCCTGACTCCAGGCCCAGAACTCTGTCCACTGAGCTACCTACTGAAATGAAAATGAATTTTTAACCCCCACTGGTTTAACCCATAGCAAATACTCAAAATATCCTTGTTACTTACTAAGAAAGGCAATCTGATTGACTGGTTGGTCTTGATGTAAATTGCTGTATCCTAACATGCTATACAATTGGCTAAGTGTTGATGGAAAAAGTTTGAGCTTCATCCTTTCTCAGTCCTCTATTACACCCTCTTCTATATTACCACTTGCCTAATGTCCCTGTGGTCATACCAAAGATGCTTTGAGAGGTCAAGATTTCTTTTGAGTGACTATTGGATAGGCCCTGATAAGTTTTCAATAACTCCCAAGGATTCTTTCACACATACCTTCCTTAATATAATTTATTATTTTTTTAAAGCTTATGCATTTATTTTTTATTTCTATTTTTATTTTTATTTTTTGCTTTTTGGAGAAGATGGTAGGGCAATTGGGGTTAAATGACTTGCCCAATGTCACACAACTAGTTTTTGTGTTAAGTGTCTGAGGCTGGATTTGAACTCAGGTCCTCCTGACTCCAGGGCTGATGCTGTATTCACTTCACCACCTAGCTGCCCCCTTAATGTAATTTAGATACATATGTGGCTCAGACAAATCGTAAAAAGCATAAAGTGCTGGCAGGAGGATATCTGTGTTGATATTAGGGTTACTAACACGGGACCATCTGGAAGTAGGATTCATTTTGCCTCTGGGAATATATAAATTTGGCCATGATCATGAGACCATCCATAAAACTCCATTCTCATGCTGTAAGTTACAGATAAGTTGGTTTACTGTCATACTCAGGTAAGAAACAAAAGTGGTTGAGTCTCTAAGTGTGTTTCATCTGCGTATGTCACAGCTGTTCCCTTATTTTCACCTGCCATAGCCTTTTTTTTTTGCTTTTTTTTTTTTTGGAGAAGGGAAGGCAGGGCAATTGCAGTTAAGTGACTTACCCAAGGTCACATGGCTAGTAAGTGTTAAGTGTCTGAGACTGGATTCTGCCATAGCCTTTTAATTGTTCTCCCTCTATCATTTCTCCCCTCCCCCAATCCCTTCTCCAGACAGTTGCTGTAGCTACCCTAAAGCACAGATCAGACCATGCCATTATGTCCTCCATAATCTCTTTAATAATTTCCAGTGGCTTTCTATAGCTTATTGGATCAAATACAAAATTTGTGTTTGACATTTAAATCTTTCCACAGCCTAATTCCAGTCTACCTTCTCAAGCTTTTGATGCATCCCTCCTCTGTCCACATGCTATGGGCCTGCCAGTCTTCTTGCTTTTCCTTATACACGCATTCCATCTTCTGTCTCCTTGACTTTACATAGACCATTCCACCACAACTGGAATGTACTCACTTCTGCCTTTTAGTATCCCAAGCTTCCCTCAAAGCTCAGCCCATGCTCCCCTTCCAGCTCTACGTGATGCTTTTCCTGATTCCCTGCCAGTGACTCCCTCTGGAAATTACCTTGTATTTGCTTAAGATATATTCAGTATGTGAGGGCAGCCGTGGACTGGGCCAGGAGTCAGGAAGACCTGAGGTCAGATTTTACCTCAGACACTTACTAGCTATATGACCCCGGGGAAGTCACTTAACTTATGTCTGCCTCTATTTTCTCATCTGTAAAATGGGTATAATAATAGCATCCACCTCACACAGCTGTTTGAGGATCAGATGAGATACTAATTGTAAATTGCTTGGCACTAGGTGGGTCAAAGACCACCAACTTAAATAAAATAGGGAGAGTTCTCAAGGTGAAAACAAAAGGGAATTTTATTATGATCTTGTGAGAAATGGTGTCTCTGCTCTGATTAGGCATCAGGCAAGAGAGGTGATTTGCAGGAAGCAAGCACACAGTTATATACCCCCTAACGTGGAAACTCCCCCTGCAACCCCCAACTGGCCTTTACTCCCATTGGTGGGGAGGCAGGCTCACAATATAAGCTCAGGAATCTACCATGTTTCCCCGATAATAAGACACTGTCTTATTATTTTTTTTTTGGAAAGAAAAACACCAGAGGGCTTATTTTCAGGGGAGGGCTTATGTTGTCCTGCCTCAGCTCTCCTCCGCGGCACTGCTCTCAATGGCGCCAGCAAGCAAATCACTGGGGAAGAACAGGATGACGCACTCACTGCTACAGCTCTGATTGGATGCAGCTTGGAGCGTGGCGTGCGTTTCACCCGGGGGGGGGGGAGGGCGGGGGGGGGGGGGGGTGTGCATACAGAGGGTACCGTAATGTAGCATGTAGCGCAGGGGATCACCTTCACTACAGTAGCAATCTCAATGGGCTTATTTTCGGGGGAGGGCTTATTTTAGAGGAATCTTACACAGTAAGGGGAGGGCTTATTTTCAGGATAGGTCTTATTATCGGGGAAACACGGTACCTCAGAGACAAAGAACACAGCAACATATAGGTGTCCAATGCAAAGCCAGGAAAGCAAGTTTGTCCTTATCTGGCATATCTTGTGCTGAGGTGGAACTGGGGAGGCTTTCTGTTGCTCTAAGTCCCAGGTTCCTGTAAGGTTGGGTGACTTCTAAACTTAGGCCTAGTGGGTGTTGAAGTCACTCTAAATTTGAGAAGTATTCACTTGGTTTTCTCACCTCACTCATCCCCAAACTAAAAACGCCTCTAATTTGGTCTCAATAGATAATCCAATCAATTGTATTAATACCCAATATTACAATCTTACATTACCTTGAAATACACAATAACCCCATATATATGAGGAAACGATATTGAACTTAGTTACTAAGGATAAAGAAATAAGACTGTAATAGGATGTTCAGAATGAGGAAACTTCACTGCAAGTTATCCCTCACAGCACTATGCCTGACACATAGTAAACACTATTTAAATGTTGGCTATTATTATATTTGTATTTGCACATATTTTCTCCCTCTAAAGAATGTATGCTTGGGAGCAGCTAGTTGGCACAGAGAATAGAGGACTAGCTTTGGAGTTAGGAGGACCTGAGTTCTAATCTGGCCTCAGATACTTGACACACTCACTAGCTGTGTGACCTTGGGCAAGTCACTTAACCCCAATTGCCTTGCCTTTCCTATTCCCCCCTTCTCAAAAGAATATATGCCCTTTGAGGGCAATTATTGAATATTTTCTTTTTCTCTCCAGTGCTTGGCACAGAGCTGGCACATATAAACTTAATAAATCCTTAACTGATTAATTGATTGACTTGGCAATTAGATTTTGGAGTTGGATTCAATAAGACTGGAGTTTAAATCCTGTCTCAGACACATTTTTGATGTTTGACTCTTACCTTCTTCAGTATCAGTTTCTTCATATATAAAGTAGGAATACTAGTAGCTTCTACCTCACTGGGTTGTGAGAATCAAATGTGTTAACAAAGGTAAAGTGCTTTGTGAACCTTAAAGTGTCACATAAATGAGAGCTATTATTATTACTCACTTGATAAATTAAGGAAAGAACATTGTTCGTGAGAGGCACATTTCTACTCTGGAGAGCTTTGAGCTTAGTGTTCAGAGTTCCTCTTCTTTAGAGAAAAAATAAATATTCATGGTACCATGAATCCACATATTATAATAAATAACTATTGACTTGAATATCTAGACAACCTCTACCCTTCAAGAAAAAACAATGGAACACTAATTTGTATTTAATTCTTATCTGCTGGATTGTTGTTGTTTGTCCTTGACATCAGGAAGGTGATGTCTTGACTTGCAAGTGAACTGAATTTAAGTAAGGCAGGGCTGTGCAAAGTCATCAGCTTCACTCTCTCCTGCAGAGCCATCAGAGTACAGTGAGGAGACATAGATCAGGACAACCAGAGATGGCTCTGGATGCAGTGGGAGACCATGGCCTTTTAAAGCTAAAGTCTTTTCTAGGTTTCAGTTTGTCTGAGGCAAAACCCATTCAGTGATTAAGGCTAGGTAAGAAATGAAGCAAAAAATGGCCTCTTTTATTGCTCAAAAAAACAAAATCTGGGAGGGGAAGAACTTCAGGGTTTCTGGCCAGAACAGAAAGAATTGCTATTTACACTCAGAGCCAACAAAACCCAAATAATGACTAACTGGGCTTGGGTTGGGCCCCATTATTGGCCAATCAGTGAGAACCAGAGTGATTTGGGTTTAAGGCATAGTCAAGTAGCTCCATTTGAATTCCAATGGCTTTATCGATGCCTGGTTTTCCAGAGCACAAATTCAAGAAATTTATATTCCTTTTATATTCCTTATTTAAGGTTGGGTAATAAAAGAAACAAGAGATGACCTCATTTGCCTATTTAAAAAAAGAAAAAGTCAATTTGGGAGGGGAAGACACTTAGGGTTTGTGGCCAAAACAAAAATGATTACTATTTATACTCACTCAGAGTCATCAAAACCCAAACAATGACCTTATCTGTCCTTAAGAGTTAATGAATCATATGTACCTTGAAGCCAAGGCATGGCAAGTAGTCTCTATGATAATGCAAGGCCCATTCAATTTCCCTTCTAAACCACAGCTGGATTGTGTCAGAGCAACAGCTGCCATAGCTAAGTAAGTGAAACCAAATAGCTAAATACCATTGAAACAAAGCAGAGCCCACCCTTCACTCTCTTTGGCCCTTAAATATAGGACCTTCCTACAAAAACATAGCAGAGAGATCAGGAGACTCCCAGAATCAAAAAACCTCATGAACAGAGTTACCATTATTACTGTCAGGGATGGATTTTCAAAGAGAGTCTGTCTAGTAGTTTCAGATTAATACATTCAAATGCTCTCTTTAGTCTGACTAAAGTGTACAGTGCATGTATTATTTCTCTCCTTTTTTTTTCACCTTCAATCTTTGCTACATAAACCTGTCATCATTATTAATGCTTCTCATTCCTATTCTTTAGCTTTACCGAATATGGGAAAAGCAGAGGAGGGCCCTTAAAAGAAGGTGACATTATCACCATTAAGGGATGAGTTTTTCCCTCTTCTAACACTTACAATGTTGTTATCCACTCCATCTCTGTGCACAAGAGAAGGAAAACAATTACATTTGTTATAGGAACAACTGGTATACGAAATGAACTCCAATAAGACAAGTATGTTTTCCCCAAGTCCTGGAGAAGGGTAATATATTGCCAAAATAAAAATCTACAGTGGGCGTACACTAGGTGACAAGTAAAATCGTTCCTCAAACCCAGGTATTTCAAAAAGCACCATAAGCACATTTTAAAGTATTTACTTGTTTTTCATATCTCTTAATGTTCAGAGGCAATGGCGATTTCACTCTGGGGAGGTAGGGAGTGCAGACGGGTGCAGAAGGGAAGGCAGGGTCTTCACTGCCCCAGATACTACCTACAGGACTCATTTCTATTTGTGGTTCTACCTCTTGACTCTTCATATATTTCTAATAATGACATGCCAGGTTGATGTATTGTATCTCCCTTCATTATTTCCCATGATCCTGCAGTAATGATAGTCTAAAATTATGCTTTAATGACCTAAATTATGCTTCTGGTATTATAAAATCTTTTTATATGCCTTTCAATTCAATTTAACAAAAATGTATATTGTATCTACTGTATGCAAAGCTTTGCACTAAATGCTAAATTTGGTGGTGAAGGATGAGAAGTCTAGAAAACATCAAGTCCTTATCCTTACGGAACTTATAGACCAATGGAGTCTACAACACATACATCAACAAACCACAATATAAAATGATGCACAATAATTGTTTTAGGGAAGGATCTTGTTTTATATTCATTCATTCTACCAGGGACTTGAGCATTTAATTATGATCCATTGTCTTTTGTATCCATTCACATAGAGTTCTTCCTATCTCCATGAGATAGACAAACATTGTAAACTGAGAAACAGAGTTTATAGGTGATTCATGAAACTCCCCTGCTATCATCCTCATAATGCCTCATGAAACAGATAAAAATACAAAACAAACAAACAAACCACCTAATCCTGTTTCTGTCATGATATAACAGAATGGTAGAAAAAATGGGAGAAAGACCTAAAATCACACAGTTTTTACATCATTTCTACAAACGTCAACTTAATGACTGACTCTCTAAATGTGTGAGATTTCAATGACCAATGACTCCAAGAGCTATTATATATCAAGTCGATCACCTCCATATTTACATTTTAAGGCTGACTCATAAATTCTCCTCAGAAAGGCAAATAAGGAGGTTGGTAGAATTGGTTCAATCATGAGCCAAAGGCCAGAAGAAATAGTTTCATGGAATACTTGCTTATCTTGCCTTATTACCTTGTTGTGCTTATAAGTATAAATAAACCACCCAACAGGAAAATATTTATAACTTATATGTCAACAACTGTCATAGAAGACAAAGCAAAGAAAGTAAAAAAAGACTTTGACAAGATCCTCCAGACCAAGTCAAAATACATGGTGTCTCAAGGTTTGGCGTAGTTTTAAACTTTAGTAGCTTAAAAGTACATGAAGGGGCGGCCAGGTAGCACAGCGAGTAAGAGCACTGGCTCCAGTGTCGGGATGACCTGGGGATCAAATCCAGGCTCAGATACTTAGCACCACACCCAGAAATAACTGGCTGTGTAACCTTGAGCAAGTTACTTAACCCCGATTGCTTAAAAAAATAAACTACATGAAGACTTTTAGTACACCCTATATAACTCAATGATTTCAAAGTGAAAGCAGATATAGGGGAGGATAGAAACAATGTGTTGAAAATAGGGTTCAAGATCAAATAATGAAAAAGGCCAAAGATTTGTGAACAACTCAAAAATCTCATAACTGATCATGATAAATTTTTTTTTTCAAGAAGAAACTAATAAAGAACTTGGTATAATCATCACTGAAAAAAAAAAATAAACTCTTACCAGAGAGCAAACAATTCAATAGTTTTTTAAATGGGAGCCATTCCAGGATCAGCTATTTTGTGTGCAGACAGAACAATTTTGCTGGTTAAAGTAGAGATCAAAATCAATGTCAAGCTAGTAGAATAAAGGTGAGAACATACTATATATAATCATTTCAACCCTAAGCTAGCTGTTAGACAAGCTGCTGAATGTAAAAAATGCTTGGGCATAAGCGAAGGAGCATCTTGCTATTGGACTGTCAAGGAGGCCATTGTCACTGGATCAAAGAGTAGTGGGCAGTGAGGTGGAAGATGCCTGAAAAGGTAGAAGGGAACTAGGCTATGAAGCACTTGGAGTGCCAAAGAGGACTGTGAATTTGATCCTGGAGGTGAGAGGAAGCCATTAGAGTTTATTGAGTAGTAAGTAAGGTGAGGTGTTAGGACCTACCCTTTAGGAAAATCACTTTGGTGTCTGAATGGAGGATAAATTGGAGTGGGGAGAGACTGGAGGGAGGCAGACCCACCAGCATCAACTACAGTGATTCTGTCATGATGTGAAAAGGACCTGTACTAGAGTATTGGCAGTGTCAGAGGAGAGAAGGAGTCATATTAGAGAGATGGTGCAAAGGTGAAATCAATAGGCATTGGCAACAGATTGGATATGGGGCTGAGATATAGTGAGCAATCCAGGACAGTACCTTGGTTGGAAGCCTGAGGGACTAGGAGATGGTGCCCTCTAATGTAATAGGGAATGGGAGCAGGGTTCGAGGGAAAGATAATGAGTTTCATTTTGTTCCTGTTGAATTTAAAATGTTTAATGGACATCCAGTTGAAGATGTCTGAAAGGCAGTTGGAGATGCTGGATTAGAAGACAGAGAGGTCAGAGCAGGATAGGTAAATTTTA
Organism: Petaurus breviceps papuanus; assembly: GCF_028583685.1. NCBI lineage: Eukaryota > Metazoa > Chordata > Mammalia > Diprotodontia > Petauridae > Petaurus > Petaurus breviceps. The sequence continues at coordinate 20,320,917 of NW_027187391.1, forward strand.
GAATCATCAGCATAGAGATGGTAATTAAATCCATGGTAGCTGATGATATCACCAAATGAAGTAGTATAGACACAGAAAAAGAAGAGGGCCCAAGACAATTTGGGAGAGAATCAGACTGTACTGCTTCCTTTGATTCCACCATCTTTTCTGGTCTCCAACTATTCTTTTAAAGGTTAATTAAAATGTCACCATGATGATCTTCCCAACTGGAAAGACATAGCAACTAAGAGCAACACTTGTTTAGAGCCCAAGCTCATTTGCAAAATATTATAAAGAAGGAACATAAAAGATCACAGGCATATCAGCATCCAAAAGAATAAAAAACAGTTGAAGGGGGAAGAAGGGCTGCAGCAAACCTAGCATAAGACTCAACTAAGTCTTTTATGGATAAAATAAAAAGGACAACAAATAAACACAAAATGAATAAACCTCCTATTTCTATGACAATCTATTCACCTCAGTGACTCAGTTACAATGGAAGAAGCACAACTTCTGGAGTCTGACTCCACAGCTGCCTTTTCTGCTTCTCTTAACTACCCCATGACACAGTACATTATGTATGGAAGCAGCAGTGACACCTACAAAGAGCCATTTCACAAGACCTCATTTGAATATATCTTGAAGAAATTCATTTTGGAAACATCATAGTTTGAAAGATACTCAGGGACTAATTTCTTTTTCTTTTTTTTTTTAATTAAATTGGTTTGTTTATTTACTTTTAGTTTACATCAGTTTCACAGTCCCTTGAGTTTTAAATTTTCTTCCCCTTCCTCTCCTCTTCTCCCCCCCACCCCCCAGCATGCACTCAAATACAGAATCTACAAATATCTTCACATTAATCATAAGTCAGGTTGTAAAGAAGGATTATAACTGATGGAATGATCAGTGGGAAAGAGGAAACAAAACAACAAAAAGAAACACAGCAAGTAGTTTCTTTCAATCTGCATTCAGACTCTGCATCTCTTTCTCTGGATGTGGATATCTCTTTTGATCATAAGTCTTATAACCTCACATTGCTGAGAGGAGCCCAGTCTATTGAAGTTAGTCGTCACATGTATGTTGTGTCTGTGATTGCGTACAGATTTCCCCTGTTTCTGCTCTTCTCACTCAGCATCAGTTTATATAAATCTCTCCAGGTTATTATGAAGTCTGTCTGCTTCTCATTTCTCATAGCACAGCAGTATTCCATCACATTCATGTACCACAACTTGTTCAGCCATTCCCCAATTGATGGGCATCACCTTGATTTCCAATTCTCCGCCACCACAAAAAGAGCTGCTATAAATATTTTTGTACATACAGGTCCTCCTCCCACTTCTCTTATCTCTTTGAGATATAAACCTAGAAGTGGTACTGCTGGGTAAAAGCGTATGCACTAATTTATAGCCCTTTGGGCATAGTTCCAGATTGCTCTCCAGAATGGCTGGATCAGTTCACAACTCCACCAACAATGCATTAGTGTTCCAATTTTTCCACATCCTCTCTAGGATTTATCATTTTCCTGTTTTGTCATTCTAGCCAATGTGGCCAGTGAGATATGGTACCTCTGAGTTGTTCTGATTTGCATTTCTCTAATCACTAGTGATTTAGAACATTTTTTTCATATGCTTATAGATATCTTTAATTTCATCTTCTGAGAACTGTCTGTTAATATCCTTTGACTGTTTATCAATTGGCAAAAGGCTTGTATTCTTATAGATTTGACTCAATTCTTTGTATATTTTAGAAATGAGTCCTTTATCAGAGATATTGGTTGTAAAAACTCTTTCTCAATTTTCCACTTCCCTCTTAATCTTGGCAACATTAGTTTTATTTGTACAGAAGCTTTTCAATTTAATGTAATCAAAATTATCCATTTTGCATTTTATAATGCTCTTTAACTCTGGTTTCATCATGAAGTCTTTCCCTCTCCATAGATCTGACAGGTAAACTATCCCTTGCTCTCCCAGATTGCCTACAGTATCAGCCTTTATACCTAGATCATGCACCCATTTCAACTTTATCTTGGTGTACGGTGTTAGATATTGGTTTATGCCCAATTTCTGCCATACTATGCTCCAGTTTTCCCAGCAGTTTTTGTCAAATAGTGCATTGTTATCCCCAAAACTGGTGTCTTTGGGTTTATCACACAGTAGATTACTATAGTCATTGGCTGCTGAGTCTTGTGTACCCAATCTATCCGATTGATACACTACTCTATTCCTCAGGCAGTACCAAGTAGTTTTGATGACTGATGCTTTATAATACAGATTAAAATCTGGTATGGCTAGACACGTTCCCTAGCATTTCTTTTCATTAATTGCCTTGATATTCTGGACCTTTTGTTATTCCAAATGAACTCTGCTACTATTTTTTTTTAAGCTCTACAAAATAATTTTTTGGTAGATTGATTGGTATGGCACTAAATATGTAATTTAATTTAGGTAAAATTATCATTTTTTATTATATTAGTTCAACCCAGCCATGAGCAATTGATGTTTTTCCAATTAGTTAGATCTGGCTTCATTTGTGTGAAAAGAGTTTTGTAATTGTGTTTGTGTAAGTCCTGGGTTTGTTTGGCAGGTAGATTCCCAAATATCTTATAATGTCTACAGCAACTTTAAATGGGGTTTCTCTTTCTATCTCTTGCTGTTGGATTTTGTTAGAGACATATAGGAATGCCAACGACTTTTGTGGGTTTATTTCATAGCCTGCAACTTTGCCAAATTTGTTTATTATCTCAAGTAGATTTTTACTTGATTCTCTAGAATTCTCTAAGTATATCATCATATCATCTGCAAAGAGTGATAGCTTAGTCTCTTTGCTTAATTTGATTTCTTCAATTTCTTTTTCTTCTCTTATTGCTACTGCTAACATTTCTAGTACCAAATTGAATAAGAGGGGTGATATTGGACATCCTTGTTTCACCCCTGATCTTATTGGAAATGCTTCTAGCTTATCCCCATTACATATAATACTTGCTGATGGTTTTAGATAGGTGTAACTTATTCTGTTAAGAAAGACTTCATTTATTCCTACTTTCTAATGTTTTTAATAGGAATGGGTGTTGTATTTTGTCAAAAGCCTTTTCTGTGTCTATTGAGATAATCATATGGTTTCTGCTAGTTTTGTTGTTGACGTGATCAATTCCACTGATAGTTTTCCTGATATTGAACCACCCTTGCATTCATAGAATAAATCCTACCTGATCAAAGTGCATTATTCTCGTTATGAGTTGCTATAGTCTTATTGCTAATATTTTATTTAGAATTTTTGCATCTATATTCATAAGGGAAATTGGTCTGTAATTTTCTTTCTCTATTTTGTCTCTTCTCTATTTAGGTATCAGTACCATGTTTGTGTCATAAAAAAAATTTGGTAGAATTCCTTCTCCAATTTTCCCAAATAGTTTGTAAAGTATTGGAGATAATTGTTCTTTAAATGTTTGGTAGAATTCGCTAGTAAAGCCATCTGGCCCTGGAGATTTTTTTCCTAGGGAGTTCATTGATGGCTTATTCAATTTCTTTTTCTGAGATGGGGTTATTTAAGTAGTTTACCTCCTCTTCAGT